>NC_081355.1:62567515-63167515 GCF_030684315.1 Stegostoma tigrinum | reverse complement strand
AGTTTATTTTAGTTTGCAGTGAAAACACAAAAATAACAGGGGAATCTATCACAACCATTATAAGAAATAACATTCGGAACTGAACGTTGCTCACTGCTGTTCTCCATGGCTACACCTGTTACAATGCTTTCTCATCAAGGTTTGGAATATCAATTCGTATATTAAAGGTCATTCTTCAAATTTACAAAGCTTACAGGAGTCTCACCCAGTGGGTATGTATGTCAAAAATGTGTGCTGTGACTTTCCAACCATTAATTTACATTTTATACAGTGCGCATTTGAATTTGTGACATAACCTCTTGCTCGGTGAAAGAATCTGCCGAGGTTGAGGAGCTGGAAAATTATTCCTAAAGTAAGTTTCATTGCTTTCAAAGTCAGCTCCCAAAATGTACAAGGATTCATGCTTTACATTCCACTTAATGTCACTGTCCAAAAAGAGGATCCCAGGAATTTTGCTCTTTGTAGTTCTTTGTTAGAGGAGTCTCCTGTTGAGTCTTTTCCTCTGACTCTTTCATCCCTAAATGAGAAGGTTTTGAGTTCAAACCTCATTCCAGTGACTGGGACGTATGGGCTTGAAGTTTCGCTTTGTTTGGCTAGACGTCATACTTGGGATTTTTGCTGCAGACCTTCACACAATGGCTCATGGCAACTTTTCTCATGCAATCTTCCACAGCTAAGCCCATTAATTATTCATTCAAGCCCCACAATGCCCTTCTCACGTAACCATGGTAGCAGAGGTGGAAGAGTTCACCAGTGCCAGGACCTTCTGTGTTTCATACTACCGATGCCGTACTTAAGCCGCAGGTGCACAGCGTTTCCGACTAAAGCCCTTCTTAAGCTGCTGTTCCACCATTTTTGGCAATAAGATGATGAAAAAAAAGGGAAGCTGACACTAGCCCTCTTCAGAGAATGGGACCTGATAGTGTTGGTAAATGGTCTATTGGAGCGAAGATCCATCCTTGTTCCTGTGGACTATCAAAGGAGACTTCAGAACCAGACCCAGCCAGTAACCAAGGTCAGTGCTATCTTATGAACCAAAAGAAGTGCCCAGCAGTGCTGGAAGAAGGTTAATGATCTTCTGTGCTTGGCAAAGTTAATTATCACCAGAGATAACAAAGTGTGGAGCTGGATGAACGCAGCAGGCCAAGCAGCATCTGTGGAGCACAAAAGCTGACGTTTCAGGCCTAGACCCAGCATCTGCCGTTCCCATTATCTCTTAAACATCACCAGCTTCTTTCTGCTACCTCACATGCATTCTAACTCTTCCACTGAACAGTAACATCACCAAAGCTAATGGGCTACAATTCCCACTATTATATATGTCATCTCCATAAGACCATAAGACATAGGAGTGGAAGTAAGGCCATTCGACCCATCAAGCCCACTCTGCCATTTAAATCATGGCTGATGGGCATTTCAACTCCACTTCCCCGCAATCTCCCTGTAGCCCTTGATTCCTTGTGAGATCAAGAATTTGTCGATCTCTGCCTTGAAGGCATCCAACGTCCCAGCCTCCACTGCACTCTGTGGCAATGAATTCCACAAGCCCACCACTCTCCAGCTGAAGAAATGTTGTCTCATTTCCGTTTTAAATTTACACCCTCTAATTTTAAGGCTGTACCCACAGGTCCTAGTCTCCCCGCCTAATGGAAACAACTTCCTAGCATCCACTCCTTCTAAGCCATACATTATCTTGTAAGTTTCTATTAGATCTCCCCTCAAATTTCTGAACTCTAATGAGTACAATCCCAGGATCCTTAGCATTCATCATACGTTAAACCTACCATTCCAGGGATCATCCGCGTGAATCTCCGCTGGACACGCTCCAGGGCTAGTATGTCCTTCCTGATGTGTGGGCCCCAAAATTGGACACAGTATTCTAAATGGGGCCCAGCTAGAGCTTTATAAAAACCTCAGAAGCACGTCACTGCTTTTATATTCCAACCCTATTGAGATATGGCCCTCACTCACCTCATCCCCCAAAATCACTAGCACATCCAGCCTTCTGGGAATTTTGTTCACTTATTCAGGAATGCTCACCACCTCTTCTGCTCCAACAGCACTGCTAACAACTCTTCCATTCGCTTTCATCTCACTCAATCCCAATTTTTGTTTCCTTGCTGTAGAGATGTCTGATAACCAACCAGAAAATGAAGTATGAGGTTCCCTTTCTCAATTAGACATGGCAGAACTACCTGGCTGTCAATAGAGGTCTGCCAAGAACTTGCTCAGGCTCAGGCAGATGACCCCATGATCTGGACCATTCATGGCTTTCTACAAATGCACAGAAAGTCACAGGAACAGAGACACTTGCTGATCTGGATTGAGTTGATGGAGTCAACCAACATATTCAGTACTACGCTGTCTCGGTCTTCTGAAAGCATTTGTCTTTTCCATGGAGAGACAGATCCACCAGAATGTTCAGTAGTTGCTGAAATGCATGCAGACCTATACTATATTGTTTTTGCCTTTGTGACTTGGCATCAGTGTCAACTGCAAAGACATGGATCACTGATCACTAAGTGACATGGCCAGTCGCCTGGATTGAGATCAGACAATGTTCCTGATAGTGTATGGCAGTATGTTTATTCTAACCCAACATAACGCACACAAATTGATGTTCATGACAAGATTTGTTTTTTATTTAGTGTAATGTAATGACTTCAGAAACTGTAATATTTGGGGAAAACTTTCACCTTCACTGTTTCAATTAAGTCACCTCTCAACCTTCTTCTCTAATGAAAACAGCCTCAAATCCCTCAGCCTTTTCTGGTAAGACCTTCCCTCCGTACCAGAGTGAAATGAAAATTGGGTCAGTTCTTTAAGAGATGGGACATCAGCTCCTTCCACCTTACCAGCCTGTGATGAAGAAAACAATTTGCCTCATGGAGTATGGGTGGGTTAGATTGTGTTCTGAGTAATGGTCAGAACTTTTACAAACTCTGATTACCCTGTGATTATATTCAACTAATACACACCAATTATTCACTGAAATGAGTCACAGCAATGATATTTAGGCTTAAGTTTGCAGAACTATTAAAAGTAATTTTAATGATGTTTGGAACTTTGCAATGCAATAGGGAATGTGTTTAAAGGTAAATGAGTATGCTTTATTGGTCCATTAAGCTGCATTAGTGATAACATGCCCAGATTCTGGATTACTCTCTGATTTATGTGTTACTGATGAACAGTCACTTCCCCAGTGGCAGTTTGAGAGTTGGGGGGAGGTTGGATTGATTGTTAGATAAGGTCAGCAAGAAAGACAGGGGGGGCGGGCGGTGGTGGGGAACGTGGATGGTGGAGGGTGAGGGTGTGCAGATATGTAAACATTGGCACGAAGAATAATAAATGAATTACAATTAAATCACATTGTGAGAGATGAAGTGCAAAGTTCATTCCAACAATACTTCCAGCTCTTGCCTTTGGAGATCTAGGGAATAGCTTACAATGTGCTTCTTGGGTAATAGCAAAGATGTCATCCCCCAAGCAGTTTCAACATTATGCCTAACAGTCCACAAAATAAAGTATAAAATCTGTTTGAAGCAAATGGAATAGATTATCTTTGATGTTAATATTATTTAAAATTGACAAACTGAGAAATTTGGTGGAGCGGGAGGGGAGGGTTGAGGTACAAAGGGGCAAGTAGATAAAGATAAACTGTTTTGTTTGTTGACTATTTCTACCCAAATGAGGTCATACGTTGACCAGAAATTGAACTGGACCAGTTCTGGCTATAAGAATCGGTCAGAGGTTGGGAACTCTGACAAGAAACTCACCTTCTAACTCTTCAATATCTGCCTACCACCCGTATGGCACAAGTCAGGAAGGTGATGGAATACTTTCCACTTGTCTGAATGGTTCAAGTACCTTAAAAACTCAAAGCTTGACACCATTTTGGACAAAACATCTTGAACAGCACTGTATCTACCAGCTTGAACATTCACCATGCACCCCCTCCCTACTCCCACCCCACCAACACCAGTGCATGGTTGCAGAAGCACGTGCCATCCACAGGATGAAACATAGAACATTACAGCACAGTACAGGCCCTTCGGCCCTTGATGTTGCGCTGACCTGTCATACCGATCTCAAGCCCATCTAACCTACACTATTCCATGTACGTCCATATGCTTATCCAATGACGACTTAAATGTACCTAAAGTTGGCGAATCTACTATCGTTGCAGGCAAAGCGTTCCATTCCCTTACTACTCTGAGTAAAGAAACTACCCCGACATCTGTCCTATATCTTTCACCCCTCAATTTAAAGCTATGCCCCCTCGTGCTCGCCGTCACCATCCTAGGAAAAAGGCTCTCCCTATCCACCCTATCTAACCCTCTGATTATTGTATATGTTTCAATTAAGTCACCTCTCAACCTTCTTCTCTCCAATGAAAACAGCCTCAAGTCCCTCAGCCTTTCCTCACAAGACCTTCCCTCCATACCAGGCAGCATCCTAGTAAATCTCCTCTGCACCCTTTCCAAAGCTTCCACATCCTTCTTATAATGCGGTGACCAGAACTGTACGCAATACTCCAAGTGTAGCCGCACCAGAGTTTTGTACAGCTGCAGCATAACCTCTTGGTTACAGAACTTGGTCTATCTATTAATAAAAGCTAAAACACTGTATGCCTTCTTAACAGCCCTGAGACAAAGCAAGTGGTGCTGGGTGTGGTTAACAGCATCTTCTCATCCAGCAGCCGCTATCACCTAGAAGATTAGGGCAACAAATGAATGGGAACACCACCACCTGCAAGTCCGGCTCCACCCCAACTAGGAACTACATCACTGTTCCTTTACTGTTACTGGGTCAAAATCCAGAAGCTCCTTTCCAAACAGCATTGTTGGTGCACTTAATACCCATGGATTGCAGCACCTCTAGAAGGCAGCTCACCACCACCTTTTAATGGCAGTAACAAATGAGTAATAACTGCTGGTCCAGCCATCAATGCCACCATCCCAGGAATGAATAAATGCTAAACCAGTCAACATCAAGAAAATTCCAAAAGTTCATACAGCAGCAATATGTGCTCAGGTTATCAACGCATCAAGGAGTTATAGCAATCAAATGGCTAGGCTGGCAATCTGTTAGAAGTTACAAGTACATTGCTGAAATAACTGCACAAAACTGGTACATTTCACCCCCTTGATGGTATAATGTATCAAGTGAAATACTGGATGGTTCACCAGTTCAACAATGATGTAACAGAGGGTTTAAGACTCTCCAAATGAAGCTGATTTCTGAATTCAAGTCTAGAAATTGCTGTAAAAGAAAACAATTATCTAAACAAAAGATCAAACAGGCTTATTGCTACATTATAACAAAGCATGAATCTGGATGAACACAGCAGGCCAAGCAGCATCTGAGATGAAGGGTCTAGGCCTGAAATGTCAGCTTTTGTGCTCCTGAGATGCTGCTTGGCCTGCTGTGTTCATCCAGCTCCACACTTTGTTATCATGGATTCTCCAGCATCTGCAGTTCCCATTATCATTGCTACATTACATGTCCCATAATACAAACACAAAAATATCACAACAATGTGAAATAACTCCACAGAGGCCCATATCCTGTCACCAAGTCACCTCTTATTTACATGAGGAGCATTCTTGACACTGATTCAACTTCCTCAGAGCCCAATCTGGGAGTGAACCAATCCTCTGACAATCCTGTTCTTATCTGACAGCAAGAGCTCTCTGATTGGACCAGATGAACTGCCCCCAATTAAGGAACTCATATTTTATGACATCCATCTGGCTGACTTGTTACACCATGAGTCAACAGCAGAAGAAAGGCTTGGTGGGTTGGTTTTAGTAAAAGGTTGAGACATTGAAATCCACAAAGCAAGAAGGCTCACATTATCTTCATAAACAGTAATCTTCAACTATAATAAGCTCAGAAAAAAAACACACACTAGAAACATGTAACATATTGGTGACTAAATGCTCCCTGGGGAGATCTGTTTTGTTATAAGTTGAGATTTATATTGATACTGAATTGAAATTCTGGATTGGATTTTCCCATTTAGATGCAGAGCTGAATCATAGAAACATAGAATATAGGAGCAGGAGTAAGCCACTCACAACAAAGTGAAATAACACCATAGACACCGGTACCACATCGCCAAGCCACCCCTACACATGGACAGCCCTTGACACTGATCCATTTGAACCAGCCTCCCCATTCAAAATGATCATGGCTGTTCTCACCTTCTCCACGCACCTTTCCATCCCTTTAGTCCTAAGAACAGTATCACATCAGGTAGACCGTAGACATAGTAAATTGGACCTGATTCAGCATTCCTGCCCCCATTCCCACTTCATTGTACAAAAGAAGTTGAGTCATGAGCAAATATCCAGTTGTTCCAGTATTGCTGGCTCCATCGTGAAACTGGGCATTTCAGAATTCCTGCAATTTCCATTAATCATAGACACTAGCTCTGAAGTGATGAGAATTTCAAAGGAACCATTTTGAAGTCAGAGCTGTATGAAATATTAATTTGAAAGGCGTTGCCAACTTCATATGTCATAAAAAAATGCTGTACCATAAGTTATATATGCTTTTAATATCATGAATGATGACAGGGTGATAACATAAGTGATTATTAAGTTGAACAGCACTGTGGAAATTGAAAGGTCCTTGGATGCATTACAGTACATTACCCACTGTATACTTAGCTATCCTGCGTTGAATGTTAGTGTAATTCAGGTTTGACTATATGAATCGTCCCCTTTGCTTTTATCTCTTCATTAACAGTCAGTTCAAGAATCTATCAAAGTTTTGACAAATGGCTAAGTTTCCAGCTGTGTTCAAAGGTGTTTATGAGCTAAGCTCTGGACAGTTCGTTGACACGGTGAGTTCAATGGAATTTCATTTTTATTGCTTGGCTGTGTTCTAACCCCACTGATTTAGTTCAACAGAGATTGTTGACACAGGCATCAAAGTGTCTATGAGCATGGACAAATTGGCACATTTTGGAGCTCCTAATGGAATTGTGTTTTTTTTAAAGTGAATTAAGAAGGAGTGTATTTTTATTTTAACAAATTTATGAGTTTCTCAAAGATCCCAAAGATGCCCCTGTCAGTACTATTTTAGCTTGAGAATTCAGTATGTGTAGGATATTAAATAAATTGATTTGTTTGGTAGGTCCAGAAGTGGGGGAATGGTGAAGAGGTGATTGAAGGATGAGGATTTGAGAGGATGTGGAGATGTTAGGGAGTGAGGGACAGTATCATTCCCCATGGAGTAGTACACTATAAAATGATAAAAAATTCTCCAATTTACCTGTTTTTTAAACTCAAGTTTGCAAAAAGCATGAAATGGCTTTCAGTTCTTAACAAAATTTGTTATTTATTACAAGTATTAGACGCGAGGTACAGGTAAAAAATTGTGACCATCAGCATATACCTCCACCTTATGAACTACACACACATACACACACACACACACACACACACACACACACACACACACACACACACACACACACACACACACACACACACACACACGGAAATGATGGCTGTTGTGTGGGAAAACAATTCCATTGTTCCTGTTCACTAAAGTTGCTGAGATGATTCGTATGATTCTTGTGCTTGTCAGTACACCGCCTCTTGACTGTCATTCCTCTGGATTTTTTCACTGATTTGCAAGAGGCATAGGGTGGCAGGTTCACTTAGAAAAAGTCTCTAACTTATTAATTAAAAGTAACAACTCACAGAAGCTACTGGAAGAAAGATAAGCTTGTTTTCTTCAAGCTTTGAGAAGCATTTACTGTAGAGGACAGAGAGAACTCCTAAGTTGGTGGAGTTCTGACATCTCCTCTGTAGCTTGTTCACAGCTCTGTCCTGTTTAAGTACCCGAGAACCAATTACATCATTGCTGGTAGGCAGAAGGTCTTTGTCATCAATGACTGGTCACCAGTCCACAAAATAGTTGTAGCAACCAGAGCTCCTGTGTAAGCTTGTGTTTATAATAAATGTCAAGTCACTTGCTTGATAAACTTGCATCAATCCAACAGTAACTCATAGTTTTCTGTTCTCATTTCATCCCACAATTAAAAATGCAGAATTTTTAAAAAACCACTACCTTTAGAGAGGCGAGCATTAGGGAGCCTGTGCTCCTCTCCAGGGCTGATCTCATGTCTCAAATAATAAAGTTGAGCCTTTTAACCAGGTTGCCTCAGCAGTGACCTGCCTCTGTTTCCGCCTTGCTAATGCTGTGCAAGAGAGCAGGCCCAACCAGCCGATTCCTGCCTCACCACCATGAGGTCAGCACAAGGGAGCACCTCTAATCAGGGTCACAGTATCAGAAATGCCCCCAACTTCAGATTACAATGTCATGTTTGGAAATCTTATCTTTCATACCAAAACTGAAGCAGCTCTAATTGTCCCATCTGACACTGAGGTTGTGAATAACGCTGGCAGCTGCAGTGTAGAGCTATAATCTAGCCAAAATATAGAGCATATTTACTTAGCTCTATTGATTATTATCGCACACATATTAATAAATGTTACAGACTGTCAGAAATTTCATGTAGCTTAATATTTGGGCAGTTAATTTTAATGAATTTCCCCTTTTAATGCAGCTAAGTCCAGTCTTTAATACTATAATACCTTCATGTTTGTGATTTGTTTCTTACTCATTTCCATGATCACAAATACATGGGATTAACTAATATGAACCTCAGTCAAAAAGAAAATTCACTATGAAACTCCATGGTAAAAATATGGGTTTAGCTTGGTGACTCAATACTAATTCATGAAAAATGCAATTTATTTTTAAGGCATGAATTTTACAAATGAAATCAAAATACCATGACTGCATTGATTCCATTCTGATGAAAGTGTTTATCTTTCCATCCAAACAATGTGCACAAACTCAGGCAGCTGCCATTAAAAGAAATTGAAAACTTTAAGGAAGGAAAATATTGTAAATGCAATTCCTCGCTGACCAGAAAGACTGATCAACAGCAGTACATAGCTACAATGAGAATGCAATGTCAAATTCTGGCGTAACAGAAAAATACAAATGTACTTCCTAGGACAAACCATCTTAGTAGAGAAATCAGGCAAGGGATGATTCTGGCATTGGAATAATACACCAAAAAGAAGCATCAGGCCACTAGACGTTACATATTATAGCAACAAATCGCATCAATCTCTGCCATTATGTAATGGACAATATACATACCCAAGGGCTTTTTTTGTATTTTTAAAGACTTTCAAATATTTCCCTCACCTTAAGTTGAGTTAAGGAAAGTGAGAGCAATAGAATTGAATCCAACGCCACTGAAGGCAGGATGACATCAGTAGTTAAGATTTGTCCTCCACACAGTGGCCTTGTGCTTGCTGCTAGTCTGAGGAATGAACATTGACGAACTGAACTCATCTCAGCCAGTGATCTAACCTGTACAAGTTGCAAGGAGTTATCTAATGCCTTTGGAAACATGCCTGTTAATCTCATTCAACTTTCATAGCAGTGAGCTGTTGCAACAAGTGACAGTAAGGGAAGAATATGCATTTACTCCTGGCTGTGTTATGCTGTTGATTTATGTTGTGAAATCAAGAGATTGCATGCAGCATTGCTAAACTTTCTCGTCATTCAATACTTACAGAATGATAATATTCCAAAAACATAAGTGTTAATTGACAATCCTGCATGACCAGCGATTCTGAAATTGCCGATCCATGACCTGGGATCATGGAACACACGAGAGTTAAGGCAATGACATTGTAACCTTCGTCATCTCTTGAGGTGTTGTGTTCAGGGTCTCTGATTGTCAAATCATAGCTTCAATTATAATGTATTGCCTGTATAAATTGTTCTTGGTTTGTAATGTTATAAGTACTATCCTGGATTTTCTGGAGAGAAGCAGCCATTCAGGTGTCTCTAGGGTCTGTCTATTTTGTTTTACAAAAGAAGGGAGCCCTGACCAGAATCTCCTCAGAAATGCAGAGCCATACTTCCATTCAGACAGTTCTTTTGCAGTGCAGAACACTCATACAGAGACAAATAATGTCCTATTTTCAGAGCAGTCAGCTGCCATAAGCCCTGACAGCTGTCAAAGGTCCTGACAGCCAAAATTGACAGCTGCTGTCAGACCATTAGGTACACAATGTAAGTGTACAGAAGAAAGATCTGTGCTTGCAGGTAGTGTGCCAGATGGGTAAAGGGGGTAGGATTTCAGGTGCATAGGCTGCCAGCTTGGGTAGGGTACCAGCAGGGTATAAGTAGGATGCCAGGTGGATAGGGTGCTGTATGGCTTAGGGAGGAAGGTGCCAGGTGGATAGGATGCCAGCATGGCAAGTAGGTAGAACACCAGTACCAACTCAGGAGATTCTAGGGTGCCAAGTGGGTAGGGTTGGTGTCAGATATGGAGCAGGAAAAGAGGGAAAGTGTGTCAGGCAGCGGGAGAAGGGGCGTCAGGTCCAGTGGGTGGAAATGGGGAAGCTGGGGCCGAGCATGTTGGATCAAATTTGGGTCATGGAGGGGTGATGTAAGTGGTCTGGGGAGCATGAGGTAAGTTTAGGGTCAGTTGAATAGTTATTCATGTGTTAAGAAATCTAATTGTTCCCAAGTAGCTGTTTAATTAATTTCAACAAAATGTCAGGATTCTATGATTTAAATGGAGAGTTTTGGAAAGTCCCAAGTGTATGGGAACTGCCCAGCGGAAGCTTCTAATGAGCTACTGTTCAAAATGATGAAGAATCAACCAAAGTTTAAATTGTCAACTGCCTGAGCATGGATAGTTCATACAAATAATTCTCTCCAGATGTTCAGAACATATCGTCCTTACCAACTGGTCTATCAGAAAATCCCAGATTTGTGGTAATTCTCCTACCATGACATTTCAATGGAGTCAGTTTTCTTTTCAGAGCATTCAAATGTTGCAGTGAGACAGGCTGAGAAATCAGAGAACAGTCATTGACCAATGGGACATTGTAATAGGCCACCTGAGCCAGGGTTCCATTCAGGAGATTTAGTTTACTATGTAAAGAGCAGTTTATAGAGAATGGAAAGGCTCTGGTAAGGAAATGAACTGGGATGATATTTGAATTTGTCAAACATGGCATTCAAACTGTTAAATTTCAATCCTCATAATTAATTGGAATTTGTTATAAAATTTCAGACTCCAAACTCTTAGCACAGCTCGGTCTCTTTGTGTGTGGGATTTTATTGTTGTAGTCCTGAGGAAGAAAATCAAGGATTGAATAATTGTGACGTGAGTGACCATGCCACACAGGTCAATTGAGAGGATAAATATTCTGAAAGGTATTAAATTGTGGTTGAATGTTCATGGCACTTTATTATTTTATCATTTTATTAGTTTCATAATATTTGAAATCTCTTTACGAATCATAACCTGGTTTTAAAATGTCAGTTTTGGTATACTGGTGTCACTAGCAAGGAGGAAATTTGTTGCTTTCAAAGTTTCCCTGTTTAATACCAAGAGGTTTGCCAAGTCACATCAAGGGGCAGTTAGCAGCCTTGTCTGGCCAGACCATGGCAGATCAGGTGAGTTCCTTCCACAAAAGACTTTTGTGAATGTATTGACTGCTAATAGCTCTATAGTACTGTTTTATAAAAATTAAAACACAGGCATTTACAGGATATTATTCCTGTCATGCCCCCACAAGCTCTTTAAAAGCTAACAGTTGTCTTTTCTTCTACTTTAAGCCACATTGGGATTCTGATCTGGAATATCTCTGAACTGTGGCTGTCTGCACAGATACTGTGCCTGAGGCCATTTGTTCCTTAACAGTAAGTAAGACTCTTCAACCCCTTCTGCATGTTAACTTTCCTTTATTTACATTGTGGGTTACTAAATAAAGCTCTCAGTGTGATGTTGAGGACCCTTCTCTTCACTTGTACACTTAGATTGGTGTTTTCTGTCTTAATGATGTCAGAGTTATGTGATCAGTTACATCATCCAATCTCATTATAATATAACTTTGATTTTCTTTTGACTTGGTGTACAAAATTTGAGTAATTTTACTTCAACTTACCTTTTTGCAATTATTACCATTATTATTATTATTGCCATTACTATAATCCTTATCACTATCTCACCAACACCCGCCAAAATCCCAAATCACATGGATTAAACTGATCTGATTAAACATTCCAATTTGGTTCACTTGAGTATATTGCTAGGGGATGGTGATGTACTGCTTCTGGAATAGCTGTATCACTCTGAATAGTTATAAATATAGCATGAGTATAGCTATGTCATACCCTATGATAATTATGCTCAGTCTCACTTATTGGCTTGCGTAAGATCAATACCTTCCTGTTCCTCCTGAATACCAGAGTTCAACCACAGAGAAAGAAGTACTAGAAGCTATAAAGGCATTTTCATACTTCCAGAATGATATAAAATAGACCATTTTGTATTCAGTCAGTTTGTACTTGAATAAGGACTGTCTGTAGTCTGGTGGACAATACATTTAACATTGTGAATCAGCCTGGATTGTGATGCACTAAAAATCAGTGAAAGTAACTTTTCTTCAATTCTTTCAAAAACTGGAGTCCGTTCCTGACTCCAGTATCGTTGCTTGTCCATTTTCGAGAGTTCTGTCATGGTTTGATTAAGTATAGCTAAGTTTGGGATAAATTTGCCACTAATTTCACCATGTAGAAAATCATAGAGTTATAGAGATGTACAGTGCAGAATCAGGCCATTTGATCCAAGTCGTCAATGCCGACCAGATACCCGAAATAAATCCAGTCCCCTTGGTTAGCACTTAGCCCATATCCCTCTAAACTCTTCTTATTCATATACCCTTCCAGGTGCCTTTTAAATGTCATAATTGTATGAAATTGTGCCAGCCTCCACCACTACCTCTGGCAGCTTATTCCATACATGCACCACCCTCTGCCTGAAATGTTTGGCCTTTAGGTCCCTTTTAAATCTTTCCGCTCTAACATTAAACCTATGCCCTTTAGTTTTGGACTCCCCCACCCCAGGGAAATGACCTTTTCCATTTACCCTATCCATGCCCCTCTTGATTTTATAAACTTCTATAAGGATACTCCTCAGTCTCTGACACTCCGGGGAGAATCGCCTGAGCCTATTCAGCTTTTCCCTACAGCTCAAGCACTCCAAATCTGGTAACATTCTTGTAAATCTTTTCTAAATGTTTTCAAGTAGCCCAACATCCTTCCTTCCTATATCAGGGAGACGAGAATTAGATGCAGTATTCCAAAAGTGGCCTATCCAATGTCCTACACAGCTGCAACATGACCTCCCAACTTCTAAACTCAATGCACTGATCAATAAAGGCAAGCGTACCAAACACCTTCTTCACTATCCTGTCTACCTGTGACTCCACTTCCAAGGAACTATGAACCTGCACTT
This sequence comes from Stegostoma tigrinum, assembly GCF_030684315.1. Lineage (NCBI taxonomy): Eukaryota > Metazoa > Chordata > Chondrichthyes > Orectolobiformes > Stegostomatidae > Stegostoma > Stegostoma tigrinum. The sequence goes on along the minus strand of NC_081355.1, from coordinate 63,154,158 downwards.
CAAGGTCTTTTTGTTCAGCCACAATCTTCAGGTCCTTACCATTAGGCGTAAATGTCCTGCCCTGATTTGCCTTTCCAAAATGCAACTCTTCACATTTATCTAAATTAAAGTCCATCTGCCACTCCTCTGCCCATCAGCCCATCTGTTCAAGATCCCATTGTACTCTGAGATAACCTTCTTCACTGTCCACAACAGTTGGAGGTGTCATCTGCAAACTTACTAACCATATCTCCTATGTTCACATCCAAATCATTTATATAAATGACAAAAAGCAGTGAACCTCACACTGATCCTTGAGGTACACTGCTGGTCACAGGCATCCGGTCTCCACCACCACCCTCTGCCTTCTACCTTTGAGTCAGTTCTGTATCTAAATGGCTAGTTCTCCCTGTATTCCATATGACATAACCTTACTAACCAGTCTCGCACGAGGAAGCTTGTCAAACACCTTGCCAAAGTCCATATAGATCATGTCCACTTCTCTGGCCCTATCAAACCTCTTTGCTACTTCTTCAAGAAACTCAACTAAGTTAATGAGATATGACTTCCCAAACGCAAAGCCATGTTGACTATCCCTAATAAGTCCTTGCCTTCCAAATATAGATCTACATGTATCATTTATGATCTTCAGTGCCTGAAATTCATTGATAGCTCTTGTATTCTTTGGGTCCACGATGGTACCTTTCATAGACTCATAGAGCTCTATAGCACAGAGACAGGCCCTTTGGTTCAAACAGGTCCATGCTGACCAAAATGTTCGTCCACACTAATCCCATTTCCCTGCAACATGGCCCACATCCTCCTAAACCTTTCCTATCCATGTATTCATCCAAATACCTTTTAAATGTTGTTAATGTACCAGCCTCAACCACTTCAGCTGGCAGCTCCCTATGTGTACCACCCTCTGTGTAAAAAAGTTACCCCTCAGGCTCCCATGTATTCTTTCCCCTCTTACCTTAAACTAATGCCCTCTAGTCCTTGGCTCCCCAACCCTGGGAAAAAAGACAGAGCGCATTCACCCTATCCATGCCTCACATGATCTTATACACTTCTGTAAGATCCCTCCTCAGTGTCTTATGCCCTAAAGAAAACAAAACCCTAGCTTGTCCAACAGCTCCCTATAATTCAGTCCCTTGAATCCTGGCAACATCCTTGTAAATTTCTTCTGCACTCTTGCCAGTTCAGTAACATCTTTCTTTTATCAAGGTGACCAAAACTGAACACAATACTCCAAGTGTGCTTCACCCATGTTCTGTACGACTGCAACATAACTTCCCAATTTCTGTACTCAATGTCCAGATGAAGATCAGTGTGCCAAAAGCCTTCTTCACTGCCCTGTTTACCTGTGACTCCACTTCCAAAGAAACACGCACCTGCATTCCAAGGTTCCTCTGTTCAACCACATTGCCTAAGGCCCTACCATTCACCATGAAATTCCTACCTTGATTTGACTTTCCAAAATTTGATATTTCTAAGCCTACTTCCCCAGCTGATCAAGATCCTGCTACAATTTTGGATAACCTTCCTCACTGTCCATGATACTGCCTATTTCAGTGTCATCTGCAAACTTACTAATCATTCCTTGTACCTTCTCATCTAAAACATTGATATAGATAACAAACAGCAATGGGCCCAGCACTGACCCCTGAGGCACACCACTAGTCACAGGCCTCCAGTCTGAAAAGCATCCTTCCACTATTACTGTCTGCTTCCTACCATCAAGAAAATTGTGTGTCTAATTTGCCAACTCTCCCTGGATTCCATGTGATCCAACCCTCCAGAGTAGCCTACCAAGTGGAACCTTATCAAAGGCCTTACTGAAATCCATATAGAACTCACCTACTGTCATGCCTGCATTAACCTTCCTGATCGCTTCATCAAAGATTTCTAACAAATTTGTGAGACACAATATCCCATGCATGAAGCCATGCTGACTACACCTAATTGAACCCTGTCTTTCCAAATGCATAAATACCTTATTCCTCAGAATCTCCTCAAGTAACTTATGTATCACTGATGTTAGGCTTACTGATCTATACTTCCCAGGCTTTTCTTTGCAGCCCTTTTTGAATAAGGGCACAACATTCGTTAACCTCGAGTTTTCCAGAACCTCAACCATGGCTAATGATGATGCAAACGTATCAGCCAGAGACCCTACATTTTCTTCTCTAGCCTCTTACAGGATTTTTCGATCTTTCTGGTCAAGACCAAGAGATTTATCCACCATCAAACATTCTAACACTTGCACCACCTCCTCTACTGTGATATGGACTGTCCCTAAGACATCGCCACTAATTTCCACAAGTTCCCAAGTCTTCATGTCTTTTTCCACAGTAAACACAGAGGGAAAATATTCATCAAGGACCTCGTCCATGCTCTACAGTTCCACACATATACATTCACTTTGGTCGTTGAGGGGTCCCATTGTTTCTCTAGTTATTCTTTTTTCTTTAATATACTTAAAGAATCTCTTTGGATTTCCCCTAATCTTCTCAACAAAGCTACTTTGGACTCCCTTTTCACCCTCCTGATTTCCTTCTTCAGTTAACTCCTGTATCCCCTTTATACATCCCTTGATCCCAGCTGCCTGTGCCTGAGTCATGCCTCCTTTTTCCTGGTCAAAACCTCAACATCTCTTGTAGGGTTCTCTTCTCCTAGCAACCTAGTTCTTCACCCTCACAGAAACATATGGACCTTGAACTCTAGCTACCACACTTTTAAAGGCCTCCCACTTGCAAGAGGTTCCTTTGGCTGCAAACAAACTTCTCCAATCAAACTCTGCAAGCTCCTTTCTAATTTCATCAAAATTTGTCTGACTCTGTCCTTGAATAATGTATCCCAGAAATGTAATCAACATTCTAGGCAATTGGCATTTCTCATTTTGTGTAAGGCCTGTGACCTGTAGTGCCTTTAACATGCCCCTGGCACTCAGTTTGTGTTCATTCTTTGTTTTAACAGGCCCTCACATATCATCAATATGCAAATTATTCCCTGTATCCATTCCAGGATTCTCAAAAATGCTCTTTGGAAAATCTCTGATGCAGTGGTTAACCCAAATAGTAGTTGATTGTAGCAAAATTGCTCAAATGGTGTAATAAACGTAGTCAGTAATTTTGAGTTTCGTTCTAAGGGTATCTGCCATACCCCACTGTTAGCATTCTGTTTTGCAAAAATCAGTTTTGTCAAACAATTTCCAATAGACGAAATACGATAAATTTCCTTTCTTAGTTCTTTGTTTAACTGAGAGGAACCTACGCAAAATCTTAAATCTCCATTTGTCTTGTGAACAGTTACTAGCCCTCAGCAGCATTGTGTCTGTTCTGATATTGAAAAATGACCTGCTTTCAATCATACTGTCTGAAACTTCACTCGTCCCATCAAGAAATGTGAAATTTTCCTGTATAGAATTTGTTGGGATCAGCATCTTCTTAAAAATGATGTGATATGCCCGCTTCAATTTACCTAAAACCTTTGAATGGCTTTAGAATTTCTTGCTAAAATTCTCCCTGATCTTTACTCTGAAATATGCATCTACTTTCTCGAACAGGCCTAGATTATAAACAGGTATCATGTTTGATGTGCTCCTCAGTAAGTTGCACTAACATTTTGTCCTCTGTGACTGTGCTTTGTGATGAATTGCTTCTGCACCTTAAGTATTGTGCCTCCTGGGTTTTATGTTTACTGATATAAAACTCTAGACTTCAACCATGGCAACCTGTCTGTCAATATTGAAACAGCGGTTTGTGTGTTGAGCTTAAGTTCTACTTTAAAGCCTTATACCTTCAAATTGATGGTCTGGAATCTGTTTTGGCTCTATTTGACCTCCCCTGGGAACATTGTCTTCATTTTTTGCTCTGTATCTTTGACTTCTTGACCATTTTCCTTGTTGCGAGATTTTGACTTCATTGGAAATTTTCCTTTTGCAGGCCTTTTTCTTTTGTTCTGAAGTGATGAAGGCGCTTTTAATTTATATTTCCAGAATATCCCAACTTTTCAAATTGATAGCTTTTGGTTCCTGCTGCTGGAAGTTTGTTACAATAGAGCAATAATTGTAGGTGACTTTAATCTTCATGTTGTTGGATTAATTAAATTGGAAAGGGTAGCTATAACAACAAATTCATTGTGCAGTGTTGACATTTCCACAATAAGATGTAAGTTATAATAAACTTATCCCAGAATATTTATTCTGAGCCTGGAGGAAAACAAAATAAATGCAACCGAAACAAGGGCCTATCTATCAGTTCACTTAGTACTCCTGACACCTTCTTGATTACAAATTTGCACTTCTGTTAAATTTAGATTGCTGATGGAAAATTGAGAGGTTGTGAGCTGAATAACATCAGTTGAAGAAATAAGCAATGTTATTCATGCAAAGAGTTACTTTTATAGTTCAACCAAAGAATATGTGAAGATTGAATATTTTTAAAGAGATGTTCTTTAATTATGAGTAGAGTGTTGAAATGAATTATAATACTTGAAGTAGAGACACAATGTTAAAATTGCCAAGGTCATTCAGCAGAATCATGTTGCAGCTTGAAACTCTGTCCATGAAATGTGTTAATGCTCACCATTAAATTCCTGTAAATTGATGTAATCCCAGTAAAATCATTACAAGCATCCAATAAACTATGATCTTTAATGACCAAATTAAATGTTGCAACTGTGCTCGTCATCATTAAACAAGATTAATATGCAAACTGATTGAAAACGGATCCTCAAGGCTTTTGAAAATTGTTTGAGTAATACTGAATAGAAATGACAGTCTCTTCTGTAAACAACAGCTTCTTTGCTTAATCTTTAATGACTACAAAATGATTTTGTGCCATCTAGGAACATTGGAGGTTGTTCTCCTTTGAAATGTCCATACACAGAAATCATTCATACAATTATACATTATGCTTTAAACATATAGAATCATAGGATCCCTACAGTGTGGAAGTAGGCCATTTGGCCCATTGAGTCCACATTTGGCCCTCTGAACAGCAACCCACCCAGACCCACCTCTTAATCCTATTCCTGTAACCCTGTATTTCCCATGGCCAATCTACCTGGCCTGCATAATCCCTAGACATTATGGACAATTTAGAATGGCCAATCCACCTAATATGCACATCTTTAGACACTAATGGGCCTTGAAATGATACTGTGTCCATATAAATTCTTAATCTAAGTGTGAAATACCTCTACTATTTGACAAGAACCAGGGAGGTAGTGTAGGACTTTCCTGAGGTGCCACTCACTAATCAGCTTTCCATTCTGGGTTCTGTTGAAGGCAACGAAGAGGGCAGCAAAAGCCAAGTCCATGGCATTAAACCTAGCCCAGTTCTACAGCAGTGAAGGAAGATGAATTGCAGAGCAGTATTGGTAGCGGATTCCTAAGTTAGGGGAATGGACAAGAATATCTCTGTCAATATGACTCCAGGATAATGATTGCCTTCCTGATACCAGAGTCAAACAGGTCACAGTGCAGCTGTACGACTTTCCAATAGGGGAGGCAGAAAAGCCTGAGGTCGGATCCATGATGGTGCCAATGACATAAATGGGAAACACAATGTGGTTCTACAAACACAATTTAGGATGGTTACTGCAAAATTTACAATCCGGCAGTAATGTTCAGATCTATCCAGTGCCACTTGTAAATGAACACAGAAATAACAGGCTAAAGCAGATGAATACCTTCTGAAAAGATAGTGCTGTGGGGGGAGCTTTGGATTCCTGGGACACCAGGACTGGCTGTGGAAAGATGGCATTTGTATAAACCGGTCAAGTTATATTGGCAAGGAGCTGGGACTAAGTTCCTTGCAGATGTTTGCAAGTGCTGTTAGAGTGTGGGTGGGAGAGGGCTTGGTGCTTTAAACTAACTCAGCAGAGGTCTGGGAACTAGAAGAGTATATCAGAGAGTAATTCCAGAATGCAGAAAATACTGGGAAGGACAGAGAACAGTAGAGAATACTAATTTAATGAGTGGAGTTGTAGAAAGGAAGAAAGGAATGGAAACTAAATACTTATTGTATATGAATGCAGGGCATATAGTTAATAAGGTTGATGAGATATAACTAGGGAGCGCTACATAGAATTATGGTGTTGCAGCTGTAACAGACTTGGCTCAAGGAAGGGGAGGACAAGGTGTTAAATATTTCTGGATTTAAGGATTGCTGAAAAGATGGTGGAGGAAAAGAAAGGAGGATTGATCATTATAGTTGAGGAGAGGATTGTGAACGTTGCAGTATGAAGATGTCCAAGAGGGTTCAACAACAGAATCAATTTGGCTAGAATTGAGGAACAAAAAAGGTGCAATTACATTGCTGAGTGCTCAGTGTGGTGTATAGATCATCACCTGGTGAGAAGAATGTAGAGAAACAAATTTGCAAGGAATTTATAGAGAAGTGGAAACATCGTAGAGTAAATAAAATAGGGGACTTTAATTACCCAATTAGAGATTGGGCTAGCAGTAGTGTAAAGAGCAATAAGGGGCAAACATTCTGAAGAAGGGTCACTAAACTCAAAACATTAACTCTGATTTCTCTCCATAGATGCTGCCAGACTTGTTGAGATTTTCTGGTAATTTTTGTTTTTGCTACAAACATTCCTAGATTGTGTTCAGGTGAATTTCACACAGCAGTACATAACAGTCAAACAAGAAAGAGGTTACTGTCAGAACTAATCCTTGGGAAAGTGTCTGCAGTGGAGCATTTCAGGCACATTGTATCATAAGGTTTAGGATGATGATGGAAAAGGGCTAAGGACAATGCAGAATAAGAATAATTAACTGGGAGAGACTGACTGGAGTAAGAAGAGTTGGGATGAATAAAGTGAAATCAAAAGTTATGGGAAAACTATAACTCAGCAATGGGCTACCTTCAAAGAAGATACAGCTGAAGTATATTCTATCAAAATGAAAAGGGAGGATAAGTATATGCAGAACTCCCTGGATGAAAGCAGGCATAGAGATTAAGATCAAGACAAAAACGTGTGGCGATGAGAGGTGTAGATGGAGAGTACAATTGCGAACCAATCTGAATACAGAAAGTTCAGAAGGAAAGTGAGAAAACAAATATGAGTATAAAGTCAAATTATAAAAAAAGATTATTAGTGAACATAAATAAAATGCCAAAGTTTTCTACAAGCATATACACAGTATTAGGGTAATAAAATGAGGATTAGAGACTAAAAAGGGGATTTATGCATAGAGATAGTAGGAACTGCTGATTCTGGAGTCTGCGATAACAAGGTGTAGAGCTGGATGGACACAGCAGGCCAGGCAGCATCAGAGGAGCAGGAAAGCTGCGTTTTGGGTCTGGACCCTTCTTCAGAAATCGGGGAGGGAAAGGGGACTCTGAAATAAGTAGAGAGAGAGGTAGGCGATGATGGAAGGTGGATAGAGGAGCAGATAGGTGGAGAAAAGACAGACAGCTCAAGGAGTTGGGGATGGAGCCAGTAAAGGTGAGTGTAGGTAGGGAGTTGGGATTGGGGTTGGTCAGTTGGGAGGGAGGGGCGGGTAGCTGGGAGGGAAGACAGACAAGTCAAGGTGGCAGGGATGAGGCTAGTAGGTAGAAAGTGGGGTGGGGGTTGGTCAGTGAGTTAGGAGGAGCAGACAGGTCAAGGAGACGTGGATGAGCTGGGCTGTTCTTGGGATGAAGTCGGGGTTGCAGAGATTTTGAAGCTTGTGAAGTCCACATTGAGACCTTTGGGCTGTGGCGTTGCGAAATGAAATACGAGGTTATGCATGGAGACAGGGAGCATGAGTTGTTGAATGAATATTTTGTCTTCTCTAAGGAAGGAGATGTTGTCCAGACCTTGATGACAGAGAAGGAAACTCAGTCACTAGAAGAGTTCAGAATTAATTTGGAAGAGATTGTGTTTAAATGTCAGTACTCAAAGCAGATAAGCATCTCTCACTTCCCTAAAAATGAGAGTGGAAATTGCAGAGGCACTGGCATGATTATTTTGACTCAGGGATGGTACTGGAGGACTGAAGAATTAGGAATGTAACAACCTTGTTCAAGAAAGGCTGTAAGGATAAGACCAGGAAGTACAGATTAATCAGTTTAACTCCTGAGAACGTAGGAAGAAATATTTGTGATAGAATTATTAATCACACAGAGATTTGTAGATTAATTAGGAAGAGCCAACTTCACTGTCTTGAGGGAAGATTGTGCTTGAATGAATTGCTGGAGTTTTTTTGAAGAGATAACAAAAATGGTTGACGTGGTTAATGTTATTGATGTGGTGTGCAAAGACTTCCAACAGACATTGGAAATAATGTATCACAGCAGATTTGTAAGAAAAAAATAATTTATGGAATAAATGGGACAGCAGTAACATGGATAGATGAATTTGACATAATTATTATGGTGACATGGTGGCAGAGTGACCATGCCGGAACATAATATTCAATGGTTCGTGACATTTTAGAAGGATAGGCAGAAATGGAAAAGGTGGTAAAGTAGCTTTGTTAATTGGGGAGTGTATCAGTGCAGTAATGAATAGTAATAGAGGCACAATAGATTATAATATAGAATCAGTTTGGATGCAAATAAGGGAAAGCAGTTACAAATTGGGAAATGGGGAAGGCAAATCTGTGGAGTGCATCAGGTACCTGGGAACACAATGTTTTAGATTTGGTCATGTACAATGAGGCAAAATTGCAAAGAGATCTCACAATTATGTAGTGGTCACAACAGGGTAGAATTACAAATTCAGTTTGAGGGAGAACGTCAGTCTTAAACCAGTGTCCTCAGTTTAAATAAGGGAAATTACAGAGGTATGAAGTAAGGCTGGGGAAACAGAATATGAGGAATGTCAATGGATGGCAATGGTGGACATTTAAATTGATGTTCCACAGTGCTCTTCAAAAATTTATTCCAGACAAAAGGGACATAGTGACGAGGACAATTCACACCTGTAGATTATAACAGTAATTGAAGAGAGGATCCAGTTAAAAACTCAGGCATATAAAACCATCATAAGGATCAGTATTAGGCCCTCAATTATTTATTATCTATGTTAATGACTTGGAGAAGGAGACAGAAGGCAGTGTATCCAAATTTGCTGACAATACAAAAATAGGAAAGAGGGTTTGTTGTGATCAGGACGTAAAGAATCAGCATAGGAATATAGATATGTTGAATTAATGGGCAAAAACTTGGCATGTGGAGTTTAATGTTAGAGTTTAACTGAGGCCATGAACATTGGTAGGAAGAATCAAAAGGCAGCCTATTTTGTGCATGGAATTCAAAATTGGGTCATAGTCATTGAATCATAGAATTTCTATGGATTAACCTTAACCTTGTCTGCCAATGCTATCTTATATCCCTTCTTTGCCTTCCTGATTTCTCTCTTAAGAATGCCCCTACACTCTTTATATTGATTAAGAGATTCAATTGAACCAAGTTGTACATATCTAAAAAACTATTCTCTTTTATTCTAGACTAGAACCTCAATATCTTTATTCACCCATTATTCCTTAACCTTACCAGCCTCACCCTTCACTCTAACAGGAACAAGATGCCTCTGAACTCCCGTCATCACATTCTTGAATGCTTCCCACCTGACAAGGTGTCCTATTACCCGTGAACAGTTTACTCCAACCAACTTTTGAAAGTTCTTGTCTCATACCATTAAAATGTGCCTTAATCCAATTAAAAACTTTACCTTTTATGGAAGGCTTATCCTTTTCCATAGCCATTTTGAAACTAATAGAATTATGATTGTGTTCCCCCACTTTTACTTCAGTCACCTGTCCTGCCCAAAAGAAGATCTAGTTTTGCTTATTTTCTAGTAGCATCCACATATTGACAGAAATATTTTCTTGAGCACATTTGACAAATTTTTCACCACCCAAACCTTTAACGTTATAGTAGTCTCAGTTAATGTTTGGAAAAGGAAAATCTCTATTTTTGCAACCTTATTATACTGACATATATTTGAGATCTCCCTACATCTTTGTTTCTCAATTTCTCTCTTACTATTGGGGGGCTTATAGTATAATCGCATCAAAATGACCTTTCCTTTCTTATTTGTAATTTCTACCCATATATTTTCACTGGAAGGCTTTTCAGAAATACCTTCCCTAGTTACAGTAATCATGTATTCCTTAATCAAAATGCCACCCCCACCCCTCCTCCTTTATTGCCTCCTTTTCCATCCTTCCAATTGCATCTAAAACCGGGAAAATTGAGCTGCTGGTCAATCTCCAATTGCCCAGAGAACAGTTAAGAGTCAACCACATCGCTGTCGGTTTGGAATCACATGTAGGCCAGACCAGGTAAGGATGGCAGTTTCCTTCCATAAAGGACATTAGTGAACCAGATGGTTTTTTCCGACAATCGACAATAGATTCACTGTCATCAATAGACTCTTAATTCCAGATATTTATTGAATTCAAACTCCACCATCTGCCATGGTGGGATTCGAACCCAGGTCCCCAGGGCATTATCTGGGTTTCTGGATTAACAGTGCAACGATAATATCACTAGGCCATCACCACCCCATTTTTAAATGCTAATAAAACAAAATGGAGAAAAATGCAATATTAGCAAACTATAATGACTATAAATAACTGTAAAACTGTAAAAAAGAACTATAATAAACTTTAACCAAGCCAGCAATCCCAGGATCAGCTGCAAGATCCACGCAGCTCCTCATCCAAGTCCAATGTTAGCATATAGACACAACAAATAATAAAAGCCAAATGAAAAAAAAATTTTAAAAATTAACAAAAAGAAAGCCTTGTTACAACTTTACAGCATACTGCTGAGGCAATATCCAGAGTGCTATGGACAGTTTTGTTTCCTGCATTTAAGAGACGATGTACTAACATTGGAGACAGTTCAATATGACCAATCCTCATTCTTCTGAATTCTAATGAATAAACTTCTAACCTAGTTAGTCATTCATCTTAAGTCAACCCTTTCATCCCAAGAATCAGACTAGTGAATCTCTTTTGAACTGTCTCCAATTTTAGTACAGCGTCTCTTAAATGCCGGAAACAAAACTGTACATAGCACTCTGGATAATAAAATGTGAGGCTGGATGAACACAGCAGGCCAAGCAGCATCTCAGGAGCACAAAAGCTGACGTTTCGGGCCTAGACCCTTCATCAGAGAGGGGGATGGGGGGAGGGAACTGGAATAAATAGGGAGAGAGGGGGAGGCGGACTGAAGATGGAGAGAAAAGAAGATAGGTGGAGAGAGTATAGGTGGGGAGGTAGGGAGGGGATAGGTCAGTCCAGGGAAGACGGACAGGTCAAGGAGGTGGGATGAGGTTAGTAGGTAGATGGGGGTGCGGCTTGGGGTGGGAGGAAGGGATGGGTGAGAGGAAGAACAGGTTAGGGAGGCAGAGACAGGTTGGACTGGTTTTGGGATGCAGTGGATAGAGGAGAAGAGCTGGGCTGGTTGTGTGGTGCAGTGGGGGGAGGGGACGAACTGGGCTGGTTTAGGGATGCGATGGGGGAAGGGGAGATTTTGAAACTGGTGAAGTCCACATTGATACTATTAGGCTGCAGGGTTCCCAGGCGGAATATGAGTTGCTGTTCCTGCAACCTTTGGGTGGCATCATTGTGGCACTGCAGGAGGCCCATGATTGACATGTCATCTAAAGAATGGGAGGGGGAGTGGAAATGGTTTGCGACTGGGAGGTGCAGTTGTTTGTTGCGAACTGAGCGGAGGTGTTCTGCAAAGCGGTCCCCAAGCCTCCGCTTGGTTTCCCCAATGTAGAGGAAGCCACACCGGGTACAGTGGATGCAGTATACCACATTGGCAGATGTGCAGGTGAACCTCTGCTTAATGTGGAATGTCATCTTGGGGCCTGGGATAGGGGGAGGGAGGAGGTGTGGGGGCAAGTGTAGCATTTCCTGCGGTTGCAGGGGAAGGTGCCGGGTGTGGTGGGGTTGGAGGGCAGCGTGGAGCGAACAAGGGAGTCATGGAGAGAGTGGTCTCTCCGGAAAGCAGACTGGGGTGGGGATGGAAAAATGTCTTGGGTGGTGGGGTCGGATTGTAGATGGCGGAAGTGTCAGAGGATGATGCGTTGTATCCGGAGGTTGGTAGGGTGGTGTGTGAGAACGAGGGGGATCCTCTTTGGGTGGTTGTGGTGGGGGCGAGGTGTGAGGGATGTGTTGCGGGAAATACGGGAGACGCAGTCAAGGGCGTTCTCGATCACTGTGGGGGGAAAGTTGCGGTCCTTGAAGAACTTGGACATCTGGGATGTGCGGGAGTGGAATGTCTTATCGTGGGAGCAGATGCGGCGGAGGCAGAGGAATTGGGAATAGGGGATGGAATTTTTGCAGGAGGGTGGGTGGGAGGAGGTGTATTCTAGGTAGCTGTGGGAGTCGGTGGGCTTGAAATGGACATCAGTTACAAGCTGGTTGCCTGAGATGGAGACTGAGAGGTCCAGGAAGGTGAGGGGTGTGCTGGAGATGGCCCAGGTGAACTGAAGGTTGGGGTGGAAGGTGTTGGTGAAGTGGATGAACTGTTCGAGCTCCTCTGGGGAGCAACAGGCGGTGCCGAAACAGTCATCAATGTACCAGAGGAAGAGGTGGGGTTTGGGGCCTGTGTAGGTGCGGAAGAGGGACTGTACCACGTAACCTACAAAGAGGCAGGCATAGCTGGGGCCCATGCGGGTGCCCATGGCCACCCCTTTAGTCTGTAGGAAGTGGGAGGAGTCAAAAGAGAAGTTGTTGAGGGTGAGCACGAGTTCGGCTAGGCGGATGAGGGTGTTGGTGGAGGGGGACTGGTCGGGCCTGCGGGACAGGAAGAAGCGGAGGGCCTTGAGGCCATCTGCATGCGGAATGCAGGTGTATAGGGACTGGACGTCCATGGTGAAGATGAGGTGTTGGGGGCCAGGGAATTAGAAGTCCTGGAGGAGGTGGAGGGCGTGGGTGGTGTCACGGACGTAGGTAGGGAGTTCCTGGACCAAAGGGGAGAAAATGGAGTCCAGATAGGTGGAGATGAGTTCGGTGGGGCAGGAGCAGGCTGAGACGATGGGTCGACCAGGGCAGGCAGGTTTGTGGATTTTGGGAAGGAGATAGAAACGGGCCGTGCGGGGTTGGGGAACAATGAGGTTGGAGGCTTTGGGTGGGAGGTCCCCTGAGGTGATGAGGTCATGAATGGTGTTGGAGATGATGGGTTGGTGCTCGGGTGTGGGGTCATGATCGAGGGGGCGGTAGGAGGTGGTGTCGGAGAGTTGGCGTCTGGCCTCGGCGATGTAGAGGTCAGTGCGCCATACTACCACTGCGCCACCCTTGTCTGCGGGTTTGATGGTGAGATTGGGTTGGAGCGGAGGGAGCGGAGGGCTGCCCATTCTGCAGGGGAGAGGTTGGAGTGGGTGAGAGGGGTGGAGAGGTTGAGGCGATTAATGTCTCGACGGCAGTTGGAGATGAAGAGGTCGAGGGAGGGTAGGAGGCCTGGGGGTGGTGTCCAGGAGGAGGACTTGTGTTGGAAGCGGGTGAAGGGGTCAATGGTGGGAGGGTTAGGCTCCCGGTTGAAGAAGTAGGCATGGAGGCGAAGGCGGCGGAAAAACCTCTCTATGTCCAATCGTGACTGGTATTTGTTGATGTGTGGTTGTAGGGGGACAAAGGTGAGCCCCTTACTAAGGACTGACCGTTCATCCTCAGTTAGTGGGAGGTCTCGGGGGATGGTGAAGATGCGGCAGGGCTCAGTGTGGCTGTCTCCTCTGGGGTTGCTGGCTGTGGAGGTTGTGGGCGGAGCGATGAGGTCGTCGGCCGTGGGCGGGGTTCCGTCAGCGTTGGCCGTGGGCGGGGTACCGTCGGCGTCGGCCGTGGGCGGGGTCCCTCGACCTCTTCATCTCCAACTGCCGTCGAGACATTAACCGCCTCAACCTCTCCACCCCTCTCACCCACTCCAGCCTCTCCCCTGCAGAACGGGCAGCCCTCCGCTCCAACCCCAACCTCACCATCAAACCCACAGACAAGGGTGGCGCAGTGGTAGCATGGCGCACTGACCTCTATATCGCCGAGGCCAGACGCCAACTCTCCGACACCACCTCCTACCGCCCCCTCGATCATGACCCCACACCCGAGCACCAAACCATCATCTCCAACACCATTCATGACCTCATCACCTCAGGGGACCTCCCACCCACAGCCTCCAACCTCATTGTTCCCCAACCCCGCACGGCCCGTTTCTATCTCAATCCCAAAATCCACAAACCTGCCTGCCCTGGTCGACACATCGTCTCAGCCTGCTCCTGCCCCACCGAACTCATCTCCACCTATCTGGACTCCATTTTCTCCCCTTTGGTCCAGGAACTCCCTACCTACGTCCGTGACACCACCCACACCCTCCACCTCCTCCAGGGCTTCCAATGCCCTGGCCCCCAACACCTCATCTTCACCATGGACATCCAGTCCCTATACACCTGTATTCCGCATGCAGATGGCCTCAAGGCCCTCCGCTTCTTCCCACAGGCCCGACCAGTCCCCCTCCACCAACACCCTCATCCGCCTAGCCGAACTCGTCCTCACCCTCAACAGCTTCTCTTTTGACTCCTCCCACTTCCTACAGACTAAAGGGGTGGCCATGGGCACCCGCATGGGCCCCAGCTATGCCTGCCTCTTTGTAGGTTACGTGGAACAGTCCCTCTTCCGCACCTACACAGGCCCCAAACCCCACCTCTTCCTCCGGTACATTGATGACTGTATCGACGCCGCCTCTTGCTCCCCAGAGGAGCTCGAACAGTTCATCCACTTCACCAACACCTTCCACCCCAACCTTCAGTTCACCTGGGCCATCTCCAGCACATCCCTTACCTTCCTGGACCTCTCAGTCTCCATCTCAGGCAACCAGCTTGTAACTGATGTCCATTTCAAGCCCACCGACTCCCACAGCTACCTAGAATACACCTCCTCCCACCCACCCTCCTGCAAAAATTCCATCCCCTATTCCCAATTCCTCTGCCTCCGCCGCATCTGCTCCCACGATAAGACATTCCACTCCCGCACATCCCAGATGTCCAAGTTCTTCAAGGACCGCAACTTTCCCCCCACAGTGATCGAGAACGCCCTTGACCGCATCTCCCGTATTTCCCGCAACACATCCCTCACACCCCGCCCCCGCCACATCCGCCCAAAGAGGATCCCCCTCGTTCTCACACACCACCCCCCGCAACCTCCGGATACGACGCATCGTCCTCTGACACTTTCGCCATCTACAATCCGACCCCACCACCCAAGACATTTTTCCATCCCCACCCCTGTCTGCTTTCCGGAGAGATCACTCTCTCCGTGACTCCCTTGTTCGCTCCACGCTGTCCACCAACCCCACCACACCCGGCACCTTCCCCTGCAACCGCAGGAAATGCTACACTTGCCCCCACACCTCCTCCCTCACCCCTATCCCAGGCCCCAAGATGACATTCCACATTAAGCAGAGGTTCACCTGCACATCTGCCAATGTGGTATACTGCATCCACTGTACCCGGTGTGGATTCCTCTACATTGGGGAAACCAAGCGGAGGCTTGGGGACCGCTTTGCAGAACACCTCCGCTCAGTTCGCAACAAACAACTGCACCTCCCAGTCGCAAACGATTTCCACTCCCCCTCCCATTCTTTAGATGACATGTCCATCATGGGCCTCGTGCAGTGCCACAATGATGCCACCCGAAGGTTGCAGGAACAGCAACTCATATTCCGCCTGGGAACCCTGCAGCCTCATGGTATCAATGTGGACTTCACCAGTTTCAAAATCTCCCCTTCCCCCACCGCATGCCTAAACCAGCCCAGTTCGTCCCCTCCCCCCACTGCACCACACAACCAGCCCAGCTCTTCCCCTCTATCCACTGCATCCCAAAACCAGTCCAACCTGTCTCTGCCTCCCTAACCGGTTCTTCCTCTCACCCATCCCTTCCTCCCACCCCAAGCCGCACCCCCATCTACCTACTAACCTCATCCCACCTCCTTGACCTGTCCGTCTTCCCTGAACTGACCTATCCCTTCCCTACCTCCCCACCTATACTCTCTCCACCTATCTTCTTTTCTCTCCATCTTCAGTCCGCCTCCCCCTCTCTCCCTATTTATTCCAGAACCCTCACCCTATCCCCCTCTCTGATGAAGGGTCTAGGCCCGAAACGTCAGCTTTTGTGCTCCTGAGATGCTGCTTGGCCTGCTGTGTTCATCCAGCCTCACCGTTTATTATCTTGGATTCTCCAGCATTTGCAGTTCCCATTATCACTCATAGCACTCTGGATATTGCCTCACCAGAACGCTGTAAAGTTGTAACAAGGCTTTCTTTTTGTTAATTTTTAAAATTTTTTTTCATTTGGCTTTTAAATTATTTGGTTATTTGAAACATACAAGATTGTGAGGAAGCTGTATAGAGTGGATGTTGAGAAGATCTCTCCCCCAATGGAGCATTTCAAACTAGAGGACATAGTCACAGAATAAGGAGACACACATTTCAAAGTGATTTCTTCTCCCAGACAATAGTGAATTCCTGGAAGTATCTACCCCATAGAGTTGTGGAGGGTAGATCACAAAAAATATTTTAAAATGAGGTAAATAGATTTTTGAAATATAGGAGGGAATGGCAATGACGAATGGTATGAAAGAGGAATGGAGGCCAGAAGTGGATCAGTGATGATCGTATTGAAAGTGGCACAGCCACCAGGCGCTGAATGGCATATTCCTCTTCTTATTTCATATGGTTGTGATGTTTCTATGTAAAATCAATGCCAATAGTGTAATCTCAATGTGATTTTGAAATGATATGATGGATTATTCCTGCATTGTACGTAAATATTAAAATGTACTTCTGTTGCAAATATTAATAACACATCTTTGATTATCCAATTACCAGTGAGTTTAATTTTAACTTTAATGTTGCTATGACATAAATGTGGAGCCCATTCAGCTTGTTTTCGGAATTTAAACAGCGCCTCCTCTGTTTTTCCTACATTACTCAACATTACTAATGCTGACAGTGCCACAAGTTACGGTTATGGCTATGGGTAAATTGAGAAATCCAAACCTCAAAAATGTGTCATTCCTATCTACCAAGAGCAATGTCAGCATGCTATCATGCATTTTTTAAAACTGTCCATGAAGACTTTTGAGCTTCAGCCTCATTCAAATTCAGAACATTTCAATAATTTAATAATTCAAGACTGGCTTGCTGAGTTCTTTTTATACCTCTGCAACCCAAGAAAATCCAAGTTACTAATTACTTTCTTCTTAAAATTTTAATTCATAATGTAGTGAGTTAAAATAGACTTAATTCATACATCACACATAGCAGTTAAACTGTCAAATTTCTCCAAACTCAAACAGCAAAACCGCAGCTTAAATTAACTGCAGATTAAAGTTTAATTAAGATTCCATTCACTTAGACCATTTTACAGCTCCAGGGGGTGAATATGCCATTACTTCAGCTTTTGGCTTGTCTTAAATGTATTTGTTCTGATGGCATTCTCTATAATAGTATGCTGGTAAAATTAGCAGCTAGTTAGCAAGAGTAAGATCAGTAAAATAGACTATAGGGTTGAATGGTATAACATTAAACTTTCTGTTGTAAGAAGATGCAAATTGTGATTCAAATCATTAAAGGAACAGGCAATTGAACCCTGATCCTATGTTTGCGATTGCCATAAATTCTAAAACTTGAAAACACAAGCTTAAGCTTCAAAAAAGGAAGGTACATGAAAACTTTAGCTTGATATTTTCTTAGAATGCAAACTTGGCCAATACATAGGATTCCACCAACTAGAACATTGTATAAGATAATGGTCCTGAAAGAGTTAAGACTGAAGTTGCATGAGCTTCATCCAACCTAATGGGATCACATAATCTTTGGGTGAAGAAACAGCTATCATGGCACAAAGTCCCAATGGAAACATATGTATCATACCTAGCTCTTGATAGTTGTGATCATGCCTAACTAGTTATGATGAATTATGCATATTGACATCATGCAGTATACATATAGCTAGTAATTGTAATAAATTAAAGGAATATATGTAAAGTAAAACATGATTTTCATAGAATTTGCAGGTACAGGAGAAATATGGTACAAGTTAATATAAATCATAGAAATTTTATTTTCATATCTTATAGTTTAAATGTCAGCTTGAGTATTTGCTTTAATTCATCTCTAATTAAAAATTTAAATTATGTTAAACAGCAAATGTTCATTATAGATTTTATTTTAAACATTCAGTACAATATAGAGAATTTTTAAGTATAACAAAAATAGAACATATCAACTTCTGTAAATGTCTCTTAACATATTATTGTACAGGTTGCAAATATGAACAGAAACCTATTTTTAAATACACTTAATCACTCAATTTGCACAGCACAAGTGAGCAATATTTAAATTGTATGTTTAAATAAAAATGTATTTCCTTAAAGATCCACTTAAGTGTAATACCATGCCATTATTGTTACATGAACAATCAAAAAGTTAATAATGACACGTAGCAAGTTCTTTCTTGCTGCTTAAAGTGACGTACCTGAGTCACAATTTTCAAGGTAGACTCAAATCCCAGCAAGCATTAGACTTTGGAGAATTGACAAAAATTGTTTATGATGACTGTGTTACAGTAATCACAGGTTTTGGAATCTATAAGTGACTTTTGTGCATTAGTAATAATGGTAGATTCACAATGAAGTGCAACTTACTAAGAAAATAAGTCACATATGAGCATACATTACTGATGAACAGTAATATCAGTGCACCCTATGATGTGAGCTCAATCCATCTAACAGTATAACAAAGTAGGAAAGTTTTTTGAAAAGACTTCTACTTTTGAACAGTGTTTGAATTATTTTTGGTTGTAATAACTTTAGGAGACAGTCATCAACTATTGGGACTTTCCTTATGAATGAAGGCACAGCCACTGTTTGTACTGGTTTTACATTTGATCCAACATTTGCAGTTACATTATAGAGTAAATACTGTAACATGTCAGAAAATTATAGAAGCAGTCCCTTTTTTCTCAAAACATATTGTCTTACATTTTGATAAATGTGCTGACGCTTTCAGATAAACTATAAAGAAATAGTTGATGCTTATATACATTGAAACCATTCATTGTATATGCTATGGCAGGTTCTTATTAGGCAGCAACATAACAAGACTTTAATAACACAAATAAATGAGGCTGACAATCTATTAATAAAGCAGGAGATAAATAGAAAATGAAAAATTTTAACATTTTTCATTCTTAAATAGAAATATCAGTTGCAGTCTTTTCTTTCCTAGTTTAGGAAAAAATATATAATTATAATGTTGCAATATTGGTCAGTTTTGGTCGTACACATTGATTATCTAACCATATTTGTGGAAACTTGATGTTCTTATTTAGCTATCCTTTTATTCTTCACTGAAAAGATTTCAATACAGCTAATTTTAATACATTTTCCCTTAGTACAATGGCTGGGAACTTTTCTTTGAACAAATTGCTAGTGTCTTGCTCTCTTTACGCTGCAAGGGAAGTTGTTACAGCTTTTAAACACAAAATATGACCACTCCTTTCATGAGGAATTCATTATCTCAAAATATTGAAGGTCGATTTGAAAAAAATCAATTACTTGCATATGTATTATATGGACAAACAGGAAACATTGACTAGATCGTTGGTGGTTTTGAATCGGCAGAACTTATCTAAACCATGCCTTGTGCTGCATTTCCTGCATAAATAGTCTCACATCTTATTAATAATTTTACACACAAGCATAAAAATCATGTCAATAATGTGCTTATTAAACTAAATAGATAATAGATGTTGCTTATGGCTAAACATGATGATAATCAATCTCCTAAGATGGATCCTCATAGTTTTCTCGATTGTTTCACTTAAAGCCAGTGTAATGAACTGTAAAAAAATCATTCTTTATATTGATTATTGAGTCTGTTAAGAAATTCAAGCAAAAGGTTATGAGAACAAACAGCATTATTCAGCTATGACATCAATGCTAGTCTGAGCTCATTTTCACAATATTTTGTATCAAATCAATGTTAACCTTGCCAAATTGAATAAACTTCACAAATCACATTAATAACTGAATCCAATTCTTAAGCATTTTAAACGATGAAAACAGAAATCACTTTGAAGCAATTCAGTTTGCTGAAAACATAAAATATTGGATAGGAAATATGTATGATGTACACTGCATCGTATTTGTGAATGTAATACCTCCTATTCATATATATTTAACAGTTCAATGTGCTTTTCAAGTGATGAATGCATATTCCTTCCTACAATCCTGTGCGCAGGCAGTTCTGTTGATGAATTTTTATGAAGATCTGAAAAGAAGACTATCGGCGTGCAGTCAAATGGTTCTTCATTGCCCATGGATAAGTGTAATTCCTGCAACAAAAATATTGAGACAATTGCTGCAGATCTAGCAGAAAGGTGGAACAAAAGCAAGGTTGCTGGAAAAGCTCAGCAGGTCTGGCAACATTGGTGAAGGAAAAAACAGAGTTAACGTTTTGGGTTTAGTGACCCTTCCTCAGAACTGCAGATGATGGGTTGTTATCATTAATGTTTCATGGAATCTTAAATGGTTGCAGAACAGAAGAAGGCCAACTGACCATCAGAACTGTATTAGCTCCACAAGAACAAATCATCTAGTCCCACTCCATGGGTTATTTTACCTCTGTAGCCCTGCAGTTTTGTTTCCTTCAGGTAATTTTTAACTCTTCTGTCAAAGAACAGTTTCTTATTATCTACAGTGTCCAAATTTTAAATTCTTCATTAAATCTCCTTTTAATATGCTCTTTTCAAATAGAACCGGCCAATTCCATCCTTGTAGCAGAAGTTTTTAATCTCTGGGAATAATCATTCTTATGAATCTGTTCTACAACCTCTCTAATACCTTCATAGCCTTCCTAATGTATGCATCCAGAACTGGGCACAGTATGCCAGTTGAGGTTGATAAAACCAGGTTTCATCACAAGCTCCTTGCATTTGTATTCTATGCTTCTATTTATAAAGCCCAAATTACTTTATTAATCATGTTCAGTCTTGTCACATTCAATTAACACATTCAGAGACCTCTGTTCCTATATGTTTTTTAGATGTATGTACAGTCTATTTTATATTGTCTCTCTTTGTCCTTATTAAAATGCATTTGTCCAGGCTTTTCTGCAGTAAATTTCAGTTGTCATTTGCCAGATTATTCCATTAACCTGGTTAATTCCTCTTAAAGTTATTCACTATTCTCCTCACAATTCGCAGTACTTTCAAATTTTGTGTCATTCACAAATTTTGAAATGGCGCCCCGTACCTTCAAGAACAGGCCATTACTGCAGACCAAGAAAATTAACAATCCTAACAAGCAACTCTGGGGAACTTCAACATGTACCTTCCTCCATTTTGAAAACCAGCTATTAATAGCTAACTATTAGCCTTTGTTTCTTGTCACACAGCCAATTTCATATCCATGCTGTCACTTTCCCTTTCCATTCCATAGGCTTATCCATTATTGTTAAAACATTTACTGACACACTCTGTCTTGAGCGCATGTGCGCGCGCACGCACACACACACACACACACACACACGTGTGCACACATGTACACATAGATCAATGGAGTGAATTTGCAGATATATTCTTTTTTGTTCAAAAAGCACACAATTTGGGGAGAGTCAGTCAATAGGGAATTTTATAAAATCCTACTTTGGGAATAAAACCAGTCTGTCTCCAGGTTAAAACACAGCCAGATTCTAAACAAGGTCTCACTCCTAACGTGCATTGTCTGACCTGAGACGTCACCTCTTGTATACAGTGATAAAACCTTTTTGTAATCTCAGGGCAGTGACTTGAAAGAAATTCGGAGATTTGCATTTTAATCAATAACATCATGCATCTCCTTTCTAACTGATTAAAGATTTAACAGGAGGGAGTCAGCCAGTCATTTTAGGTTCATTCAATATATTCACATCAGTTTTATGCTTGTTTGATCTTTTACTTATAAATTTTGTGTCTTGATACCTCCTCTTTCACTACATCTGAGGAAGGAGCAACACTTTGAAAGTTAGCGTTTTCAATTAAACCTGTTGGACTATAACCTGTAGTCACGTGATTTTTGATCTCGTCTAACCCAGTCCAACAGCAGCACCTCCACATACAAATTTGTTCCTCTATACCTTTCCCACTGGATGATGGTCTGTAGAATACACCCACCAGTGTAATGGTAAATCTATCATTTGTTAGCCCAAACCAAATAACTTCTGTCCTTGACCTCTTTCATTTTCTTCAGCATGACAATGCTCTCCTTAATCAGCACCATTAACCATTTTTTAAATTTTTCCTTAACAACTTGTATTCAGTATATTTAGTATCCAGTCCTGATCTTTATAGTTGCTAGAGGAAACCAGGTACTATATGTATTTAATCTTTACAAACAATTGAAAAATTCTTTGAAACAGATGGATACTAATTTCAGAACTGTCCAATTGTGCTATTGCAATGAACTTTGGTGTTTTTGTTTTGTCTAATCATAAATTTAAATAATAATATAATCCATGGGTGTAATAATATATCCCCATACTATCTAAACTGGATATTTTACCCTGCACATTTGTCCTTACAGGTATTTTTCTGTTCATTTCGTAAGTGAACTGATTAATACGTTGTGAAATGAAACTGGTTCATAATGTAAGCTGCTTAATTTACATCAAGTGGTATGCAGAATAAAAGCTGTAACAAGGTCTCAATGACTTCATCTTTAATTTCATCTTCAGGAAAAGAAAAATTAGCAACCCTCACTGGTTGTACTTTTGTTCTGTTCTCATGTTTGGATGATGCTGGTACAGCTGCATTTGTTGACTATCCCTAATTGCATTGCAAATGTTCTCCTTAAATGATCAAAGCCCTTATTGTGATTGTGCTGTCACGGTGATGCTAATAAGGAAAGTCTTAGCTAATGAACCAGCAATTATAAACGGAACAAATTTAAAAATGTAAGCAAGTATTGTACATAACCAGAAAGGGAGCTTGGAGGTGCTTGTTCTCCTACACGCTTGCTATAATCATTGTGTTCTAAAATATAGAGAGGGTGCTGCCACTGTTGAGACCTTAGTGAGTTATTGCAATGCCTTGTATACGAATATATGAACAAGGAGCAGGAATGGCCTCTTAGGCTTTTCTATCCTGTTAACCAATTAATTAGATCATGATCTAATTAGTTAGATCTTATTGTACCCTCAAGTCCACATTTCTCCCTACCTTGATAATCTTTCAATTCCTTGCTTAACAAGAATCAATTCAAACCCACCTCGAAAATATTTAAAGCTTTTGCTTTTATCACCTTTTCAGGAAGGAAGTTCCAAAGATGCACAATCCTCTGAGAAAAGATGTCACCTAATTTCTTTTTTGAGTTGGGTGATGTCTTATTTTGAAACAGTGACCCAAAGTTCTAGATTGTCCTCAAATGAGGAAACATTCTGTCCACATCTATCCTTGTAAGACTCTTCAAGATCTTAAACATTTCAATCAAGTCACCTCTTGTTCTTCTAAACTTCAGCAGATATAAACATAGTTTGTCTAGCCTTGCCTCACAAGACAATGCACATATTTCAGGTACTAGTGCAGTAAACTATTTCTGAACTGCATTTAGTATATTGATATTGCCTTAAATATTTTAAAAATGTGATCAATACTGTACACAGTACTCCAGATGTGGTCTTAGTGTGACCTGTACAACTGAAGTGTTATTTCCCTACTTTTGTATTGAATTTTCCTTGCGATATATAACATTCCATTGGCTTCCCTTATTACTTGCTGCACCAGTGTACTAACTTGTTGCTATTCTTGTAGGAGGACCCAGATACGTTTGCAACTCAAAGCTCTGCAATTTTTTACCATTCAGATAACACGTTCTTTTTTATTCTTCCGGCCATAATGGACACTTCCCCATTTTCCCAAGATACTCTGCTTATAAGATATCTGTCCTCACTTAATTTTTCAATATCTCTTTGTAACCACCTTATGTCCTCTTCACAATTTATGCTCTTATCTAACTTTGAGATATCAGAAAATTTGGTAACCACATATTCCATTCCTTAATCAAAGCAGAACTATTTGATCCCTTGAGCCCACTCTGCCATTCAATAAGATCATGCTGATCTGGTTATGTTTTGAATTCCACATTTTTATCTACCTCCTATGATTCACCTGCCTAACAAGAATCTACCTGCCTTTACCTAAAAATGTTTAATCATTGCTTTCTGAGATGGTGACTTCTAAAGTCAAAGTTTCAAAGAAACTCTCTTCATCCCTGTCTTAGAGGGTTGATCCCTAATTTTTAAATGGTGGCCTGAATTCTGAATAAACCAACAAAAGGAAACATCTTTCCCATGTTCCACCTGGTCAAGACTGTTCCGGATCTTACATACCTCAATCAAATACTTGATTAATCACTCTTCTGAACAATGGAAGCAAGCCCAGTGTGCCCAACCTTCCCACATAAGACAGGTGTCAATCTAATAAAATTCATTGAACACATTTACATTGTTCTTTAAATAAGAAAACAAAAACTCTAGATGTGGTTTCACTAATGCTCTATATAAATGAAGGATAACATTGTTACTTTTATAAAATCAAAATACCATGAATACAAGAGTTGAGAAATAAAAACAGAAACTGCAAGAGAAACTCAGCAGGCCTGTGAAGCGTAAACAGGGTTAATGTTTTGATTTCAGAGCAGTTCGGAAGAAAACTTATTGGACTCAAAGCCCTTAACTTTGTTTCTTTTTCTAAAGACACTGTCAGACCTGCTGAGTTCTCTAGTACTTTCTGTTTTATCTTTAATGTTCATTTCCTTGTATAATAAAGAATAACATCCCATTTGCCTTCCTAATTACTTGCTTTATCTGCATACTAAATTTCGTGACTCATGAAGCAGAAAACCTAGATTTCTCTGCAGCTTTGAATTCTGCATTCATTTTCATTTAAGCAATATGTTGCTGTTTTCTCTTTCCTGGCAAAGCTAATAACTTCTCATTTTCTCACATTATACTTCATCTCGCAGATTTTTGACCACTCATTCAGGCTATCTACAAGCATCTGTATTTTCTTCATATTGACTTTGCTACCTGTGTTATCTTCAAATTTGACCACTGTGCCTTCATTTCCCTCATCTAAGTCATTGTTTTAAATTGTAAAAAGCCGAGACCTAAGCAGAGATTCCATTCATCACATCCCGTCAATTTTTAAAAATTCATTTATTAATACTCTGCTTTTTATATTGTTGGCTCCTGTAATTAATAGGCAGGATTTCCAGATAATATGGAGCAGTTTTGATTGAACAACATGAGAGTTTGACTTCATGAATGCATTTTTTTAAAAACAGGTTCCCTGAAGCCAGCCTGATCAAGTCAGGACAGAAACACTGCAATCCAGGCTGCAGTTGAGATTTTGAAAGATTGTGGGACAGTGTGGTTGAGGGGTTGGGGGAGACATTGGACGGAAATACGGCATGGTTGGGGAGAGACTGGGAGATAAGGAGAGAGACTGAATGCAGAGAGACGGTTACAAGAAGAGTCACGGAGCCTGGGCAAATGGGTCAGTAATTGGTCGGGGAATGAATGAGTTCAGGGAATGAGCAGTTAGCACACAAAGCGAGGAAAAGGTTGTTGCACAATGATGTCAGCGGTGGCTATTGTGGGGGAGCGGAGGTGCAGGGCAGGGTCTTGGATGGAGATTGATATAATCAATAGACAAATTAACAGGTTTGTTCTGGACAGAAGATTGCACTTTTCTTCTTTCCAGTACTCTCTTTAATGCTGCCATCCTTATATCCTTGCTTCTAAAGTCCTGAGAATACCACATAGCCGATGTGAAACCATAAAACAAACAAAATCTGAATTAGACTGCCTCATTAAAATTCTTAAATGAATGCTTCCTGCAGGCAGATTATTACCCAACTCTCAGCGGACTTCCATTAAAACCAGAAGTGTTAGATTTGAGATAGGATGGGTTCAAGTTTTACATTTTTGTTAACATATTTAGTTCCTACTTGGTCCAAAGCCACTCACTTTACTGAGTACAAGTATCTCCTTAATGGATAAACTGACCTGTTAACAGTGTTCAGGATATCGTAATAACCACTTTCAATCAGAACTTCTTCAATCATAGTCTATATACGAAACAAACAGCAAATGTATAAACAAACAAATTATATGTTAACTACTTGTCTTTCAATAATATATATTATATATGAGTGTATTTATAGGTTAAATATTTGTAACAATATTTTTTACTTAAATTCATAATGAACATTGTAGAACTAGGAGAACAGAACAGAAATTAGCCTAATTTAAGATTTTGAAACAAAACAAGCGAAGTGTAGTGTGGTAATCTTTTAAAGCTTTAACTGTTTTTAAATGTAAAGATAAATATAATTTAGCATGCATATGATGAAACGCTAACCTGCATCTGCTCATATGTTATTCCATCTTCATATTCATAGCTATATGTATTGACTAGAAAGAATAACAATAATTGTTAAACATTATGGAACTAAATTATACATTGGTTGATGGAAGAGATATCCTAGTTGCTGGCCCACTATTGCATGACTAATTAAAGTTCGACATGAAACATTAATATCTAGCTTTGTTTTAATTGCCTCAGAAACAATATGGAGGAGTAGATCACCTCCCCTTTGAGGAATTAATTTGATCTTCATTTCATTGTTTAAAGATGAGTGCCACAACAGGTGGGTAATACATTATCTGCCATACCACCACCTTGGCAATTATTTTGAAATCTTTTCTAAAGACTTTGCATCAATCCTGTATGCTAGTCCCATATATCTTTTGCTACGAAACTTGCTTGTTTCATGAACTGGTGTTCGTGGGACGTTATAGTCTCATATACCTCTGAAAAGCTTTAAGTCTATGATATCAATCTTGATTTGGTAATATCATCTGGCCTCTGAGCCAGAAAGTTGTGGGCACTGATTCTGACTTTGAGACTTAAGCACAAAGTCTGGGCCAACACTCTGATGCACCACTGAGGGAGCAGAGCACTCTCCAATGTGCCAATTCTAAGTTAAACGGAGACAACATCTATTCTATGAAAAAGAGAAAAAAGATCCTATATTCACTTCCCATGATCTAGGTGCAAAGACCACAAGGCTGAATTTGATGGTTATTCAGCTAAGTGTGAATCAGGTTGTGATTGGTGGAGTGACTCATGTCACAAGGCTGGGGGTTTTTCTCACCATATCTTATGAAACTCTCCGTGTTAGTTGATGTTTCAACCTTATGATGACTACCACTTCTAATTTCTGGCCCATCTTGCCACACATCAATCCATGGGCGCTCACCAGCTATCCTGGAACCCCTGGCACCAGCGTGATATTTAAAAGTCTCCTGTGTACCAGTACAAACACTGCCAGACTGCATTGCCCTGCATGGTCCCGGACATGGCAGACAGGGGGAATTAGGAGCCTGGGTTACGGGAGTAGTGCTAGAGTTCTTGCTGTTTTGGGTGGTGCACAAGTGGGACTTCCTCTTTCCTAGGATCAGTGCAGGAGGCTGCACTACCATATCACGCCAACGAGTTCCAATGTTGCCACCCATATTGAAGCAGTTTCAGCGTAAGTGCCATTATCTTCACTCTGATACTTCACATTCACCCTGTCTTTGTTCATGTACCCACTCTATCACTCTCATTATTGCACACAATATCTTCCCCCCACAACCTTACCTGCCCCAAATTGTGACACTGCTCATCCTGTACGTCCTCTGTGCTGCTTACTCACTCAGGAAACCCTCCCACCTGTACCAACAATAGTACCTGTGCTATTCACTTTCATCTTCTGTAATAGCTGCCTCTCTCTTACTTCAGGAGCTGAACATCCCACACTAAAGCAGAAAGTATCAAAACAGATGGTGGGCTGCTTGCCATTTGATTTTTCAATTGGTATATGGGAAGGATCCTGATTTTGATCAACCAAGGAGGACCTTAACTGGCATCAGAGGCTGTCCTTGATTTACTGTGCCAGGATCACCTAGGTGAGGGCTGAATCCCTTGACTTGACTGAGACCTGCTGACAACCATGGCAAGTTTCCTGGTTTTGTACCCGTGCTAAGTGACATGGCAATACAGCAGTAATCTAAGCTTGGTATTTCCAGTTGAGGGGAAATATTCAAAAAGGCAATGAAGAGATGCTGTGAGCATGCAGGAAGGCTCAGACTGAATCAGCACAATGATGCAGCCTGGTCCAATCCATGAGAGCAGGGAAAGAAGTTGACTGGTGAACAGGAGTGGAGACCATTTCTAATCTTTAAACTAAAAGTAAGATCTTACTTCACTAAGTTTGTATTTGGGTCTTAAGTATTTTTCTTCACTCTTTAAAAAAAACTGGTTAAGGATAAGATTGAGATTGTTTTTAATAACAAAATTAATTCCAGTGAGCACGAACAGGAGGGAATCAAAAGTAATTAATTAATTAAATAAGCCAAATGTGATAGTGATGGCAGGATGGCTGATGTGTTTGTTCCTGCAACATGTGGAAACTACTGGACACCAAAGTGACCCAGAATAAACACATCTATGGCAAGTGTTTGCAGCTTGAGGAACTTCGGATCCAAATTGAGGAGCTGAAGTCTAAGCTACACACATTGTGCCACACCGGAGAAGGGGAAAATTACCTTAACACTTTGCTTCAGGTGGAAGTCATGCCCCTCAGACTGGGTAACTCACATTTGATCTGTGATTAGGGATAGGAGAGTGTTATTGCACACTGTGGCTGTAGGGAGCTTGATTTGAAAATCCTGAGCCCCTGCAACTGCCCAATAGTTACAAGGTTACAGCAAGCTACAAGAACAGACCATGGCATGACAGTACAGGCAGTCATTCAAGTCAGGGGAGGAAATGTGATCCTAGTAGTCATAGGAGACAGAATAAATAGGGGAATAGACACTGTTTTCTGTAGTCATGAGTAGGAGTCCCAAAGGCTGTGTTCCCTGCCAAGTGCCAGGTGTAAGGACATCTCCTTGGGGCTGGAGAAGAACTTGGAGCGACAGGCAAGAGATCCAATTGCCATTATCTACATTAGTAATAATAACATTGATCACGTTAGAAAGGTCGTTCTGCACAAAATATTTGAGCGGTTAGGAGCTAAATCAGCAATCAGAACCTCCAAAGTAGTAATCTAGATTACTATCTGAGACATGGTCATACTGGTAAAGGGAAAATGAAATCAAGCAGTTAAATGCGTGGTTCAAAGTGTGGTGTGGATGGAATGGTTTTCAGTTTAAGGGGTCCTGGTACAAGTTTTGGGTGTAGCTGTTCGGTCAGATGTGCTTCTTTTGAATTGTGGGAACGTTGAAACCAGTGTCGTGTCAGATTGAATGACTAGGGCTGTTAAGAGAGCTTAAAACATTTAGAGAGTGGGGGAAGTCTTGTGAGAGGGGAAATGAAGGTTTTAAAGTAAATTGATGTGATCACATTAAAGGTCAGCTATTGGATACTGACAGGAAGGGACAGATTACACAAACCTGAAAAATTGCAACAGTGTCAAAATAGTAAAAAATTATAAAAAGACAAAATGAGTAGTGCTTTATTTGAACGTACATAGTATTTAGTACAAATTAAATTAACTAACAGCACACATAGAAGCTAATGGGTGTGAATTTACAGCCATTACAGAAATTTGGTTGTAAAGAGATCAAAGCTAGGAACTAAATATTTAGGGATATGTGATTTTTCTGAAGGACAGACAGGAAGGAAGTGCTGTTGCGATAGCATTGACAGAATGGGATAGAATAAATATGATAGCAAGAAATGATTTGGATTGGAAGATGTAGATGTGATTGGAGGTAAGAAATAACAAGGGGTAGAAGATGCTGGTGGGAGTAACCTAGAGGACCGTGACAGTAGTTAAACAGTAGAACAGTGAATATATCAGATACTAATGAGGGCATATAAAAAAGTCAGTATTATTCACGGGTGTCTTTAGTCTTTATGTGGATTGGGAAAGTCAAATTGGCAGAGGCAGCTATGAGGAAGCATTCATGGAATGTATACAGGACAATTTCCTGGAATAATATGGATTCAATCAGGGATGGGGCTGTTTTGGATATTCTGATATAGAATTCGGCAGGGTTAATGAATGACCTCAGAGTTAAAGAATTTCTTGGAAATAGTGACCATAGCATTTTAGAATTTAGCTTTCAGTTCGAAAGACAAAAACTTGGGTCAGAAGCAATGGTGCACACCATAAGGGTAATTACATAGGGATGAGGGAACATGTAGCTGCGGTAGACTAGGAAAGGGGTTTAGCAGACAAGATAGTTGAAGCAGAACGGCAGATGATTAAGAACATAGTTCATGGCTCACAAGAGGTAAGTCAACCATGGTTAATCAGGGAAGTTAAGGATAGCATTAAATTGAAAGCAGAAATACACAATGTGGCAAAGATTAACAGTAAGCGAGACTATTGGGAAAATTTTATGATCAACAAAAGCTGACCCAAAGAAATTAAATATGAAGAAAATGAACTTGAGGGTAAATTTGCAAGCAATATCAAGACAGAAAGCAAAGCTTCTTTAAACATATAAAAAGAAAAAGAGAGGCCATAATGATCATATGCCCCTCAAAGAACGAGGCTGTGGAAATAATGATGATAGGGAACAGAAAATGGAAGCAGAGTCTGCACAGTAGAGTACACTAATAGCATTCCAAATATAATAAATAATAGGGAGGTAAAACAGAGACAGGAAATAAATACACATAAGAGAAACAGTACAAGGAAACTAATGGGGGTAAAGTCCAAAAAGTCTCCTGAACCTGACAGGATGATCCTAGGATATCAAAGGAGTAGGTACAGTGATAGTGGATGCACTGGTAGTAACCTTCCAAGAAGACTTACATCCAGGAAGATGGCGTAGAATTAGAAAATGCTGGTCACAGGCCTCCAGTCTGAAAAGCAACCCTCCAACACCACACACCGTCTTCTACCTCTCATCCAGTTCTGTATCCAGATAGCTAGTTCTCCCTCTATTCCATGTGATATAACCCCGCTAACCAGTCTACTATGTGCAATCTTGTCAAACATCTTACTGCAGTACTTATAGACTATGTTCACCACTCTTCCCCCATCAATTCTCTTTGTTACTTCTTCAAAAATCTCAATTCCCTCCAATAACTTACACACCACGGATGTCAGGCTTACCAGCCTATAGTTCCCTGTCTTTTCCTTACAATCTTTCTTAAAAAGTGGCACCGCGTTAGCCAACCTCCAGTCGTCTAGCACCTCACCTGTGGCTAACAGTGATATAACTATCTCGGCAAGGGGCCCAGCAATCACTTCCCTAGCTTCCCACAGATTTCTA
This sequence comes from Stegostoma tigrinum, assembly GCF_030684315.1. Classification (NCBI taxonomy): domain Eukaryota; kingdom Metazoa; phylum Chordata; class Chondrichthyes; order Orectolobiformes; family Stegostomatidae; genus Stegostoma; species Stegostoma tigrinum. The sequence goes on along the minus strand of NC_081355.1, from coordinate 63,122,853 downwards.
GAGTACACCTGATTATGTCCTGGGGATTTATCCACCTTTATGCGAATTAAGACATCCAGCACCTCCTCCTCTGTAATATGGACATTTTTCAAGATTTCACTATTTATTTCCCCACATTCTGTATCTTCCACATCCTTCTCCACAGCAAACACTGATACAAAATACTTCCCCTATCTATTGTGGTTCCACACATAGGCGGCCTTGCTGATCTTTAAGGGACCCTATTCTCTCCCTAGTTGGTCTTTTCTCCTTAATGTATTTGTAGAATCCCTCTGGATTCTCCTTAACCCTATTTGCCAAAACTATCTCATGTTCCCTTTTGCCCTCATGATTTCCCTCTTATTATTGGAGAAGATACTTAGGGACGGGATTTACATACATTTGGAAAAGAACGGACTTATTAGGGATAGTCAACATGGCTTTCGGCTGGGGAGCTCTTGTGTTACAAATTTTATTGAGCTTTTTGAGGAAGTGATGAAGATGATTGATGAGGGTAGGACAGTGGATATTGTCTACATGAACTTTATTAAAACATTTGATAAGGTTCCACATGGTAAGCAGATCGAGAAGATTAAGTCCCATGGGATCCATGTTGAGTTAGTAAATTGGATACAAAACTGGTTTGGTCATAGAAAGCTGGATCTCATTGTGGTGGAGTGTTTGTCTGTCTCGAGGTCTGTGACCAGTGAGCGCAAGGATCAATGCTGGGAACTCTATTGTTTGTAATATGTATATAAATGATTTGGATAAAAATTTGGGTGGTCTGATTAGTAAGTTTGCAGACGATATGAAAATTGGTGGAGTTGTGGATAATGAGGAACTTTGTCAAAGTTACAACAGGATATAGATCAATTGGAAAGTTGAGCAGAGAAGTGGCAGATAGTGTTTAATCCAGACAAGTGACAGGTGATGCAGTTTGGGAGGTCAAATGCAAGAGAAAAGCATACAATAAATGGCAGGTCCTTTAGAAGCATTGATATATGGAGGGATCTTGGGGTACAAGTCCATAACTCTCTGGAAATACAAGTGGATAAGGTGGTAAAGAAGGAATACTTAGTGTGGAGCTGGAGGAACACAGCAGGCTAAGTAGCATCAGAGGAGCAGGAAAGTTGACGTTTTGGGTCCAGATCCTTCTCGGAAGACATTTCAGAGATAACAAACTGTGCTCCTGAGATGCTGCTGGGCCTGCTGTGTTCATCCAGCCTCACATTTTATTATCTTGTGTTATCTCTGACTCCAGTATCTGCAGTTCTTACTATCCCAAAGAAGGCAAACTTGCCTTCAACGGTCAGGGCATTAAGTATAAAAGCCGGGAAGTCATATTGCAACTGTATAAAACTTTGGTTATATGACATTTGGAGTATTGTGTGCATGCTAGAGGAAGAATGTGAAGGCTTTGGAGAGGTGCAAAAGAGGTTTACCAGATCTTGCACAGATTGGAGCATTTTAGCTCTCAGAAGAGCTTAGCCAAACATGGATTACTTTTGCTGGAGGATTGGAGGCTGCTACAATGTGTGTTTTGTTAACGTAAATCAGCTGTAACACGATTGATGAATAGTGGATGCTGTTTGGATAATGCCAAATTTCTGTACAGGTAGTGTGATTTTTTTATAGCGATTTCCCAATAATGTAATTTTCTATGGTGATTTTCTCTAGCGCAAGGTCACATACAAATGCAACTATTGCATTATAGGAGATATAAATATGAAAAACATAGATAGCGTATATGGTTGGAGACTTTTTCCAGGGTGGAAATGTCAAATACTAGAGGCCATAGGTTTGAGGTGAGAGGCGAATGTTTAAAGGAGATATGCGAGGCAAGTTTTTTTTTACACAAAGGGTGGTGGATGCCCGGAACATGCTGCCAGGGGAGATGGTAGAACAAACAGAATAGCAACATTTAAGAGGCATTTAGACATTTATATAAAGAGGCATGGAATAGAGGAATATGGACCAGGTGCAGACAGATAGCTTCAGCTTAGAAAGGCATCGTGGTCAGCACAGACATGATGTGCCAAAGGGTCTGTTCCTGTGCTGTACTGCCCGATGTCCTATGTTCTATAAATGCTACAAAAATGACTGATTTGGGAGTCATCATGCAAAAATCACAAAAACTGGCATACAAGTTCAGTAGGTAATAGGGAAGGCAAATGAAATATTGGTCTTTATTTTGAAAAGAATGGAGGATACAAATATGAAAGTCTTCCTAAAACTGTACAAGGTACTTGTTAGACTACATCTGGAATAGTGTGAATTGTTGTGGGCCCCTTATCTAAGAAAAAAAATGTATTCACATTGGGAGGGCAATTCAGAGAAGGTTTACTAGGATGATTCATGATATGGACGGAATGTCTTATGAGGAAAGATTGAGTAGATTGGGCCTGTACTAATTGGATTTAGAAGAATGAGAGATCTAATGGAAATATTCAAGAATTTTAGGGTGCCTAACAAAATTGATGTGAAGCGATTGTTTCCCCTTGAGGGAAAGTATAGGAGCAAAGGACATAATTTTAGAGTAAGGAGCCACCCAGTCATGCCAGAAAGCAGACCCTGAGTTAAATGAGTTACCAGTGGCAGTTCACACAGAAGCTGAGCTACAGGAGTTCTGGAATGCTAGTTCATGAAGAACAGAATTCTTATTAGAATGTGGACATACCCTCACACATCCGTGGATGAAGATTGTTCATTAGGTGGTGGTACCACCCAGATATTGTAAGAAGATATTGCAAGTAGCACATGAAATGCTTATTTAAGATTATTTAATCATTATTACTATTTGTGAGACCTCACTATGCATAAATTGACTTTTGTGTTTCCTATGAGGCAAAAGTGACTACAATTCAAATGTACTTTATCAGCTAAAATGTGCTTTGGAACAATATGAGATAATGAAAGGCACTATATAAACTCAAGTCTTTCTTTCTTACCCGTACAAGTAATAAGCCATAATAGATATTGTGAATAAACATTTAGCAACCAGGATTGTACGTAGATATAAGATCTTCTAAGAGAGTAGGAATGCATACAATCCTGCAATGCCTCACTGGGTTACCATGCTCAAAGTAAAGCCCCACTATTCCCTGAACCATCACAAAATTAAAAATGTTATCAAAGTACACAAAGACAACAATTTACCAGTCTGATAGTCTCAGGCTAACAGAAAACAAGGGCTAGGTTTCTGTACTTAACAAGAACTACTATTTATTACAAATAAATATTCAAACTACAAGTAAACAATTATGAACTATTAACATATAATTCCACCAGTTAAAATTCCAATCCCTTTCTAAAGCTCTGTACACATACATACAGGAGATACAATGGAAGGGGAGAAAAGGACTGGAGAGATATTTCACTGATATTAGTCCCCAGGATTTAATGGAGGGGTTCCTTTTGTTTCCCAAATCCTTCAGTTCTCTGAGCTTTATTTTCAGATTTTTTTCATTTCTTCGCAGGAGGGAAGGGCAGATGGTTCACAAGTTATGAAATCTCTGACTTATTGATTAAAACCAATATCTTACAATAACTCGTGGGAGGAAACAACTGGCTTTCTTTAGCATCAGGTATTTTACTGGTGAGAGAGACAAACACACCACTTCCCCTTCCAGAGGTCTGAGGGCTTCCCAGTGAATCATTCATACCCACAAATAATTCAGAATGAGTCCACAACTGGCCAAAATTCCACAAATGAATCAACTACTTGCTGTTAGATGAATCTCACTTTGTATACATGCCCCGGTGCCAGGCCACCAGCCTTACTGCTTGTACAGGAACAGTAGAAACATGAATTACAATGAGTTTCAGTAATTTGCTTTTTCTAAAATTAAAAGCAATTCCTTCTTCTGTAAAACTGTTCTTTCTCTAATTCAGTCCACAACCAAAACTAAAGTAAAAGACAAGGTCTTCTGTAATCATACTTTTTTTAAGAGCAGAAATAACCATACTTGTATATATATGAATTATTCAATTCAGTAAACTGATCACTCTTATTCTAAACAGTTCAAATAAAACATGGGGCTGAATTTTACCAGTACCCAAATGGCTGGGAAAATAATGGGGAGCCATATTGGGAAAATTCTCCAACACATTCCCATCACCAGAAAACTTTTCCAAAGGCAGGCAGGAAAGCTGATTGTCATTACCTGCCCTATCTCCAGGGAATGCTGCATTTTCTCTTGATGTTTGTCGCATTAAATTACAATCTGCTGTCACAAAGTTCAGTTCAATCAGTTCAGGGGACCCTTGAAGGACCTATCAAAAAGAATACTTTAAGAATATGCAATAGATCTGCTTTCAGCCTGGTTCTGGCAGTCACATTTGCTGCATAGTGCCTCAAAGGAGTATGAAAAAATGCAATATAGAGCAAATTGTCCCTTTGATAAATTGTTTAATATTTGCAATCTATACTTTACTATGTTTCTACAATGTACTAATTCAATATTATTTGGAATTAGAGCAAGAAAACTTTGAATATTTAAATACAGTAAATTATTATACACTGGCTCAGATTCTGGATTCAACTTGGATTTAAATATTTGCACATTAATTATTTCACATGTTTATTTCTTTCATGAACTTTCATGAATATATGAACTTTCATTTATATGTGTCAAAATATGTTAACTGTGTTATGGCAACAAACCTTTTTAAGCTCTGCTTTCAAGTTGCAGGGATTGCTCTGTGGACTGAATAATGACTTTTTGAACCTTTCAATAACACTTTTTCGAAAGTTGTGATGTAAAGTAGGTGGAAGCTGTGAGGAATGAAGACAGAATTACTTTAAAAATGAAATCTGCTTAGTAATTTACATCTGTTTTAGGGAGACAATAATACAGTTTCTCAATATGGGATTCTTAAGATAAATCACTAATTAATTTTATTATATTATAATGCACAATATATATTGTGGCCTTATTATACAAATCCTGAATGCCCAAACTGCATACTTCCTAAATTTCAAAACAACATATTTATGTAGAAATGTGAAAACCCTGTCATTTGGAAAAGCAGACTAATAACAATTGTTCCATAATTATTTTCACTTGTGTCCATCACTGGGGAAGTTCAGTAATAGTACAGCACATTCTCAAACTACTCTCATGTTCTCTTATCTCCTGGTAAACTAATTTTTGAAAACTCAACATGAAATGTGTGCAACTGAGTGATGCGACGGGGTTAAAATACGATCTTTTCAAATCAGACTGCTGCCATCATTGCTGCAGATACCTGTGTTCAAGAGACCTTCAGCAGATCTAGCAGCTCAGTGCAAACCGAGGACAACACTTCATTTTTCAGTTAAACACTTTACAGACTCCTGGACTCAACACTGAGTTCCACTACTTCAGAGTATGTTCTCTGACCTTTGTTTTTCTCACATTCTTCTCACCCTCCCTCAGTTGTGTCTTAGTGTCTTGTTGCCTTTGCTTTCAGCACAGCTGATCCATTTTCTCGTTTTCACATTTTCATTTACACCATTTTATATCTGTATCTTTACTTCCCCACCACTGGCACCCTCTTTATCCTTTGTTCTGGGCACCCTCACAATTTGTCCCACCCACTTCTCCTCCCACTCTGTCAGTAGCATAACAAACCACTGTTTTCCAGCCTCTTTCAATTTTGAAGAGCTCACATCAGACTGGAAATGTTAGGGAGAACAAATGGAAATGGGAATTCTGTTCCAAGTGCTTCCACTGCTGACTTTCACTGCTGTGAAACTTATATCATACTGAGGAGGCTGGATAGACTGGATAACAGGAAGATGTTTACACTAGTAGGAGAGTCAATGACCCGAGGCCACAGTCTCAGAGTGAAGTGATGGTCATTTAGAATGGAGATGAGCCAGAGGGTAGTTAATCTGTGGAAATCATTGCCATAGAGGACTGTTGGGGCCAAATTATTGAGATAGATGGGTTCTTGATTAGTAAGGGAGTCAAAGGTTATGGGGAGGAGGCAGGAGAATGGGTTTGAGAAACAAATCAGCCATGTTTGAATGGCGGAGCGGATTTGATGGGTTGAGTGGCTTAATTCTGCTCCTATATCTCATGGTCTTATGGACTCCTTCCCAAAGCCATCTCACCCCTGTTGTACTGCTGTATCCTGGCAGATTACCAGGCCTGTCCCAATAAAGGTGCCGGTGGGGCTGTTTTTGATGGGGCCCTTAACTGTTCCCAAACCTAGCAAACCTTCGCCAAGTGCATCTGAACAGTCAGAGCAGGAAACAGGCAGCTCTGTCATGGCAGAGCAGAACTGATAAAAGGGAGAAGAGGAATTTGTAGCTGCACAACTGTATTCATCTGAGGTGGGGGGATGTGGTGAGGGTAAGACTTTGTCACATTTCAGTTTAATGTGCATGAACACTAAATATTACTTCAAATCTCTAATATTCTGCCCTCTCCATTGTTGTCTGGTGGCTTTCAAATGGCCAATTGAGAAATGTTATGACAAGAATCATAGATTAGAAATGGAGTCTGTGAGAGGGATGGTTTGTTAATTAATAAACTGCTTTGTAGGCTGTAAGGGGATAGGGCGAGGTGGGCACACTGGCTTCAGAACTGGTGTGCTAGATGGCTTAGGGTTACCTCTAGCAGGTTACCTCCAGCAGGTGAATTAGTCTGTTCCAAGCACGCTTGGTAGCTATATAAGTGGCTGCACGTGCCCTTGGCACATTAGGCTGTTTGTCAACTGCTCCTCTGACTCTTCCAACTACTTATTTGAAGGTCTAGAGCATTAATCACATTCTCTGGAGGTCAAGGCCTCACAACTCTAGTCCTTGCAAAGGGGATAGAAGCATTGTGGTAATACTGTACAAATAGTGTGTAAACCAGGATTAATTTTTCAGAGACACAGATTCAAATCCCACCACAGTAGCTTGTGGAATATACATGAAATTAATTAAGACATCTGGAATAAAATACTAATTTCGTTAACAATGATCATGAAACTACTAGATTGTTTCAAAAACTCATCTGATTCATTTGTATCCTTTAGGGAAAATATGTTATCTGATCTAATGTATAATTCAAATCCATCGTGATATAGTTGACTTGGAAATAGCTTAGTCAGCAACTGTTAGATAAAATTGCTCCATAAAAAGCATTGTCAGTGCCCTTATATCATACAGAATGCAGCACTTCAAGAAGGTGACCCACCACCACATTCTCAAGGGCAATTGAGAACGTAAAATCCCAATTTCTTCACATATCTTGTGATTCCCTGTGAGGCCAAACATCTGCAACTCAATCTTAAATATATTCAATGATGGCATATTTACAATCCCCTGAGGTGGATAATTCCAAAGATTCACACACTTTGAATAATTTTCTCTTTGTCTCAGTCCCGAATGATCTGCTCCTTGGCATTAGACTGCATCTGTTCTATATTCTCTGTTGAAATAAAAACCTCTCAGTGACTACACAGTTGAGAACCCTTCGGAATTTTTATGTTTCAGTGAGAAATTTCAGAACTTCTAAATTCCAAAGACTAGAGGCCCAGTTTTCTCATCAAAGGGCAACCATTTCAAGAGGGAGATCAATCTATTCATCTTAATTGATACTGTCCGATGCAAGCATATCCTTCTTTATACTGAGGCCAAAAGTACACACAGCATTCCGGGCATAATTTCACAAAACTCCCACATAATTACAAGGAGACTTCCTTATTTTGAGCTCCTACCTCTTTGAAATAAAGGGCGACATGCCATTTATCTTCCTAATTACTTGCTGTTACCTGCATACTAACTTTTCTGCATTCCTTATATGACCACATCCGAGTCACCCTGAACATCAACTTTTACAAACTTCATGCCTTTCAAACAAAATCATGCCAAAACAGCCTTCTATCAGAATGGCCACGCACCACCGTTAATGAGAAAAGCAACTACACAGTCTCAAGACTGCTGAAGGATATAGGCCTCATTCACACCCTCGCACCTACAACAGACTTCTGAACTTTTCTAACAAAAACTTCAATTTCCTTCAATTGGTAAATATCCTCAATCATAGAATTCAGCATGTTTACCTATTAACAACCATTAACTAAAACTCTGGAAAAGGAATCAGCCCTGAATTTATAACCTATTTTATCTAGCATTGCTTGAAATGTGATCAATGCTGGTAACTTAGATAATGAAAAAGACTGTGCTCCCAGCAAGACTTGACAAAAATGCATGACGATCTCAGGTTGACTGTATTCATTTTGAAATGGAATCCATTTGACTTATAAGTATTGCTGCATAATCTTAAAACCGCTTGATTGCCACGCATGTATACTGTGATTGTCTGTGGTAATCTAGTCAAAGTGCAGCTCCAAGGGCCCCTGTATTCTCACTGGCCTCATCAGCTGGTGAGTGCACATTAGGGCTGGACTTGGGAAACACTGCATCAGTTAGCAGGATGAGGCAGAGACAGTAAGAACTGCCAAAGCCGGAGTCAGAGATAACACAGAGTGGAGCTGGAGGAACACAGCAGGCCAGGCAGCATCAAAAGAGCAGGAAAGCTGACATTTCACGTTGGGACCCTTTGTCCCAACCCGAAACGTCAACTTTCTTGCTCCTCTGTGTTACCACACTGTGTTACCACTTTGATGCACTTGTGTCAACAGATTGCGAGATACAACAAATGTATCCTATCAACTCCTGGAAGGAACCAGGAATCGAATTCTATGGATACCACAGGCATTGCATGCCAATCTGGACACTTGGCAGAAACTTTTCTTCCAGGAAGTGGCAAATGTCAGCAGGCATCTGATATTAAAGTTCAAGCTTCCTGAAATACTGCTGCCTAGTTGAAGAATCACAGAAATGTACAGTTCAGGAGAAGGCATTTTGATCCATTGTGTCTGCAGTGGCCAGCAACAACTATCCTGCCCATTCACACTCTCGCCTTTTGATTCATAGCCTTTGTCAGAAACTTAATCCCTTGTCTGCATACCTTATATTAGGGTCTCACCTCTTACGAACTAGAGCTCTGTGCTTGTTTCCTCTTGGACAGTGGGAGTGATTGAGGAGGTTCCTGTTGGTGGTGTTGCTTCTGGTCCTGATCTGAAATCCATGGTAGATCTGCATCAGTGGTCCTATGCAGCTATGAAGGCCAACAACTGAGAAGCGCAGTCTTGGAAATTTCCTCAAGATGCAGTGAAAACATGTTCTCAGAATAACACCATTTGCTTTGGCTGGGAAGTAGCTGCCTTATCTTAGTACTTGAAGACATTTCTGTCTGTTAGCTGCTCAGCTCTGAATCCCCATAGATGTCTCACCCTGTGGTAAGTTCCCTGAAGCTCAGGACACCTAAATGCTCCAAATTAGTAACAGAATCCAGAGATAAAACTCTACTCAATGTCTGAAGGAATCGAAATCTACTGTCCCAAGGCTTTCCTATACATTAGCAAATGCACTTAAATTGATGCTGAAGTTAGCTACTTCTCAATTACATCCAAACATGTTGGTGTCTGGTCTATTATACTGCCGCATGCACAGAAATCCATCCATCCGAGTGATTAATTTTATTAACTGAGGTTAAGTACATACAGGTGGAGGGTATTTATTGGATGGTTATCTGAACATGTGAGATACTTAGTAATGTAGAGGTGAAATGGAATCAGAAAATATATTCCTGAAATGCTTCCTTTACCAACTGGCTATCAGCGGTATAACACTAAAATTCACTGCTTGCTTCTAAATTGGGTGATTATTGAACTAGATTATTTGGAAGTTGTGCTTTACTTTAAAAAAAGGACACAGTTTAAATACCATATTATTTAAAATTAGACTGGAATAAATTTTAATCATGGTGGCTTTGTAATTGTTGAATAATGAGAATATGATGAAGTATAAAATGATGCAACACTAACGTCAGCAGACAATGCCATCTACACTCTTTGGATGCTTTGTACACAGTTACAAACACCCAACAGTGTTGAGGGTACATTTGTGAGACTGGGCCGACAGAAGATGATCTGCTAGCAAGCGGTCAAGTAGTACATACACAGTAATGATCGGCAGACTGATGCTCAATTTGGATTCTGCTAGGACCACATAGCTCCTTATCTGGTGAAAACACGGACAAAAATGTTTAATTCTAGTGGTGAGGTGAGAGTAACTGCCCCTGATATCAAGATAGCTTTTCATCAAATGTGGCATCAAGCAGCTCTAGTGAAACTGAAGTTAATAAGACTCATGAGAAAAGCTCTTCACTGGGTAGCAAAATATCTAACATAAAGGAGGATGATTGTGATTGCTAGAGACCAATACTCCCAGGACATTATTACAGGAGTTTTTCAGGGTAGTGTCCTCAGCCCAACTATTTTTAGCTACTTCATCCATGACCTTTCCTCCATCATAAGGTGGTAAGTGGTGATTGCAATTGATGTTGCACAGTGTTCAATACTAGTTTCAGCTCCTAGATGTAGAGTTAGTCCTTGTTTGCATGAAGTTAAGACTTCCATAATATTCAGGTTGATAAATGGCAAACAACATTTAAATGCCAGGTAATGAACATCTCCAACAAAAAGAGAACTCAAAAACCTATTTTTTATATCCATTAGCATTACCATTGCAGAATACCCCATTATTAACATCCTGGCGATTACCATTGATCAGAAACTTAGCTTTTCAATACGTGTAAATGGACTGGGAACACCGCAAGGGACAACATGCCTCTTGATTCCCCAAAGCCTCTCTGCCATAAACAGTGCTCAAATTAAGAGTATAGTGGAAAACTTGCCTGAATTAGTGCTGCTCCACCAAAACTCAAGAAACTGAGTACAAATAAGGAACACGTGGCCTTCTTGATAAGTTTAATGTCTGCCAATCTAAGTACTTATTCATAAATCCTCCATCACTGCAGTGTGTACCATCTACAAATTGCACTATAGGAACTCACCAACCCTCCTCCAATAATACCTTCCAAACAACAACCCTCCACCAACAAACTCCACCACCTAGAAAGTCAGGAGTTGTAGTTTCGTGGGAAAACTACCACCTCCAAGCCATTCACTAACATTACTTGGAACAATGCCATCATTCTCTCACCGTGATTTCTTCGAAATTCCGGAATTCCCTTCCTAACAGCACTGTGGGTGCAATATGATCATATGGACTGCAGAGGTCCAGGACGATAGCTCACCACCACTTTCTCAAGGACAATTAGGGATGGGGAAAAAATGCCAGCTTTGTTAGTGATGTTCATGTCCCATGAATGAATTAAAAAAGGAAAGGAAATACAATAAATCAAATTGATATACCTGTGTGATATAGATGATTTTGTGCAGCTGAATGAGAATCTGTTGAATTGGGTCACTGATTTGGCGCACTTTCCGTTGAGACACTGCTATTCCAGCAGATGCTATGGATGAGAATGTTATAATTAGACAGGCTGCCCACTTAAACTTTCCTATTACAAACTACAATGGATAATAACTAGATACAACTGTATTCAAGAATATGACATGACACAGGTACAGTGACACTTAATTTAAAAGTATGGAAATTGAATTGCTTTACATTCCGAGGAGGTTTTGTTTTAAACTGTAATACTACCACAGCATTACCTTAAAACATTAGACTCTGTCCATGATGTTTCAGATAAGCTATGATTTATGATCTAGCCATAACCATTGTGAATGGATTACTACTGAAAATTACAAAACAAGTCAACCAACATAAAAAGGGAGTTAAATGTATGAGTTTGTGATTGGAATTGCAGCCTTTTGCTGAACAAATAGTTTTGAAGTATGCCACAACCAACACATTAAGCCTGACAATTTCCCATAAGCTGTTGTTTTCTTAAACAGTACTGCATTGTTAAAATCTTTCCGCTATAAATTGCATACATTGAATTGCTAACTTTATTTATGGGTATACCCAAGATGACATTCATTTGTTAGGTTTAAAATCGGCTAGAACGAGACGGATTAAAAATTACAACAGTCAAATATTTTTGTTATTTGACTAAGAGTGAAAGAAGGTACAACATTGACCTCTTTATAAAATCTGGCCTTTTGGTCTAAAGCTAATCTCTCTTGTCCCTGAATCATACGTATTGAATCACAGTCTCCTTTTGAGGTTTTTCTTTTGCCAAAAATGGCAGCAGTGATAAATTTAACAGTAAAAAGTACACTTTGTTACTTACAATAAAATATGATGGAAAACTACTCCCAGAAAAATAATAGTTGCCAGTAATAATCATAAATGCTGGACAGCACCAGTGCAACATTAACATACAGTAACATATAATCCCAAATCACAGCATATTATAAAGGAAGTGCAAAATGTAATCTGAGTGATCTTTTCATGTAAAAAATGAATTTTGGTAAAGAAAATTAGGAATACTACAACTGTAGCAAGTAGCCTTCCTCATTTGTTCACATTCTATACACAGGTAGGAAGAATAATTCAAATATTCTGATCAGGATTAGGAACCCAATTTCCAACTCTGGTTGGATTAAAAGTTACCCACTAACCTTTACATGTCTTCTGTGCTGGAGACTCCTAGACAGAGCCTGTCCAGGAATCCAAAAATCCAGCAGTAAAGAAAATCTCTGTAGCAGTCATTGTGGCATGTTCTGAGATGTAATGTCCAGCAGCATAGTCAGCCACTTGACAGCTACTGTGAGAGAATAAGTACGGTAAGTGACTAGGTAATGTAATTGAAGGTTAAGGTGGCAGTTGATTGAAGGGTACTAGCTGGGTGAGATGGGAACTGTGTCAGGTGAGTGAGGTGGGTAGGGTAGCAGGTAGTTGAGGCTGATAAGGGGTAAATTGGGTAGGGTTCCGGGGCGGTTACCAGGTGGCTGAAGTGGGTGGGGAGGCAGGTAGGGTGGCAGCTGGGTGGTTCGCCAGTTGGAGAGGCTGGTAGGGTACCATGCGGGAGGTGAGTTGGCTATCAGGTAGTTGGTTTGTCAATTCGGTGTGATGTCAGGTGGTCAAGGTGGATAGGGTGCAGGTGGGTATGATTCCAAGTGGATAAAGCCCATAGCATGCCTGGTGGATGGGGTGCCAAGGGTGGGTAGGATGCTAGGTAGGTGTCTGAATGCTTAGGGTGGATAGGGAGATGGAGGGTTTCTGGGTCTGGTAGAGTGCAGAAGGGGATGTTGATTCTGACTATTGGGAAAAGGGCTGTTGGGTTAAGGAACATCAGAATGGCAGGTGAGTGAGGGTATTGATTCTGAGAGTTGGACCAGACCAGTGACATGGAGCCACAGCATCTCTGGCTGTGTCATGAGGTGGTTGTCAGGTCTCTCAGTTGGTGGGGTAGGTGGGAGGGTGTAGGTGGTGATTAGGGTGGTGGGGTGGGGGGGTGGGTTGGGGGCTGCCATTGGTGGTTCAGCTTAATAATTACCCAGGAGTTACAGCATATTTTAGATCCTCTAACTCTTCCTGGACTCTTTCACAGAGGATTGTTTTGCTGGGATATTTCCCATTGGAAAATTCAATTTTGATGACAATTCCCCTGGAGTCAGCTGTTCCCGGGATAGTTCATAGTCTCAATGTGCAGCCCCAGTCAATGTGCTCCAATGACTCTTGGCCATCAGGATATCTGGGCCAATACAATTTCAGTAAAAACAATTTCAAGAGGTGAGCTGATATATACAACCAAACAGAAGAAATTATATCTCAGACACACCAACTCATTTAGTTCGCTGGCGAGAAACTCTTACGAAAGGATTCTACAGTCATTCTGTATCAGGAAGCTCGCAAGAACTAATCTTGATCAGGTGACATCAATGGCAACCAGCTATAATGGTTCTTAACCTTGCTGATGTGGGCTCTGCAGGTTTGCTTGATTCCACTGTGAAAATCTTTGGGTTTACAGTATACAGCCTGTCATCTAAGGATGCCTGATGGATGATCGAGGTGATCACCTTGAACATAATTTTCAAACTGAAAACAATCAGACTCAAAGATACAAATTGGGTGAAGCCCTGTTCCTCTTAATATCACAAACAGCCTTATTGACCGTGGAGAGCTCTTCAGTAACATAACCAATAAACGCACTGTGTGTTCAATGAAACTTTTAGGAGACCTAAGAAAATAATTCCTCTTAATTTGAGGAAAAGCGTAAATGGTGAAAAGTATCACCTTCTTACTACTCCTGGGGGTGATGTATCAAATGAAACAAGCATTTGGATGTAGTGCAGCAACAGGATTTTCCAATATTGAGCCTCAAAGCATTCTATTTCAGTATTTTTTCTATCCTAACGTTACTCTACCAAGCTTAACCCCACATTTTATCCTTAAGACAATTTCTTGGCCATTCTTAAATTTCATTCTGATACTCAACAGCTTTTATTTTAATGAGTAACTTTTCGTCTATCGTTTCATTAAAGCTTTCCGATCCTTCCATATTATTTACTTGGTTTTTATAAGCTAATAGTAGAATCTAACAGCAATATTTGTCTTCAAATGTTCTTGACAGCCACCTTCAGTTTGTACAAATAATTCTTTTCTCTAGCATGTAATAATGTATAGAATACATTTTTAAAAAATCTTTGCTGCATATTTTCCCTTACTATTGTTTCCCTTGGTTATAATTTCACATAACTACCATGATCCTTCAGCCTTCGAAGCACTACATCTGGTAGACTATGGCATTGCCACCCTGAGCTTAAGGAATTTCCTGTTCTCTTCAAGCAAGCTCTGATTCCAACAGAAGGTAATGGCAGAAGTAAGCCTAGTTGTAGGAGATCTAAACAAACAAGACAAAAAGACCGAAACATCATCTCAACAAGCGATTGTTGATAAATGTACATTTGGAGAGCAATTACTATGGCATCAAGCAATACTTAATTACCTGGTCGAGATTTGGTATTTGATCTTCTTGGCTTTCCTTCAGCCCTGCAAAGTAAGGCGACAATCAAAACAGTTTCTGCATTACAACCTTACATGCGTGCTGATGTTTTGTTTGGAAATGCAAATATAATTTGTTGTCACTTAGTTGCAGCATGTCAATGGAAACAGTTAAAAATTTAATAGACACATTTATCTAAACTGATAATTCACAAAAAGATACAGGGGGATAACATCATCGGAAAACTCCCCTCCAAGACACTCACTGTCCTGACTTGGAAAACCATCACCATATCCTCAGTATCACTTGATCAAAATCCTATACCTCCCTTCCTAATAGATCCATAGGTGTCCCTCCACCAACCGGACTGCAGCAGTTCAAGAAGGATGCTCACTACCACCTTCCCAAGTGGAAAAAAAAGGAATGGCAATAAACACTGGCCTAGCCAATGGTGCCGAAATCCCATGATCAAGCTAATAAAAAATGTTACTGGTCTACTTCGCTGCTGCAAGAAGCAAAATTCACAGAGGGCACTGACTAATAAGCCCGGTGCGAATGCGAGCTACCTTAAAATATATGTATTGCTCAAGAGCACTAAGTAAATGGCAATATTATTTACTTTGAAGTTATATCTAACACTAAAAGATGCTGCAAATACCAGGAAAGGAAAGATTATTGTAGAAACAAAGGCAGTAGCCCTACTGTTTAGGTAAATGAACCCTTGTAATGAACCTAATACTTACTTAAACCTGTCCATATTTTGGTGGTCATGGATAATGCTCTCATTATAGCAGGAAATCCTGAAAATGGTGCTTAAATAGCAGTATTGCACCCAGCTGAGAACGAACCAAGAATGGGTGGTAAATCACAGAAATATTTAGCTCCAAATTTCAGTTCCCAGGAGTTATTGGATCAATAAGTTTTTTTTTACAATTAACAGTGCTCCATATCCTTGGTGTGTGCAACGTCCTCCACAAGCTCATTCAACAAAGAGACAATGTCTCAGGCTGCAAAGAGATT
The DNA here is from genome assembly GCF_030684315.1 of Stegostoma tigrinum. Taxonomy (NCBI): domain Eukaryota; kingdom Metazoa; phylum Chordata; class Chondrichthyes; order Orectolobiformes; family Stegostomatidae; genus Stegostoma; species Stegostoma tigrinum. The sequence goes on along the minus strand of NC_081355.1, from coordinate 63,107,050 downwards.
CAGGAGTCAGAGGTCTTGGCTGATGAGTAAGGAAAAGGTGATGATCATGACAGGGGCCAGGCGATCAATGGGAAGAAGCCACAGTAAAAATCCGAATTAGTCAACTTGTCCACGGAAATGTTATTGCTGATCAATTCTTGGCAGATTGAGATCCGAATACAAGCTTGCTTTAATGTATAGCTTCTGAAAGCCAGCTGGCTGAAAGCCCACTCTTACCTTACCACAACTTTGATCATTGATTGAAAATCATTTCATTTTGCACTGTTTTGTTAAACAAAGAGTACTTTTTAACTTTCAATGTATCTGTATTATGATCTTTAAGAAGCATTGAATTGCATGGATAAAGCATTAATTGCGCACAACTTACCTGCACAACACTACACTGTCCTGTGATCACGGGCTCCTGGAGGAAAGCAAGATTATCGGTCAAGCTTCAGTCAAAGAAGAGGCAAATTAGGGCACTTTGGAAGATGAATCCCAGTTCTCCTTTATCCTGCCTGATACTACTAATTGCCTTATCCTCTTCTTATCCCTACAGTTCTAGAGAACAAGAAGTTTGTAGAATGATCACTGCAATTCCCGAGCATCCTCGGTGATTGTGCCTCCACTGCTAAGGGCAAGTCAAATGTTCCCTCCCACCTCCAATGGGTGAATGAAGTCTTTCATATGTCAGTAGCTCATTGCCTATCTCTTACTTTGAGAATGTTTTATGTGGCTATGAAGGCCCCAGCAAGGGCAAATATTTTTCCTCCCTGCACCCTGCAAACTAGGTACATATTTCTCTAGTATTCAGATAAACTGTCTTTGTGGTGCCTGCAACATAGTGAATCCAGGGATAACACAGTGTGTAGGTGGAAAAACACAGCAGACCAAACAGCATCAGAGGAGCAGAAAAGTTTGACATTTTGGGTCGAGACCCTTCCAGCTTCACACCGTGTTATCTCAGATTCTCCAGCATCAGCAGTTCCTACTCTCTCTGTAACATAGTGAATCCAGGATCAGCTTTCTCACTCTGACTTTTTCGGACAAGGTTACTGTCCTTGAAATCAGCTTCATGAGCCTTGCCTGCAATCCCCAACTGCTAAGTCTATGCTTCAGTTGCTCACAAGAACATTAGGCACTTCCCATTGCCCATGATGTTAGACAATGAAAGGTTTGTTGATTGAAAATTAACATCATCTTCTGGTGGGGCAAGATACTCCATCCCATTGACTTTGGATAAAGTTGACAGCACTCATTATGTATTAAAGCTACAACAAATATTACAACAGTGTGAGATAGTAAGAACTGCAGATGCTGGAGTCAGAGAGCACCCGGCCTGAAACATCAGCTTTCCTGCTCCTCTGATGCTGCCTGGCCTGCTGTGTTCCTCCAGCTCCACACTAAGTTATCTATTTACAATAGTGTGAGTTTGGAGTGCAAACTATGATACATTTAATTATCACCTGTGCCACCCATATGCTCTCAAATATCTACTATTTTCTTTGCCTCCCACCTCATCTAGGTACTACTATCCAAAACTTATAGGTAAGGCGGAGACAGCCTACCTATTTCTACATCCTGGTGATTGACATGACTTTTGTGTGCATTCTCAGTGGCCACAAGTCCTGGAGGGCCCCAGCCTGCTGAGGGATTTTGTATATGTTCAGTGGCTCCCTCCTGAACATGAACTACTGGAGGCAATGAGTTCACTGGTAGTGGGAGGTGGAAAGACAGGACACTTCAAGGATGAAGTTTCAAGGATGCCTGGTTGGCACAGCTCCTCCATATGGATGCCTGCTGACACCTCCGTGTCTTTTTATGGGTACCTCCAGTAAGGTCAAGATACCTTGTTCCCCTCTCACCTTGCAATTGATGCTGTGCACCCATGGCTACTGCGATGAATTGCAGGTTTGAGTGCACATTTGGCAGTACTGTATCTTCTGCTGGACCTGGGGTGCTAAACTTTCCATAGAGGCTGGCAAGCACTAATTTCTCCTAAACCATGATTGTAGACCATACTTGGGTGGCCTCCTATATCTTTCCTTCTGGTTCACCAAGGGTTTTTGCGCACCCTGCTGTTCCTCTGCCTTTCACACAATGTACAGCATGTTTCATGCTCAAATAAGAGGCATGTTATGTACATGGACATCAGCAGGTGCCCAACCTCCAGCAGTCCTCCATGGATTAGAACCCTTGGGTGTTGCACCTTCTGGCAGCTGTGGACCTGTGCCAGTGATGTGCTCACCAGATTGTGACCCTAGACCTTCTCTGGATAGCGGATGCATTGAGGTGAATCTCTCTGCTATTGTGGAAAGCACAGGTTAATGCCATGCTAGTGCCTTCTTGAGATTATGGCAACTTGTGTTTCGTCCTCTCTGGTGGATATTAATATTTAGAGTGGAGGAGGGAAAGAATCAGTTGCTGTTCATGCCTTTGCTTATGTAAACAAATATTTACAGGGCACACCTGAGAACAGCATAAAGTGGGATACCTCACTAGCTTCTGGTGATAGTCCTATCTCTCCATAGGTGCAGGTCAGAATGGGTCCTCCCCTGCCAACTCTGAGGTACCCTTCTTGAAAGGTGTGAGGATGCAAAAAAATAGCATCCTTCTGCTGGCCCAGGCCAGCTCCCTTTTGTTGAGAGTGATCTAAACCCACAAGCAAAGAAAAAGAAGGACCAAATGTGACTGCAATAGGTGCATAAGTATTTGATGGTTACACATAGCCATGCCAGGTTCTGAGCTGTCCTTAAGAAGTGATTAAGAAATGCATTTCCCGGCAGTTGTTAGAACATTGACAGCATGAGGTAGCTGTCAGACATTCAGTGCTTATGAGCCATGTGCTCTGCGACTTGCTAACGAGCGTCCTCTGATGTGACTGTGTGTCCCTATGAATGTGGTTTTGTATTGAGAAGTTAGAGCCAGTTAAACTTGCTCAGCATCAGGGATCATTCATCCCCTTCTTGCACTGGATCCAAGTTCCTTTGTACAAGTTCTGGATGGTGACCTGTACTATGATCTCACTCAAGTTTCCCAGGCATGGTAGGGGCCTTTCCCTCCACTATCATTTGAGAAGAGGATCTCTCCTCTTTTTCATTGAACAGTCTGGAGCAGAATATTGTGTGAAGAATCATTGAAAAGCTGAGCCAGTTTCTGCTTGGTGTTAGATATCCCTTGGGCTGGGGGCAGGGGGGAGGAGAGTGCAGGGTTGTTGGAGTGACCAACACACACTAAACAACGCTGCAGCCTTGTTGCATTGCCTTCAATTATGGGGCTCAGACCTTCAATCCTGGAAGGGTCCAGCCAGGCAATAAGAACTTTGAGCTCACCCACTCTGTAAGATTGCCCAACCAAATTATATAACAACTTACATGCTTAAGTAATGAACTGCAAACAATGATCATACAAGAAAACCCGTAGCTGCCCCAATAAGAAGTGAACTGCTAATTGGCTCAACATGCTATACTTAGATTTCACATTGGAAGACTCTGCCTCCAAAGTTCTTAATGGTTTGAAGATCAGCTAACATAGAACATAGAACAGAGAACAATACAGCGCAGAACAGACCCTTCGGCCCTCGATGTTGCGCCGACCTGTGAACTAATCTAAGCCCCTCCCCCTACACTTCCCATCATTATCCATATGCTTATCCAAGGACTGTTTAAATGCCCCTAATGTGGCTGAGTTAACTACATTGGCAGGCAAGGCGTTCCACGCCCTTATCACTCTCTGAGCAAAGAACCTGCCTCTGACATCTGTCTTAAATCTATCACCCCACAATTTGTAGCTATGCCCCCTTGTACAAGCTGAAGTCATCATCCTCGGAAAAAGACTAGAGTTAAAGGGACAGCGATGTGGTGGAACATGATAAGATTGAAACAATAGGATTTAAATGAGGCATTGTGGGGCTCTGTGCCAACAACATAATCTATAAATTTCGGTTAATGACTAAGTTTATATTTTCTATGTAAGATGTTACTAAGGTGTGAAAACCCATTGTGGCTGTGCTGGATGTTACTAGGTGTTTCAGGAATGTGGTTGATAGTAACAAGTTGACAAGACAGCTTTAAAGGCCAAGAAAATGGCTTACTAACATTGCACCGATATCCACTTAAGACTGAAATGTTGATTTAAGATAGCTTACACAAGATAAGGAGAGTGCCAATATGCAGAATACTTACTCAACTTGGTATTGACTCTCAGTGCCAATAGAACTGATGCTTCTTGGTAGAGTAGCTGCAGGAAAAAACAAACAATTTCACTTTTTTACGCAAGTAATATCCTATTTTACCCAGAGAGTGTTTTAAAGTATACAGGGCAGGATTGTTTTAATTAATATGTGCACACAAAGATTATAAATCCATTTTTAGGAAGTTTCATGGTTTCAAAAAAAGCCCAATAATTTTCATTATCAAAATAAAGAATCCAAAAGCAGTCTGCTGAATGATTTGTGTTTTCATATATGTTTTATTGCTAAATCAATGCGGCTATTATCATTCCCACTGTTCAGGAACAATATGTAAACTCCACACAGTCAGTCACCCGAGACTGGAATTGAATGCAGGTCCCTGGTGCTGTGAGGCAGCAGTGCTATACACTGAGCCACCACGGTGCCCCATTGTTGTTGGACTGTTGTTGTTAGGCATGTACAATCCAAAGTCTGAGTGTGATGTGGAGAGTTCAAGTATAGGAGAAAACATGGATAGATGCTAGAAATGGGAACAAAGACTTGGACGGGGAAGGTATTCTTTGGAACCCCCAAGAAGGCTCATTAAAAATAAGCAATGGCAATGGGGGTGACTGAATTAGGACTGAAGTGAAATTTCAAGTTTCAGTTGGTGAACTGAGATGCTGAATCAGTGACATATTTCCAGTGTGTCAGGCTTCAGACCATCCTATTGGAGCTGGTACATGTAATATATTTGTATAGCATGAATTGGCATGAAACAGGGTTTTAGTAAAGTTCTGCCTTCTAGAGAAAGTCAATGCCACATGAGAATGTAAATGTAGGCGGTTCTATAGGCAGCAAATTCTTCAAGCTGGTGGCACTGGCAAGGCAACATCTGCAGCTGAAGTTGGACTCATGGCCTGCGGCCAGCCTGGCTTGATAGCAGAGTTAGGGATTCTCGGTTGCAGGGTGAGTGTGGGTTCAGTGGCGCAAGCAAAGCGGGCCCAGTGGTGAAGAAATGGCGCCTAAAGTGGGGCGACTCCTACATTGATGGACCCGACACAGGCAGTGGCAAGGTGGTGGTGGTCTCCCTTGAGGCTAGGTGCCAACATGGACCAGGTTAGAAAGACTGATATTCTGAACTTTTTACTTCTTTATTTTTCTGATTTATTCCTAAGACCCATAATGCTGGACTATTTATTTCTTTACTTTCCTAACTTTTTTATTGCCTAAGAATTTGATCTTAAGAATCTCTGCCCAACTACCTTTGTACCTAAGATAGTATTGTAATGCAGCGACTGGAAACTTTTCACTGTATTCACTTGAGTACATGTCACAATAAAGCTAATTCAATTCAATTCAATTCATATCTGTTTATAGTGTGGTGTAACGGTCAGTTTTGTGCAGCTGTGTATCAGGTCAATGTGTTTTCTTCTTGAAGTCTATGACACAAGGCTAATAAGAGGAAAATGATAGTATTCATGGAAGTCTGGGATCAGCACAGGCAAATCAGCAGTAAGGTTGGTGATGATGCAGTGTGGAGTGACTTCAGAAGCATCAAAGAATGGAAGAAAGATTCAAGGGAAGACAAAAGTTACAGGGGAATGAAACAGTTAACTGGAAAGGGCCTGGCATCCTTGTTGTGGTGGGATCAGTCAGTCACGTTAAGAAAATGAGGAACCTAAAGTGTCAATACTGAGAGCTCATACCTGTGTTGATTGGCACAGGCCTTTGAGGCCTCTGTATTTACCTACAACATTGCAACCCTGATATCAGTGAGCTTGAACAATATTCTTTTCAAACACGCAGATGGGAGGGTCAGCTTAGCTTGCAAGTTCAGCTACGTCCCACAGAACAGTGAGTACAACAGTGGACACCCAACATTCGATAAAGAGTGAAGGAAAGAAAATATAACATTGTTTCTTCTGCAACAGCAAAGTCCCTTACTTCCATTTAAGTATTAAAATATCATAAGAAAAAAACTGCACCTGTTATATCAAGGCAGCCAGGGCTTTCAAGGGAATGTGACTGTAGACTGTTGTTAAGGTGTGCAGTCTCTGCTCCTGACAGTGACTGAGGTAATTGTCCCTGAATAAAGAAGCTAGAGGAAGAACTCTGACCTGTTAAAAAAAAATAAACTACCATAATATTGAGGACTTGATTAACAATTCCCAACTGAATCAAATAAATAATCAGATATTTTCACACGATTTATGAGAAAGAAATTCAAATATCTACATGTTTATTTGACAGGATATTGTTTCGATGTTGTTACGTGCTCCAGTATCTCAGCCGAGTGATTACTTTTAAATTTTATCGTTGGCATGACTCAGGACATAAGCAAGGAGATATTAAAACAAAATCTCATTCTCTGCTTAACTAATTTTCACACAAGTGCGCTTTTGGCAATGCACATTGCATACCAAATACAAATGACAATGCCAAGTCGTGTTAGTCTTGTAGAAAAGAGAAGTGAGAAAATACAATAAGACAACGACACCGTCTTCAAAATTGGGAAAGTCAAGTAATTTATCCCTCTTCACACTGCAAAACTCAAAAGTTTTTTTTCCTGGTGCAGCCAATTTAGCTAACGAACATGACAGATTAAGAATCAAATCAGGGAATTCCTCATCTGTATTCGCCTCTTACATAAGAACATAAGAAATAGGAGCAGCAGTCGGCTATCTGGCCCATTGAGCCTGCTCCGCTATTCAACAGGATTATGGTTGATCTTTTTGTTTCAGCTCTACCTACCTACCTGCATGCTATAATCCTGAATCCCTAACTGTTCAAAAGTCTATTTATCTTTGCTTAAAAACATTCAATGAGGAAGCCTCAGCTGCTCTATTGGGCAGGAAATTCCATAGATTCACAACCCTTTAGGTGATGAAGTTCCTCCTCAACCAGTCCTTAATTTGCTCCCCCTTATTTTGAGGCAATGCTCCCCAGTTCTAGTTTCACCCACCAGTGGAAACAAGCTCCCTGCTTCTATCTTATTCCCTTCATAATTTATAAATTCCAATGAGTGTAGCCCCAGTTATGCAATCTCTCCTCATAAGGCAACCCTCACAATTTTGGAATCAACCTAGTGAGCCTCCTCTGCATCTCCTCCAGTGCTTGTACATCCTTTCTTAAGTAAAGAGACAACAATTGTACATAATACTCCAGATGTGGCCTCACTAGCGCCTCATACAACCGCATCATAACATCCCATTTTAAACTCCATCGCTCTAGCAATGAAGGAAAAAATTCCATTAATTACCTGCTGCACCTGCAAACTAACTTTTTGTGCTTCCTGCACAAGACACCAGGTCCGCCTGTACAGCAGCGTGCTGCAATCACCAGATCATCAGTGGTACTTAATTTTGCCTAATTGTACATTCAAAAAAGCTGATCAAGTGAAACTCAACATCATTTGGAGTTGCTGTCCCAATGGCGAGCTTACTTCGGTTGTGACATTTCCAATAGTAGGCATATTCATGTCCTGAGATTCCATATGTATAGCAGTATGTAACTGAAGTCAATTCACAATATTAGAAAGGAAAAAAAACTCTAAAAAACTAAAAAATGAATAGAACTTTATGACTGAAAGATCGACGTATAGATCTTCTCTGAATGCTCAGCCAGTTTATTCAATGTGTGACTGAACGAACAGGAAAACCCAGGCTCATTTTGCAGTGTGTGAGAGTTAATTGATATTATTGGAGGTAGCAATAGTGGATTTTCAAATTATAGGTTAGAGAGAGGAAAGAGGAAATACTGGACTCATACTTTATTCTTTCATGTAATATTCTCTCATGTAAGAGTGCAACTGTTCAACAGCAACAGGAACAGGCTTACCTCCAGTGTTCCAACAAACAATAGGTATACATCTGGCAAATCTCACTGCTTACACCCCTAATATGGATAATAGTCATTTGGTTGGGCTAATAAACAGTATCTGAAATCATGTAAAGTTATATCAAAGTTTTAAGGCTAGAAGGAAGACCAAAATGTGAGCACTGTGCTTCAGTGGTTAGCACTGCTGCCTCACAGCACCAGGGACCTGCGCTCATTTCCATCCTTGGGCAACTGTTTGTGTGGAGCTTGCACATTCTCCTTGAGTCTGCGTGGGTTTCCTCTCGGTGCTCTGCTTTCCCCCCACAGTCCAAAAAAAGTGCAGGCTAGGTGGATTGGCCATGCTAAATTGCCTGTAGTGTTCAAAGATGTGTAGATTAAGTAGGTTATAGGGGGATGGGTCTGGGTGGGATGCTTTGAGGGTGGGTGTAGACTTGTTGGGCCGATGGGCCACTTTCCACACTGTAGGGATTTTATAATTCTACAAAAGTGTTTTAAAATACATATCCATTAGTCATTTTACTATCAATAATTGAACTAAAGAAAATCATACCTCTATAGTTAACATTTCAACTGAACAGTTGTTAGTTCCAAGTTTATATACATCAAGTAATTGAAAAGTACTGATCTAGTACTTCAATACCTAATTATACAACATTGCTTTGAAGTCTGATTTTTTTCCCCTATATTTTGATGTCTTTCAAATATATTCAAAATGGTGCAGGTGAAGTCCATCAAAGAATTGCTTCAAAGAGTGTGATTACCTTTGCACAGAAAGCAGCATGGTAATGAAATTTTGAAACTAAATTTAAAGTGTCTGTAGTATCTATCAGTGAGGGTTTGGAGGTCAAATTTAGTTCAAAGAGGCTGACATGCTACTTTTGTCACAACAAGGGGAACATGAAGGCTGCTGAATGCTCAGAAGAAAATCTGTCTAGTTAAGGTATATTTCCTCCAGGTGACAATGTCCTGATTATTAAAATTCATGGCAAGATAGGAGTCTCTGCTACAATCATTGAGAGAATGAACTGACAGCTGGAAAGCTACAGAAATGTTATTGCTCAAGAGTAAAGGGCCTCCATGTTCATCTACTGAAGCAGGGAAACAATTATTATCCTTGTGTTAGTTATGATAAAACATTGAAAACAATGCTAGGGTACAGGGCACTTTAGGTAAGGCAATGGTCCTGAAAGAGTTAATGTTGGATGCTGCTTGAATCTCTACCCAATCTGACAATGCCAAACTGTCTTGGATAGAGCAAGGGAAAGTTTAGCTTGAGAGCTCAATGGAGACAGATGTCACCATAATCTTGTTTATTATGTCTAACTAGCCACAGTAACATGTACCCATTGCTATCAGGCACCAGACATTTATCTCTTTCTTATTAAGATAAATAACTCTTCTTGTTAAGGCTGACTAATAACTTATAACTAATCTTGTTAAGACTTACTACCTCTGTTACCCGAATCGGCCCTTGGACTTGGTGTTGAATAGAAGCTTCATTAGAAGAAAATAAAACAGAATTGCCAAATGGCATTGTTAAATCTTCAAAAGAACAGATTAAAACAGCTTATTTCAGGATTAAAAGCTTTAAATTCAGAAATATAGCAGTATGTAGATACTGTAAGAAATTAAAACAGTTGAAAAGTAAGAAGACAATCTAATCACTCTGAGCAGAAAATGGCAGGAGAAGTATTACTATCGCAAAGGTTAAATATCAGAAATAGGCTAAGTAAAACTCAAGGTTGGATATCTTGGAGGAAACAACTCTTAAGACATAAAACTGCTTCAAAATTAAATACTTAGTATTAATCTGAAGAAATAAATACACCCATTGTATTCAATACAACCTACAAATAAGAATGTTAAAAATCATTAAGATTTAAAAGAAGAAGCATGTGCTTTTGATAATGCTCTCACAGCTTTTGATGATGACTTTATTCTGAGAATAAAGAATTTTTCAAAATAATAAGATGCAGTAGAAGAATCTGGCATTCAGAGTAATAAATAATAGTGTTAATGATCTCCACAAACTAGTGGAAAACTGTAACTGTGGAGCACTGAAATCAGAAATTCTTTAGAAACAGAATTGTTGTTATAATTATTAATGAACGTTTGTCAGATCTATTACACTCCAAAGAATATTTGATTCTGGAGAAAACTGTTAAAATTGTGTAGGAGTGGAAAGCAGGAACCTCCACAAATATATCCTGAGAGGAAAAGGACAACCTTTTCATAAGTGAGTAATAGAATCTATCTGATTTATAAGGTATAAGTGCTCCAAATCAAAACATACATGCCAATATAAAAGAGTAGGTCATAGAGTCATAGAGATATACAGCATGAAAACAGGCCCTTCGGTCCAACTTGTTCATTCTGACAAGATATCCTATATAAATCTAGCCCCATTTGCCAGCATTAAGGCCCATATCTATCTAAACACTTCTTTTTCATATACCCATCCAGATGCCTTTTAAATGTTGTAATTGTACCAGCATGCATCACTTCCTCTGACAGCTCATTCCATTTATGCACCACCCTCTGCTTGAAAAAGTTGCCCCTTAGGTCCCTTTTATATCTCCCCTCTCACCATAGCCTATGCCCTCTAGTATTGGACTTGCCCACCCTGGGGAAAAGACCTTGCCTATTTACCCTATCCATTCCCCTTGTGATTTTACAAATCTTTATAAGGTCAGCCCTCAGCCTTTGACGCTCCAGGGAAAGTAGCCCCAGCCTATCCAACCTGTCCCAATAGCTCAAGCCCTCCAACCCGGGCAACATCCTCAGAAATCTTTTCCGAACCGTTTCTAGTTTCTCAAGGTCAAACATCAGATGCTAAAATCCAATCTTGGCAACATAGAACATCCTCGTAAGCACAAACAATATCCAGCTATGATAGATTACTTCCAGAAATGTGCAGAAGTAGAATGCAATTTCAGAGCAGGAAAAGCTACTCATGGAAAAATGGTAATGCTATAGAATTACAACCATTAGAAAAAAATACTCAAGACATTCCACACAAATTGACAATTCACCAAACTGAGTTTGACAGAACCAACCCATGTCAATGATCATATCGTTAATTTTAAGCTTGGCAAAGGGGCAAGTGTTACTCTCTCATCAGATTAAATAACATGTCCGAGGAATATGAAATTACATTGTTCAGATGGAATAACTTCCAATATTAAAGATATACTGCAAGTAACACTGAAACATAGAGTGAAGCAGAGTTGAAAATACATACTTAAGTCACAATCAACAATTATCATGTTTGCATCACTTAACATACTTGAAATAGCAGAAGCAGTTCAATGTGTTCCAAGGAACAAACTGTATGGGCCAATCAGTCAACAGTAACCAGCAGAATATTTCTTTGGGCTTCCTAGATTCATAATTGAGCCCAAAAGCAAAGAGAAAGAATCTACTGAGATTATCTACTATGGCATAAACAAAAGTTTCACATGGCCAAGGAGAACCTGTAGCCAACAAGTAAACATCAACAGCATCTCAAAATCATAAACAGCTTTCTCGTGTGTGGGTGAAGACTGGTAATTCCAGCTTCCAGTTGAGAAGTTGTCTTGGAAAGGATTCATCGGAACAATTAGGCATTGCCACATAAGAACAAAGGTTTGGTGAGCAATATGGTGGCCAGAAATCTCAAGAGAGAATGAAAATCTCATAACTTAATATGGAATCTGTAACAACAGTTTTGTCAGGACTGCAATGTTAGTATCAAGTAAGGTTAATCAGGAATACCTGAGGTCAAATGGAACTAGGGGACAGGTGAAGGCTATGTTAATTAAAGGATAACTGGATAATATCCTAGATGTATATGAGGAACAAGTAATCAGTTTGTTGAGGTTTTGTGATGTGTAAGTTGGAATAAAACTCTTGACTAGAAAACTATATGCTTGGACCCTGCCTAATCAATCTTTTACCTCTGGTATTTAATAGTAGTAGTAAAAGATGGTTAGCAGTTTTTAAGTCAAAACATTTAAAACTAAACATTTTGCTAATCTTTGGAGAAATGTTCAGAGAGAGGAGTCAATCAAAATCTGAAGTATTTGAGATGATTATCCACCCATTTTCTGAAAGTGAACTTTAGGACCAGTAGTAAAATGAAGGAACCATGTGATATTTAGTTACTTCTTTGCTAAAAAAAGGTTTGTTCTTTTATTCATTTGTGAGATGTGAGTGTTGCTGGCTACTTTTATTGCCCTTATAGGTGCCTCTGAAAATGTGGTGATGAGCTGACTTCTTGAATCACTGCAGTCCAGTTTCTTTTTTAATAGGCAGACCCACAATGACCTGAGAAAGGATGTTCCAGGACTTTAACCCAGCAACAAGAAGGAATGGTGATATAGTTCCAAATCAGGCTCATCAATGGATTGGAGGAGAATTTTGAGTTGCTGGCATTTGCATGTCGCTGCTGACCTTGTCCTTCTAGATGGTAGTGGCTATGGGTTTAGATGTTGCTGCTGAGGGACCCTTGGTGATTTTTTTTAGTTCATTTTGTAAATGGTACATATTGCTGCTACTGAGTACCAGTAGTGAAGAGAATGGACGTTTATGGATGTGATGCCAAACAAACAGGCTTACTGGATGTTGTCAAGCTTGAATATTGTTGGAGCTGTACTCATCCTGGCAAACATGGAGTATTCAATCAAACTGCTAACTTGTGCCTTGTAGATGGTGGACAGGCTTTGGGTAAGCAGGGATGAATTACTCACTGCAGGATTCCTAGATTGTGATCTACTCTTTAGCTACAGTGTTTATATAGCTAGTCCAGTTCAGTTTCTAGTTGATGATGAGCCCTAAGTGGGTAATTTAGCAATGGTGATGTCATCAAATGTAAAATAATACTTAGATTGTCTCTTATTAGAGATGGTCATTCCCTGGCACGTGTGTGCTATGTATGTTAATTGTCAGGCCAAATCTGGTTATTGTCCAGGTCTTGCTACAGTATGGCCTTGGGTATTTTACCACCATTCAAAAGCAGGAAGTTTTTTTTTCAGAATCCAAGACTGATGACTTGGACATAGATGAAAATGGGGACAAATTATTAACTTTCATAGAGTAAATTTATTAATTAAATGATTAACTAAATGGTCATGTAGCATGGTCATATTTTGACAAATTCATAAAAGTGTAGATTGTTCCTAAGGAGGGTACAATAAAAGGATTCAGTAGATGCGTGCAAAATTATTTTGAAAATCCCCCATCTGTGCTGCCATTTTCAGATTTCTAGTTTTGACCCTAGTTAAATTTGCAGATAAACTCAAACTGCTAAAAAACGTTGGGAGAGCTAAAACATTCCTTGGTGATGTTTAGAACCATATATTACGTAAATATGAAAAGTATTTTCACTGAATAGTAAAGTTTCTATAGAGCTCCTAAATGTGATCAAATAGTAATTAATAGAACATGTCAATTTGAATAACAGATAACAAAAAGCCAATGAACCATCATCAAATGGAATTGGGAACAACACATTTTTAGTGCAACAGAATTGAACACATTGATTTGATATTTATGAATATTTCAGTGAAAGAAAAGTGCTGATGTGACTTATACTGTGATAGTTTTCTCTTGGAGTATACTTGCCTCCTGGCCTGTGATTTGATTCAAGAAACCTGAATATTCTGACTACCACCTGAGAAACCAGAACCTTGTAAGGGAGGATAAACAAAGATCTTGAGGTAGAGGCCACCTCTAATCATCCCCTTTTTTGATCTTTCAATAAGATCACCTGCGAGTTAAGAATGTGTAATATAATATTGGCTTACAAAGTAAGCATAGCTTGTTTGGTATGACATATGATGGTGCATGGTGAAGCAGCACTGTAGAATCGGTTTTATAAATAAGAGACGATGTTGTACTGTGACAGACTTCAGTTGAGAGGGAGGCAGAGAGAGACAGGGGAATATTAAGAGAGTAAGGGACTTAAGAGTTTGAAATTTTCAGCTGCAAATTTGAAAAATGAGTTTTTTTTAACTTGAATTATCTTTGACTTGCCACTTCCACATGCTCCACTTTGGCTAATATGGTAACATACATAATGCCTTTATCCTGACCAATACACAAAACTACTGTAATAAAATGTGAGGCTGGATGAACACAGCAGGCCAAGCAGCATCTCAGCTTTTGTGCTCCTGAGATGCTGCTTGGCCTGCTGTGTTCATCCAGCCTCACATTTTATTATCTTGGAATTCTCCAGCATCTGCAGTTCCCATTATCTCTCCACAAAACTACTGTTATCATTTGCAAATTGTTGAGTAACTATGTAAGTATCCATCCAGGTTCATATTGCTTTTATTTAACCTATTCTTCTACTCAACCTGTTCAGAGATGTTATCACACACCTGTGGAGCAAGTGGGACTTGAACCCAGTCTAGGGGTATGGACACTGATACTGCAACACAAGACGGCCCTACTTATTGTTTTAGGAGTGATGAACAAAGACATTGCAGACGTGTTCACTAAATTAAGCACAGCATCAACCTGTTTAATGTCACTAACATCAAGACAGTAATCAATGTTTTCAGGTGCATTCAGCAGATGTACCTGCATTTGTCATTCCAGTTAAAGCTAACAGCATAAAATATAGATGTATACCCATCTGCTGATACCCACGCACATACCATGTACCACCGACAATTGCCAAATGTGTAAGTGCACATATGCACACCAACAATAATTTATTGAAAATTAAAGTTTACTTTTTTGCCAGTTTATTTATGTGAACACTGTAGAACAGTATTTTCACAATGTACCAGTTTATGAATAATTAATTTGTATTTCAAGTTGGATAACATCCAAGGATTCACAACATATCGAAAAGATGGAGGTGGGCAGACGGGGTGGGGTTGCCTTGTTAGTTAAGAATGGAATTAAATCTATGGCACTAAATGACATAGGGTCAGAAGATGTGGAGTCTGTGTGGGTGGAATTGAGGAACCACAAAGGTAAAAAAACTATAATGGGAGTTATGTACAGACCTCCTAACAGTGATCAGGACCAGGGGCGCAAGATGCACCGAGAAATAAATAGGGCATGTCAGAAAGGCAAGGTCATGGTGATCATGGGGCACTTCAATATGCAGGTGGATTGGGTGAATAAAGTTGCTGGTGGATCCAAAGAAAGAGAATTCATGGAATGTTTGCAGGATGGCTTTTTGGAGCAGCTTGTGATGGAGCCCACAAGGGAGCAGGCTATTCTGGACTGAGTGCTATGTAATGAGCCAGACTTTATAAAAAAGAGAGAAGGCAAAATCGGATGTAATGGTGTTACAGTTAAATAAAGGTAATTACAGGGGCATGAGAGAGGAATTGACGAAAATCGACTGGAAGCAGAGCCTAGCAGAGAAGACAGTAGAGCAACAATGGCAGGAGTTTCTGGGTATAATTGAGGACACAGCACTGAGGTTCATCCCAAAGAAAAGAAAGATTATCCGGGGTAGGATTAGACAGCCATGGCTGACAAAGGAAGTCAGGAAATATATCAAAGAAAAAGATACAGCCTATAAAGTGGCCAAGAGCACTGGGAAATCAGAAGATTGGGAAGGCTACAAAAACAGACAGAGGATAATAAAGAGAGCAATAAGGAAGGAGAAGATCATATATGAAGGTAGGCTAGCTAGTGATATTAGAAATGATAGTAAAAGCTTCTTTCAATACATAAGAAACAAACGAGAGGCAAAAGTAGATATTGAGCCGCTCCAAATTGGTGCTGGAAGGCTAGTGATGGGAGATAAGGAAATAGCTGAAGAACTTAATAAGTACTTTGCGTCAGTCTTCACAGTGGAAGACATGAGTAGTATGCCAACAATTAGGGAGAGCCAGGGGGCAGAGTTGAGTACGGTCGGCAATACAAAAGAGAAAGTGCTAGAAAAGCTAAAGGGTCTAAAAATTGATAAATCTCCTGCCCCCGATGGGCTACATCCTGGAGTTCTGAGGGAGGTGGCTGAGGAAATAACGGAGGCTTTGGTCATGATCTTTCAAAAGTCACTGGAGTCAGGGAAAGTCCCACATGATTGGAAAATTGCTGTTGTAACTCCCTTGTTTAAGAAAGGATCAAGGCAAAAGATGGAAAATTATAGGCCGATTAGCCTAACCTTGGTAGTTGGTAAAATTCTAGAATCCATTGTCAAGGATGAGATTTCTAAATTCCTGGAAGTGCAGGGTCAGATTAAAACAAGTCAGCATGGTTTTAGTAAGGGGAGGTTGTGCCTGACAAACCTGTTAGAATTCTTTGAAGAGGTAACAAGTATGTTAGACCAGGAAAATCCAGTGGATGTTATCTATCCAGACTTCCAAAAGGCCTTTGATACGGTGCCTCACGGGAGGCTGCTGAGCAAGGTGAGGGCCCATGGTGTTCGAGGTGAGCTACTGGCTTGGATTGAGGATTGGCTGTCTGACAGAAGGCAGAGAGTTGGGATAAAAGGCTCTTTTTTGGAATGGCAACCGGTGACAAGGGGTGTCCCACAGAGTTCAGTGTTGGGGCCACAGCTGTTCAACTTATATATTAATGATCTGGATGAAGGGACTGGGGGCTGGAGGAATGGGAGGGGGAGTTAAAATGGTTGCGACTGGGAGGTGCAGTTGTTTATTGCGAACCGAGCGGAGGTGTTCTGCAAAGCAGTTCCCAAGCCTCCGCTTGGTTTCCTCAATGTAGAGGAAGCCACACCGGGTACAGTGGATACAGTATACTACATTGGCAGATGTGCAGGTGAACATCTGCTTAATATGGAAAGTCATCTTGGGGCCTGGGCTGGGGGCATTCTGGTGAAGTTTGCCGATGATACAAAGATAGGTGGACAGGCAGGTAGCACTGAGGAGGTGGGGAAGCTGCAGGAAGATTTAGACAGTTCGGGAGAGTGGTCCAGGAAATGGCTGAAACCACTACACTTACCCAGCGTGGAATTCTTTATGGGGCTTGGACTGGAACTGCTAAAGTGATCTGAAATGTTCAATTCATCATCCATTTCTAGACATATATCTACAAAACAACAGAAAGTAACACTGATACATTTTAAACTGAAGACATATTAAAAGGCTAGTGTTACAATAAGTTCATGGATTTTGTAACAGTTACCAATGAAATAAAAATTAATGTTAAAATCATTTAATTGTTTTACAATTCCAATCCTCAAGGATACTCTCAGAGTAGATCACAACTACAGTTAATGTAAATTATCACATTCTAATTGTGTACAAAATTTCTGAAATATTACGACTATTCATATTTTCAAAATGTCAAAAATAAGTCCAATATAAAATACATTTGACCAATTTATTTATATTATTAATTCTGTATTAAATAACATTATTGACATCCTAATCATTTACTGCAGTACATCATCTCTACCTTTTCAATGTTAAGAAGTTCAGCTATACCTTTTTCTGTGTTCTCAGCAGAATTAATGTTCTCAATAAATACTGCATCATTCAGTCTCTCATCCCCATTTTTATTATGCTGTGTGTGTGTGTCATCTAATGGGCTGTCACTGGTTTCTGTTGATTCACTCTTCATGATGGCTGTTCCACTGCTGCCTCCAAGTCTTGACTTATCATAATGGTCCTTTAATGCAAGAAAGTAAACTTGACTGTAGAAGATAATTCACCATTTCAATTGCAGAATTTCCTACACAATATTGCAATTACACACTACATCTTAATTGCTGTGGAAGATACTCAAAAGGTCAATGCACAATGTGCCATTAAAAATGTAACTTATACTTGGCTGGTCAATGGAATCAATGAAAATTCCTATAGACCGGCATTAATTTCAGAATAGTATTGTCAACTTTTGTGGAGATATTCTTGGGCTGGCCTATTGTTTCACATTGTTTCTCATGTACAGAGAAGGCCAACCAAAAATGGGAGAATGTGATGACAAGTGCGATCTGAACATCACATAGCTGCCAGCAGGTGGTGATAGAACCCAAATGAGCAAAGACTTTTCATGGTCTCAACCCCACCAATCTAACTTTTGAAGATGCATTTTTTGATAAGAACACTGGTGAGAGTAACTACTGTACAGGCCTGTTTAAACCAAGCTCTGGCTTCACATCGAGAGCACTCTAAACTTTTCTGTGCAGCACTACCAGCATGGGTAGTTGGATCGGTTAAGAACATATATAGATATTGAAAATTGGTCACCCATAAGGTAATTAAGGCTTAAAAGCTTTGGAATTGCATTACATTGCATATGGCTCAGTATATTCCAAATACTTCCATTTCCATTCTGCCATATGGCCAACTGTGGTTCAGTTAAAGATGTGGACAAGCATGTTGAGAACAGTAGCACGTGTATCTGAAAATGCGGGCCAATCTGGTGAAGCTACCAGTTAAAGAGTGACTGTACTGTGTATTAGATAAACGGTATAATCAACAGTACAATCACACAATTGATCACAGTAGAGAATAATTAACACCATTGTTTGGAACATGAGTGTCAGCTAGTTGATTATCTTTCAGATTTAAGTCTGGTGACAAAAAAATGGTCAGAATGTACAAGTCAAAGAAAGAACAGGCACCATACAAAAAGAGGTCATGAATGAATATTTCTTCTAATTCTACACTGAATCCAGTAGACAAAAACTTATATAACATTCCAACAAATAAAACTAAAATGCTTACTTGTGATAGCATGGAGATCTGATGATGGTAATTCATTACATTCCTGTTAGCTTCTATGAAATATCTCTGTGTGCGTCTTCTCTCCCGATCAAGCTTCTTTTCCATTGTTATCTGCATTGTGCATAAGTTATCCATGTATTTCATCATAATATCTGAAATCATTGCACTTACTTCCACAACATCTGGTCGTTCTTCTGAATCAGGGGTCAAACACCTGTGGGAATAAATAAACATATATACAGTATAAAATTCAACTTCTAAATAAAAATGCCATGACTTTTAAGGTTGCACATATTCAACTGAGTGCGTACATATCAATATACACAGATCATGTAGTTCCAGTGCCACATGACATGCTGCAGAACCCTGTATTGATGCTGAGAAATCCTCACAGAAAATGTTGAATATTGTGATAATATACAGTATTGGCATCACGTAGTAAAAGTGCCTGGCAGGGACAATTTAAAATCACAAAATCTGCATTTCTTTGATGATTCATGGCATGAAATTGCTTTAAAACTAACTATGGACACATTTCCATTGTTCAACAGATTTTATACCTACCTGTTGAAAATATAATAAAAATTATAAATTACAGATTAAAGAGGATGGATTGAGGACTGGCTGTCTGACAGAAGGCTGAGAGTTGGGATAAAAGGCTCTTTTTGAGAATGGCAACCGGTGACTAGTGGTGTCCTGCAGGGTTCAATGTTGGGGCTGCAGCTGTTCAATAAAAAGATCTGGATGAAGGGACTGGGGGCATTCTGGTGAAGTTTGCTGATGATATGAAAATAGGTGGACAGGCAGGTAGTACTGAGGAGGTGGGGAGGCTGCAGAACGATTTAGACAGTTTAGGAGAGTGATCCAGGAAATGGCTGATGAAATTCAACGTGAGCAAATGCAAGGTCTTGCACTTTGGAAAAAAGAATACAAGCATGGACTATTTTCTAAACGGTGAGAAAATTCGTAAAGCAGAAGTACAAAGGGATCTGGGAGTGCTAGTCCAGGATTCTCTAAAGGTTAACTTGCAGGTTCAGTCTATGATTAAGAAAGCGAATGTAATGTTGTCACTTATCTCAAGAGGGTTGGAATATAAAAGCAGTGATGTGCTTCTGAGACTTTATAAAGCTCTAGTTAGGCCCCGTTTAGAATACTGAGTCCAATTCTGGGCCCCACACCTCAGGAAGGACATACTAGCCCTAGAGTGTGTCCAGCGGAGATTCACGCAATGATCCCTGGAATGGTAGGTTTAACGTATGATGACTGCTAAGGATCCTGGGATTGTACTCATTAGAGTTCAGAAGGTTGAGGGGAGATCTTATAGAAACATATAAGATAATGTGTGGCTGAGAAAGGGTGGACGCTGGGAGGTTGTTTCCATTAGGCAGGGAGAATAGGACCTGTGGGCACAGCCTTAGAATTAGAGGGGGTAAATTTAGAATGGAAATGAGGAGACATTTCTTCAGCCAGAGAGTGGTGGGCCTGTGGAATTCACTGCCACAGAGCACAGTGGAGGCCGGGACGTTAAATGTTTTCAAGGCAGAGATTGATAATTTCTTGATCTCACAAGGAATGAAGGGCTACGGGAAGAGAGCGGGTAAGTGCAGTTGAAATGCCCATCAGCCATGAGTAAATGGCAGAGTGGACTCAATGGGTCAAACGGCCTTACTTCCACTCCTATGTCTTATGGTCTTATGGTCTAGGCAGAAGTTGCGGTAATATCACAACAACTGCAACTCCTATCTCCCTTTGAAACCGCTTGTAAGATGTAAGAACTACACATTACTTTCCCAAGAAAATTAGGTATTCGGTCTGAGATAATGTGAACTGCAGATGCTGGAGAATCCAAGATAACAAAGTGTGAAGCTGGATGAACACAGCAGGCCCAGCAGCATCTCAGGAGCACAAAAGCTGACGTGTCAGGCCTAGACCCTTCATCAGAGAGGGGGATGCGGAGAGGGAACTGGAATAAATAGGGAGAGAGGGGGAGGCGGACCGAAGATGGATAGAGGAGAAGATAGGTGGAGAGGTGAGTATAGGTGGGGAGGTGGGAGGGGATAGGTCAGTCAGGGGAGGACGGACAGGTCAAGGAGGCGGGCTGAGGTTAGTAGGTAGGAAATGGAAGTGCGGCTTGAGGTGGGAGGAGGGGATAGGTGAGAGGAAGAACAGATTAGGGAGGCGGGGAGGAGCTGGGCTGGTTTTGGGATGCAGTGGGGGAGGGGGTGATTTTGAAGCTTGTGAAGTCCACATTGATTCCATTGGGCTGCAGGGTTCCCAAGCAGAATGTGAGTTGCTGTTCCTGCAACCATCGGGTGGCATCACTGTGGTGCTGCAGGAGGCCCATGATGGACATGTCGTCTGAGGAATGGGAGGGGAAGCTAAAATGGCTTGCGACTGGGAGGTGCAGTTGTTTATTGCGAACCGAGCGGAGGTGTTCTGCAAAGCAGTCCCCAAGCCTCCGCTTGGTTTCCCCAATGTAGAGGAAGCCACACCGAGTACAGTGGATACAGTATACTACGTTAGCAGATGTGCAGGTGAACATCTGCTTAATATGGAAAGTCATCTTGGGGCCTGGGATGGGGGTGAGGGAGGAGGTGTGGGGGCAAGTGTAGCAGTTCCTGTGGTTACGGAGGAAGGTTCCGGGTGTCGTTGGGTTGAAGGGGAATGTGGAGTGGACAAAGGAGTCGCGGAGGGAGTGGTCTCTCCGGAAGGCAGACAAGGGTGGGGATGGAAAAATGTCTTGGGTGGTGGGGTCGGATTGTAGGTGGCGGAAGTGTCGGAGGTTGATGCGTTGTATCTGGAAGTTGGTGGGGTGGTATGTGAGGACGAGGGGGATTCTCTTGGGGCGGTTATGGTGGGAGCGGGGTGTGAGGGATGTGCTGCGGGAAATGCGGGAGACACGGTCAAGGGCGTTCTCGACCACTGCGGGGGGCAAGTTGCGGTACTTGAAGAATGCGGCCAACTGGCAGGAGTGGAATGCCTCATCCTGGGAGTAGATGCGGCAGAGGCAAAGGAATTGGGAATAGGGGGTGGAATTTTTACAGGGGGGTGGTTGGAAGGAGGTGTATTCTAGGTAGCTATGGGAGTCGGTGCTTGAAGTGGCCATCAGTTTCTAACTGGTTGCCTGAGATGGAGACAGAGAGGTCAAGGAACGTGAGGGATGTGTTGGAGATGGCCCAGGTGAACTTGAGGTTGGGTTGGAAGGTGTTGGTGAAGTAGATGAACTGTTCGAGCTCCTCTTGGGAGCAAGAGGCGGCGCCGATACAGCCCACCAATGTGCCCCCAAACCTCCACCCTCACCCCCATCCCAGGCCCCAAGATGACTTTCCATATTAAGCAGATGTTCACCTGCACATCTGCCAATGTAGTATACTGTATCCACTGTACCCGGTGTGGCTTCCTCTACATTGAGGAAACCAAGCGGAGGCTTGGGGACTGCTTTGCAGAACACCTCCGCTCGGTTCGCAATAAACAACTGCACCTCCCAGTCGCAAACCATTTTAACTCCCCCTCCCATTCCTCAGACGACATGTCCATCATGGGCCTCCTGCAGTGCCACAGTGATGCCACCCAATGGTTGCAGGAACAGCAACTCATATTCCGCTTGGGAACCCTGCAGCCCAATGGAATCAATGTGGGCTTCACAAGCTTCAAAATCTCCCCCTCCCCCACTGCATCCCAAAACCAGCCCAGCTCGTCCCCGCCTCCCTAACCTGTTCTTCCTCTCACCTATCCCTTCCTCCCACCTCAAGCCGCAACTCCATTTCCTACCTACCAACCTCATTCCACCTCCTTGACCTGTCCGTCCTCCCCTGACTGGCCTACCCCTCCCCACCTCCCCACCTATACTCTCCTCTCCACCTATCTTCTCCTCCCTCCATCTTTGGTCCGCCTCCCCCCTCTCCATATTTATTTCAGAACTCTGTCCCCTTTCCCCTCTCTGATGAAGGGTCTAGGCCCGAAACGTCAGCTTTTGTGCTCCTGAGATGCTGCTTGGCCTGCTGTGATTATCCAGCTTCACAATTTGTTATTTTGGTCTGACTGTCTTGAGAACTTCAAAATCCAGCATGACCAGTATGTTCAGTTCCATGTACTGATTTTACCCTCTAGGATTTTGTTGTGGGCTCAATCTGTGCTGTAACCATTCTATGATCCTACTTTCTAGTGGTAGAGAAACCTTCAAGAATTCATCCTTATACACCTGATTTCCATGTAATCATTCCTTTATCCTGTCCTCACAGTAAATGCTGCCCATTCTACTGCCATACACTTAACTCTCATCTTTCTCTCTTAGATCTCCAATATCTTCTCCTATTCCAGTTCATGCAGCAATCACAGGTCCACAACCCCTCCTGACCTCAATGCAGAATCTTTTGGGGTCTGAGTGACGAGGGTTGTGACTGAATCAGATAAGAAGTCCGATGAGGCCCACCCCAACATTGGGAACGAGTCACACCACCTTGTATGTTTCTCACAAGCAGCGTGCCAAGATTCTTGTCAAACAATAGTGAGATGCTGACACTTGGGATTAATGCTTGTTATACACCTTGCTCATGATACAACTCATCTCATCAATATTCCATTACCCATTTTACCAAGCTCCCAAACAAGCTTGATGTCAAGAATATTCAACAAGGAAACTATAGTGCATACCTGGTAGATTCAACTCGCCATTTGCTCTGAATGATAAGCATGTTGCCTGTGACCAAACTGCTGTCAAGGACATGGCTGTTAGTACTAGTGCATGTGGGGGAAGGTGGTGAGTTGTTTTGACTGAGGAGGCAGCACATAGGGCATAAAGAGAGGGTGGTGTGGGAGGTTATCGAGAGTGAGTGAAGGAAGTTAGTGCATGCAGTAGTGAAATTGGCAGAGCATGGGCCTTTGTAGGAAATGGCAGAGTTAGAGTAAGAGTGAGGTAGCAGAGAAAAGAGTGGTGGAACAGGTCACTGAACTTCTTGTGGCACTGCTGGACATTCCTCCACACTCCAGAGACAACCCTGGCCCAGGTGGCAACCTGGCACCAGGCTGGCAGGGTCTTATGGCATGGTCCTTTCATTGTCCTCCAGAAAGAGGATGTTTTTCATCTAGACCATCTCCAGGTCTCCCTCAGAGATTCACACAGACATTTTCAGTGCTCACCTAGGTTCCTTTTAACAGTGATGCAGATTTAAAGGATGCTAATCTTTTGACAGATACCCACTGACCAACAAATTGGTTTAGGAACAATGTGTCACTGGATAGGATTGAAATTGGACATAAGAGATGCCATCGGGTAGATTGGTAATTAATTGGGTGAATTTGGTAAGATATGGTAAGAAAGTTCAATGAGTCTTGGGGCAACAAATCCTCCAAAAGCACAAACTTGTGCAAAACACAAAAGTTCCAGCCTTTGGTGTCCTATCAAAACAATTCAGATTCTCTCTCATGCCTTGCAACAGAATTTATTTAACAGTGCACTGACTACTGGTGGACAAATTTCCACATTACTAACTTTTATTGGCTTAGAACCTAAGTTTAGCCTAATTAGTTTATTTTAAAGACACTCCACTAGCTGGAGTACAGAATACAGTTTGCCTAAATATTGGGGAATAAAAGACAAACATAGCAGAAAGACTTGAGGGAGCAACCCATAATGATGAACTAGAGAAAATACAAGCATAAAAACAAAAAACATAACCTTCACTTCGACAGAAGGAGGTGCTCTAGAACCAACCGTATCACTGAGGAGACAATGGCAAACTCTGTAGCAACTGATAGCGTAAAGTGGAAATGGCTAAGACATGACTCATCTGACAAACCCAAAAGTATGTCCTCAGGTGGTGACTTGAGTATACGGATGGTTCACTTATTTCTGGCTAGTGGGAGGTAGTATATCCTGAAGATGTATGAGGCTGCCTAATATAGTGCACATGTGACAAGGCAGATCCAGCAAATTGTGAGGAGGATAGGAAGTGGTCATGGCAATAAATGGTTCCAAGATAAAACATTAAATAGTTACTAGAGGACTTAAATGCTTTCCAGTTTCTTTAAGGAGCAAAAAAAAATACTGCTTGTTAACGTTTTGAAGCCAGTGAAAATTGTTAAATGTATGAAGCTTTTATTTGTTTATGAGATGTGTGTATCACTACTAAAGTGAGCATTTATCACCTATTGCTGGCTACCCTCTTGAGTTACTGAAATCCGTGTGGTGAAAGTTGTCTCACAGTGATATTTGGGTTTTATTTTCTGAATTTTGACCTGGTGACAATGAATGAATTGTAATGCTTTCAAGTCATGATGGTGCATGCCTTGAAGAGTAAATTGGTGGTGGTGATGTTCTAATTCAGCTGCAGTTCCTGTCTTCAGGATGGTAGCTTTGATACAGAACATGCTGTTAAAAGTTTGAGAGTTGCTGGAAAATATCTTGTTGACTGTAAACTGTGGCAGGGAGAGCTAATGTTTAAGGCAATGGATAGGGTCTCACCAGGCAGGCTGCTTTGTCCAGGATGGTGTTGAGCTTTTTAAGCATTGTTGGAGTTGCAGTCATCTGCAGAGTATTTCATCACAATCCTAGCATGTCTTGCATACTTCAGAATGAAGGATTGGTTTGACTGAGATGTTTCTGGGCCATTTCATACAGCAGTTAGGATTTTACTATTTTGGTCAGTCACAGGATATGTAACTGGCAAGGGCAAAATCTAATTACCCTTGCTGCAGCTCATGGCGGACACACTGTTGTTAGGGACAGAGTTCCAGAATCATGACC
This sequence comes from Stegostoma tigrinum, assembly GCF_030684315.1. Classification (NCBI taxonomy): domain Eukaryota; kingdom Metazoa; phylum Chordata; class Chondrichthyes; order Orectolobiformes; family Stegostomatidae; genus Stegostoma; species Stegostoma tigrinum. Next base: position 63,081,678 of record NC_081355.1, on the reverse strand, counting down.
CAGCAGCATCGAGGGAATTGCAAAAAAGTTACAAGTCAGGATGATGTATGGCTTGGAGAAGTAGTTGCAAGTGGTAGCATTTCCATTCAGTTGCTGTTCTTGGCCTTCCAAATCTTTCAAAGTTTGTTTGGAAGGCGCGATGAAAAGGCTGTTTGCAAGCTGCTGCAGTGAATCTTGTAGATGTACATATTTCAGTCACTGAGCATTGATGGTGAAGGCAGTGATAGTTGAAAGTGGTGGATGACTGCCAGACAAGTCAATCAAGTGTTTTGAGCATTGCTGGAGTTGCCAGCATTCAGGCAAGTGGAGAATACTCTGTCATTTTTTGGACTTCTGCCCAGTAGATGGTAGACAGGATAAGGAGAGTTAGGAGTAAAGAGTCTGCCATATTACAAGTGGTCTTGAATCACACTGAAGTCAAAAATGATTAAAGCAGCAGTTTGGAGATAGCAAGAACTGCAGATGCTGGAGTCAGAGACAATATTGTATGAGCTGAAGGAACACAGCAGGTCAGGCAGCATCAGAGGAATAGGAAAATCAATGTTTCAGGTCAGGACCCTTCTTCAAAACTCTAAAGCAGCAGTTTATCCAGGTCATGAGTGAAGCAGGATTTATTGCAGGTTCTTAAAGTGTAGGCCTAAATGCTGGAGAAGCTAGTCATATGTACCATTGAGGGATAATAAGAAATGCAGATGCTGGAGTCAGTGATAACACAGTGTGGAGCTGGAGGAACACAGCAGGCCAGGCAGCATCAGAGGAACAGGCAAGTTGACGTTGAAGAAGGGTCCCGACCCGAAATGTCAACTTTCCTGCTCCTCTGATGGTACCTGGCCTGCTGTGTTCCTCCAGTTCCACACTGTGTCATCAAATGTAACATTGATGTGTAAAGATTGCTTATGGAGAAAGGGCTGGCAGTGCTGTGGCACAAGTCATGAGTGTGATGGAAAATTCCCCGCTTGCTTGGATGAGTGTGGCTCCAACAACACTCAAGGAGCTTGATACCGTCAAGGACAAAGAATACACCACATCCATAAATAATCAAATCCTCCACCACCAATGCTCATTAGCAGCAGTGTGTACTATCTACACAAAGCTCTGCATAAATTCACGAAGGATCCTTAAACAGCACTTTCCAAATCCATGACTGCTACTATCTAGATGGGCAAGGACAGCAAATACAAAGGAACACGACCATCCGCAATTTCCTCTCCAAGCCACTTGCCATCCAGACTTGGAAATATAACTTCATTCTTTCAGAGTTGTTGGCTCAAAATCCTGAAATTCCTTTTCTAACAGTGTAGTGGGCCTATGTCTCATGGACTATAGCTGCTCAAGACGGTAGCTTCTCAAGGGCTATTAGGATGGGCAATAAATGCTGGCCCAGCCAGTGAGAGTCACATTCCGTGAATAAACAAAAAAAAAGGTGCACCAACAATTAGAAAAACAAACGATATACTGATATTTATTGAAAAGAGTTTGGTTCACAAGAGTGAAGAAGTCTTACTGCAATTGTTCTGGGTCTTGGTAATTTCACATCTAGAGGATACTGTTTCCAGTTTTGATATTCTTACCCAAGGAAGAATATCTTGCCATGGAGACAGGGTCACAAGGGTTCACCAGACTGAATCCTAGGATGAGGCCAATGTCAAATACCAAGAGTTTGAGTAGGCTGGGCCTATACTTCTTATAATTTAAAAGAATGATTACTGATCTCATTCAAACAAAGAAAATTACGATAAAGTAGGGACTGGGTAGATACTTTACCTGGCTTGAAAATCTAGAGCCACATGCAAAGGTTTCAGAACAAGGTGTTGACCATTTAGGAATGAGATGAGGAGAAACTATTTTACCTAAGCAGTTACGGATCTTTAAGATTTCTTACAAGCAGGCTGTGGATGCTCAATTTTTCCATACGTTTGGGACAGAGATTGATAGATTTCTGGATACTAATCAACAGATGAGAAGGTACAGCTGAGGTAAAAGATCAGTCACAACCACATTGAATGATGGATTTGGCTAGAAGGGAAGAATAGACAGCTTCTGTTCTTATTTCTTATGGCCTTATGCTCTTACCTTTTAATAGTTTTGAAAACTTTGTGAGAATAGAGTCCTTCTGGTATTGGTTCATAGGCTGCTTCTACAATCTGATAAAAATAAAGTTCAGAAATTATTCATAGGGAAGGGAAAGCCAAAAAAAACTTTTTGTCTACTGTCAATATTAACTCTACGAAGTTAGGAATTGTTACAACAACCAACAGAAACAAAAGACAGGAATAGCTTATAGAAGCCCCTAATAAATTTATAGAATTATAGAATCATAGAATGGTAACTGCACAGAAGAGGGCCATTTGACATGTCATCCTACTCCTGGCAAATCTGAAAATATTGCTGACATTACGTACCTTTAAATAATTTCCTACTGAAAAGTTTTCTGCTGGAAATCCCGGGCACTGAGTGGAACGAAATGTCCTCCATACTACTTTGCTGAAAAAATGACTTTTAAACTCTGCTTCACACAATGAGTCAGATTCAGTCATCAGTGACAAAGCAATGGTGATCCCCACTGACCTTAATTTGAGCTGCCTGTAACATTCTAACAATTTCTGTGGCATGCATCTTCCCTTTCCCACTGATAGTTTAAATCTTGTGCCAAGGGGATCTCCGCGAATGCAGCAGTAGTGCTATCAAGAGGGCTAGCAGCAAAATGCATTTAGGTATTTGTGGAGGAAATAACGTACTGTAGCACCCACAGTGTCCAACTCTCTCTAAAGACAGCAACAACATTGATAGGCACTGCGTGTGCCATTTACAAGGGCACCCGGTCACAAACATAACCACAGAAGAAGGGCAGACAGTCAGCAGAGATGACCCCCTCCACATTCTTGGATCTGCTTTATTTTTATATCCAGTAGTGCTATTACATTCATTTGACCGAACTTCCCACCACCAAAATGATGATGACTTTTTTTGCATTTTTGTTTAACCAGTAACCACTAGCAATAAAACACCCTTGTAGCCGATTAAATATTTATAAGCAAAGCCCATTATGACCATCAAAAGTGAGGGAATTGTAGGGAGAGAGGGAAGGGACAATATCAAAATGGAGTTGGAGGGGTAAATAAAGCATCCCCCATGGTGCCCCCTTCTCTCTAAAGGCATTGAGAGTGTTGGTGGACACTATTTCTCCCTCTCCAATGAAACCAGGCATAAAAGAAACCAGGGAAGAGGTGTAGACAATCAGCAGAGATGACCTCCTCCACAGTCCTGTGTATGTGTTTATTTTAATTTAGCCTATTTTTCTAATCAACTTGTTCAGAAATATTATTACCCACCCCTGGAGCAGGTGGGACTTGAACCTGGGCCTCCTGGGCCAGGAACTCATACTCAACAAACTCTAAAGGGAGGTTAATTAGTGATTCCCCATAGGCCTTACAGGGGTTATCACAGCATCATTTACTGCTTTCAGTTTAGCAATTAATTTATTTCTACTGGCTATTGCTGTGATTGTAGAAATGTTTGGTTATTTCCAGAACTGTTCAAAATAACTGTAGTATGCAGGGAGAGTGTGGCAAGAGTTAAAAGATTTTGTTCTAACTTTGCATATCCTGTTCTGCATATACTAGTTGTTCCCAGAGGTGGGATAGTTTGTTTCTCTCTTACCCTAAGGGATATCAAGAAGATTGAGTAGAAGCAACATTCAGCAGAATGAAAACAGGAGATGCTGGAAAAGCTCAGCAGGTCTGGCAACATCTATGAAGAGAAAATCAGAGTTAATGTTTCGGGTCTGGTGACTCTTCCCCAGAACCGAAATGTTAACTCTGATTTTCTCTTCACAGATGCTGCCAGACCTGCTGAGCTTTATCAGCAACTTTTGTTTTTGTTCCTGAGTTACAGCATCTGCAGTTACTTTGGTTTTTATTGGGCGGAATGAATTGTTGGAAAGAAACTGAAGGAAAAGGAGCTGGAGGCCGTGTTGCATTGTTTAATGGTATTTTCATTTCTCGTTATTATGTCATTATGATATTATTGTAATCTGTTTATGATGCTTATTTTCTTTTTTTATCCCAATGCCAATTTGCAAAGTTTGTCTTTTAATTCTATCCAAAAAGTTGTCAAGGTGTAATTCTTAAATAATTTGGTAAAACAATCAGTACAAAAGTACAAAGTAGATATATAGTTCAGAAACTTAAAAGTGATCTGTTTGACATCCAATGCAGAAAAAGATGAGGACATAGTAGTGAGACTTATATTACATGTTGAATTTCTTTTAAAAAGTCATTATGTCGAGACATGAATTAATAGATTAACTGTATGTATCAATATTCTAGAAACGCAACTATGGTTAAATATTGTTGTATTATATATCATAATTGGTATGTAAACCTACCTTTAAGAGACATGCTTGTGATTATCATTATCACACCATAATATGTGAACTGAGGGTGCAAAGGTCTGAGACTCTATCTTAATTTGGGCCACTTGAAGCATAACAAGCTGATGGAAGCATGGCTACTCTTTGTAACTGAATAGCTTAATGTTAACCCAGGGAAATATATGCCTATTAATATTTGAATATTTGAGCTGCAAATAGATTTCTGAAAGGTCTTTCAATGCCCTGGTTTCTTATGTTATTGAGGATATTAAGCATTGCCACATCAGTTACAGATTGCTGGAAACAAAACACATATCAGGGTGGTAGTGGTAGTATATTGGGCACACATGTGCAGGGAATCTGGTTCCAGATCACAGAACAGAATGCAAGTGACCAGCAAGAAAATTCCAAAAACTCTGAAAGAAAGGCAAGTGTTAAGTAAGTGTAAAAATGCAAATATATCAGTTTATATTCAATCAATTAAAAGGCAATTTTCAAAACATAAAATCTTTCCAAATTTCATTCATGACATTGATGGTATGAAGCAATCATTAGCTTTGATTTTTTCATTCACTTGTGGGATGTCAGCATTGCTGGCTGAGCCAACATTTACTGCCATCCCTAATTGTCCTTGAGAAGGTGATGTTGGTGAGCTGCCTTCTTAAACTACTGCAGTGCTGTACTATATGTAGGCTCACAATGCCCTTAGGGAGAGAATTCCAGATTTTGACCCAACAACTGTGAAGGAATGGACAATGCATCTCCAAGTCAGGATTGTGAGTGGCTTGGAGGAGCACTCGCAGATGGTGTGTTCCCATCTATCTGCAGCCCTTGTCCTTCTAGACAGTAGTAGTCACTTGGTGTTTTGAAGGTTCGTCAAAGGATCTTTGGTGAATTTCTGTGGTGCATTTTGCAGATAGTACACACTGCTGCTACTGACTGTTGGTGGTTGAAGGACTGAATGTTTACAGATGTCATGTCAAACAAGCATACTGTTTTATACTGGATTGTGTCAAGCCTTTTGTGTATGTTTGGAGCTGTACTCATCCAGGCAGGTGTGGAGTTTTCCATCACACTCCTGACTTGTGCCTTGTAGATTTTGGACAGTCAGAAGTTGAGTTACTTACTACAGTCTTATTGAGATAATGGGAACTGCAGATGCTGGAGATTCCAAGATAATAAAATGTGAGGCTGGACGAACACAGCAGGCCAAGCAGCATCTCAGGAGCACAAAAGCTTTTGTGCTCCTGAGATGCTGCTTGGCCTGCTGTGTTCGTCCAGCCTCACATTTTACAGTCTTATTGACCTCTGATTGCTACTGTAAACACAATGTTTACAGGCCTTGTTCAGTTCAGTTTCTGATTAATGGTAGCCACCAGGGTGATGATCATGAGGGAATCCAGTGATGGCAATGCTATTGAATGTCAAGGAGTCATAATTACACTTTCTCTTATTGAAGGTGATAATTGCATGGCACTTGTGTGGTGTGAATGTTACTTGTCACTTGTCTGCCGAAACATGGATATTGTCCAGATCTTGCTGAATTTGAAGATGGACTGTTTCAGTCTGTTTCAGGAGCTGTGAACTGTTCTGAATATTGTGCAATCATCAGTGAACTTCCCACTTCTGACCTTATACTGAAGTGGAGGTCATTGCTGAAGCAACTGAAGATGGTTTAGCCAAAGACACTACCCTGAAGAACTCCTGCAGAAATTTCCTGGAGCTCAGTTGAATGATCTCCAACAACCTCAACTATCTTCCTTTATACCAGGTATGGCTCCAACCATTGCCTCCAATTTTGCCAGGGCTCCTTGATGTCACACTTTATCAAATACCACTTTGATGTTAAGGGCAGTTATTCTCGCCTCTGGAGTTCAGCCCTTTCACCCATATTTAGACCAAGGTTGATATGAGGTCAGGAGCTGAGTAGGCTTGGCAAGTGCTGCTTGATAGCACAGTCAATTCCATCATTTTGCTGATGATCATGAGTGGATTGATAGGGTGGTAACTGCTTAGGTTGGATTTATCCATCGTGTTGTGAACAGGACACATGAGTGACCACACAATGCATTTCCTTAACAACTTCCATCTGTACTTGTTTGGTGTACAGGACTGGCTTATTTGTCCTGTGCCTGGGGATCAGCTCTTCTTTGCAATTTGCAGCTGATCACCAAAGGAATCAATCTGGGACTGAATCACTTTATCACTTACTGAGGTTCCTTCAAATGGAAACCTTCCATTGACAGGTATGGATTTTCATCACAGCTACACTCCTTTATTGGTTGGGAAACCCAGAAACTGGATAATACAAATGCCATGGCCGAGTTAATTGACAATTGTAAAGCCCACTACTGTGATGATAGAGCTTTTAACCCCACAGCCGGCACCTTCATTGTGAGCAGGTCAGCTCCATGAAAATTCTACTCAAAGAGTGGAAGGCAAATCAAATGCAAAAAGTATAGTTTAATAAGTCAAGTATGAGGATATAGTTCTTGGGTTAAACAACCTGTGGAGAAATGTCCTTAAAAATCTAGAAAGTGAAAGATGTTAGCAGATAAGCTAGGTATACATTTCAGTAAAGATAAATAAAACAATCTGAAACAGGAACATGCTGGTACATTGCATATTGAACACATATTATATCCTGTACCCATTTGGACAAACACAAGAATGCTAACTTTTAAATGATGAAATTTATATCACACGTCAAAGGGTGCTCATGGGTTGCTATTGATGAGAAACAGGGAAATGGAAGAAGGAAGCAAGAAAGCAAGGAAGAAATTTGGCTATATAGAATCCTTCACACACCCAGGGGATCCCAAAGTGTTTTAAAGTGTTATAAGTATATCTTAAAGATACATTTATAATTTGGTTGCTGACTTCATCACATTTAAAATTCAGAGATGTCACAAGAGCCGAAAGATTTAACTTTTCATTTGTTTCTTGATTGTGTATTAATTTATAAAACAGTTTTCTCTTAATTCTGAGAGACTGCTTAATATTCCTACCTTTGTTGCCAAGGAGAGCATGTTACTACTGTAAAATGGAGGATTTAAAGTCGCCATTTGATACAGAATGCATCCTGCTGCCCAAATATCTGCCTTCTCTCCATAAGGTTCGCTCTTCACTATTTCTGGACTGAATGGAATCATTAGTAGACCATAAGTTAAAAGTGTACACAAGTGAATTTATTACCATTACAAATCACACCCACAATCCCTCACTCCCCATTTCCCCCATCCCAACGAATGTAGTCTGTTCAATTTTGTAGATCTGCCAAAAAGAGATAATGTAAGTTCTATGGCCAAGGTCCATCATCAGTGTTGCGATGTATGTATTCAGATACATAAAATTAAAAGTGCAATCTTGTGCTGCATTTTGGGCATCTTCAGGACATGAAAAAGCAAGCTGTTCTGTTTTACTACAGTTACCTATTAGTAATTCTATCTGTGATTTGTTTGCTATTTTGATATTATCTCACTTGTGTGCAGCCCTGCTCACCAAAATGAACTTTTATTGAAATGAGTTGAATCCTGAAATAAACAAAACTGTGGAGGCTGGAATACGAAATTTTTAAAAAAGCAGAATTTGCTAGAGAAACTCGGCAGGCCTAGAAGCATCTGAAGAGAGAAAGCATGGTTAAAGTTTTGGATCCAGTGACCCTCTTTGGTTTATAGACCCTGGGTGATGATATATTTTTTGTTTCTATTGAGCCTCTCTCTTTATTCCTTTCATTTCAAATGACTTCACAACAAAAGTAAGTTGAGTTGAATTTCACGCATATTCTTCTGCAGAACTAAAAATGAAAACAGGAACCAACCAGCAGGTGGTCATCTTGCTTAAAAACAAGCATAAGCTTACTAATATCTCAAATTTGTAACATAATTGGTAACTGCTGTGTAATAGGGTAACTAAGAACTTACACATCAATCACCTGACAGTTTAGAATGAACCAAAGACTAAAGCAGGTGTCCAAATACAATGTGTCAGATTTTCCAGTGAGGAACAATCTCACACAGAATCCACTCACGTCTCCCTCAGAAATGTAGAGACGTACTTTCATTCTGACAGTTCTAACACAGCACAGAATTATCACAGGAAGGAAAACACAGCAGTCAGCTGTTGTATTCTGAAATGTACATGTCCTAACAACCACTTTGACAACTACTGTCAGAGAGTGAGTATGTCAGGGATGTGTAATGTTCGGAAGCTGGGAGGATAAGGTGCCATGTGGGTACAGTGTAGGGTGTCAGGAAAGCAGGATGTCAGTTTGGTAGGATGCCTGGGGTAGTGTGCCAGCTACAGGTGTGTAGAATGTTGTGAGAAGAGGAGGGAAGTGGATAGTGTGCCAGGGCATGAGGTGGCCTGGGGGCCCAATAAGTGATGCAGTTATAGGAAGGTCAGGGTGAGTGGGAGAAATCATGGAGTTGGTGTGTGCTGGTTTGGCAGTGGGGATTGATTCAGGTCTGGCACGGGGATGGGAATATATGGTCAGATCCAGTGGCAGAGGAGTCAGGTTGGGTAAAACGGTGGGGTGCAATGTTGGTTTGACACATGGGGGTGTTCAGGGGTTGGGTCAGGTCTGGTGGGGTTGGGTCAGCTCCAGTGTAGAAAAAGGTTGAGGACTTTGGACGGTTTCGACCAGAGACGAGGCAGGATGGTTGCATCTGTGGTTTTGGATGGAAAGGGCTGGGTCTAACAGAGGGGCATCAGGTGCTGATATGGGTGGAATTTTGGGTCTGAGGGGTTGTCATGACCCAGAAGGGTTGTCGAGTGCCTGGAGGGGAGGGGACATTGGGTTCCAGTGGGTATAGGGAGTGTTGTGTCCCAGAGGGAGGTTGTGTCAGGGTCTGGGGTTTGTAAGGGGTTTGGTGTAGTTAGATGTGTGTGAGGTAAATATGAAGTCAGTTGATTCACGAATCAGACTGTATAATTAACAGCCTAAATTATCCTGAATAGTTATTTTACTTAATTTGGTCAGGAGCCTCCAAATTCTCTGATTTAAATGGAAACTTCCTAGGTGTGATGGAATTGTCCAGCAGAATCTTCAATTCCCCTAGCAATTCATTTGGAGAGTCTTATGAGTGGGATTTCACAGGATCCTCATGTGCAACTCCCATCTGTACTGGAATAATGAATGGCTGGCAGAAAATCGTTTGAAATTCAAGTCAATGTGAATTAATTATTAAATTTAATAGAATGAATAGATCACAATCATATTAAACTTGATTTTCAAAATAATTTGCAGTAAGCCATTACTAGAATATATTATATTTTGTGAAACACAATCATCCTGTAGTTTATCAAGATCCAAACAAAGCTGTTCGTTAAATTCCGGCCTTATACCTACCAGGAATATAGTATAGTCCCAACAACTGAAGTCATTTTGCTGTTTTCTTGTTTCTGTTTTGCAAGGCCAAAATCAGCTACAATTGAAAACAAGCAGTGAGTAACTATGATAACAGCATGGTACACAAAAACAATTACTAATTGTATTGGTTGCTTCAATTTATTGCATGAATTGAGTCAAAACTACTGTATCTCTGTATTATGTAGAAGTCCTGCAAAATGTGCTCATGAAAATTAAAGTTATCCATAAGCAAAACATGCCTTTCTGAAATTGTTCTGTCCATGCAAGGTTTGAAGTTAATTTGAAAATAAAGACAGAGCCTACAATATAAGAAAGCATTATGTGAAATAAATTATTCTAGAGGCTCTTCAATAACCACATCAAGGTTACATATTGTTCCACTGGGCTCCAGCACATATGTTACAAAGTTAATTTTTGATCTGCAGCACAATCTGACCAATTTCCCTGTTCTATCAATTGAAGAGTCAGAAAAGCTACGAGGCATCTGGCTGCATTTGGTTATTGAAGCAGAAGTCAGGAGATTTCCCAATTCACCAAATGCACCGTGGTAAAGTGCATACTGAAATGTGTGATTTTTATTCCATGGTGGATGGTGGGAAGATAGATTCCATCTCACAGATCTGGAAGATGAGGGTTTGCAGTCACAGAGGTGCCAAGGTGTCTTTCTTTGAAATGTTGTTCGGCCCTCTAGCGCTCACCCTCACGCTTCTTCATCCATCCACCCACTCTACAGGCCAACCCACAGCCAAATCACTCATCACTCTGCATCATTGCCTCTCATACCCTTCATGCCATCAAATGGTCTTCATCTATGACCAAGATCCCTTGGGACCTCACATCAACACAATGCCAATTCATGCCTACCAGTCACCCATAGGCCTTTCACAACCCCCATAGCAACTCATGTTTTCCACCCACATCCAGAATCTCTCATATCCGCCACATAAACACAATGATAACTCGTATCTCCCTTTACATTTCATACCAACTTAATGCTAACTCACATCTTTCACCCAATACAACATACTTATTTGTGAAAACAGCATTTAAAAATGCTTTTAAATCTACTAAAATTATAAATATTTTATAGAAACAATTACATCCATTCAAAACCCACATAAAAGACAGCTAATCTGTACACAAAACTTTTAAATCATTAATCAAACTATGAGTTCAGAATCCCACACTAAGATAACGATAGCTTTTTAAACTCAGCAAAGCATTCATAATGACATAATACTAGCTCTCATTAGGAATTAACTCGATTGAAACTTCACAAATAGATGCTACGAGGTTTTTCTAGCCAACGCCTGTTAATCAAAGCAGTCTAGTACAGGGTTTTCTTTAATTCTCACTAACAGCTGTATTATTTTTAGTCAAAGTTTAAACTACAGGGGTTTTAAAAAGAACTTTAAATCATGACAGTGGTACAGACCTTACCCATTCTTTAAGCGTGTTTATGACTATTCCGTCAATTCATTACTCCCACACTATGGGCAAAGGCCCAAGCAACAGCTAAAATGTCACCTGGTTTAACTTACGAGTGAGATAAATTCTCCTACTGAGTTAGGATTCCCCCCCACTTTGTGTTTATGCTCTGCTCTCTTTCCCTTATTGATAAAATTGGATCTGTTTAAAATGAAGGCAGAATTTCCACATTGAGATCCCAGATACCATTCCTGAAAATCTTCCCAAATCCACAAAAATGTGGCCCTCTACAGTTTTAATGATGTGCACTAGTGATCAACTGTCACTAAGAATAGAAGTTAAAATTGTATTTAATCATAGGAAATGGTTTATAATGTGGCCAGGAAAAGTGGTAAACCAGAGAGTTGGAACAAATTTGGAATCAACAGAGAATGGCCAAGGAACTCATAATGGGAAAGGAGAATATGAATGGAAGCTAATGAGATACACTAAGGTAGGCAATAAAAGCTTCTTTTGAATAGAACATAAAGGCTGTGAATACTTAAACACCACTTTAGTGAGCATTCAAACAGACCCTCGATGCAATTACAAAGTAATGAAAAACACTAGAAAGCATCTGCTCAGATGTGATCCAAGGCCTAGCAAAGTACAGTTGCATCCTGGAGCTAATGAAGAAGAGTTTCTCCTTCCCATCCTTGGCTGCCAGTCCTTCACCTCATTTACAGTGCCACCCAGCCCCTTCCAGTCTCTGCACTGTCCGACAAGGACCTCTTACAGTAACAAGAGGCCTTGGGCTGGGGCTGCTGGTGCATTGGTGTCCCTTTTTTCAGTTGCTCTTACTGACTAACTCCTTTTTCAGATTTCAGATATGTAGCAAAAGTTAGGCATGGCCTCCTGCCTTGAGGAAGGCAGTGAAGGAGGGCAGCTGAAGAGATGACATCACTGTGGGGTAGCTCCCCTTTGTCAGTCCAAACATCTCTGGCCTCATGAGTTTCGTTGTTCCATGAGACACCGCCTTTGTCTCTCCATCGGCCCAGTCTCCCCTTCAACCTCCTCCTCCTTTTCTACCAGTGGGAAGGGGTGCAACATCAGCAGTGCATGTGAAGTTGCAACATCAGTACAAATAGCACTATATGCGGAATGTGATTATGACAATTGTCATACACAGTTGCTTTGGGAGCCTGTTGTGGCCAGTTGATGTCACAGCCCACATCTGCATAGGCTTGGGGGCCATTTCATGTTAAGGATAATCAGTTCGAAAGGGAAAAAAGGGCAAGTAAGGACAGGCATAGACAGGAGAATTTATAATGGAGAATAGGAAAATTAAAAAGACAGTTACTTTGTGTCTTTATTCAAGAAGAAAAATCAGAAAATCTCCTAGAAATGTTAGGAAACAATGGCCCTTGCGAAACCAAGGAAGTAAAAGAAATTAGTATCAATAAAGAAGTTGGACTTGGTTGAAGGACAATAAATCCTTTGGACCAAATGGACTACATCCTACAATGTAAAAGGAGGTGACTATGCAAATAATAAATTTATTGGCAGTTATCTTTCAAAGTTCCCTAGATTCTGGAAAGGTTCCTGTGGTGTGAAAAGTAACAAATGCAGTCCCACTGATTAAGACAAGAAGGAAAGATAAAAATGGAAGACCTTGGCTATTCAACCTAATTATGCCCCTCATGATTTTAATAACTCCAGGGAAAATGGCGCTAGTCAATTCAGCCTCCTCCTACAGCTCAAACCTCCAACTCTGGCAACATCTTTGTAAATCTTTTCTGAACCCTTTCAGGTTTCATAACATCCTTCTATAGTAGGGAGACCAGAATTGAATGCACTATTCCAAAAGTGGCCTTACCAATATCCTGCACAGCCCCAACATGACCTTCCAGCTCCTATACTCAATGCACAGACCAATAAAGACAAGCATTCCAAATTCCTTTTCCATTATCCTGTCTACCTGTAACTTTACTTTCAAGGAACTATGAACTGGCACTCCTAGGTGTCTTTGTTCAGCAACATTCCCCAGGACCTTACCATTAACTATATAAGTCCTGCACTGATTTGCCTTTCCAAAATGCAGCACCTCACATTTATCTAAACTAAACTCCATCAGCCACTCCTCAGCCCACCAGCCCATCTGGTCAAGATCCCATTGTAGTCTGAGGTAACCTTCTTAGATGCCCAATGCACCACCAATTTCTGTGTCATCTGCAAACTTAACCAACTGTACCACTTATGCTCACATCCAAATCATGTATATAAATGACAACAAACATTTGGCAAATGTTTCTGGTGTAAGTAAGGCAAATATTGGAATCTATTATGAAGGCTGTGATAACTAGACACTTAAAAAAATAATAAAATTGGATGGAGTCAAAATTCATTTAAAAAAGGTAAATCATGCTTTTGGAGTTTTTTTTTGAGGGTGCTGAGATGGTTGTGCCAAAATTTCCAGAAGGCTTTTGATAAGGTCCTAAACAGAGGTTAGTAAACAAAATTAGAGGCCATAGGATCAGGGGTAATATATTGCCATGGCTTGATAGTTAGTTAAGTCAGAAAACAGATGGTAAGAATAAATGGTTCATTTTCAGGATTACTAGCATGCGCTGCAAGAATTAATGCTTGTGCCACAGCTGTTAATAATCTATGTCCAATGTTTGTATGTGGGGACCAAATGAAATATTGCCAAATTTTCTGATGACACAAACAAGATAGAGATTTAAAGTTTAATGACCATGAAGGTAGCTTCAAGGGGGTTTAGACAGACCAAGCGAATGAAAAGGATATTGCAGATGTAATTTGAATAACTGTGAAGGTACAGTAGACAAAACAGAAATAGAGAATATTTCTTACACGGCAAGAGGTTGGGATATCTTAATATCCAAACAAAGGAACAGGGGAAACTTGTGCAACAAAGGTTCACCAAACTAATTCTTGGATGGCAGGATTGCCGTTTGAGGAAAGACTGAGAAAAATTAGTCTATATTCTCTTCTTTTTGAAGAATAAAATCTAATTGAAACATACAAAATTGTTGCAGTTTGGGTGTAGACAGAATTTTCCCCCACCGATAACATTACCTCTGGGGACATCGCCTCTGAATAAGCCATTTCATACTGACTTGAAGAGGAATTTTCTCACTTAGAGAGTAAGAAATCTTTGGAATTTTCTACACCAAAGGACTGCATTAACCCAACAATTGAGCAAGGTCAAGGCAGAAATAGATAGATTTCTGGATACTATGACCCCAAAGAGGATGGGGTTGCATGGAAAACTGGTGCTGAGGTAAATGATCAGCTGCAAGCTAATTAACAGACTAAATGGCCCACTCATGTTCTTACGTTCCTTGTGACATTCTTAAATAGCTTTGTGTGGTGAACGCTAACTGGTGTACTTACAGCTAAATCTGCCAGTCACATTACAATTCAGTCACACAAGGAGTAATAGAGATTGCCTGGGGCAGTTTTGCAGTGTTCTGCAATTTTTTAACATTCAGAAATTGTTTGTGGAGTTTTACCATAACAAACTTGAACACGTTGCCAAATTCTTCCTCTCTAGCTCTTTCTCCATTGTGGACGCATGACATCAAGGATCATCTTCCTCAAATCTGTGAAACCTTTTAAATTATACCTAGCCTGCTGCATAATGGAGATTTCCAAGCTGCTGCTGAGATAATGGTGTTTCTGTAGTTTTGCAACATTTGAACATTAATAGAATGAAAACCCTTTTGTTCATTATACCACAGGGTTTACATAAGGAGCTGTGATACCTACATCTGTGCCATGATATTTTGGGACCCTTCCATGCTATGACTGTTGCACGTTCTGTCCAGCTGATACTCTTTCCATAGACATGATATCAAAGCTATTTCAAAACTGTGTGCCTGATTTTAACTCTAAAATGATGTTCATGTCACATAAGTGTCAGGTAATGTCTGTCTCCAACAAAAGAGCATCTAACCTTCACCTCTTTGATTATTATTGCTGAAGTTCCCTCTACCAACATCCAGTGAGTTATCATAGATCAGAAATGAACTGGAATAGCCATATAATTAATGTGGCTACAAGAGCTGGTCAGAAGCTAGGAATCCTACCACAAATAATTCATCTACCAACTCTTCAAAGCCTGACCCCATCTATAAGGTACAGGTTAGGAGCATGATGGAATATGATGAACACACCATCAAGAAGAACAAGAGGTGGCCACTCAGCCCCTTAAACCTGCTCCGCAATTCCAGAACATTATGGCTGTACATTCCTGTGCAGCCCTGATAATCTTTCATCCCTTGTTATTCAAGAGTCGCTCCAGCTCCACTCTAAAAATATTTAAAGATTCTACATCCACTGCCTTTTGAGAATAGGAATTCCAAAGACTCTCAATCCTCTGAGAGAAAATAAAGTTTCCTTATCTTTGTTTTAAGCAGGAGACCCCTTATTTTTAAACTATGACCCAACACCTGGATTTTGCCAGAAGAGGAAACATCTTTTCAACATCTATCCATTCGTGACCCTCAGGATTGTATATGTTTCAATTAAGTCATCTCTGACTCTTCTAAAGTCCAGAAGATACAGGCCTAACCTGTCTAGCCTTTCATCATAAGACAAGCCACTCATTTCAGGTATTAGTCTGGTAAACGTTCTCTGAACTGCTTCCAATGCAGTAACATTCTTCCATACGTACAGTAACTAATACTGTTCAAAGTACTCCAGACGTGGTCTCATCAATGCCATGTATAACTGAAGCATAACCTCCTTACTCTTGCATTCAATTCCCCACGTAATAAATTGTAACATTCTATTAGTTTTCCTAGTTACTTGCTCTATCTGCATATTAGCCTGGACACCCAGATCTCTCAGCAGAGCTCTGCAATCTCTCACCACTTACGTATTTTTTTTAACATTATTTACATTAAAATGGGAAATTTCACACTTTCATACATTCTTCATCATTTGTCAGTTTGTCAGATCTTGTCCATACACTTAATCTATTTATATCCACGCGTAGACTTCTTGTGTCCTCTTCACAACCGACTTTCCCACCTAATGTTATGTCATCAGTAGATTCAGATGCCATACTTTTGGTCCATTCATCAAAATCATTTACATAAATTGTAAAGAGTTCAGGCCCCCAGTACTGACCCCTGTAGCACGCAGTCATGGTGCTCTAAATAAAAAAAACTGCGGATGCTGTAAATCAGGAACAAAAACAAAGTTGCTGGAAAAGCTCAGCAGGTCTGACTGCATCTGTGAAGGGAAAAACAGAGTTAATGTTTCAGGTCCAGTGACCCTTCCTCAGAACTGAGATGCACCATTATTCTGCCAATTTCATGTTCTGTGCACCGGACCCGAAACATTCACTTTTTTTTTTCCTTCACAGATGCTGCCAAACCTGCTGAGCTTTTCTAACAATTTTGTTTTTGCTCATGATGCTTTGCCAGCCTGAAAAAGACCCATTTATTTCTACACTCTGTTTCATGTTAGCAGCCAATCTTATACCATGTCAATATGTTAACTCCACACTATGAGTTTTTTTTCCTGCAATAACCTTTGATGTGGCACCTTGTCATTTTTTTTTCTGGAAATCTGAATGCAATACATCCATCAGTTCCCCTTTATCTAAAGCACAAGTTACTTCTTCAAAAACTCCAATAAATTACTTAACATAATTTCCCTTTGAAAAAGCCATGTTAGCTTTGCCTTGAACTTACTCAAGTGCCCTGTTATAACATCTTAATAATAGTTTCTAATACTTTCCCCTTGACAGATATTAAGCTAACTGGCCAATGATTTCCTGTTTTCAGCCTCCCTGTCTTTAAGCATAAAAATGAATCTTCCCTGAATCTAATGAGTTTTGTACAATTATAACCAATGCATCAACTATTCCACTAGCTACTTCTTCTAAGGCTCATAAAATCTGTCAGGACCTGGGGAACTGATGAGCACAGTCAAAGAACATTCAAGAAGCTTGACACCATCCAGGACAGATATATCCAACTGATTGGCACCAGAAACATTCAGTCTCTCCACCACCAGTCCTCAATAGCAGCATTATGTACATCTACAAAGCGCACTGCAGAAACTCACCAAGGCTCCTTAGAATCTCACACCTTGCAAACCCACAAACATTACCATGTACATGAATAGGGGCAACAAATACATGTGAACACTACCACCTGCAAGTTCCTCTCCATGCCACTCACTATCCTGACATGGTAGCATACTGCCATTACTTCAGCGTCACTTGGTCAAAATCCTGGAACATCATCCCGAATAAATTGTGGGTGTATCTACACAAAATGGATTTCAGTTTTTCAAGAAAGCAGCTTGCCTTTTCTGGGGAATCTAGGAATGGACAATAAATACCGGCATAGCCAGTGCCTCCCACATCCTATGAGTGATTTTTAAAAAAAAATAAGTGAATGCAATCTGAGTGAGTTAAAATTTGGCTCATGTTAGTTGATTAATACATTTGAGCGCTACAGACTAATCTAACCGGTGTCACTGTCCTTGGAAGATGCAGTAGCAAAAATGTCTAACGCTGTAGTAACTACCACTACCATGAAACACTTCTAGAGATCTGAAGTTCAAACTGTCTCATTTGGAATTACCCTTTTTCTCTTGCAAACTTAAAAAATGAAAGAATGGCCCTTCTGATGTGACCAAAGGGCATGCTCCCAGGATTTAGGATAGTGTATATGATTTCATTATTGTTGCAATATCTACATTTGGTGGATCCTTATGAACTTGTATTCCTCATTTAAACCAAGAAGTATTCTTGGCAACCCCAAAGAATTCACATCATCACTGATTTGATGTTATTTCATTTTCAGTAACAACTAAAGCCATGAGTTAAAAACGCAAAAGTATTGCCCTGCACATGAAAAACAAAAAAATATAACAGCAGGGGAAAAAAACAACCAAATCTCTATAGTAAGCAACATGCTGTAGTCAAATTTTGCAATTATAAGCTCAATTTGGGAATGCAATTTGAGGAAGCCTGGTCAAAAGAAACAGTCATTCTTTATTACCAGTGGGATATTGTCATTCATAAATGTTCCCCTTACAAGGGCCTGCTAGCCTGGCCTTGACAATACTTCACTTCCTACCCCTCACCTTTCCTTGCATCTGGCTTGTGATGGCTGTTCAAAAATCTGACTGGACATTTAGGTAGAAATGTAAAACTTAAATAAGTATATTGTCAAAGTATGTAAGGGTGGACAGGGCAAGGGTGAGGGAAAATTTGGGATGACTGGAGCTTGAAGGCCAACCCAACTCTTTTCCACTTGAATCATGTGCAGTCTTGCCTGCTGTGTTTCTGACCTACTGCTGGTCTCAGTTTGCTACCTGCAAAATAACAGCAGAGGTGGGATGTATTTCATAAGTGACTATTAGTTTTAAAATTGCGGCTGGGCAGAGACTGGTGCCAATGGTACTTTATTCTGCCCAGTGTCTGCAAACCTGCCCTCAGGGATGTGTAAAATTCTGCCCTACATTTCTAAAATCTAGAGTGACGTGGAGGATTATATGCAATGAAAAATTAGCTTAAGTATTTTTACCCACAAATGAGAAAAAAGAAATTAACAACCACTAACATATCCCCAACCAGTTGATCAGCCTGAAAGCTCATGGACAGGTTTGTAATTAACAGCTACAGAATGTGAAAAGGTAAAAGCAGGCCGTGAAATCCCAGTCCTCGTGATGATCATGAGTTCTAATGAACTCTTAATACAGTAGATACATCAGAAAGGATAGAAACTAATTACCTTGTTCTTCAAAGATAAAATTTAGTTCTAGAAGGGCAGCTTGTATCTGTGAAAATTAAGAAATAAAAATCCATCGTTTGACATACCAAAGTCAGAGTTGGCAGACAAGCAAACCATCGGGCCAGAGTGCAGTTGAACCTGCTAAGCTAAATGGCAGAAAGTCAGAAAGATTTTGAACAGTTGTAATTCTAAGGTTAATAGAGGTTCAGTGTTTGGCTGACAAATGTAAAATTTGTAAAGAATACTGCCATGTAATTAAATGCTTATGACTCTGAGGCCAGAAGATATAACATAGCTATACTGACAAATGTGTTCAAGGAATCTCAGCATAGCCAGAATGAGAAGGAAATATAATGATGGCCAGTTCCAGACAGAAATCAAAAGAGAGAATCATGAGTCAATTTATCTGAGGAACAAGTCATTTGCAAGCTGTTAACTTGCCAGCGACCTTGAAAATGAACTTTGCTAAGATAGATGGCAAGCTCAGACAGAAAAATTTTGCTATACTGCTATGCATATAGTGCAAGATGCTGAAATGACTTTTATACCTTTAACAACTTATAAAAGTAAGTTTACAATTTCTACGTAAATGTCCAGTACAATTTAAGATTGCTATAATTAAAATTAAATACAAATAATAATCTAAAAATGTAAATCTAATGAAGAGATTAGCTATATCAGTTTAGATGCATGTTGAAGCAATAACGGTTTATCTGTCTAAAGTTTTTGAGAAGATTTGTAGTTCAGGTTGTGGATGAGGTTGTAGACCTGCTCACCAAGCCAGTGCGAGTGCTAATGGGAACTGTGCTCCTGAGATGCTACTTGGCTTGCTGTGTTCATCCAGCTTCACACTTTGTTATCACCAAGCCACTGTGTTTGATTGCAGACATTTCGTCACCCTGACAGGTAACATCATCAATGCACCTCCAGTGAAGCATTCGTGTTCTGGCCTGCATGTTATTTATATGCCTTGGTTTGCTGGGGTTGTTGGCATCACTTCCAGTTCTGATTTTCAGTGGTTTGTATATTGGGTCCTGGCATGTCCCATTTTGGCTTGTGCTATTATGAATGTGTTGTCCCAGTCGAATTCTGTGTCTATGTGTGTTGAGACTAGTGAGAATTGGTCATGTCTCTTGGTGGCTAGTTAGCATTCATGTATCCTTATTGTCAGTTTTCTTCCAGTTTAGCCTATTTAGTGTTTCTTACGTCCTTGAATGGTATTTTGTATATTACATTAGACGTTTTGGTTGTGGATATGGGATCCTTTACGTTCATTAGTAGCTGTCACAGGGTGGTTTTGTGCTCCTGAGATGCTGCTTGGCCTGCTGTGTTCATCCAGCCTCACATTTTATTAACAGGGTGGTTGTTGGTTTGTGGGCCACCCTGATACCTAGGGTTCTGAGTATTCTTGTGGTCATCTCTGGTATGTCTCTGATGTGTGGTAGGGTGACTGATGTGTCTGGCCAAATTGTGTCTTCTTGTTGTGGTCTGTTTGACAGTCTGAATTCGACTGGGACAACACAGCCATAATAGCACAAGCCAAATAGAGACATGCCAGGGAATTCCTGGAGGCCTGCATTCCAAATGGAACTCCATCAACAAACACATTGAACTGGACACAATATAAGTCATGCCAACCACCCCAGCAAACAAGGCATATAAATAACAAATAGGCCAGAGCATCAATGCTTCACTTGAGGCAGGCCGACAACGTTACCTAGCAGGGTGATGAAACGTCTACAATCAAAGACACTGCCTTGGCCAAGCAAGTCTACAACCTCAGTTTATCCATCATTATTTAGCCTCATCTTTGATTACTCTGGCAAAAGGTAACCCATTTCACTCAGATTATACTATGCTTATATAGGGAGATAGCGTCATCACTCTGGACTTTATGTCTAAATAAGCTCAAGTGCAAAGTAAATTGAGCATCTTTTGATTCTTAGATATATATGGTAATAATCCAGTTCAGCCCATATATTCATATTTAAGGAAAAGGTGATATAGGTTTGACACCACTGAGGCAGTTAGACGAAATATCAGAACCTCTGGGGAACACAGTACATCCACAGAGAGCATTCTGCAATCAACTTCTTTATAAAAACTTTGAAGTACGATCTGGCATTTTCTCAATTATTCAGGATTCAAAGTAAATCAAAAATGTCCTGCAGTCAAGACCTACTGTAGAGGTTATTAGACCTTTTTTTAAGTCCTCTGTCACTCTTATTTCTCGCCAAGAAAAACTGGGATAATAAACAGAGAGCAGATGCATGCAGTTCAGAAAGAAACTGAGATTAATCTTCAAAATCAAAAAGAAACAATTCTATTTATCTCATCATATAGTCAGAAGTGTACAAATGTCCTTAACAATGAATTATTTTGAAGTGCAGTTTGCAACTGTTTTATAGGCAAAGCTCATAGACATTTTGCGTACATCAAAATCAAACGACTAGTAATGTAACAAATAATCAGTTTGTCTGTTTTTGGTAGTGTTGATTATGGGAGAAATTTTTAACCCACTTTAATGTTTCATCCAATGACTGAAGCCTTTGCTAATGCAATCACTGATATGTCAATTTAGCACACCTTGGAATTATTTTTCCCATTATTCCATCACTTCTTGTAAGGAAATGACTAGTTTTTTAGCCTAGATATTAACTGTGTAGCCAACACCATATTCTCAACAAGTTGCAAATACCAGGTACAAATTCAAGCCACTATTTAGCTGCACAGCTTATTGCAGCTGCAATACCATCCTCCATAAGATCAAAATAACATAAGAAATAGTGGCTGGACAAGACCACATGGCACATCTAGCCTGCTCTCTCATTCAATATGATCATGTTTGATCATGGACAATAGTCTCACTTTCCTACCAGCTCCCTTTATTCCTTTACTCATCGAGACAGCAAAATCTATTTCCATCAAACTTGACTACGATTCTTGTGGAGGGACATAGTTTAACTAATCATCTACTAGATATCAAAAAATGCAGATTGTATGCATTTTCTCAGTTAGTTCATGCACGATAGACCAAATGGCCTATTGTGCTGTAAAATTTTATGATCTAGGATTTTGTGAATGCATGTTAATGCCAAAAACAACTTTCAATTTTCCTGTTAAATCAACTGGGGAGTGAGCTGGCATCATTTATTTATGAAATAATAATCTCTTCACATAAAATAAAAATAAAGCATTGGCAAAGGTCAACAGGTCTGGAAACACCTTTTGAGAGACAAACAAGGTTTCTACTTCAAGTCGAAAATGAGTCTAATTTCAGAGGTTATTATTTTTTCATGATAATGAACTGATATAACATAATACATGAAAAATATGTTTTGATGCTATTTTCTACATTAAATTGTGCTTCATAGTTCTTGTATACTAATTTTGTGTTTTTTTTGAGTTAATGGAACATTAGAATGGCATAATTAAGTGAAACAATTCAAAGAAAACACAAGAATTGTTGACCACAAAAGGACATTAAAAATATAGGCATTTTAACAAAGGTTTTTGAATGCAAATATGAGAGTGATAGGGTTAACACCTGCACAATTAGATGAATGCAGAACAGAATGTAACTTTTGGGCTAAGTTTCCTTTTACTAAAAATGGTGAGCTTCCAGGTGTCATTAATTGAGGTTTTCTTGACATGAGATGGTAAGAAATTTTTCAGGGATGCTGTACCTTTTGAGGGCTTATTTAAAACTTACTTTTTAATCTGAGTTACAATCCCCTCTATACTTTTCTAGGGTGTGAAGTATGGTCACATAAAGTGGTTGTAAACTGATTGCATTGTAAACACTGTAAAAGTTGGAAAAGTATGTCCAAGCAGAATCTCTGGTAAATAATAGTGAATAGGCTCAAACTTAAATTTTGGGATTAATTTAAACTTAACTAGCTACTGGTGGAAGCATGTATTCCACATGTTCCATTTAATCTTTGTCCCCATGACCACATGAAGCACTAGGCAGTCAAATCTGCCCAGTTAAGCTGGCAGCCAATCAATACTTCAGGATCATCAAATCTAGCAAATTATGTGTTGACGATAGAATACTTATTGGCAGCAAGTTGAAGCATATGCATCAGATGCATGGCGCAGGTATGAGACTGACAAAGGCTAAAGAAGAACTTTGTAGAAGTTTTCAAAGTCATAGGGGGAAACTATTCCTACTCATCAAGGGATCATGAATGAAAGGACACTTATTTGGGAAAAAAGTAAATATGATGCAAGAATAAAAACCTTTCCACATAGATGGTGTTAATGGTCTGGAATATACTACCTGGATGTGTGGTAAAGACAGGTTCAATTGAGGCATTCAAAAGAGCATTAGGTGATTATTTAAGTAGAAATAATGTGCAGGGTTATGAGCAAAGGGCAAATGACTGTAACTACAATATAGTGCTCATTCTGAGAATCTAATGGCCTCTTTGTGAACCATAACAATTCTGTAATTCTGTTAATCATGTTGAGCAATTCTCAATCCTTCACCAAAGGAAGTTTCTGATCTCAATAAAAGGGTATTTTCGTTGGGCATTAAGGTACAAAAATAATACAAGGAGCATATTGACAGCTGAAGATGTAAGAAAAAGATTTAATTAATAGGAAATTTCTGAAGAGGCTGAGAAAAGAGTACCAGATAAACTCTATTAATTAATTGTTCAGCTATCAGCTAAGATCAGTTATGTGGTTCTGAAATTGAAATGGCTGCTGTTTCAAACAAATGCAAGGAATGACACGGAAAAGGATGTATAACTGATCTAGAAGGCAATGTATTACCAAGATTGTATCAAACACATGCAGTTATAATGAGGGAAGTGAGAGTATGTGGTAATGGTACTGAATGAGTAATCAGAGGAGTGGTGATGAAGGAGACACAGTCGGGAAATTGAAGTAATACCTTCAGGCTGTTAGCAGCACATAGCAATTGCAATAATCATATGAGGGCTGTCTGCGTATATACGGCCTTGGTGGGGTCATCTGCACAAGTGCTGGCATCACTGATGAAAACAGTGGCAGATGTACAGATGCCTCCACAGTTTGTCACCATCCACCGACTTCACAGTCTATGTCTGTGCATGCCCAGGGTCAATTTTTCATTTTGTACAATGTTCCACTTACATACAGCATCTTGATCCAAAATCCGGGATTTTGATCCATTGACAGTGAAAGATCAGCAATAATTCTCAGTCAGGATGATGCGTGGCTTGGAGGGAGCTAGCAGGTAGTTGCGTTCCAATGAATTTGCTGTCCATGTCCTTTTTGATGGTAGAAGTTTGTGAGTTGGACCTTGCCTTGTAACCACAGTAGTATCCGGCATGTCCAGTTAGTTTTTGATTAATGATAACCCCCATGTGATGTCAGCTTTGCCTGCAGCAGGATATCTTTACATGATGTGACAATGCTTATCTTATCCCTTAGAAGAAACTAAGCCTGGATAACATGACATTGAAAGATCCAACAAATGCTTATTGCAGCTGGCTATTATATACAGACTTACATCCACAGCTGCATCAGCATCTCGGCTAGTATTAAACCACCCATTTATGAGAAAACAGCATTCTTGTGGTTGCGTGTCGTGCTTCAAGTGATCTGAGTTAAGATAGTGTTGAGATCTTTACATTCTCAATCACATTCAATGCTGTAATGATATCAAGGATTTGTCACTTAAATAGACATATTGACTGTGAGGTATAACTCCAGGTTCCTCGTTTTCCAAAGATAAAAGCTTTTCCCAAACAGATATAGATGGTTCTATATAGCTGTGTGCTGTTAATTCAGTAATTATGCAAGCAGATAAAACACAGTTTACAAACTGACAATTCAAACATCAAAGTAACACTTCAGAGTGTTGACAACTCATACTCTCTGCCTAAATTACAGTTTTGGTCATTCACTACCTGCTCATTGTTATTTATCTCCTTCATTCTCCTTTGAAGAAGAGTATCCTATATCTCAGTATGGTCTGGACAATTGGTTGTGGAGCAATATCATTCACATTTGCCTTTCCAGGCTGGGTTGTGCTGAGGAAGGTAATCCTTTCTCCATTGATGTTGCACAAAAATGAAATGTAAAAGCCTTGTTTGCTTCTTGACACTTAATCGCTGCTTTGATAAAATAGACCATGCATTCTTCTAGATCTTTGAGTGTGAATAGCAGGGTGATGATTTGAAATTCCACTTGGTGGACATCTTTAAATGGTTTTCCAGCAAACAGTGGTAAATTGTCAGATACTATCCATTCCAGGATACCTAATAAACATAAATTAATGGTTATTGTATCAATGATAATTGCACTCGTTGTGTTAAGTGATTAAATGATGGGAAGTTTGGAGAAGTAATCCATCACAAGGATGTAATCTCACATGTGCACTGAGTAGGTCTGTTGTATTGGATGTAACATGATATAGATATAGAAACTCCTGCCTCTCCCTGGTACTGGGGCTAATATGTTTGGGACATATCATTTGTATTCACGAGTCTCTAAATATCCTAATTAATTCCTGGTCAGCACATTCACATGCCATCTTCTGTGTTCGATACCCTTGTGTCTCTGGTGTAATGTAGACATGAATTCTTGATGTAGCTTTAAGACCTGGTTGCCCTTGAAAATGAATCGTTGCAATATACCAAGTTCATCTCTGCATAGCCAAAATAAAGGAATCCGCTCAGGTACATCTTTAATATTGTATGACCAACCCAAGATGATGATCGTTTGCAGCTCATCTTTGGCAGTTGTTGATTTTAGCTGTTCAGCCTGATTCAGCCTGGTTAATGTGTAACAGATCAACATCGAGACCATCTTCAACTCCAACTGATGCAATTGTTGTACATCTGTTCTTCCACAGTGTGTGTCATTTGAAACTCATGAGTTGTGACGACACCAAGATTGTGCATACTGAAAGTTCTGCCACAGCTGGACTATTTGTATGTATCAGAAAGACAATGTCAAGATGCCAAGATGAGCCTGAATATTTGTGTTGCAATGTGCTTCTTTTAATGAATGGAATTATTGTATTTTTATAGCCTGTGAATGTCTCTTGTGAGTTGTAGCTGTGGAATGCCACTTACTAAAATACATGTCTTTTGGGATACACAGCTGTAATATGTACATAGCTGTAAGTAGGGGAGGGGAAATGGAGGAATTAGCATACAGTGAGTATAAGAATTAATGTAAGGCAAAGCAGCAGGTAGGCAGGTGATGAGGAAGCTTCAACTCCATTGAAAATTAGGAAAAAAGTTAAAGGGAAGGTGAACTCAAGAGCTGTTAGTAATGGAGGTGATAGGACTCAAACAGAAGGTGCAAAAACTGGCATGAGGGCACTTTATCTGAATGCTCGGAGCATTCGAAACAAGGTGGATGAGTTGACGGTGCAAATCATGGCAAATGGGTATGATTTAGTGGCCATTACAGAGACATGGCTGCAGGATGGTCATGACTGGGAGTTAAATACAGAGGGGTATCAAACTGTTCAGAAGGACAAACACGAAGGTAAGGGAGGTGGTGTCACTCTGATTTTTAAGGATGATATCAGGGCGGTAGTGAGAGATGATATAGGTTCTACTGAACAAAAGCTTGAATCGATTTGGGTGGGAATTAGGAATAGCAGGGAGAAGAAGTCATTGATAGGTGTGGTCTAAAGGCCACCAAATAATGACATCGTGGTGGGGCAGGCAAAACACATAGAAATAGCTAATGTATATAAAATGGTACAACAATTATCATGGGGGATTTTAATCTACATATCATTTGGTCAAACCAGGTTGGTCAGCCTTGAGGAGGGGTTCATAGAATGCATCCGTGATAATCTCTTTGAACAATAAGTAATGGAAGCTACAAGGGAGCAAGCTATCCTGGATCTAGTCCTGTGTAATGAGACAGGAATAATTAATGATCTCACAGTTAGGGAATCCTCTTGGAAGGAACGATCACAGTATGGTCGAATTTAAAATACAGATGGAGTGTAAGAAGGTTAAATGCAGTACCAATGTCCTGTGCTTAAACAAAGGAGATGATGATGGGATGTGGTAGAATGGGGGCAAAAACTGTATGTTGGGTCAATTGAGGAACAGTGGAGGACTTTCTAAACGATTTTTCACAGTGCTCAGCAGAAGTATATTGATAAGGAAGAACTATAGGAAAAGAGAGAGCCAGCCATGGATGTCTAAGGAAATAAAGGAGTGTCAGATTGAAAAAAAAACACGTACGAGAAAGCAAAGAGTAGTGAGAAACTAGTAGACTGGGAAATCTTTAAAGGCCAACAGAAAGCCACAAAAAAGTTATAAAGAAAAGTAAGATAGATTCTGAGAGTAAACTAGCTCAGAATATAAAAACATGCAGCAAAAGTTTCTATAAATTTGTAAATCGTAAAAGAGTGGCAAAGGTAACATTGGTCCTTTAGAGGATGAGAAGGCCAATTTAATAACTGGGAATGAGGAAATAGCTGAGGCACTAAACAGTTATTTTGTGTCAGTCTTCATAGTAGAAGACACAAATAACATGCCAAAAACTGATGGCAAGAAAGTTATAACAGGTGAGGACCTAGTAACTATCATTATCGCTAAGGAGGCAGTGCTGAGCAAGCCAGTGGAGCTAAAGGTAGACAAATCTCCTGGCCTTGATGAATTGCATCCCGGGGTACTGAAAGAGGTGATGGGGGAAATAGTAAATGCACGAGTAATTATTTATCAAAATTCACTGGACTCTGGGGTGGTTCCCACAGATTGGAAAACAGCCAATGTGACATCACTGTTTAAAAAAGGAAGTAGACAAAAAGCAGATAACTTTAGGCCAGTTAGCTTAACTTCAGCAGTGGGGAAGATGCTTGAATCTATCATTAGGGTAGAAATAGCAAGACATCTGGATTTAAATTGTCGCACTGGGAACACCCAGCATGGGTTCATGACATGTAGGTCAGGTTTAACTAACCTGGTGGAATTCTTTGAAGACAATACTTCCATGGTGGACAATGGGGAGTTTGTGGATCTGGTGTATCTGGATTTCCAGAAGGCATCTGACAAGGTGCCACACCAAAGGCTGCTACATAAGATAAAGTTGCACAGTCTCACAGGTAATGTATTGGCATGCATAGAGGACTGGTTGACTAGTAGAAAACAAAGACTAGGGATAAATGGGTGTTTTTTTGGTTGGTGGTCAGTGGCTACAGGTGTGCTTCAGGGATCAGTGTTGGGACCTCAATTTTTTACAATTTACATAGATAATTTGGAGTTGGGGACTAAGTGAGGTGTGTCAAAATTTGCAGATAACACTAAGATGAGTGGTAGAGCAAAGTGTGCAGAAGACACTGAAAGTCTGCAGAGGAATATAGATAGTCTAAGTGAGTGGGCAAAGGTCTGGCAGATGGAGTACAATGTTGATAAATGTGACGTTATCCATTTTGGTAGGGATAACAGCAAAATGGACTATGTTTTAAATGGTAAAAATTGCAGCACACTGCTGTGCAGAGGGACTTGGGTGTCCTTGTGCATGAATCGCTAAAAGTAGGATTGCAGGTGCAGCAGGTAATTAAAAAGGCAAATGGAATTTTGTCTGCCATTGCGAGAGGGATGGAATTTAAAAACAGGGAGGCTATGCTGCAGCTGTATAAGGTCCTGGTGAGGCCACACTTGGAGTACTGTGTGCAGTTTTCGTCTCCTTGCTTGAGAAGGGATATAGTAGCACTGGAGGGGGTGCAGAGGAGACTCACTTGGTTGATTCCGGAGTTGAGAGGGTTGGGTTATGAGGAGAGACTCAGTAGACTGGGATTATACTCATTAGAATTCAGAAGAATGAGGGGAGATCTTATAGAAACATATAAGATTATGAAGGGAATAGATAAGGTGGACACAGGAAGGTTGTTTCCACTGGCAGGTGAAACTAAGACTAGGGGGCATAGCCTCAAAATAAAGGAAAGCAGATGTAGGAATGAGGTCGAAGGGTTGTGAATCTGTGGAATTTCCTGCCCAGTGAAACGATTGAAGCTACCTCGCTGAATGTTTTTAAGGCAAGGCTAGATACATTTTTGAACAGTAAACGCATTAATGGTTATGGTGGGCGGGCAGCTGAGTCTCAAAAAGATCAGCCATGATCTTATTGAATGGCAGGGCAGGCTCGAGGGGCCGGATGGCCTACTCCTGCTTCTATTTCTTATGTACTTATGTTGACACTAGCTTCTGTGTTAAATTTACGTTTTGATGGGATGTCATCTTTTTAGGACATATGATGTTAATATTGCAAACCCGTGTGACCACCTTATACCATCAACATAATGTGTGAAGTTACCATGGAAATCTAGATTATCTTATAGAATTTCCTTTCTGTCTGGTTGACTCTGAACCTTGTCGACGTGTTTGTTTTTGTATACCTTCTTAACATTTTCCTTGCTGCCAGTATTGTGGTTTTATGCCATCTTGTCAATCATCTGTGTTTAGACTGGAGTTTGGCTTGGCCTTTAGAACCAGATTTCCTAGACTTACATAATCATTTTGTGGGCAGCTTTTAGGTTGGTGTGGCAAACCAAACTTATTACAGATTTTTGTTTGTTTGGTACACTTTGCTGACCACAGCAGTGGTGTTGACTGCACCTAAAACATGTAACTGTTGTTGGACAGCCACTGTGGATTCATACTTGAGGTCAGTTTTCAAATAATGCATCAATGCTACGACCCTTTCTCTTGCCCAGAAGATCCTGTCTAAAGGCTTTAATTGGTATTTTGGTCTAACCCAATGGTGTATCTTGAAGCCTTCCTTTGGAAAAACACACTCACACCCTCTGCCACAGCATCTTACCAAACAAAACTGACAGTAGGCTCTTAAGCTTTCTGTTTGCATGATATGAGTTAATTCTTACTTTGAGCTAATCTTCAAGAACTTGGCAACTCTAACTTTTAATCTTTTGTATTGTCTATGTACAGACTGGATGTGTTAATTCTGCAAAGCCTGCCTTGCCAATGGCAAGTAAGAATATCAGAGCTCTCCTCTTGGGATCATCTATCACTTGATCTGTAAAATAGATCTGCATACATTGTTTGAATGGATGTGGTTCGGTAGGGGTGTCATGAGATGCCAATTCCGAAATGAGGCTTCTGCTATCCTGATAAAAAAAATTGTTGGACTGTACCTTTCAGGCAGTCTTAATTTTAAAAGTTTCTTGACTTTGCGTCAGTGGAATTTAAATGTGCTCTTTCTTTAAGAACCGAATCTGCAGTTGGTGCTGTTCTGAGATATTGACACTTTTGTTTCACTTTCACAAACAAATTTTGTATGCTTTGCAGTCTCTGTAATGCATTGAGTCTACGCTCAAAAGTGCAATGAAGCTTTCTATTTTGATCTTTTAATTTAGTCAATGTTAGAAATTCCTTTTATCTTGAAAAAGCTTAATTTCTAATCAAAAGAAATTAGCTTTGTTTTATTGGTAGTTAATAAACCATCTACAGGTCAAAAGAACAGTTACAGTAATTAATGTTGTTTAGAGGGCACGAAAATGTCTCTTTGTCCAAATGTCTGTTGGTGAAAGCTGCTGTCTTGTTGGACTTCAATTAAATTTCCAAATAATAACGTCTTTTCATTTTATGTAAATAGCCACTGGTGCTAACTATGATGTGCATTTTGCCTCCAGAGGAGTAACTTTACTTGATGCAGCAATGCTCTTGTTATCTGTCATAATATAAGAAACTAGGAATGGATAACATAGTATTGAAATATCCAACTGATGTTTATTATAACTGGCTATTGAATACAACCATTATCACCACCAGTATCTGGGTTAGCATTGGAATATTTTGTGACAGCACAGGGACGTGCTAATAGTAGTGTATCAAGTTTCATGTTATCAGAGTTAACATGGTGTCTGAGGCTTTCAGGTCGCAGTAATGACATCATGAGCACTTCGCTTGAAAGTATACTGATAAACCGAATATGAAATTTAACACAGCTCCAGATGTTGGTAGTGGAGATTTCAGCAACAGTCGTGCCATTGAATGTTGAGGGGAATTATTCGATTCTCTCTTGTTGGAGATTGTCTTTCCTTGGCACTTACGTGGCGCAAATTTTACTTTTTACTTAACTGCCCAAGCTTGGATGTTGCCAAGTCATGCTGCATATGAAGACAGTTTGCTTCAGCAGCTGAGGAGTTGTAAATAATTTGGAACATTGTGCTTCTGATATTAAGATGGAGTTCAGGTTATTGATGAAGTAGCCAAAGGTGGTTGGGCCTAGGGCACTCATCTAAGGTGATAGTGACTACATTGGGAGCCTAGAATTGAATTGAGTAACCTTCAACGAACATAACCATTTTCTTTTGTGCTAAGTATTACTCCAACTAATGGAATACTTTCCCTGGCTCTCATTGACTTCAGTTTTGCTAGGACTTCTCAATGCCATATTTAGTTCAATGATGCCCTGATGTCAAAGGCCTCAATCTGGAATTCAGCTCTTTATTCATTTTTGGACAAAGGATGTAATAAGATCAGGAGCTGAGTGACCCTGCTAGAACCCAAACTGAGCATCCGTGAGCTGATTATTGCTGAACAAATGGTACTTGACAGCACGACTGATAATCTCTTCCAATATTTTACTAGTGACTGGGACTGCTAAATCTGTCAAGGAACTATCAGAGCTGTCAAGGAACTGTCCAAAGATGTGCGGTGTTAAAAAAAATGCGACCTATTTCAGCGGTCTTATTCACATAAGCCATTATAGGATTTGTGCTGCATGTTTGAGTTTTCAAATGATCACTTTTACAATGGGATGTCTATCATGCAAACATTTTGATAGACACCTCCACATGCACATAGAACAGAAATATTTGTTTTCAAACAAGATTGGAGAAGGGAATTCCTTTTTTTAGATTAATGAAGATATGTGAATAAGACCGCTGAAATAGGTCGCATTTTTTTTAACACCGCACATCTTTGGACAATTCCTTTTTTTAGATTAATGAAGATACTTTTTTCAACAGTGACATTATATTCAGGCTGATATCTTGATTTTCTGTCAGTATGCTTCCCGAGGTATGCAAATGGTAGATACTGGGCAAGATGGCATAGAGCGAGAAGGACAATGGTTGGTGGATAGGAAATATGAGTTGCATATGGACAATGAAGGGCATGAGACAGGTGAGGGCATCGGCTTATGTGGTGCCATGGGATGGGTACAGAGATATGGGTTGACATGAAGAGAGTGGGGTCTTGAAGGTAGATATATGGAATTAAGTGACATGGATGGAGCCTGGAGAATGAGAGGAGTGAGAAGGTGACAGCAGAACTAATATTTCATTTTTTAACTTAATATTTCAACTATGAACATATTGCCACAATTTCCAATTCAACTTGACTCAGCAATCAGAAGTCTTTTCCCATGTTGGCCATCCTGACTACCAATCCAGCCCATCTCCCCAGACTAAAAACTGGAAATTCAAAAACAGCCATTTATAAAAGGCAGGAAATGGCGTTTTACCAACCTCTGTGCACCGAACTCTTGAACAAAAGTATGGACTAATACGTGAAGCTTTGCTATAGTAAACAGCTCTGCATTTTAAAGTATCTTAGGATATCTGGAAAAGGCATAGAAAATATTCAAAAAGGAGAAAGTTGACAAAATTTGAATGGAGCTACAATGCCACCTGGTGACAAGGAGCCATGAAATCAAAAATCAAATTGCACTGGTACTGAAAATTAGAAAGATGAAACTCTGGGAAAGCAGGTTAGGTAGCATTTGTGGAAACAAGGATAAGGCATGATCCTTCATTGGAAACAGGTGGCATTAATGGTCAATAAGGAAGTACGGGGCCAGGGAAGTGATGGTGTGAAATAAGTAGCAATGTACATGATCATTATCAAAGAAAAAGAGACAGCCTATAAAGTGGCCAAGAGCACTGGGAAATCAGAAGATTGGGAAGGCTACAAAAACAAACAGAGGATAGCAAAGAGAGAAATAAGGAAGGAGAGGATCAAATATGAAGGTAGGCTAGCTAGTAATATCAGAAATGATAGTAAAAGTTTCTTTCAATACATAAGAAACAAACGAGAGACAAAAATAGATATTGGGCCACACCAAATTTATGCTGGAAGGCTAGTGATGGGAGATAAGGAAATAGCTGAAGAACTTAATAAGTACTTTGCATCAGTATTCACAGTGGAAGACATGAGTAGTATCCCAACAATTAAGGAAGGTCGGGGGCAGAGTTGAGTATGGTAGGCATTACAAAAGAGAAAGTTCTAGAAAAGCTAAAAAGTCTAAAAATTGATAAATCTCCTGGCCCCGATGGGCTACATCCTAGAGTCTGAGGGAGGTGGCTGAGGAAATAGCAGAGGCTTTGGTTGTGATCTTTCAAAAGTCACTGGAGTCTAGGAAAGTCCCAGGTGATTGGAAAATTGCTGTTGTAACCCCCTTGTTTAAGAAAGGATCAAGACAAAAGATGGAACATTATAGGCCGATTAGCCTAACCTTGGTAGTTGGTAAAATTCTAGAATCCATTGTTAAGGATGAGCTATCTAAATTCTTGGAAGTGCAGGATCGGGTTAGAACAAGGCAGCATGGATTTAGTAAGGGGAGGTCGTGCCTGACAAACCTGTTAGAATTCTTTGAAGAGGTAACAAGTAGGTTAGACCAGGGAAACCCAGTGGATGTTATCTATCTAGACTTCCAAAAGGCCTTTGATAAGGTGCCTCACGGGAGGCTGCTGAGTAAGGTGAGAGCCCATGGTGTTCGAGGTGAGCTACTGGTTTGGATTGAGGATTGGCCACCTGACAGAAGGCAGAGAATTGGGATAAAAGACTCTTTTTCAGAATGGCAACCAGTGACAAGTGGTGTCCTGCAGGATTCAGTGTTGGGGCCGCAGCTGTTCACTTTATATATTAATGATCTGGATGAAGGGACTGGGGGCATTCTGGTGAAGTTTGCTGATGATACAAAGTGAGGTGGACAGGCAGGTAGTACTGAGGAAGTGGAGAGACTGCAAAAAGATTTAGACAGTTTAGGAGAGTGGTCCAGGAAATGGCTGATGAAATTCAACGTGAGCAAATGTGAGGTTTTGCACTTTGGAAAAAAGAATACAGGCATGGGCTATTTCTAAGCGTGAGAAAATTCGTAAAGCAGAAGTACAAAGGGATCTGGGAGTGTTGATCCAGGATTCTCTAAAGGTTAACTTGCAGGTAGAGTCCGTGATTAAGAAAGCGAATGTAATGTTGTCACTTATCTCAAGAGGGTTGGAATATAAAAGCAGTGATGCGCTTCTGAGACTTTATAAAGCTCTAGTTAGGCCCCATTTAGAATACTGTGTCCAATTTTGGGCCCCACACCTCAGGAAGGACATACTGGCGCTGGAGCATGTCCAGTGGAGATTCACACGGATGATCCCTGGAATGGTAGGGTTAACATACGATGAACGGATAAGGATCCTGAGATTGTGCTCATTAGAGTTCAGAAGGTTCAGGGGAGATCTAATAGAAACTTACAAGATAATGTATGGCTTAGAAAGGGTGGACACTGGGAAGTTGTTTCCGTTAGGCAGGGAGACAAGGACCCATGGGCACAGCCTTAAAATTAGAGGGAATAAATTTAAAACGGAAATGAAGAGACATTTCTTCAGCCAGAGAGTTGTGGGCCTGTTGAATTCATTGCCACAGAGCACAGTGGAGGCTGGGACGTTAGTGGGCTTGATGGGCCAAATGGCCTTACTTCCACTGCTATGTCTTATGGTCTTATGAAAAGTTAGAAAAAGCAAATAAAGTAATTTGTTGAAAACAATGGCTTGATTAGGATGTGATTACAGCACAACACAAAAGGAAGACAACGAGAAATTGTAGACCTACATGAGACTGACAGAATAGCAGGTTAATAAAACAAACAGATCATGTCAAAACCAACAAAACTGAGCAGGTTTCACCGACCAGGGAATAGGGTTGAAGGTAAAATTACAGAGTCGTAGAGGTTGTAGGCCCTTTACCGAGAATCTCTCACACCCTCCCTAATTGCGAAGTATTGGAACATCTGACACCATTGTTTAACAGAAAAGTATGATTAAAGTCTGAAGTTGTTAAAGTCACTTATAGTGGTTGGCTGCTAAAGACCTAACAGAAGAACAAATTCATCTCCCTCAAATTGGCATTGAGCTTCATTGAAATAAGTACAAAGGTAGAGAGGTTCGAGTGGAGTAAGATAAATAAAGTGACTAACTACCAGGAACTCTCTGAATTGTTGCCATCTATTCAACTCCTTCTTCTGATTTGGGTGTCACTGGCATGGCTATAATTTACTTCAACTCTTGGTTTTATTTGAGAAGTATTGGTAGGTCTTTTGATATTTTTTGCTGCCCTGAGGTAAAGGTTCTCTCACAATACCAATAATAAGGGAGTTCCAAGACATTGACCTTGTATCAACAAAGGATTAACTATATCTGTCCATCAGAATAGTGCGCAATGTGCCAATGAGTTTCAATATAATTGCTGACATTGCCCTTCAGGTGATCCAACCACTGTTTGGTACTGCTGAAGAAATTCCATGTTGCCTCAGCAGTGAACACTGCTGCCTCACAGTGCCAGAGACCAGGTTCAATTCCACCCTCAGGTGGCTGTCTGTGTTGCATTTGCATATTCTCCCCAGGTCTGTGTGGATTTCCTCCGGGTGCTCCAGTTTCCTCCCACAGTCCAAAGATGTGCAGGCAAGGTGGATTGGCCATGCTAAATTGCCCATGGTGTTCAGGAATGTGCAGAGCAGACGGGTCTGGGTGGGATGGTCTGAGGGCCAGTGTGGACTTGATGGGTCAAAGGGCCTGTTTCCACACTGTGGAGATTCTATGATTCCAAGTTATTGCATGTATTTAGTAGACAGCACAAAGTACATAAGGGTGGAAGGATTTAAGCAAGTGAGTGAAGTGCCAGTCAAGTGAGCAGACTGCTTTATTCTTAAATGGTCTTGCAGCTGCACCAATCCAGTATTGCATCATAGTCCTGACTTCTTGGTAGAAAGGCAAAAAAGAAAACAGATTACTACAGAGTGCCCAACCTCTGAATTGTTCAAGCAGCCACATGGCTGGCTCAGTTTCTGGTCAATGGTGTCGCCAAT
Source organism: Stegostoma tigrinum (assembly GCF_030684315.1). Taxonomy (NCBI): domain Eukaryota; kingdom Metazoa; phylum Chordata; class Chondrichthyes; order Orectolobiformes; family Stegostomatidae; genus Stegostoma; species Stegostoma tigrinum. The sequence continues at coordinate 63,045,683 of NC_081355.1, read as the reverse complement.
TTGTAAATGATCACAGTTTAGTTTTTATGCTAGATTTAACATTTGAGGGAATTTAAAATCTCTGACTGGGTTTAATGAATGGGAGAGTTTTCACAGATGAAGGATGTATGAATGAGAACTGTCTTAAATTGTTAGCAGTTTGCTTTTTTCCATTGAGGGTGTATAAGTTAGGATTGTAGGTCTCTGGGGAATTAATGGCTGAGAGGCTGCAATAGTTAGAAGCGTTAAGTGACGTAGTCTTTTGAAACTTCCAATTGCTTCCTGGAAAGGTGGGCCTGACTATGCTGTTCCCTAGATGCCAAAGCAAATATTGAGTGTAGGCATCCTTTAAACGTGAGCTACCTACCTCAAAAGCAAGTTAAAAATACACTAAAAAGGATTTCACCTAGAACATTATCACCCAAAACATAACAATGTTAAAGATCAATTGATCAGGGAAAGCCATCAAAGCAGCCAGCACAAAATATTCTCTCCTGGAATATAATATGCAAGAAAGGATTGCATGTTTGATATTAGTTTCTTAAAACATTTGATATTCATTAGTTCCAGTTATTTTTTCAACGAGAATTTCTTAAGAGTGATTTTTGACTTCCAGAATGAATGTCCCTGATGCCAACAGAAATTTAGCAGAAAATACTTTGGAAAAAATTCTGTGTCAAAGTAGTTTACTTTGAATGAGAGTTTTTTTTGCTTTATTATCAGTATGAAATACTTTAAATGTCTGAAAGTGTTTCAAATTACAATTGATCGCCCTTAAAATGATTGTTAATTCAACAGGTATCACATTTATGCAGCACAATGACAATACACAATGCACAGACAATACAACATCACTTCCTACCTCCTAGCCTCATCCCCGTGTCCTTGACCCGTCCGTCTTTCCTCCCACCTCCCCGTCCCTCCCTCCCCGCTGACCAACCCCCATCCAAACTCCATACCTACACTCATCAGTAAGGGTCTAGGCCCAAAACGTCAGCTTTTCTGCTCTTAAGATGCTGCTTGGCCTGCTGTGTTCATCCAGCTCTACACTTTGTTATCCCGTGTACTGGCTTACTGTCTGTTTTCTACCCACCTATCTGCTCCGCTATCCACCTTCTATCATCGACCCCCCTCCCCATTTATTTCAGAGCCCCCTTCCCCTCCCCTATTTCTGAAGAAGAGTCCAGACCCAAGACATCAGTTTTCCTGCTGCATTCATCTAGCTCCACACCCTGTTATCACAAACTAAATGGAAATGTTTTTTGTCTGTTATGGGAACGTTAAAAGTGCTGGGCTTCATTGTCTTGTAAACCCTAAGAATAAACTGAAATTGAGACATTGTTCCTTTCCTGTACTTGTTCCCACTTTATTGGCTCTCAGAAAGGGTGACTGAACATAGCGATTTTTTTAATCACCAAGTCTGCTCTTGGGGCATTTTTGGTTAGATCAGTGGTACTTAAAAAGAGACAAACAAATTTGTGATAATCTCTGATGCAACATTCTAAACTATATTTCATTCTCCATCATGACAACTCTAACATCTCAAGGTTTAGCTATTTAATTATCTCATTGGAAATACATTTGCAAACAGCCAGCTAGATATTTGCCATGCAGAAAACAATCCCATTGTTGAAAATTCTCCAAAGGTACTGAAAATACCATACCCAGAAGTTTTGTTTGTTTAAAGGTAGGCAGAAATGTAGGAGAGTCAAGGCTTAGAGATTGCCATGCTACATTGCAATGAATTTTAATAAAATGGGCAAATGATTTCAGTTTTTCCTGATTGTACCTAGCCAATAATTTTGAAAGGCTAATTCGCACAAATATTTTTAAGTTTCGTACTTACTTATTGTTACCTTGTCTAGTTCACCCAGCATGATATTGTTCGGTGTAAGATCTCTGTGGACAATTCTTTTTTCTTTGTGCAAATAACGCAATGCAAGGCATATCTGAAAAACAAAAATTGACCAGAATTATTTCTCAGAAAAAAAATTCCTTCAAAGGCACAGATTTTGTAGTTGTAATGGCAGTGAAACTGCCCACATTTGCTTTCATTACCACTGGAAACTGACCGCAGACACAACTTCCTGTATTTGCACAAGCACAGTGAAAGGTAGCTATTCAAAATCTGGCAGTGATTCCATGCCACTTTATCGGGTGTATTGTCCCTCAGACGTATTGGGACATGTGAAAATTTCCTTTTCATGCTATATTACTAATAAAAAGCCCAAATAAATTCTGCCTTCTTCCTGAGCTGTATCTTGGTTTTGAATGGAGCATGTTCATGAATTTATTGTAAAAATTCTCTGGCTGTACAAACTAATTTTAAGCTGTGTCAGATGTCAAATGTCAAATTTCCGCATTATGATAAAAGTTTGATATTTAAAATATAACAAAAAAGAATCAAGTGGCAACACTTGCTGGATGCCTGGAGAATCCTTGAGGTTGTCGCGTGTTACAAACATACCCCAAATAAGGTGAAATCTACACCAGAGAGATCAAAAGATTTTTGAGGGCAGCAGCTTCTTTATCAGTTCTACCCAAGTTCTATTAGTTTTTCACTGATACAAAATTTTGCACAATATTATACAAAGGTTAAAATTAAAGACAGTGTGAGTAGAGTTTCCATAAATATACATTTAAGGCCTGAACACCAGAATTCTATGATCCAGCCAAGGACTGGTAGCCTTGATTTTAAAGTGCGTAATGTATAAGATCCTAAGAACGTGCCAAGACAATAAAACCACAAGATTCCAATGTTTTGAACAAGCAAAACCAACTGTATTATACAGAGTCAGAATAGCAAAACAACCTACAAAAGCTGTACAGCTGGTACTCTGAAATCCAGAAATAATATGAGCTAAGTATAGACAATATTGCAAATACAGCTAACATAGCACTTGCCTTCCTAGTTGCTTACTGTTACTGTACGCCATCTTTCTGTGATACATACATGTGAATGTGCAAGCTCCTCTGAATACAAATATTTTTCAGGATGTTATGAATCAAAAAGTATTTTGCTTTTCAATTGTTTCCAACAAAGTGCTCAAACTCACACTTCACAATGCTATTTCCATCAGTTACGAACTTGCTCATTCACTAATCTAGTCACAATTGCTCTGCAGCCAATTTAAATAGTGTTCACTGTTTTTTTAATCTAACTCTGTATCATCAGGAACTCTGGGTACGTTACCCTCAGCCTACTCATCAAAATCATTAATACAGATTGCATGAACAAACAGGAGTATAAACAATGAGTATCAGGGAACAAGCTTTCCTTCTACCTCATTCTCATTGCTTCTGTTATCTTCTACCTGACTCACTTGCTCCTCCTTGTCTTCTTCCCAATGAGATACTCCTTCCACACGTTTGTGACCAATTCTTCTTTCTACGATCAGGTGTACTTATCAGTTAAGTCACTGCATTAACCCTCCCAATTTACTTTGTATGGAGCAGTGAATTTGCTTTCAAAGTTTCACTTTGCAAAGGTATCAATATCAAGACTTCATCTCCTGTTTGAAACATTCAAGTTGCTGGTAGTTTATCTGCTCATTCTTTCATTTTCACTAGTGAGACTTTGAAATGCTTATGCTAGCCTACCAGCTCCTGAGTTTTTCTAGAAACATAGATACATAGTCCAACAATAAGGATTCATCTTTCTGGTTCAAGATCTTCTTCCAAATCAATTATAATGGACTTCTAATCTCATGACCATAAATCAATTCAAATTAACTAAACCCAGAAGATTCATTTGGCAAATCTCTGGCAGCAAATAATTAAAATATCTAATCCTTTGTCCCAATCCTGTGGGTATACACAACAGTTAGCCTTAAACATGGTTTTGAGAATCTGATGGTATCTCTCGAAAGCTCCAGTGTTTTCAGATATTACATAGGTGAGTTCACCTGTTTTCCTAATGATTGCCAGGAAAATATTAGATATAAAGTTAAAACCTTATTCAGACTGTACCTCAATTGGTAGTACACAATAAATGAAGAACTGAGTAAAATTCTCCACTACTACCCAATCTGTAATTGTCCCAAGAGGAATAGTTTCTGGGAACAGGATTATCTCACCTATAAATGTAAGAATATACTGATGTCCTGCTTGCATTTTGAGTAATTGTCCAATACAATCTACTCACACTTGACTGAATGCCGCTTCAAAAACTGGCATTTCTTTCAAAGGTTTGACATGTTGAGATTTTCATACCACTTGACATTTACAGCACTGTACTATAGCTTTATGAAGACTTGGTCATATGAAATAACTGTTTATCGATACCTGCGATTTCCATATTTTTGTCTGTCCTGCCATAGGAATTTCATGTGCTACCAACTATTTTGCTTTACAATATCTGAGTGGTACCAGTATTTTGATGAACAATTGTCCAGTCTTCATCTTCAGATCTGTGAGGATTCTCCACAGCCTCATCAAAACTCTGTTTTTAAAATAATAATTCTCTGAAACTCCTTCAGTTCAAGTTTCAATGTAAGCTGTCTGTGCTAATCTACTTAACTCTGAATCTGCATTCTGATCCTCAATTAATGAAGAGATGCCAAACATTTCTTTTGAATTATGCTCATTCTTAAATAGCTTCAGCTTCTCTAACATCTTCTTGTGGTATTACTGTGATCTCTGGTGATGGGCTTTGTTTACCCATTGCTCTGGTCACTAAACACAATGAAAAAAAAACCTGGAACCTGGTCCTGCAACTGTTTCATCTCTTTAGTTTCAACTGGAATTTCTGCGATTATAGTGAAGCTATAATTTCCATTCCTGCTAAATCATTCCCCAAAACTAAATTAACTCCATCCATGGGTAATTTCTTATCTGCCCCAGCTACTACTAATCCAGACACAAGTCACACTCCAATTAGATCTCGTACAATGGATTAGGATATGCTCTTCACCTATTGCATTTACCAACAGTTTGGATTTCAATGAACTCTTGAAAGGGAAAACTAAATATTATTCCAGCACAAGCGTTTGAGTATCTCCTGTATCCTTTAATATAGCTACAGGGTAGGTGTTTCCTTTAAAGAAGGGATTGTCTTCTCTTTAGATAAAAACCCTTCATATCTCTCCACCCTATGTACTTATTCAGCATTCACAGCTACAATCTGATGTATGGCCTTTTTCTTTAGGGTTTCCTTTTCTGATTCATGTACTCCCATATATTTCTTCACAACTTCCAGCATTCTGAACAAATGTGTCTCATCTTGTTAAAATGGAAATAACTCAGCTTTTGATTTTCACTTCCACCCTCAGTGCATTCCCTTCTAATCTGTGGTGGAATCTTGGGGCTATCCATTATTTACCCTGGCTTCTTCTCTTTCATTCATGCTCCTTTTTTATCACTTTCAAATTGATGAAGGTGGCAGAAAAGAGGTTTAATTTTCATGGATTAGCTCATAATCGTCAGGCATTATTGTTGCCTGTCTCACTGTTGCAACGCTTTGGTCCTCAATATGAGTTCTTCTTATGGAAGGCAGTGAGTTTTTAAATTCCTTAATGAAGAATTTCTCTAAGAGTTTCATATATAGTTTCAGCTTCTAATGTTCATATGCACAAATAAAAATTATTTTGTTAAACCCTTTGGAATTCAACTTAGGTTTCCCCAAACCATTCCTTTATTTCCAAATGCTTTGCTTATCTGCCTCAGATATTTGAATAATTCCAGTCTAGTTTTTTGTACAGTATTATAATCCTGAGACATCTCCTCAAACAGTGACATGTAAATTTCCTGTGCTTTACCTGTCAACTCACTCTGTATGAGCAATATGAGCCCAATATATTGTCTTCTCATTTTCTCAAATAACATGAAGAATGTCTTGACAATCCTTTCCTCAAATTTTAGTGGGGGCTTTGCAACCTTGAACCAGATCTCGCATTGATATTCAGATCATTTTATCTTCTCTTTATAATTCCAATTCTGTTTTCTCATTTCTATTTCTTGTCTTTTTATTTCTATTTCCTGTCTTCTTAATTCCTTCTCCTTTCTTTATTTTTTTCCGTTCTTTCTCTGTCTTTTTGAGTCCTTTGTTTGGCTTTGTCTGTCACCTCTTGTTTTCTCATTCTTTCCTCATGCTCAAGTTGGCTTAACCACAACTGAACATCACCTGATTCTGATGTTTCACTACCCAGAGTACCTGGTCTTTCTTGTATTTCCTCTAGATTTAAGTGGCATTCTAGTACCTCAATGATCTTTCCCTTCCTAGATGTACCAGAAAATGGTACCTACAGTTTACCTGCCAAATCAATCAAGTGGACTTTGAAGGTCCCTTTAACTTTCCAGGTGACAACATTAATACCTGCAGGAAATCCATTATTGTTTCCAGAGCCATGTCCTAAGTGCAGCATATAACACTTTCTTAAATCTGTGTTATTTATCAATACAACACACAAATCCTCATTGCCTTTGTTTTAAATCAATGCGGCTGTGAGGGTCCACACTTTATGATTATTCCCATAATCGCAAGGCTTAATTTCTGTGTGCTACCCTAGTGAGGTGTAAGAGTATCCAGAGTCTGCACAGACAGGCTCAGTACCTACACGGCACATATGAATTCTGCACTTGACAGTCCACTAGTTAACAGACTTCTTTTCCATGCAGGACAACATCATCTCAATAAAGGATTGACATACTCATCTTGAGGTGGATTCCTCCATTCTTGTTGCAATCATGGTCAGTGTGCTAGGAATATTCCACCGATGTAGCACCTTCTATACTATTGCTAAACGACTATCTTTTTCATTTCACCTGGAATATGCCATTTGTGTCTGGCTGAGCAGAACTTGTACAGCAGAACTCTACTGCCTCTGCCTTTGTTACAGAATGATACAATACAGAGGAGGCCCTTCAGCCCATCGCAACTACACCTATAAATAAACCACTCTAAATCTACACCAGTCCCACTTTCCAACATTTGGCCCTTAACTTTGAATGTTTTAACATTTCAAGTGCTCATCCAAGTACTTTTTAAAAGTTGTGAGGTTCCCACCTCAACGAATTCTGGTGGTGCATTCCAGCCAGCCTCAACCTTTGGATGAAAATATTTTCTCAAATTTCCTTTAAACCTCTTGCCTTTCACATTAAAAGTGTGCCCCCTTGTTACTGAACCCTTCAATGAAGGGGAAGAGCTGTTTTTTATCCACTCAATTCATGCCTCGCATAATCTTATACATCTTTATTATTCCTCTCTCAGTCTTCTACGCTCCAAAGAAAACAATTCAAGTTATCAGTCACCCTAGAGGCCAAAACGCTCCATCCCAGGCAACATCCTGGTGAATGTCCTCTATATCCCCTCCAGTGCAATCATGTCCTCCCTGTAGTGTGGTGACCAGAACTGCACATAGTACTCCAGTTGTGGCATACAGTTCCAACATAACCTCCCAATTCTTCTTCCAAATTTGTATCATGATTGAAAAAGTCAAATGTCCCGTTTGCTGTCTTAACTATGCTATTAACTTGCCCTGGCACCTTCAGGGATCTGTGGCTAAGTACGCCAGGATCCTCCTGATCCTCTGAACTTCCTAGTGTCCTACCATTCACCCAGTACTCCCATCTGCTCTTACTGACTTGTGAAATTTGAGTCATCAGGTGAAAATGCAACTGTTTGTCTTATGTGTCCCACAATTAGCATCAATCTATCTTGGTGCACCCTCAGAATGAATCGGCCCCACTGCCATGTGCAATGAATGTCGCTGCAGAGGTTAAAAATATTATAATGAGTACTAGCAAACTAAGAATGAGGCCATTTATGGTAATGAAAATAACTTTATTTCATTTGTTGCCTAAAATAACTATGACTCAGTGCTGGTATGACATGTTCTTTTGTTGATATTTAATTCTGCCAACAGGTAACTGTGATTGTCTTATCTCCAAAGAGATGACAAAATGCTGTTGAGCTCCATAGTTGCTTCCTGTGCTATTCCTCTGCTATTCTGTAGATCTCTTTTTCGTACTCTGTGCTCTCTTCACCCACAGTGGCAACACTAAAATGGAATGTGTTTACTCAATGAATGCAGTGTATTTGAAAACAGTGGTGATGGGGAGCAAGAGATGAAATTATCTAGGGAGGAGGACAAATGGTATGTAGATAAAATGGGTTGTGAACAAGTGTGTGGAAAGGGAATGATGGGATCACATGCAAGATGAGCAAATGTGACACAATAGGTTTGGTAATGTAAAGTGAGGGGGTGAAATGACAAGCATTGCAAGGTGTAAGTGAATGTACAAATGTACTCACCTTGCCTGTCCTGACTGAGTTATTAAAGTGTTTGCAGCACTGAATTCTGAAGGATGGAAAAATGTACCTTCTGCTGACTTCCTTGATCATCTCCCAGCCTTTACTTCTGTTTGGCAGCAGTAGTTCTCTACTGCTCATTGCAGAGAAGTTAATCTTTCTTTGGTTCCTTTAATTACTGGTATTGAGATTTGCATCATATGGGTCCTCATCATGCTGCTGATGTACATTATCAATTTGGAAATAAACTTATATTATGGTGGCTGCATTAAAAAGCCACAGACTGATGCATTGAAATCACTTTGAGTTTTCAATGCAATTTTGAACTTTGCCTTGTCAACGTATCTCCAAATCAAAATCGGGACAAACATTTCAGGTCAATAACCATATCATTAGAACAGTTTTGATGAAAAATCACTTGAAAATTTAACTCTTTCTTTCTCCATTAAATGTTGCCAGACTTCCTAAGCATTTCCAGTATTTTTCATTTATAGATAACCTAACTAAGCAGCCTTGGCATGATTGAATGGTGTTTTTTAACCCAAAGTGTAAGTTCAGTGTCCAGCATATAGTACTTTAAATTTAAGTTAAAATTGTCAGGCTCCCCCAGCTGTCACTTGCAAATGTGATTGATTTGTGATAGCGGTAAATATTACCGTGTCATTATTGGTGAGAACAACTGAACATATTAGCGTAAATCTAAACTGCTAAGGAGGCTAAATACTATAAAAGCTACACACTGAATTGAATGTCCAAACCCACCATATTAGATTTAAATTTATTAGTTTTGACCATGTATAAACACTTTAGCTGACTAGGGTCTAATGAGCTGAAATTTCAGTTTTGCAGTGAATAAAGATTATTTATAATTCTTACTTGTATAAATATATTCCATATTCTTTCTTCTGTAAACTTTTGTTGCTTTTCTTTGAGAGAATTAAAGTGCTCACCAAGGGGTGCTCCTTCGATAAGTTCCATAACTATGTACAAACGATCATCTAAAAAGAGCAGTAAAATATGACAATACTTTTTTTGACTAAAACACTGAATTACCTTTAACTTACCCTCTGTAAAATCAAAATGACATGTAAAATCTTCTTCTCAGATACTGGTGAGAAAATTGTCAAAACAAAGGAAAATGAAAGAAAATATCAATAGCCAAGGCAAATTTGAAAATGTTGATTCCTACTGTAATTATCTTAAATTTAAGACCATAACATACAGGAGCAGAATTAGGCCATTTGCCTCTAAGTCTTGACTGTCCTACAATTTTGCCTAAGCTTATTGGACCATAACATAGAGGAGAAGAATTAACTCATTCAGTCTGTTGAGTCTGCTCAGCTATTCAATAACGGCTGATATGTTTCTCAACTCCATTCTTCCGGTTTCTCTTTATAACTCTTACCAATCTGGAACCTATCTATCTCTCTCTTAAATACACTCATGGCTTGGCCTACACAGCCCTCTGCAGCAATGAGTTCCACAGATTAACCACCCTCTGGCTGAAGAAATTCTTTTTCATTTCTGTTCTAAACTGTCATCTCTTCACTCTGAGGCTGTGCCCTCTGGTCCTAGTCTCTCTTACTAGTGGAAACATCATCTTGACATCCACTCCATCCAGGCCTCTCAGTATTCTGTAAGTTTCAGTCAGGGACCCTTCACCCTTCTAAACTCCATCAAGTACAGACTTAGAGTCCTCAACCACTCCTTATATGAGAAGCCCTTCACTCCTGGGGTCATTCATGTGACCTGCTCTGGATCCTGTCCAAGGCCAGTAAATCCTTCATTAGACACGGGGCCCAAAACTGTTCACAATATTCCAAGTGCGGTCTGACAAAAGCCTTATATGATCTCCATACATTTCTGCTCTTGTATTCTAGCCCTCTTGAAATTAATGCTAACATTGCATTTGTCATCCTAACTACCAACTGAACCTATATAGTAATCTTAAGACAATCCTGAACTAGGACTCCCAATTCATTTGTGTTTCAGATTTCTGAAGCTTTTTGCCATTTAGAAAACAGTCTATGCCTCTACTCTTTGTAGCAAAGTGTATAATCTCACACCCTCCCACATTCTGTTCCATCTGCCACTTCTTTGCCCACTCTGCTAGCCTAGCTAAGTCTTCCTGCAGCCTCTTCACTTCCTCAACACTACTTGTCCTTTTACCAAGCTTTTATGACATCTGCAAACTTAGTAACCATGTCCTCAGTTCCTTCGTCCAGACTGTTCATGTATAATCTGAATAGTTGTGATCCCAACACGTATCCCTGCGGAACTCTACTAGTCACTGGCTGCCACCCATTTATCCATATTCTTCGCCTTCTGTCAGTCAGCCAATCCTCTATCCATGCCAGTATCTCCCCCATAATACCATGGGCTAGTATTTAGCAGCCTCCTATTCAGCACCTTGTCAAAGGCCTTTTGGAAATCTAAATATATCAATTCCATTGGCACTCCCTTGAGTGACTTGTTGTTGCCTCCTCAGATTTTTAGGCATGACCTCCCATTGACAAAGCCGTGTTGACTCAGCCAGATTTTACCATGCACTTCTATGTACTCTGGAATCTCACCATTTAAAATGGACTCTAAGACTGACTAAATGACTGAGGTCAGGCTCACTGGCCTATAGTTTCCTGTTTTGTGTCTGTTCGCAAAAAAGACCCTGAGCCTGCCACTTCAACACACCACCCCATTTCCTGGCCAGCATTTCTGTCTCAAGCTTGTTGCTGTGCTGCAGCAAAACTCAGTGCAAGCTAGAAGAACAGCACCTCATTTTCCACTTGGGAACTCAACAGCCTTCTGGACTCAATATCAAGTGCAACAACTTTAAGCACTGAGCTCTCCCATGTCTTTGCCCCAACCACCATATACCAGCCCTGTTATCACATAGTCTGATATTACACACAACTCATTGTTAGCCACTAACAGTCTCCATTCATACTATTCACCCTCTTAGCCAGAACATTATCCATTCCTTTGCCTGTCTGTCTGTTCTTCTCTCTTTAAGCTCCATCCCACCTTATCATTTACTCCTTCCCCCTTCCCCCGACACTATCTTCTGCATATAAACTGACATTTTCCTAGCTATCATCAGTCCTGAGGAAAGGTGACTTGACCTGAAATGCTAACTCTGATATCTCTCCACAGATGCTGTCAGACCCACTGAGCTTTTCCAGCAATTTCTGTTTTAGTTTCTGATTTACAGCATCTGCAGTTCTTTCGGTTTTTACCATGTTAGAGGATGTGGGATGTGATTGTGAGTACCATTTGCCACTAGGTGGCAATATTTCATCTTAAACTCCAGAATTCTGAGGAACATATCTAACAGACATCCATGTCTGAAACAGGATGACTTTCTTATGTAATCTTTCTCTTCAAATCTGATTATATTGCTGTACAGTGTTTTAAAATTTATCCTTAATGCAGATTTATCTCACTTGAAAGCCTAGATTATTAGAAGAATTGTACAAACATGAGCTAAAATAGTAGATAATAAAATGTGAGGCTGGATGAACACAACAGGCCAAGCAGCATCTCAGGAGCACAAAAGCTGACGTTTCGGGCCTAGACCCTTCATCAGAGAGCTAAAATAGTAACAGTGCTGTTCATTATGTAACAAATAAAGTATATTGCAAACTTACATTGTGCAATTTACTAGGGTAACTGCCACCTTCAGTGTAACAAACTCTTAGGAATAAAGGCAGTATGATTCATTAATTATTTCAATTCAGATGCAAACGTGCAAACTGAATGCCTGGGTTTTGGGTATATTATAATGCAAAATTATCAATAGATAAATAAGTGCATTCTTATTACAGTCTTTTTGTCTTATAGGGAAAAATATACTTACTTTCTATAAAAGTCTTGTAATATTTCACTACATTTGGATGATGGAGCTGCAAAAGTAATATGTTGCATTAAAGGAAATTAAAATAAACTAGCTTGTAAATTGCTCTGTGCATCTTTGTTTTGCCATTGGCTTTGTCATAAACATCAAATGCAATGTTATTCTTAATAGTAAAACTATTAAAATGCAGATATTACAACATAATTTTATTGAAATAGATATTGACATTTTTACGTAACCAATGATGTACAAAAAAATTTCTGCGATTGACTTGTTTGTTTGCTTGTGTAATATTTGCTCTTAAGATCACCTGCCACTTAAAGAAGTTGATGGTGTTGGTTGAGGGTTCAATATTGTACAAAAAATCAGCTAACTCTTCAAATCATGCCTTCAGACCTTTTATGTTATGGATGCATCTGACCAAGTCGAAACACAAATGCAAGTATGACTGCTAATTTGAAGCTACTTTCAGATGCTACTCATTTGTCTCTGCTTGCTCATTGTTATAGTTCAGGCTCAGAAGCTCCCTACAGCAATCAAGAATAAGAAGAGGAATTTTGCAATAAAATAGCAGAAACCAGCTTTGAGATTGACATTGTACAATGTTCCAAGAAGAGCATACAGGATTTCTTTTCATTTGTGGGGATATGAACCTGGATGTGAGTTTGCTCGCTGAGCTGGAAGGTTAGTTTTCAGACGTTTCGTCACCATTCTAGGTAACATCACCAGTGAGCCTCGGACGAAGCGCTGGTGTTTTGTCCCGCTTTCTATTTATCTGTTTAGGTTTCCTTGGGTTGGTGATATCATTTCCTGTGTTGGTGATGTCATTTCCTGTTCTTTTTCTCAGGGGTTGGTAGATTGGCTCCAAATCAATGTGTTTGTTGATGGAGTTCCGGTTGGAATGCCATGCTTCTAGGAATTCTTGTGCGCGTCTCTGTTTGGCTTGTCCTAGGATGGATGTGTTGTCCCAATCAAAGTGGTGTCCTTCCTCATCTGTATGTAAGGATACGAGTGATAGTGGGTCATGTTGTTTTGTGGCTAGTTGATGTTCATGTATCCTGGTGGCTAGCTTTCTGCCTGTTTGTCCAATGTAGTGTTTGTCACAGTTTGTCAAAGTCCGATATCAGGGTTCTTAGCAGAGGCAGTAATGCAGAGACTCGAACAAACAGCTCTGCCAATCATCCAACCCAAACTTTGGGTCTGCTACGTGGATGACACCTTTGTCATCACCAAACAAAACAAATTAGAGGAAACCTTCAAGACCATCAATAATACCCTCAGTGGTAGAGGAAAACAACAACAAACTGCCATTCCTAGGTGTCACAGGAGAGCGAACAGCCAATGGGGAACTTCAAACCAGCGTCTACAGGAAAACAACACGTACGGACCAAATACTGAACTACACGAGCAACCATCCCAACACCCACAAACGAAGCTGCATTAGAACATTATTCCAACGAACCACCACACACTGCAGCACAGAGGAACTACGCAGAGCAGAGGAAAATCACCTATACAGCGTATTCAAAAAGAATGGGTACCCTATGAACACAGTCCGCCGATTCCTCAGCAACAAACTCAAACAAACAGACAAAATGGGCCCAGAAACAATGACCGCTCTTCCCTTCATCAAAGACATTTCCGAAATGACTGCCAGAGTACTCGGACCTCTTGGCATCAGGGTAGCCCACAAACCCACCAACACACTAAAACAGCAGCTAATGAACTTAAACGACCCTATACAGACAACAAGCAAAACAAACGTCATCTACAAAATACGTTGCAAGAACTGTGACAAACACTACATTGGACAAACAGGCAGAAAGCTAGCCACCAGGATACATGAACATCAACTAGCCACAAAACGACATGACCCACTATCACTTGTATCCTTACATACAGATGAGGAAGGACACCACTTTGATTGGGACAACACATCCATCCTAGGGCAAGCCAAACAGAGACATGCACGAGAATTCCTAGAAGCATGGCATTCCAACTGGAACTCCAACGACAAACACATTGATTTGGAGCCAATCTACCATCCTCTGAGAAAAAGAACAGGAAATGACATCACCAAACCAAGGAAACCTAACCAGATAAATAGAAAGCCGGACATAACACCAGCGCTTCGTCGGAGGCTCACTGTTGGTGTTACCTAGAATGGTGACGAAACGTCTGGGAACAAACCTTCCAGCTCAGCGAGCAAACTCACATCCAGAACCTCAACCTGAGCTACAAATCTTCTCAAAACTCGCTAGCACCTATGGGCGCAATACGATATGAACCTCACAGGCAAAAAGCAGCATTTATTGTCCATCCCTAATTGCCCTTGAAGGTGGTGATAAGCTATTGTTATGAATGCCTGCAGTACATCTGAGGCAGGTATATCCATGATGTTGTTAGGAAGAGAGATCCAGGTTTTTAAACAGTGACAATGAAGTAACAGTGATGTGGTTCTATGTCAAGATAGTGTGTAATTGGGAGGGAAACTTACGGGTGGAGATGTTCCTATGCATTTGCTCCCTTGTCCTTCTGGGTGGTAGTGGTCACAGGCATGTAAGGTGCTGTCAAAGGAGGTTTGGCAAGTAGCTGCACTGCATCTTGTAGATGGTACATGTTGCTGCCATTGCATGCCCACATTGAGAAAGTGAATGTTTAAGGTAGCGGATCAAGCAGGCTGTTTTGTTCTGGAATGTTCGAGCTTCTTAAGTGTGGCCAGAGCTGTGCTCATCCAGCCAGACTCCTGACTTGTGACCCCCTAAATGGTGGGCAAGCTTTAGTGAATCAGCAGGAAAGTTAGATGTTGCAGTGTTTCTAGCTTCTGAACTGCTCCAGTTAATAGTTTCTGGTTAATGGGAACTCCAGGATGATGATGGTTGGGAATTTAACTATAATAATGCTGTTAAATGCCATGGGGAGTTGAACAGATGTCCTTGTTGGAGATGTTTCAACAGATTTTCTTGTTGCTTCCACAAATGTCGTTTCCCACTCATTAGATCAAGCTTGACTATCTTGCAAGTCTTGCTTCATATGCACATAGACTGTTTCAGTAGCTGGAGTATTGACATTGATTCTGAACATTGTGCAATTATGCTTCATCTCATACTTTTAAGGGTTAAATTTAATCTGCCTCTGATTTGCCCATCTGACCAAACTGTTCATATCCACCTACAATTTAAGATCTTCTTCCTCATTGTCAATCACCCATCCAATCTTTGTGTCATTCGCAAACTTACTTGTCACTACTCCACCCCACATTCTCACCAACATTGTTTATATATATAACAAATAATAAGACTCCTAGCACTAATCCCTGTCGTATGCCACTGGACACTGGCTTCCAGTCATACAAACATCCTTCTAATGCCACTCTCTGTTGCCTGCCATTAAGCCAATCTTGGATCCAATTTGCCAAGTTACCCTGGCTCTCATGTGCTTTTACTTTCTTCATCAGTCTCCCACATGGGACCTTGTCAAAGACCTTGATGAAATCCGTACAAATTGCATAAACTGTACTCCCTCATCTACACTTGGTTACTTCCTCTCAAAATTCAACATGATTTGTTAGGCATGACCTCTCTCTGTCAAAGCCATGTTGACTATTCCTGATCAAACCTTGTCTCTCTAAATAGGGATTAGTTCTCTCCTTCAGAATTTTCCCTAATAGTTTCCCTTCCTCTGGTGAGAGAGTCATTGGTTTGTAATTCCCTAGTTTATCTTTAAATCACCTTCTTGAAAAGTGAAACCACATGAGATGTCCTAAAGTCCTCTGGCATCTTGCCTGTGGCCAGAGAGAAATTAAAAATTTGGATCCGCGCCCCACATCCCACAGCAGCCTGGGATATAACTCATCCAGAACTGGGGATTCATCTACTTTTAAGCCTGCCACAACCACCAACACCTTTTCACTCCCTATATGAATCTGCACAAGAACCTCACTGGCCAGCTTCCTGAATTCTATACCTACATTAGCCTTCGCCTATGTGAAGACAGATGTGAAATTAACATTTAACATTCTAAACAAATACTTATGTTGGTGTCTCAGGGAAGGGAGTGTCGAATTTCTAAGCCAGGTTGCTATTAAAAAGGAAGAGGTGTTGTGCATCTTCAAAAGTATTAAGTTAGATATGTCCCTGACTCCTGATGGAATCGATCCCAGAATACTGAGTGAGGAAAGAGAACAAATTACTGGAGCATTTACAGACATCTTTGTATCCTCATTGGCCATAGGTTAGGTCTCAGAGGACTGGAGAATAGCCAATGTTGTCCCATTGTTTAAGAAATGTAGCATGGATAATCCAGGAAATTACAGGCTTGTGAGCCTCATGTGAATGGTAGGGAAATTATTGGAAAAGATTCCGAGGGACAAGATCCATACACATTTAGAAGCAAATGGACTTATTAGAGACATTTTGTGCAGGGCAGGTCATATCTCACTAATTTGATCAAGACTTTTAAGGACGTGATGAAGATGGTTGATTTGGGAAAAGTGGTTGATGTGTCTACATGGACTTCAGTAAAGCCTTTGTCGAGGTCCCTCACAGCAGACTGATACAAAAGGTGAAATCACATGGTTTCAGGGGTGAGCTGGAAAGATGGACACAGAACCGGCTTCATCATCCGAGAGAGGGTGGTGGTGGAAGAATGCTTTTCAGAATGAAGGGTTGTGAATAGTAGTGTTCCACAGAGATCAGTGCTGGCACCTCTGCTGTTTGTGCTATACATAAATGATTTGGAGGAAAATGTAGCTGGTCGAATTCATAAGTTTGTAGAAGATACTAAGGCTAGTGGAGTTGTGGGTAGTGTGGAGGATTGTCAGAGAATACAGCAAGATATAGATCAGTTGGAGGCATGGGCTGAAAATTACAGGTGCAGTTTAATCCTGGACAAATGTGAGGTGCTGCATTTTGGAATGTGAAGTACATGTGGAAATTATGCAATGAATGGCAGAACTTTTAGGAGTATTGATATGCAGTGGGTTCTGGGTGTGCTGGTCCACAGATCACTGAAAGTGGCAGTGCAGGTAAATAAGACAGTGAAAAAGGGCTATCGCACGCTTACCTTCACTGGAAGGGGCATTCAGTGTAAGGATAGGCAAGTTATGCTGCAGCTTTACAGAACTGTAATTAAGCCGCGCTTGGAATATTGTGAGCAATTCCGGTCACTACAGGATGTGGATGTCTGGAGGAGGATACAGAAAAGATTTACTGGATATCGCCTGGTGTGGGGGATTTTAGCTATTTAGAAAGGTTGGATAGACTGGGATTGTTTTCACTAGATTACAGGAGGTTGAGGAGTGACCTGTTAGAAGTTTATAAGATTGCGAATGGCATGGATAGAGTGGAAATTATGAGGCAATTTCCCACAAAATGTTTGAAAGAGATGTGCGTGGCAAGGTTTTCACACAAAGGGTGCTGAGTGCCTGGAACGCACTAGCAGAGGAAGCGGTGGAAGCAGACACAACAGCAGCATTCAAAAAACACCTGGACAAACACGTGAATAGGAGGGGAATAGAGGGACACGGATTCTGTTTGTGAAGACAGTGTTAGCATGGAAAGGCAAAATTTGTCAGCACAGGTTTGGGGGGCTGAAGGGCCTGTTCCTGTGCTCACTGTTCCATGTTCTTCTTTGTTTATATTCTACCAATGTCTTCTTGATACGTGCACAATTTCCCCCTTGATTCCTATTAAGCCCTATTCTTTCCGTTTATTCTCTTTCCTTGATATACTTGTAGAATACCTTCACCCTGGTCTTGCCTAACAGTGTTTCTTTATGCTTCCTCTTTGCTCTCCTAATTGTTTTCTTTAGTTTCCCCCTGGGCATACTAAACTCCACTAGGGCCTTCATTAATTTGCTTCCTTTGTAACTTGTATACACCTTTTTTTTCCCATTTTTATCCAGTTCTGAACATTTATAGACATCCAGGGTTCTCTGGGCTTGTTGCTCTTACATTTCACCCCAAAGAGAACATTTTGGGCCTGTACTCTCCCCATTTACATTTTGAATGTCCCCCACTTCTCTGTTCCAGGTTCACTTTGGCCAGATCCTGTCTTATTTTAATAAAGTCTGTCTTTCTCCAAACCGAAGGTCTCTTTTGCAGACCATATTTTTCCTTTTCCATAATAAACTTAAAACATCAGTAAAATGTTCTCCCACTGCCACCTCAAACACCTGCCTGACTTCGCTCTTCAGTATTAGGTCCAGCACTACACGGTTCCTTGTCAGACCTTCTACATTTTAATATAAAAAGCTCTCCTGAATACATTTCAAGAAATCTGCTCTCTAAATGCTTTAAACTATGATCACCCCAAATAAAGTTAGGTAAATTTAAATTCTCTAATAAAGTTATCCTTTTATTGTTTTTACATGCCAAAGTGTATTGTCAACATATATGCTCCTCAGTTCCCCAGACTATTTGGGGGGCTTATAATAACTTTTAACAGTATGACTTTTTATTCCTAACCTCTTCCCACAAAGTACTCCCATTTGAGGACTCTTCTAAGGTATTGTCCCCTCTTACAGCATAACTGACTCCGTAACTAATAATGCAACGCCACCTCCTCTTTTATATGCTCCCCTGTCCTGCCTGAAGGTCCTGTACCTTGGAGATTGAGTTGCCAGTCCTTCCCCTCCCTCCACCATATCTCCGTGATGGCAACAATGTAATTCTACATGTCAGTCACAGTTTACTCTCATCTGTGTTGCCTATAATACTCTTAGCATTATAGTAGAGGCCATCCAACCTTGTCTTACATCCTTGAGACTCAATATGACTGAACTCCTTCTGCTGGGTTCCTTTTCTAAGGTATTCTGTGTCACTCCTGAACTGATACACTGTACCCTCTGCTCCCATCTAACTAGTTGAACTCCTCCCAACAGCATTAGCCAAAATCTTCCCACAAGGATGTTGGTCCTGTTCTGGTTGAGGTGCATACTGTCCCGTTTGTAGTGATACAGGAACCTAATACTTTCCTTCCTCCACCAACTCTTGAGCTACATATTCATCTGCCTTCTTCTCCTATTTCTGTACTCACCAGTATGTGGAACTGGGGGTAATTCAGAGATTACAACCTTTGAGGTCCTGCTTTTTAATCTTCTGCCTTGCAACCTAAACTCTTGATGCAAAATTTCACTCCTCATTCTACCTTATATCAATTTGTACCATGATCTCTGCCTCATCACCCTCCCCCTTCAGGATGTCCTGCAAATGCTCAGTGACATCCTTGACCTTGTCATGAGGGAAGAAACATACCGTCCTGGAGAACCCTATGACAGCGTCCACTCCCTCACCCTCTGACAGTGCCGCGCTCCCTCACCGTCCAACAGCCCATGAATTCCCCTGACTAATAAATTCCCTATTACTATCATTCCGCTTTTCTTCTTACCCCCATCCTGTATGGTCAATCCCCTTATGGTGCCAGAAGTCTCACTCTATCTGCACTCCCCTAAGGGGCCAGCAGTCTCATGAGCTTCCAAAAGGGAAAACCAATTTATGAGTGGGACCCCAGGGAATGGTTCCCCTCCCTTCTTTCATTCAATCCCTTGATCTGTGATATGACAACCTCAGTGTCTCCACCATCCACTTGAGTTCTGAAACCTGGCATTTTCTGCTTTGTTTTTGTCTCATGATTCTTAAATGTGCTCAAGCAAATCCTTGGAACTGTTATTGAAACAAATTCACTCTAAAATATTTTAGAAGAGAAACACTCACCAAAGCTACTATAAATTTGAACCAAAGACACACTGGAAATATAAAACAATTTAACACTATTATGGGAAAGCAGCCTATCAAGAGAGACTATCAGGATTTGTTGGATGGCATCAGCAGGTACAAACTTCACAAAAGCCCCTTGATTTAGATGTAAACTCTAAATAACATGTCAAAATAATGACTTTTTCTTTCAGGTAGCCAAGGATGTCCAAAACCAACATGTTATTGGGTGTAAGAGAATACAAGGTGTACAGCTAGATGAAGCAGCATCAGAGGAGCAGGAAAGCTGACATTTCAGGTCTGGACCCTTCTTCAGTCAGGGTGTACTTTGTCAAGTTGCAGAAGTGCAGAATTTCTTTTTTTTTTGACCTGAAAAATGCCCAAAACTCCATCTTCCTGTCTTCAAACTCAGTATCAAAAATATCTACTCTCTTGTTTTACCTTGCTAAATAAAATCTAATATTTTACTTTTCACTTTCTTAGGGCAGCCCCTGCAATCAAGGATAATTTGTCAGTGTTCTGGGATTATGGGTCCAAGTGATTAAACTGGCCAAAGCTGAATCTGTACACCCTGCCACAAGTGGAGCTGGTTGTGCTTCATGAGGTGGGTGGCTGGTGTGCTTGGTTGTTACATTTGGCCTTCACCAGGGCCTGTCAAAGATGCTCAAAATGGTTGCCACCTTTGTGGATGCTTCTTCTCCAGTATGGGTGGTTTTGAGCAAGAGTTTCCCATGAGTTGTTGGGGTGTTACAATTTTTCAAGGAAGCTTTGAGGATGTCCCTGAAGCTCTTCTTCTGCCTTTCTGATAACCACTTAACATGACAAAGTTCAGAATAGAGAGCTAATTTTACGAGTTTTGTGTTAGGCATGCTCAACTGATAGAGTGTAACTAGTCCCTTGATGCTGGTGATATTGGCCTGAGAGAGGAAGGACACTGATATTGGAACACCTATGCTGCCATTGGATTTTCAGAAAATTGCAGAGGCATCACTGTGATATTTCTCTTGGGATTTGAGGTGTCCGCTATACGTTGTTCACATCTCTGATACATACAGTTTGCCCTATAGACTATGAGCTTGGCATGGATGTGAGGTCTTTTCAATCAAATTCTCTAGTCCTCAGATAGCCAAAGGTTGCACTGGCGCATTAGAGATTAAGTTGAATTTCATTGTTGATGTCTGTTCTCGCTGAAATAAGAGTCCCACAGTATAGCTTTTATGCTCCTGAGATGCTGCTTGGCCTGCTGTGTTCATCCAGCCTCACATTTTATCATCTTGGAATTCTCCAGCATCTGCAGTTCCCATTATCTCGGCAACTGATCCATGTTGTTCAGTGGTTCAGATTTGGAGTGGGAAGACAATGTTGCACAGCAGGCTTGATTTTTGTCTTCTGAATATTTAACTTTAAGCCCATTGTCTTGTATGGCTCCATAACTGCACTGATAATAATTTGCAGCTCAGCCACCCATTCACCTCAAATAAAAGCATTCTCTGTGTACTGTAACTTGATGTCCGAAGTTTGGGGTGGTCTTGATTCTAGACTTGAAATAGTGCAGGCTGAGTACTTTCCCACTTGATCTGTATGGAGGGCCATCCAGAGTGAAGCTTCATGGGAATGGGGTGAAGTCTCCTAGACGAGGATAATGAAAAAAAGCATTGTTGCAATGACGGGGATGGCCTGTAGTAGTTCTGTTGGTGAGGATCACCATGCAACAGTTGGAGAATGCCAGCAGACAAATTTAAGGGTACTCAATAAACCCTCTCAGTTGACAGTTAAGGTTAATCATTATGATTAAAGAAAGTAATGTATTGAGGTTGCTGGTGCTTTCTGCACTTTTCTCAAGACTTGGCTTGCTGTGAAGATTATATCTATTGTTCCTCTGAATGGACAGAATCTGCATTGTTACTCTGGGAGCAGAGCTGATTGAGAAGGATTCTTGAAATAATCTTCCCTGTGGTGGATGGCAAGGAGTGATATCGCAATCAGTCTTAAGTGCTTTCTTGAGATTAGTCATAATTACAGTCTCGTGGAGATCATCTAGCTTACTCTGCACCATCCAGATGAGGGAGATGCATTCATGTATTATGCCAAGTATGGTCCTCCTTATTTCAGCATTTCAGTGTTTATTCCAACAATGTTGGTGACCTTGTTAGTTCTTAGCTATCAAATGGGCCTTTGCAACTTTCAGGCTGAGGTTGTGCTGAGATAGTTTGGGTCAGCATATTGTGGAATGAAACTAAGGGGACTCATATCAAGGCCTGGGTTTAGTTCGAGAAGATCCTCAAAGTACTGCCTACAGCACTAACTGCCTACTCATCCTTAATTAGTGCCATTCTTCTTAGCTCACGGTACGGTTGGTCCTTGGGTGTTTTGGCCATCATGGTCATAAATGCACTGACTGATCCATGAACACCGTGGGAGTTGGCAAGTTGCTGAATTTCTTGAGGTTTTCCCAGCCAACATCTGTTCTGATGGCCATGAGATTTTGTTGAACTGCATCTTTCAGTGGTATGTAGATCTGGTTCCTTTCCCTTTATGTTTAGTGGTGTTTCCCATTCATAAGCATTGCATGTGTGTGATTTCCTGTATTTCCAGATTGTTATTGGACCAGGTTGAAGGAGATGGCAGAATGGATTAGGCAATGGTGGGTCCAGAAGTCAACAGGTTTTGATAACAATGAGGACATTCTTGCAGTCACTTGTTTGTACTAATGATGTAGTGAAGGAGGTGACAATGTCTGAAGCAAGGGTGTTGCTATAAGGTCTTGTATTTGTGTCTCTAAGATGAAAGGGTGTTCAATATGAACAGACTATGTTCAAGAAAATATACTCACATCCACCAATCCACCCAGCCCTGCTTGATGAGCATCTCATATACCAACTAAATATTCATTCCCTCCTCTGACCTGATAAAATGCATCCCAGGATGCAATGGGAAGTTAGGGAAGAAACTACAGGCCCCTAGCAAAGATATTCGCCTCATCTATAGCCATGGATGAGGTGCCATAGGATTGGAGGGTGGCTAATGTTGTGCCTTTATTTAAGAAAGATTGTAAAGAAAAGCCTGGGATTGATAAATGCGTGAGACTGGCATTGGTGTTGTGTAATTTGTGGAACGGATTCTGAGAGATAGGCTTTAAATATATTTGAAGAAGCAGGGACTGATTTGGAATAATCAGCATGGCTTGTGTGTGGGAAATCATGTCTCACAAACTTGATAGAGATTTTTGAGGAAGTAATCAAAAAGATTGATTAATCTGTTGGTGAGGATCGCCATGCAACAGATAGAGGATGCCAGCAGTCAAATTTTAGGGTACTCCATAAACCCTCTCAGTTGACAGTTAAATTTTATCATTATGATTAAAGAAAGTAAGGTATTGAGGTTGCTGGTGCTTTCTACATGGACTTTAGTAAAGCCTTTGACAAAGTTCTACATGGTAGATTAATTAGTAAAGTTATATCACAAGGATTCAGGGTGATCTTGCCAATTGGATACAAAATTCGTTTGATGGCGGAGACATGGCGTAGTGGTAGAGGGTTATTTTTCAGACTGGAGGCCTTGGCCAGTAGTGTTCCATAGGTATCATTTCTGCGTCCATTTTTGTTTGTCATTTATATAAACAGTTTGGATGAAAATTTGGATGGCATGGTTAGTCAGTTTGTGGATGACACCAAAATTGGTGGTATAGTTGACAGTAAAGGTTACAAAGGAATCTTGATCAGTTGGGCCAATAGGCTGAGGAGTGGCAGATGGGGTTTAATTTGGATAAATGCAAGGTATTATATTTTGGTAAAACAAGGGCAAGACCTTTACAGTTAATGGCGGGGCCCGGGGTAGTGTGGTCAAACAGAGAGACCTATGGGTTCAGAAAAATAGTTTCCTGAAATTTGCAAACAAGCAGATAGGGTGGTTAAGAAGGCATTTAACATGCTCACTTTCATTATGCACAACATTGAGTATAGAAGTTGGAGTGTCATGCTGGGATTGTACAGAACGTTAGTGATGCCATGTTTGGAGTACTGTGCTCAGTTCTGGTCGTCCTGCTAAAGAAAGGATATTGTTAAATTGGAGTGGGTGCAGAAAAGATTTGCCATGATGTTGCTAGGACTGGAGGGTTTAAGTTATAAGGAAGGTTGGATAGGCTGAGACTTTCTGGGGGGTGATTTTATAGAGGTTTATAAAATCATGAAGGATTCAGATAAGGTGAATAACAAAGATTCTTTTTTCCAGAGTAGGGAAATTCAAAACTAGGGTGCATATTTTTAAGGTGAGAGGAGAAAGATTTAAAAGCAACCTGAGGGGTAATCTTTTCATACAGATGGTGGTAGATATGCGGAATGAACTGCCAGAAGAAGTGGTAGGTAGATGTACAGTTACAATATTTAAAAGACATTTGGACAGGTACATGAATAGCAAAGGTTTAGAGGAATATGGGCCAAATCCAGGCATGTGGAACAAGTTTAGTTTGGAAATTTGGTCAGTATGGACGAGTTGGACCAAAGGTTCTGTTTCCATGCTGTGTAACTCTATGGCTCTATATTGAATTTCATGACAACAGTGCATGCCATCTTTAAGGTGCTCATCGATATTTGTTTGACAGTGCGTCCCAATCTGTTATCTCTACCACATAAAAGGATAATGGTAGAGGGCAATGAGACAAATATTTACAGATTCTAATGTATGTCAAATACAGCCTGACTTGAACCTATCATACTATTCTTTCATTATTGCTGGTAAAAATTCTGAAACTCCCTACATAAGTAGTATTTTGGGTGTAACTTTACCACATGGACTGCAACAGGTCACAAAGTAGGCTCACAACCCCAACTCAATGACAACTAGTCACTGGCAGTAATGTCATCAACATCCACATCCCAGAAATGAATGATATAAGATTAATATTTTAAATGTATGCAACAAAATTTGTTCCTTTCACTTGTACGATAATTTAACTGGTGTAGTTCTGCATGCATCAATGCATTCTTACTGGAAACTGCCCCAAAATGAACTACAGACATTCTTGAATTATTATAAACACACAGTTCATTCAAAAAGGTTAATAATTTTGCAATGTACTGTACATATGAGACAAGAGCAGTCATTGTATTTTTTCTCAGAAAGGACAAATAAAATGCACCTGTTCTCTAATTATTGTGAGTTCAGACACAATTTTCTCTACACTGCTGTCACGGTCTTTTTTGTCTTTTCCAAAAGCTGGGTTGTGCAAATTAATTTCTTTCATCGCTAGCAGATTCTGTCCACTGTATTTCCTAACCTGTAGATTCAAGAAAAGATCTAAAATATACATTTAACCTGTCTGTTGTAGAAAGCTAACAAAACATTACAATACAAAAGAATGACTTACCTTACAGACATTACCAAATGCTCCACTCCCAAGATAGTCTAAAATGGCATAATTACCAATAAATTTTGTTGGGGCTTTATTTTGATTAACTCCTTCTATATTTTCAGTGATTTGTTTTAGTTCATCAGTCTAGATATAAAATTGTAATACAAGTTACAAATGTTCAATGAAAAAAGAGAACTTTGAAAATATATTTGTTGAATTAGAGTTCTTCACTTACAGTTAAAGAGTTTAACTTAATGACCAAGTTTTCATATGCATGGATATCACGGGCATAATGTCCAACATCAATGAACATCTCAAACATGTCAGGAGGAAATAATCTGCATTTAAGAAATCTCAGCGTCAGTAAGTCACAAAAATTTTGACATTAAACGATAGACACAAATTTATAGGACCAGAAAAGTAAGTACAATTCTTCTGCACTCAGTTAATTCCATGAAGGTATTCATGTACAGAAGCATAAAAAAGGAGCAGGAACAGGTATTTTGGCCCTTCGAGGCTGTTCCATCATTCAATATGATCATCTAACACAGTGCCTTGTTCCCACTTTCTGCCCATTCTCTTCAATCGCTTTAGCCCAAAAACTATACCAAACACTTTCTTGAAAATATTCAAAGTTTTGGCCTGAACCACCTTCTGTGGCACAGAATTCCACAGGCCCACCACTTTCTGGGTGAAGAAATTTCTCCTCATTTCAGCCATAAAAGACCTACCCTGTATCCTTAAGTTATGTCCCCAGGTTTTTGAAACCCTGGTTATTGGGAACATCCCTCTTATATTTATCCTGTCCTGTTAGAATAATATAGGTTTCTATAAGATCCCCCTCAGTCTTCTAAACTCCGATGTAATCATTCCTATCTGATCCAATTTCTTTTTATACATCAAGTCCTACCATCCCAGGAATTTATCTAATAAACCTTTGTTGTACTACCTCCACAGTCAGAACATCCCTTCCTCAGATAAAGATACCAAAACTGAATTCAGTACTCCAGGTGTGGTCTCACTGAAGCCCTGCAGAATTACAACAAGAAATTCCATTCTTGTTCTCAAATTCTCTTGTTACAAAGGCCAAAATACCATTTGCCTTCTTCAACACCTGTTACACCTATTGCTTACTTTCAGCATTGGGTATATAAGGACACCAGGTCTTGTGCCTTTCCATTTCCCATCTACAGCATTCTGATAATAATCTTCCTTCCTGACTTTGCTACCAAAGTGGATAAACTCACACCTATTCATGTTACATTTCATCTGCCATGCATTTGTTCACTTTCAGCTTTTCCAGATCATTTAAAACATCTGTGCATGCTCCTCACAGCTCTCTTTCCCATCCAGCTTTGTTTCATCAGCAAACTTGGAGGCATTATATTTAGTTCCTTCATTTAAATCTTTAATACATATTGTGCTTAGCGGAGGTTTAAATACTGACATTTACAGTACTCCACTCATCTCTGTCTGCCATGCAGAAAAGGACCTGTATTCCTATTATGTTTCCTGTCTGCCAACCAGTTCTTTATACAAGCTAGCACAGTACCCCCAACCCCATGTGCTTAATTTTATATGCCAATTCTTATGTGGGACCTTACCAAAAGTCTTCCAAAAATCCAAGTAAACCATATCCATTGGTTCCCCCTTATCAACTTTACTGGATACATCGTTGTAAAATTCTATTGGATTTAGCAAGCATGATTTTCTTCTCATAAATCCATGCTGACTCTGTCCAATTCTGTCACAGTTGTCCAAGTGGTCTGCCATTAGTTCTTTGATAATAGACTGTAGCATTTTCCCCACTAACAATGTCAGGCTAACTAGCTTATAATTCCCTGTTTTCTCTCAAAGGTCTTTTTTAAATAGTGAGATTGTATTAGCAACCCTTCAATCCATAGGAACTGTCCCACAATCTACAGAGTCTTGAAAGATGATTGCCAATACATCTACTTTTTCTTGGGCTACTTCCTATAGTAATCTGGATGTAGATTATCAGGATCAGCATATTTATCAGCCTTTTATCCCACCAATTACCATTTCCCTACTCATACTAATTTCCCTCAGCTTTTCTCTCTCGCTGGACCCTGAGTTCCCACATTTTTGAGACATTACCTGTGTCCTCCTTTGCAAGGAAAGAATCAAAATATGTATTTAGTTGTCATTTCTTTGTTCCCCATCGTAACTTGCCCTGTTGCTGATTGTAAAGGACCTATTTTTGGCTCCACTAATCTTTTTCTCTTTATATAGGCATAGAAGCTTTTACAATCAGTTTGTAAGTTCTCTGCATGCTTACTCTCAAACACTACTTTCCCCTCTAATTCAAGCCTTGTGTCGTCCTTTGCTGAAATCTAAACTGCTCCAAATCCTCAGGTCTACCGCTGTTTTTGGCCAATTTTATTAGCCTGGATCTCATATTATCCATAATATCCCTTGATAGCAATGATTGCGTCATCTTCCATGTTTAATTTTTGTGCCAGACAGAAACGAAAAATTATTGCAGTCCATCCATGAGCTCTTCAAATATTCTATCCATCATCATCCTTTTAAGTTGCATCCCCCATAGCCACATCACAATTGTAGTTTCCTTTATTTAGATTCAGGATCCTAGTCTCAAAATCAGTGTCACACTCTACCTGAATAAAGAATTCTACCAAATTATGGTCACTCTTTCACAAGGGACCTCATGCACTAGATTGCCAATATATCATTAGACATGAAAAATTCTTGAGTAAGGACTGTGTCTCTCTACTTTGTTTTTTTTAACTGGGGACAGAAATGAGAAAGAACTGTTTTCAAAAAGAGTATTGAAATGAGTGGCTGCTGTTTTGAAAACAAGTGACTTGATGCTCATAGCAGACATTGTAATCAATTGCTTGAACAAGCAGTGATTGAAGTTCAGACAATCTGAAGCCAAGCAGCTCATGTTGGCAACAAAAGTTGACTGATCTCTGGACTAGTGACAGTTATCAATGACAGAAGCCATTTGCTTGCTAACAACTGTCTGATTGGTTTGTGAGTAGCTGAGCAATTTAGAGCTGGAAACAAGTTACAGAGACAGTAAGAAGGAGAAAAGTAAATGTACAAATCAGTTCCCATTTCAGAAGCTGCCTGTTCCCTGAAGTCAAAAACTTAGTTTGAATCTGGAAGAAAACGAATAACCTTTCCTAAAGTAGTCACTGCAAGCTGTATCTTTTGAATTGATAAATCAGAGCCATATTCAAACTGTATCAGCTGCTCTGTACTTCTCACAAGACAGTGGAAGCAATCAGAAAAAAGACATCTAAACATCATCCAGCTCCACACCTTGTTATCTCTGATTCTCCAGCATCTGCAGTTCCTACTATCTCTAAACAACAAAGCGTCTGGCTAGTTGAAAAAGGATCATTGAAACACCAGAACTGGGAAGCAAAGACCACTGAACTGACTGTAGAGCTGGATGAACACAGCAGGCCAAGCAGCATCTCAGGAGCACAAAAACTGACGTTTCGGGCCTAGACCCTTCATCCTGAGATGCTGCTTGGCCTGCTGTGTTCATCCAGCTCCATACTTTGTCATCTCAGATTCTTCAGCATCTGCAGTTCCCATTACCTCTCTCACCACTGAACTGACTTCCCAGTTTTGCTATCTCTACCAATAATCTATATTCTCCCTTTGCTTGCTCGTGTGTGTGTGTGTGTGTGTGTGTGTGTGTGTGTGTGTGTTTGTGTGTGTGTGTGTGTGGTGTGTGTGTATGCACATGTGTGGTGTGTGTGTGTGTGTGTGTGTGTGTATGCGCGTGTGTGCGTGTGCCTGTGCACATGTGTGTGTAAAAAAAAGGAGACTTTATTAGGGTTTAGAGTGTTAGTAGTGTTGTATGCCAACAATTTGTATCTGTTTATTTGTAACTGTAGTCAAAATGCTTGTAATAAATTTATTTCTAATAAATTATAATCTGGTCCGTGCCTTCTATCAACCTTGGTCTTAAAGTCAGGCAAGTTGGGGTACTGTGCATACTTTAAAAGAAAACTTTAACATATGGTACAACAACAGGAAAAGCTGAACTCAATTTGTGGCTTACTAGCCCACTTGCTGTTGCATGTGCTAATCTACTCCAACATACAAGGCATCAAACTGAAAAAAACAGATGGTCCCAAAATACATGTGGCCTGATTTTTGAGTGCTGAATCATAATTTGTAGTATAATCAACCTGTTCTGAATGAGGTGGGTAAGACACAAGATTTGTTGACAGATCTTATCTGAATGATTTTCATGGTATTTCCTGTACCTCCAGGCAACTTCCGAGCAGCAAGTGTGAGGAAGGCAATTATAAGGATAGAGTAAGAGTTTAGGAGTCAGAGGGCACAAAATAGTGCTTCATAAAAAGTAGTTTCAAATACCTAATTCAAACAACTACAACAATAATCATAAAACATAGTGCAAATAGCTTACGTATTCTTAAGACTTTTGTAGCATGAGTTGCAAAAGAATGGAAATGCCTGAAAGGAAGGTGAGATTTGATTTTTAACTTGCAAAAGATAGATGAATTTTCAAAGCTTCACAGTCACATCTGTGCTGTTGTTCAACACAGAAGATGAGAGATGATGATGATTGAAAAGTTAGCAATGTTGTTTCCTCCTTTGTGGTGAGTCTCTTTCTCAAAGGCAGCTATGGATGGACAACAAATGGCTTTGATAATGACTGCCATATTCCCAGAATGAGCTTAAACAATTTAGGTAGCTGGTGAATTGGAGTTGGGAGATGGGGGTGTAAAGGATGGAAATTCACACTTGGCTCCTGTTTGATTACTCTCTGGCTGGAAAATGCATGTTGTGAACAATGAAGTATTTTTTGAAAAATAAAGTTATTGGTTGCTGATAGAAGATATTAAAAAGTGGAAATCAACACTGTGTATGGAGTCAAATATACATGAATTCAAAATAGCTTAATCAGACAATGCTATAAATTTTAAATCATAAGGTGTAATATAAAAGTATTTTTAGTAAAACGGTGCATTTTCTACTCAGAGAATTGTCTTGAGGAGAATGTTACAGACACAGGTTATTCAGAGTAGCAACGACAAAAAACAACAGCATAAATTACATACTTTGATTATATAGTTTTTTTGATAGAACACGGTAGTACTGAGCTAAATAAAAAGCTAAGCTGCTGATCCCAATCTTGAGTTATGACAAAGTAGCAAACAGAATGTTTCTCTGCAGAAGTGTGAAAATCACAGATTAAATAACCTGTACAGTACTTTCCATGTTAACTTGCTTAAGAATGACTGAAATATTGGATTAACAAAATAAAGAGGTTGAATGCCAATGCATAGGTGATAAATACATTTGTATATTATACCTTTTGAACAATTGTCTGTTCCTTTCCATGCTGAACAGAAAACGCAAAGCTCTAAAAGCATAGCACTGTAATGGAAATATTTTAATTACTGTATGTAAGTATCTTTATATTAATGAATTAAATTGCATAGAGACATTGAAACATGTAGAGTACAAATTTCTGAGCATTTAAAAAGGTAGATGCTACTGTAACATAAAAAGCAAATTACTTTATGAGACACAAAGAGAAAAATTACAGCATCTTCCCCAGACATTTCACTTCGTTATTGTTAAACCAAACTAAAAATAGGTCTAACTTTCATTGAAAAATCTCTACTCTAAGGAAGACGTTTTTCCAATTGTACAGATGAGTTATATCACAGAAACTAACTTACAATATTATGTCAGTCATCTCTTGCTGTTGTCTGAGAAACAAATTTACATTCAAACAGTAAGACAGACATATCACCTGCATTGTCAACATAATTTAAACAAGAGTGCTTTGCAACTCAGTGCAATTCATTCCTCCATTTAGAAGCTGATGCATGGAATGAACTGGAATGCATTCATATATCCAACAGCGTAAAACCCTGTCAATCTCTAAACAATCAACAAAACAAATCAAATTCAAAATCTATTGGTTTTTTTTAACCAAAAGAAATACTGAAAGCATACAGATTTTAAAAAGAATAAAATTGTTATTGTAAGAAAAATACCTGCAAGGTATCTGCTTTTAGTGCATTCTTTTGTTTTCTTGGCAGGATTAGCTTCCCTATCACATAAATGCCATTCCCCTAAATAAAGAATTTAAAGAAATACAACAAAAATATTAAGCTCTATATTCCCAATATTCGATTACATGTTCAGCATGAACATTCCCAGTCCTAAAGATTTCAAGCTTGATTCCTGATCAATATTGCATTGACCTCAGCTAAGATGACAATAGGACTGCTACAACCAGAATACACTGTAGTGCAGGTAAAGTATCTCTATTCCTAATTTCTAAAGAGTGCCCCTTAACAACGAGCACACTTGTAAGACATTGGACAAGAATAGAATCAAGCTCAGCTAGTTAATTTTCACAGCAAATAACTTGTCAAATTGGATGAAGTTGGTACTTATTCTTTTAAAATTCTGTATCTTTTAGACAACTGTTGCCAAGTTTGATTGATGTTTGGAAATTCCATGTGCTGATGGCAAATATCCTCATAAAGTTGTACACTACCAATATCTTTGGATTATTGTTATGACCCTTTTACAGAGAAATCCAAACACTCGGTGGTCAATTGAAAGAACAAACATAAACGGAAATGATCTTTACTTATATGCTTACATTTAAAATGAATATTGAGAAGGCAAACCTTAGGCCACAAAACAATATAGAAGGATGGTTAGATGGATTGAATGGAATTTAATCCTGAAAAGTGAAAGGTGACACATTTTCGAGGACTAATAAGGCAAGGGAGTACATGACGAATGATTGTATCCAAGGAAGTACAGAGGATCACAGTAACTTTGGTGTCCATGTCCTTTTATCCTTAGAGGCAGCAGGATAGGTGGACATGTTGTATAAGAAGGAATAGGGGAAACACGTCTTTATTGAAGGTTATATTGGAGTTGTATAAAATGTTAGTTAGCCCACAGCTGGAGTTCTATGTGCAGTTCTGATTTTCATACTATAGGAAGGATGTGATTGCATTAGAGAAGGTGTACAGGAGATTCATCAGCATGTTACCCAGGCTGGAGTGATTCCATCATGAGGACAGACTACATTGGCTTGGGTTGTTTTCCTGCGAGCAGAGAATGCTGCAGGGGAATATGATTGATGTGTACAAAAATAAGAAGGGCATAGATTGGTTAAACAGGAAGAAATTTCTCCTCTGAGTAGAAGGGTCATAGCCAGGCAGCATATACAGCAAAACTTTGTTATAACTGGCAGCTTAGGAACTGGTACACTCCTTAAACTGGCAAAAAAGATACATCTCAAATACCGAAGTTTACTGTATTATTGCAATCTCCACAATGTCTGAGTAATCAGATGAGGGTGCGAATGAGAAGGCTGTCTGCCAGTAAGTTTTATTTAAGTCAAAGTTGCATTATTATTTAAGTGATTTATGCTGTAAATGAAGTATAACAGTGATATATATACCTCCTACGTTACATTTCTATTACTTAGTGTGTATATTTATATTGATTACATGGAACTCTTGATCAACCAGAATATTTGATATTGGTATACTCCTGGTCCCATAGGTGCTGGTTAATAAAAACAGTTTGATGTTTATAAGACAAGGAACAACAGTTTAGATGGATTTTGAGGAAAACGTTTTTACCTCGTGGGAAGAGATGGGATATTTGCAACTCACTGCCTGAAAGGTTGAGTAATTCAGTGCTTGAGGAGTGATGTGGATATGAAGAATTGAAGGACTCTTTCTGTGCTGTAAAACTCTATGATTCTATGACTTTAATGCAAACACAAATAATTTAACACTATTGTTTGTAACTAATTATGTGATTACCTCAGTTTTACTTTATTTACATCCCCTTAAGATATCCCTAAAATATTGTATGAATCTTGAAGTTGCAATGACCCCTTTAGTCATTCCAAAGGTATACAACACCTCTCTGGTAACCCTACTACTTTCTTTAAATCCTTGTGACAAAAATTCCTCAGTTTCTCATGCTGGTTATTGGCAGATAACCAACTGCCTTATCATAGCCCTCCAAGCTAACTTTGCCATCTGTCTTGTGTCATAAGGTTCTGTGAGGACCTTTGTAGATTTCTTTCTTCGGGTTCAAATTAAGTAAAGTTCTAAACTCTTTCCCCATCATCAATTCTAAACTGAGCCTGAACACTTCTCCTCATTCCATGAAGTAAATGATCAAGTTAGTATTTTCTTTGCCTAAGGTGCAGGTATGACAAATGTGCATCTCTTTTGTCTCCCCTAATCACTGATCTGAAATGCATACCAAGTTAAAAGTACAATTCCCTACTTTCTGTTTGTAAACACAAAGATAAATAAAGGAAACTTCTAACCCCAACAACCCAAATTCAGGAGAAAGTACCGTGCTTTGGGACATTCTTAAATGAAATGGAAAATAATTATTTTACTTTCAACACAACTCTCTTATTATATAACCTACAGGAATAATTTAACTTAATAATAGATGTGATTGCTCTCTCTACATACTTGCTGCATCCTATGAAGGAACCCCCTTAGTTTACAAGCAGGTATCTTGTTTTTGAACTGGGAACTGCATTTATGATTTAAATTTTTATTTTGTAAAGGTAGACCTTCTAGCTTCATTAAACTTAGAATATCCACTACCCTTAATTGCTATTATTTCTGATCTTGCAAATTAAACTTTGGTTAACTGTTAAATCTATTAAATCCAAGTTAGTTTGAATTGCTTTCACTTGAAATGCATCAAATTTCTTAATAAGATGTTTCCATTCATCTTACATATAATATTTTAATTACTAAAATAAAAATTTACATTCTAATACATATGGATTATAAACGTAAAAACCAAAAGAACTATGGATGCTGTAAATAAGAAACAAAAGCAAAGTTGCTGGAAAAGCTCAGCAGGTCTGACAGTACCTGTGAAGGAGAAAACAGAGTTCACATTTTGGGTCCGGTGACCATTCCTCAGAATTGATGGTGGCTGGGAATACATCTGTTTATATGCAGAAAATAGGGAGGTGGGTGGGGTAGGGAGTAAATGTTAGGATAGAGCCCAAAGAAAGGGAAAGACAGTTGGACAGACAAAGGAGTTGCTAATGATCAGGGTAGGAGGGTGAACAGTTGTTAATGAGATTATAAACATAATTGTCTCAAAATGATATGAAGCTGCGTGCCTGATCATTGCAACTGTTCAGTTGCCATTTAAAATTGACTCTTCATAAATTTCCACTTTGGGATGGTGAGTGGCTTGGAGGGGCACTTACAATTGATGGTGCTCCTATGTTTCCATTGCCCTTAGTCTTCTACACAAGTAGTGGTTGTGAGTTAGAAAGATGTTGCTTCAGAAGCCTTGGTGAACAGGTGCTTGAAAGGATTATTACTGGAGTAGTTTCTTTTTTCTTTCTCATAACAACGATGATGAATTTATTAGATGGTTAGAGGTTTAATTTTTCCCAATCATTTTAAAATAAGTTCCATTATTATTATTATATAGTTCTTAATAACTGTACAGAGTGGATAATGGATGACTGACTATTGAGGCAACATGAGGAGTATGGAGGTGGCATGGGAGAGCTGAGGTGATATGGACTATCATGAGAGGTGGAGGGTGTGGGTGAAATTTACAGGCCTTTAAATAACGTTAGGAGCTAGCTGCAGCAATTGAGAACCAAGGAAAATTCTGTAGCCTGCCTCGGTAGCCTAACTCCATATGGATTCTATTTTAGTTCACAAAATACACCAAAAAACTTGACCAATGTGAAAGTGCAAAAGAAGTGAAAAGGTTACATGTGGATTGGCTATGAATTTTGGAAGATGTCAAAGTACTTATTTCAGATTTTCCTCAGCCTTTAGGAAAATATAGTCAATCAACATAATACAATCGATCAATCTGTCAATGTTTTACTTAAATCTTTAGAACAATGTTCAGTAAACAGATGAGGAGTTTCCATGTGGCAGCTTTGCATATGCTATTAATTGGGTCTTGACAGATGCAAAGATGATTGAATGAGCCAAGGCTGCTCTGAACACCTTCACTGAAAAAGAGCACTTGTGTAGGATTCATTAAACAATATGTTTACCACACAACAGCTGGCACTCTATCCTCTTTCATGATGAATGAGATGCTACACAACAGAATAGAGCAGTATCAGTGGGGAGCAAGGACTTCTACATCTTCTGAGTGCTACAAAGGAGATGACAGTCAGCATCATGGGGACAACAGCAGCAGCAAAACCTGGGGACAGAATATTGACAATATAGGTATATTCCTGCCTTATGTTCTTCTCAATTCTTAGTTTGCCACCATTCAATTGATGGATCTCTTG
The DNA here is from genome assembly GCF_030684315.1 of Stegostoma tigrinum. NCBI lineage: Eukaryota > Metazoa > Chordata > Chondrichthyes > Orectolobiformes > Stegostomatidae > Stegostoma > Stegostoma tigrinum. Next base: position 63,010,206 of record NC_081355.1, on the reverse strand, counting down.
TTTTCAATACCAACCCCTTTCCTTGAATCCCAAACTCCCTTTCTGATTTTCCAATTTCAGCCATCCAAAACTGCAGCATAGTCAGCCACATTAGCTGGAGGAGGAAGAGAGGGAACAACGCTGATTAAGAGGGTGCATCACTAGATCCGACGCACAGAGACACAAACTCAACTACTTAGAGGGCAGCATAGAATTTGGAGCCAATCATGAAGAATTACTGGGACACAAATTGGACGTAGTTAACCCAGGAAAAAGGATGTTTCACCTGCCAGCTTACCGGAGAGTGAGCTGAAGATAGGATCCTCTGCAGAAGACTCAGGAGACAATCTCAATAGGTGGCATTCAGAGAAATGCTGCTGGGCATACATACCAAGATTCTGCGTGCATTGGGTTGGCCTACTCAGATAGTCTAACAGTGTCAAGGGTGTAGAGAAGCCCTGCGCCAAGTTTGCAGAGCCACCATGGAGAGCACGTTCTGTTCACAGCCTATACTCTATCCTCCTGGTGTGCTGCAGATTCACAGGCATTGCAACTATCACTGTCTTTATTCAACAGGTCATCTTCGAACTTACTAAAACTCCTCCAAAAATATTCCAGTTTGCTTTCAGAGATTTTGTTATGTCTGTTCTGAGGTTACAGATGTGGTTTCAGCAAATGGGTGATTTAAAAGAGAAAGTCCAGAGACCTCTCATACATTGTTCAAACAGGCAAGTATCTCTTTGAACACCTTGAAGAATTACCGCCTTCTCCCGAAAGCTCCTTTCCTCTACCACTTTTTTCATTTTCCTGCTTTATTCTATTCATTCGCCAAGTCATGTTTTATTTTGAGGGGAGTAGCTCCCAACTCCTAACTGTGTCCGCGACAATTGGTTTTTGAAAAAATCTTGTAAAAAGCAAACATCCTTTAACACTTGTACACTTTTGCAACTGAAATAACCAATAAAAAATAACAACAGATGTAGAATTGTAGCACCAGGCAAAGTAACTCAACCAGTAGCTAACCTTTATCATCCTTTTAAACAATGATGCTGGAGGCAGACTCTTTCTACTGCTGTTCAAAATTAAAACAATAGCTCTGAAATGGAACCTTGGAGTCAAATCGTATGCATGCTGAATTATACTATGATGTATCTGCTACAAATACTTTCATTGGGTATTTATGTATCATGTGTTAATCCATGCACCAGTACGGGGTCCTGAGCAATCCCACAAACAAATGGATATGTGCACTGCAATTAGAGATTTGGAATTCTGAGGAATCTCACAGCGCCCAAAACATGTGCACAAAAGAAATCACTTTCTCGCCGCTAATTCTAGCTCCCAAACATTATTCATAAGTTCATTAATTATTGTGTTTTATATGCACTTTTTGCAGATGATGTTGTGGCAGTTCTAAATAAGTAATCTGAAAAATCTCAAAATATTTGTGCAATGATTTCTGCAAGCCTGTTTTTCCCTGAAAAAAAAATTCTACTGTACACACCCCCAAGATCCAGTGTAGAAGTGACTTTTGCATGTGGATAACAAAGCATCTGCACACCAATCAGTATGCTTGTGACCTCCAAGTTGCTGCACGGTCAGGCAGCTTAGAGGGAACATTAATTGCAAGTACATCCTGGAGGTAGTCAAAAAACTTAGGATAAGCGTCATCCAACCCATCTGGCTCATTCATGAAATTCAAGTCTCCAACCTAAGTAATAAGCAAGCAGTAATGCTAATTCCATTACGTTTCCAATTCTTACTGTCTAGGAATAGCCATTTTGTTGCAGACAAGATACTCTTCCTCTTGTAAATATGAACCTGAAGAACTCATTCCACTTTTCAGCTCTGCCTACACCTTCACTAATCTTACCACAATTTCAGACACCAGTGGCTATATACTTTTATTGTTAAAAAGTTTTCTCCTGTTATTGCCATACAGTTCATGGAGATTTCATGATTTAAAGCAATATTCAGTTTAGAAAATAATAACTGATCTTAATTTTGAACATACCTACCTGTACAACCTGTTGAGCATTTGTATCATTAAGTACCAGCTCAGTGATAGCAGCACAACATGCTGAAATGACAAAACAGTCAGTGAGGAACTGATATTTGACAAAGAATTTCAAACAGGTTTCATATATTAAATATTTCAAATAACAATACATGAGAAAAGAATGTTTTACATTCCTGGAAAATGTTACAGGGTGCTACTTATTGTTTATAATTTATAAATTTAACAGTACTTAACTATGAATTACGATTTAGGGACTGTGTTTCATTTTACATGAAGTGTAAAGGTGCACATAATGGGTCGGTTAGTTCCAAAAGTTAAACAATGTATTTTAAAACAAAGTTTACAGAAAGTAATGAAAATAAATAAACTGTCATTGTCAGAGTTAGTGGGACAGAAATTTGTTAGAGTCATGGAGATTTTACAGCACATAACAAGGCTCATTGGTCCATTGGATCATCAAATATCCATCTATTTTAACAGAGATAGTAGGAACTGCCGATGCTGGAGATTCTGAGATAACACAGTGTGAAGCTGGATGAACACAGCAGGCCAAGAAGCATCAGAGGAGCAGGAAAGTTGATGTTGCAGCTCCTGATCTTTTCTACCAATGACATTGGTCCCAAAAGATCATTACACATGGACCCAGCCGTGCTTGTGTGTGGATTGCCCAGACATATTGGGAGTCTTCTTGATAGAGGCAAGTGGATGCTACTTGACTTCAACTTCCAACTGGTGGGAGGGGAGTAAGCAGGAGGGACCCCCAGCCACCTCTGGAGTGTCCTGAGAGGAGATGACCAAGGGGTCTGTGAGTGGATTCTCTTCTGGCTGGATGCTTTTATAGCACTGCCATGTCTTCATGTGGATAATTTCCTTCCTGGGGATTGAGCAACTGCCTCATTTCTGGCAATCCTCCAAGTGCCAGCAGCTTTGGACTTTTCTTCTTTGGTCGTTTGCGGAGCTGTCACAGTGAGATGCTTCCAAGCGGAGGCTTGGGGACCACTTTGCAGAACACCTACGCTCAGTTTACATTAAACAACTGCACTTTCCAGTCACAAACCATTTCAACTCCTCCTCCCATTCTGCAGACAACATGTCCACCCTGGGCCTCCTGCAGCGCCACAACGATTCTACCTGAAGGTTGCAGGAACAGCAGCTCATATTCTGCTTGGGAACTTTGCAGCCCAATGGTATCAATGTGGACTTCACAAGTTTCAAAATCTACCCCCCAACTACTGCATCCCAAAACCAGCCCAGCTCATCCCCACCTCCCTAACCTGTCCTTCCTCCCAACTATCTCCTCCTCCCACCTCAAGCCCCACCTCCATCTCCTACCTACTAACCTCATCCCACCCTTGACCTGTCCGTCCTCCCTAGACTGACCTATCTCCTCCCTACCTCCCCACCTACACTCACCTTTACTGGCTCCATCCCCGTCTCTTTGACCGGTCTGTCTCCTCTCCACCTATCGTCTCCTCTAACCATCTTCTATCCGCCTCCCCCTCTCTCCCTATTTCTTTCAGAGCTCCCTACCCCTCCCCCATTTCTGAATAAGGGTCTAGGCCCGAAACGTCAGCTTTGCTGCTCCTGTGATGCTGCTTGGCCTGCTGTGTTCATCCAGCTCTACACCTTGTTATCACAATGCGATGTTCACCAGTATGTGCTCCCAAACTGTCTAAGGCCAACATTCCCACCAGAGTGTCAGTGCCTGAGGTGGTGGGAGGGCAGAAGGCAGCTTTGCAAACCTTTCCTCTAACAGCTTGGTACTCCTGCTTTCAGAACTTGAGCAAGTGGCAGATGTGACTGTTTTTCCACAGACGTACCTGCAAGTCAAAAAAGAATTAAGGCATAGAAGCTAGTGGTTAGAAGTGGTGAGTAAAGCAGAAAACCATCAGCAGGGTTGATGCGATAATTGTAACAGAAAGAAAAATGATACTTACTTGGTTGGTTGGTCGTTGTTATCTCAGCATGGAGCTGTCACATTCTTCTATGAGGGTAAGGATTCTCTCCTCACAGCCTGTGATGAGTCTATTGTCAGACTTTCCTATATCCACCTGTTTCCTATTTCCTATATACCCTGTCTCGAGTGAGCTGAAAGTGAGTGATGTGGCTGTTAGTACTGGTGCAGTTAGAGGATAGGTTGTGCAGCATCCCTTCAAGTGAGTAGGCACAGCAGAGGCAATGCAGAGTTAGTGTTGTGGGAGATTGTGGGTTGAAAGCAAGTGAGGAAAGATGTTGAAAGCAGAGAATGAGCCTTGATGGGAAGTGGGTGCAGTAGCTGAGATACAGTGAGTGTGAGGTAGTTGAGAGAAGAGTGTGATATTTACCCTGACAGAGCAGAGAGGTCACTGACTTTCTGGCAGCAATACTGGCCATTCCTCCTCACCATAGAGAGTTCATTGACCCAGGTGGCAATGTCTGACCAGGCTGCAGAGTCTGATGCTATGGTTTCCTCTGCCTGGCCATCAGAAAGATGACATCCTCCTTTTCACCACCCCATCTCCCAGCACCTCCAGGTTTCCTTTGGAGAATCACATCATCATCTTCCTCTTTGCCAACATCTTCACACTGTGTCCATGACCAAACAGATTTGCTTCAAAAAGCCAGTGCTCATCCAGATGCAAAGTAGCACAGGTGCCAAGGATGCTAGTCTTTCACGGATATTCAATACTGGTGAGTTTTTTCAGGAATGGCAAGTGTTAAGTTGGGAATAAAATTGGACATGAAGGATGACATAGAGCCAAGATAGGTCGTTAATGAAACAAATTTGGTAAGATGTTGAGCAAAATCATGTAATTTGCACTTATTCAAAAGATATATGATTCAGCCCCTTGTGTTTGGCTCCTCATTACTACAAATCACTAAACTACATATTAATTTGAAAAAGGTACAGCCTCATGTTGAAAAGAACATAAATTCTTGTTGCAGCCAAATGAGGAAAACGGAAACTCAGGAGCTGATTCACTCTCCTTACATGATTGTAACAGTGTCAATAATGAATCTATATGCTTGATCTCCAGTTCAATGGAAAATACTATACCTTCTTGCAAAGATAATGTATTCTCTTGAATTTCTTGTATGCTTAGTTTCTCAGACAGCTGAAGTTGTTGAATTCTTCCTGAAGCATTAGCACTAGACAAACTTCCAATTGAGGAACGATCTGATACAAAATTTCTATCTCTAAAAATACACAAAAAAGAGGTTTCTATGAATCAACAAACATATAAATGCATTAGAACAATATGAAGCAGTATAATTTGACTATTATACTTGCTCTTTCTAAAACTATTTGCTCTTTCTAAAACTATGAAAAAATGTCAGATATCTTTCTCTGTAATCATATTAATGTTCTGTTATCAGATAGAAGCTTTACATTGTGAACACTATTGTTTCATTGTAGAATTAATGTAATATAATGGATTGAATCTAATGTAATATAATGGATTGAAGCATCATTCTACTAGCAAATAACATGCAAAAAATTATACTCAAAACAGCCTGTACATCTAGCTTCAAATTTGACTAATTTTGTGAACCTTTGGCCCACCTACCAAATATGTGATGTAAAAAGGATCTTAAATTGTACAGTAAAATCTAAAGATGTTTTTAAAAATCATCTTGGACCATGTTTTGGAGGAACCGATTCAAAGTACAATAGCTCAAAGGGTTTTTCCAAAGAGGAATTATAAACCACAAGAAGCGGCAATGTTACTTAATGCATGGAATAGATTAATTTCCAATGCTAAGGAAATTGCTTGAAGTTTAAAGGCACGTGTTGATGATGGCACAAAATATCTGCAAGGGGGTATAGAGATAACAAGGTGTAGAACTGGATGAACACAGCAGGCCAAGCAGCATCGGAGGAGCAGGAAAGCTGATGTTTCGGGCCTCGACTCTTCTTCAGATCCTTCTGGGCCTGAAATGTCAGCTTTCCTGCTCCTCTGATGCTGCTTGGCCTGCTGTATTCATCCAGCTCTACACCTTGTTATCTCAGATTCTCCAGCATCTGCAGTTCCTAGTATCTCTGCAAGGGGATATAGACAAGTTCAGTGAGCGGTTAAAAATTTGGCATAATGGCAGGAAAAATAGAGCTGAATATTATTTAAATGGAGAAAGGCTGCAGAAAGCTGCAGAACAGGGATTTGGGAGTCCCATCTATGAATCACAGAAAGCAAACATCAAAGTTCAGCCAATAATAAGCAATGCAAATGGAATATTCGCCTCTGTTTCTAAAGGGAATGGAGTATAAAAATAGGGAGGCTTTGTTAAAATTTGCTGGTCAGACCCCAGTTGTAATACGGAGATCAGTTTTGGGCCACTTAATTAAGGAAAAATACTGACATTGGAGTCAGTCCAGAGAAGATTCACTTGGCTGATACAAAATAAGGAGGAACAGTCTTATGAAGAGAATTGAATAGCTTTGGCCTGTACTTGTTGGAATTCAGAAGAATAAGTTCAGAAGAATTACTGAATCAAACAAGATTCATGGGGACTTGTAAGGAAGATGTGAAAAGACTGTTTCCGATTATGGGAGAATTTTGGAGCAGGGGGCATAATCTCAGAATAAGGAAATCATACATTTAAAACAGCAATGACGAAGAATTTTCTTCTTTCAGTTGGTAGTGAATCTATGGAATTCTTTGCCAAAGAGGGCTGATGAGGCTGGGTTGTTAAGTATGTTCAAGGCTGATATAAACAGATTTTTAATCAGTAGGGGAGCAAAGAGATATGGGAAAAGGCAAGAAAGTGGAGGTGAGGATTATCAGATCAGCCATGATGTCACTGAATGGCCTGCTGTGCTCCTACATCATATGGTCTTACCTGAAGTTTCTCCAATTGTAAAGGTAGAATGCCTATTCTTACTTATATTCCTGAACCCTTAATTTGCTTAATTTATACAGGTATGTTCCTAAATTATATATTCAGACCACAATTTTCAGATAACCAAAATGAAAGAGTAAAATTAAATAGTGCTTCGCTATGTTTAATATTATTTTCTGCTTACTCACCCTTGTAGAATGTGAAGGAATTGTTGGATGCCTCCCCACAATCGAATCTCAGTGCTGGTATCCGGATCCTCACAGAGCTGAACTAGAATCCATACAACACTCCACAGCAATTTGAGATGGTCAGAATGCAGCAAACTAAGCAGAATGGGAATTCCTTCATAGATCTTCACCTGTTCTCTCACTTGAGAGTCTGCACAGAGTAGACGAAGCAGCTCAGCAGTCATTCTGTAAACATTATTAACATTTAGGAAACAAATCATAAATAACCTTATGCTTTCAGTAAAGAGACAGAAGTAAGGTTATCCACCTTTTATTCCTGTATTGGTGAAATCCCCAAGAAATTAGTGTTATTGCAATCACTGACAATTACCCACTAATAAACAAAAATATTTTTCACCATCAAATCACCGCAAAGACTGTAAAATCAATGAAGACAGGACATAGAATTTAGGGAAAGGCCAGATCAAGCTGCATTTACCTGCCTTTTATCACTTAAAAAAATTTCCTTTTAATGATGGGGTCACCCAACATTCTTGGCCCCGGAAAAAATAGAAAATTCTGGTAATATTTAGCAGTTTATGGCAGCATCTGTGGACAGCGAGAAAGATTCAATATTTCAAGTCAAAGAGATCTCTTCAGGACTGGGAATAGTTCATTTGTAACTATTTTTAAGCAAAGGTATAGGTGGGACAAGGACAAAAGGAAAGTCTCTGCAATAGGTTGAAAGACTGCAGCGACAGGATGTGGATATTGCAGCCTGGGTCAATTCCCAGTTGCCCTTGAGAAGATAGTGGTGAACTAACTTCTAAAACCATTGCTCTCCATTTGCTGAAGGTAGACCCATAATTTTAAGGATGGAGTCCAGCATTATTACCCAGTGGCATTGAGGGAATGGTGATATATTTTCCAAGTATGGATGGTGACTGGCTTAGAAGTTAACTTGCAGGTGGTGGTATTTCCATGTATCCGCTCCTCTTATTCTTAGAGATAGTAGTGGTCATGGGTTTGGAAGGTGCTATTTAAAGAGTCTTGTGCACCTTGTAGGAGATACACTTTGCTGCTGACCTCCGGTGCTGGAGGAAGTGACGTTTTGAGATGTTTCTTGGAGATGGCCATTGCCTGGTACTTGTGTTGTTCAAATGTTTCTTGCCATTCATTAGTTCAAACCTCGACGTTGCCCAGGTCTTGCTGCATTTAGACATGGACTGCTTCAATACATAAGAAGTCATGAATGGTGTTGAAAATTTGCAATCATCAGTGAAGATCCCATCTCTGACCTTATCATAGAAGGAAGGTCTTTGCTGAAGCAGATGATGCTGGTTGGGCCTAGGACACTACCCTGAGGAACTCCTGCAGAAATGTCTCAAGCTGAGATGGCATGACGGAAGTTTAGTAGAGCCAAAGAGACTGTTGGTGGAACGATGAGCTATCAATTAATATTCATTATAAGCCCACTGACTTCCACTACTACCCTGACCACACTTTCTTTCACCTTGTAAGGATTACATGCCTAATTCCTTTATCTTATCTGTTCTGATGTTGCAACTTTCCAGAACAGCGCTTCTTGAGAGTCTTCTTTTTTTCCCAACAAAGGCAGCCCTCACATTGGTTGACAGGGCCTTAATCTTGTCACTATATTTCCTTCCACTCCCTCTGATGGCCATAATAGGGTTCTTCTTGTACTCACTTCCCATTTCACCAATTTTAGTGTTCACTTTCTGCTTTTTCCATTTTCCTCTCTCTTCCCTTTTCAGCATTCCAAAGGGATCATGCTCACTTTGACACTTAATCCACTTAGGGTTGACAACTCTCCAGTAATGACCTAAAGAATGACGAACAATCTGCAAGACATTCTATGTGCAACCCTGGAGGGGGTGTAAAAAACATCAATGGCACAAAATGGACTGTATTGCCTGTTTTATCGTATATTTCTTTTGACCATGTGTAAAAATAAAAGACTGTTTGACAGACAGTCAAGCATAATTCAATGGGGTCTTTGTGGAACACATAAGGCTGAAGCATTTGTGGCCACTTACAGTTAGAAGTGCTGAGTGGATGATCCATCTCAGCATCATCCAGAAGGCCCCAAAATCGCAGAAGCTATTCTTCAGCAATCCGCAGAGCCAATATGTGACAACAAGAATTGGTTGGAGGCGCTGGATATTGCAAAGACAATGGGCCCTTACAACATTCTGCCAAGACTACTTAAGACTTGAGCTCCAGAACCTGCGGCACCTCAGCCAAGCTGTTCCAGTATAGCTAAAACACACTGGCATCCACCTGCCAATGTGGAAAATTGCCCTAGTCTGTCCTGTGTGCAATCTGCAGGGCCAATTCATCCTGGCTAATTACAGGTCCATTAGCCTATTTTTGATCACCAGTAAAGTGATATAAGGTGTCATAAACAGTACTATCAAGCAAGGCTTGCTTGCCAATAACTTGCTTATTGACACTCTGTTTGAGTTCTGCCAGGGCCACTCAGCTCCTGACCTGATTAAAGCCTTAGTCAAAACATGGACAAAGAGCTGAACTCCAGAGGTGAGGTGAAAATGACCACTTTTGACATCAACGCTTCATTTGACCGAGTGTTGCATCAAGGCACCCAAGCAAAACTGCAGTCAACTGAAATTGGGAAAATTCCAATCTCTGTTGGTCGAAGTCACATCTGGTATGAAGGAAAATGATTGATATTGTTGAAGATCAGTCATTTCACCTCAGCTGACCTAGCCAGAAATGCTCATATCCTGTAAATGAAGAAAATAAAAATTAGTCTTTTGCTTTTCAATTGGCTTAGCAAGGTCAGCATAAAACAAAATAGATGTTGGCTGACTAATAATGGGAGCATGGGACAGGTTGTTTCCTGAAAGGTTCAGAAGTACAGTTAATGATGGTTGGAACTGATAGATCTATTGCTTAATCACGTCCAACACCCCATTTCCTTCCCATGTCACTATCTGAAGCAACAAAAAACTCCTTTCATGTGAAATAGTGATTTACATGTACTATTTTCAATCTAGTTCACTGTATTCACTGGTCTCTTCCATATTCGGGAGAGCAAATGCATATTGGGTGATTACTTTGTGGACCACCTCTGTTCAGTCCCCAAGCATGATCCCAAGCTTCTAGTGCCATGTAATTTTAATTCCCCACCTTACTCTAACACTGATGTCTCTGTTCTTGGCCAACTGTACTGTTTCACTAACTTAAGACACTTTACAGCACGCCAGACTCACATCCACCTGTATTTGTTTCCTTTTCTTGTATTGCTTCTCATCATTTTCAGCAAGTAGCACACCAGCTCTTTGGTTCTTAGCTTCATTCTTGCCCAAACACAATACTCTTTGGCCCTAGAAAACTAATTCTTCTGTCACTCATCTCTTTTCACCCTAAATGTGAACCTTCTTTTTGGCCTTGAATTACCAAACTCTGTTCACTGTTGCACTGCAAACTACTGGTGGTTTATGGTTAGCATAGGTTGCTGCAAGCAAGCATCATTTCTTGATATTTTTAATCAACCTGGTCAGATATGTTAATAGACACATTTGGAGTAGGTGAGACTTGAACCCAGGCCTTCTGGTTTAGAGATAGGGACATTTACATTTCAACACAAACATCCTCTTCATCCTCTTTAACAGAGTGGAGAGAATATTGATACTTACTGATAATAGGCACTTATGTTACACAACCAGATGTTGTTTATTGTATGATAGCAATGTGTACAAGGTTACATAGACCAATTACGCATGATTACAAAAGCTCATAGAACCAGAGATGACATGGATATCCACTGGGACCTTGTGTTAAACTGCTTCTTCTCCACCCAAATACTGTATAAAGTCATTACAGTAGGTGGAGCTTAATGAAAATTCATTGAGTTTTTATACCATTTAAAGAGGTCCTTCAGGCCATTGTTTCTATTTTGGTCTTCAAATTCTAATCCCTTTACCAGCACTTGGCCTGTAGCCTTGTATGCTATGACATTTCAAGCTCTCATTTAAACAGTTCTTAACTGTCTTGAGGATCCCCATCCCTACCACTCTTTTATGCAGTGAGTTCCAGATTTGATAAGCACTTAGGTGGAAAAACCTTCCTCAAATCCCCTCTAAGCCTCCTGCTCCTTACTTTAAAATTATGCCCCTGGTTTTTTGAACTTTCATCTAAGGGGAAAGGTATTTTTTCCCTATTTATCCTGTCAATTACCCTCAAAATGTTGTACATCTCCATCTGAATTCCTTCTCAGCCTTCTCTGCTCGAAGGAGATCAACCCGAACCTATCCAGCTTCTCTTCCTAACTGCACATCTCCAGGTCAAGCCTCATCCTGATGAGTTGCCATTACACCCTCTATAGTGCAATTGCATCCTTGTTTATGTGACGATCATAAGACCATAAGGTATAGGAGTAGAATTAGGTCATTTGGTTCATCAAGTCTGCTCTGAATTTTCATCATGGCTGATAATGGTTCTCAAGTAGATTCTCCTCTCTTCTCCCTAAAACCCTTGATCCCCTTACCAATCAGGAAATTAGCTATCCATGTCTTAAATATATTCAATAACATGGCCTCCAGAGTCCTCTGGGACAATGAGTTCCACAGAATAACTACCCTCAGGCTGAAGAAATTCCTTCTCATCTCCGTTCTAAAGGATTGCCTCTTCATTCTGAGGCTGTGCCCTCAAGTGATAGTCTTTCCTACGAGTGAAAACATCTTCTCTATGTCCACTCCATTTAAGCCTTTCAGTATTCTGTACATTTCAATTGGATCCCCCTCCTCATCCTTCTAATCTCCATCAAGTACAGACCAAGAGTCCATAACTGCTCTTCACATGACAAGCCCTTCATCCCCATGATCATTAAGACCATCAGACCATAAGACATAGGAGTGGAAGTAAGGCCGTTCAGACCATCGAGTCCACTCTGCCATTTAATCATGGCTGATGGGCATTTCAACTCCACTTCCCTGCACTCTCCCCGTAGCCCTTGATTCCATGTGAGATCAAGAATTTATCAATCTCTGTCTTGAAGACATTTAACGTCCCAGCCTTCACTGCACTCCGTGGAAATGAATTCCACAGGCCCACCACTCTCTGGCTGAAGAAATGTCTCCTCATTTCCATTTTAAATTTACCTCCTCTAATTCCAAGGCTATGCACATGGGTCCTAGTCTCCCCATCTAATGGAAACAACTTCCCAGCGTCAACCCTTTCTAAGCCATACATCATCTTGGAAGCTTCTATAAGATCTCCCCTCAACCTTCTAAACTCTAATGAATACAATCCCAGGATCCTTAGCTGTTCATCATACGTTAAACCTACCATTCCAAGGATCATCCATGTAAATCTCCGCTGGACACGCTTCAGAGCCAGTACATGCTTCCTGAGGTGTGGGGCCCAAAACTGGACACAGTATTCTAAATGGGGCCGAACTAAAGCTTTATAAAGTCTCAGAAGCACATCACTGCTTTTATATTCCAACCCTCTTGAGAGAAATGACAATATTACATTCGCTTTCTTAATCACGGACTCTACCTGCAAATTAACCTTTACAGAACCCTGGACCAATACTCACCGTTTAGAAAATAGTCCATGCCTGTATTCTTTTTTCCAAAGTGCAAAACCTCACATTTGCTCACATTGAATTTCATCAGCCATTTCCTGGACCACTCTCCTAAACTGTCTAAATCTTTCTGCAGCCTCCCCACCTCCTCAGTACTACCTGCCTGTTCACCTATCTTCGTATCATCGGCAAACTTCACCAGAATGCCCCCAGTCCCTTCATCCAAATCATTAATATATAAGGTGAACAGCTGCGGCCCCAAAACTGAATCCTGCAGGACACCACTTGTCACTGGTTGCCATTCCGTAAAAGAGCCTTTTATCCCAACTCTCTGCCTTCTGTCAGGTGGCCAATCCTCAATCCAAGCCAGTAGCTCACCTCGAACACAATGGGCCCTCACCTTACTCAGCAGACTCCCGTGAGGCACCTTATCAAAGGCCTTTGGAAGTCTAGATAGATAACATCCACTGGGTTTCCCTGGTCTAACCTACTTGTTACCTCTTCAAAGAATTCTAACAGGTTTGTCAGGCACGACCTCCCCTTACTAAATCCATGCTGACTTGTTCTAACCCGACCCTGTACTTCCGAGAATTTAGATAGCTCATCCTTAACAATGGATTCTAGAATTTTACCAACTACCAAGGTTAGGCTAATCGGCCTATAATTTTCCATCTTTTGTCTTGATCCTTCCTTAAACAAGGGAGTTACAACAGCAATTTTCCAATCATCTGGGACTTCCCCAGACTCCAATTACTTCTGAAAGATCACAACCAAAGCCTCCGCTATTTTCTCAGCCACCTCCCTTAGAACTCTAGGATGTAGCCCATTGGGGCCAGGAGATTTATCAATTTTTAGACCTTTTAGCTTTTCTAGAACTTTCTCTTTTGTAATGCCTACCATACTCAACTCTGCCCCGTGACTCTCCTTAATTGTTGGGATACTATTCATGTCTTCCACTGTGAAGACTGGTGGAAAGCACTTACTAAGTTCTTCAGCTATTTCCTTATCTCCCATCACTAGCCTTCCAGCATCAATTTGGAGCAGCCCAATGTCTACTTTTGCCTCTCGTTTGTTTCTTATGTATTGAAAGAAACTTTTACTATCATTTCTAATATTACTAGCTAGCCTACCTTCATATTTGATCCTCTCCTTCCTGATTTCTCTCTTTGTTATCCTCTGTTTGTTTTTGTAGCCTTCTCAATCTTCTGATTTCCCAATGCTCTTGGCCACTTTATAGGCTGTCTCTTTTTCTTTGATACATTTTCTGACCTCCTTTTTCAGCCATGGCTGTCTAATCCCACCCTGGATAATCTTTCTTTTCTTTGGGATGAACCTCTGTACTGTGTCCTCAATTACACCCAGAAACTCCTGCCATTGTTGCTCTACTGTCTTCCCCGCTAGGCTCTGCTTCCAGTCGATTTTCGTCAATTCCTCTCTCATGCCCCTGTAACTACCTTTATTTAACTGTAACACCATTACATCTGATTTTGCCTTCTCTCTTTCAAACTGCAGACTGAACTCTACCATATTATGATCGCTGCCTCCTAAGTGTTCTCTTACTTTAAGATCTTTTATAAAGTCAGGCCCATTACATAGCACGAAGTCCAGAATAGCCTGCTCCCTTGTGGGCTCCATCACAAGCTGTTCCAAAAAGCCATCCTGTAAACATTCCATGAAATCACTTTCTTTGGATCCACCGGCAACATTATTCACCCAGTCCACCTGCATATTGAAGTCCCCCATGATCACTGTGACCTTGCCTTTCTGACATGCCCTGTCCATTTCCTGGTGCATCTTGCGTCCCTGGTCCTGATCACTGTTAGGAGGTCTGTACATAACTCCCATTGTGGTTTTTTTGCCTTTGTGGTTCCTCAACTCCACCCACACAGACTCCACATCCTCTGACCCTATGTCATTCACTGCCACAGATTTAATTTCATTCTTAACCAACAAGACAACCCTACCCCACCCCCCCCACCACCCGCCCACCTCCGTGTCTTTTCGATAATTTGTGAATCCTTGGATGTTTAACTGCCAGTCCTGAACTCCCTGCAACCATGTCTCTGTGATGCCTACCACATCATAATCACTCAAGATGATTTGTGCTGTTAATTCATCTACTTTGTTGCGAATACTACAAGCATTTAAGTAAAGCACCTTAATGCTAACTTTCTTATCATTATTAGAGATATTGGAAATCCTGAGATGTCTTAAGCTACCCTTCCTTTTTGCTGTATTCCTAGTCTGCCTCGAGCTTAAACCCACCTGTACACATGCTATCCTGTTGCTTATCTTTCCATTTAACTCCATACTCCCTGTCACTTTCGCTTTCCCTTCCCCCCAATTCAGAAGTTTAAAGTCCTAATCCTTGTAGACCTCCTCTGGACCTACTCCAATGCCAGCATAGCTTTCCTTAAATATGGGGCCAAAAACTGCTTACAAATGCCGTCTGACCAGAGTGTTAGGCAACCTCAGCAGTATATTTCTGCTCTTGTATTCTAGTTATCTTGAAATAAATGCTAACGTTGCATTTGCCTTCCTAACTGACAACTGAACCTGCATGTTAACCTTAAGAGAACCCTGAACTAGGATTGCCAAGTCACTTTAAGCTTCAGGTTCCCAAAACCCTTCCCCATTTGGAAAATAGTGTACACTTCTATTCTTGCCATCAAAGTGTAAAAGCTCACACTTTCCTGCATTGTGTTCCACCTGCCACTACTTTTTCCACTTTCCTAACTTGTCCAAGTCTTTCTACAGTTTACCTGTTTCCTGAATACTACCTGTCCCTTGATCTATTTTTGTGTCATCAGCAAACTTGGCAACAATACCCTCAATTCTTTTATCCAGATTGTTAATGCATAATATGAATAGTGTGGTCACAAAACTGGCCAGAACTACACATATAATATTCTTACACAAATATTATGCCCTTCCTTTACAAATATATACAGTTTGATTTCAACTTTCTTGCTCTTGAATTCAATGGCCTGAATAATAAGGGCAAACATCCCTTCTTAACGACCATATCCACCTCTCTTTAAGGATCTATGCATATGTACATCAAGGTCCCTTTGATTCTCTGAACTGTGTAAGCTCCTACACTTCAATGTGTACTGGTAGCCAGTAGTAGTTTACATAAAGACTTAATGTTGTGATAAGTAGAGTATCGAATGTAAGAATTGGATTTCCAGTAAATGTCTGGGCCGTTTGACTTGAATGCCGCACACCTGGTCTTCAGTAGGCAATGGATTTCCCAGTTCATCTAGGGTGAACATATGGGTTGACTTCTTTGGCATGCAGTCCTCTTCACACTTGCTAATGAATTCCGTGATGGTGGTGGTGTGCTTGTCTAGGGTGGTCACTGAATTCTTGAATATGGACCAGTCCATCATTTTCAAGTAGTCCCACAGAAACTCTTCCGCTGCCTCCAAGCAGCACTGTACTACTTTCTGTGCTTGATCCTCATGTTTCGACTACTGATTGTAAACTCGGAGGAGGAACACAGTGCTGTGATCTGACTTTCCAAAGTGTGGAAAGGATATGGACTGTTAGGCATCTTTGCTGATTTCTTAGTATCAAACACATCCACAACAAAGTATTCAAAAGTTCCTAGTTCCTTGTTACTTGCAATGTCCTGAAGCTTAGAAAGGAACTGTTCAAAATTCATTATTTTCACGTTCATGTCTGGGCTTTGGGCGCACAAGGATTTTTAAGACTTCAATATCACATAGATTTTGCCCAAAAGTTATTTTTATTTCAGATATCCAGCAAGCATGATATTTTATTTTTCAATATGTGTGGCTTAGTAAAATTCACAATATAATGCCACTATGAAAGTGAGGTAACTTATATAGTCTTCATCCCAGAAATGCTGGGGCTATTAGATGTATTACTAAAAGTCTAAATTGCAGGACAATACTATAACCAGAACTGAGTACCATAAAGGCTTTCTTCTGTATCATGTGACATGGAAGCCCCAGTTACACTGTAGTTGGATTTGGCCTTCATCAGAGTATCCAAATGCGCTTGAATCCAGAAAATGAACAAAGATCAAAGTTGTAAATATCAGGAGGTATACTCATCTCCCTCTTCCCCTAACTTGCAATTTACTGACAAAGCAAGACCAGAAAACTTTGGCTTGGTGGTGTGTAATGAAGTAGACTTGCTTAGGGAGCTGAAGGTGAAGGAACACATAGGAGGCAGTGATCATAACATGATAGAATTCACAATGAAGTTTGAGAGGGGGAAGCCCAAATCAGATGTAACGATCTTATAATCAAGCATAGGTAGCTGCAAAGAAATGAGGGAGGAGCTGGCCAAAATTGATTGGAAGGGGAGCCTAACAGGGGAGACGGTGGAGCAGCATTGGCAGGAATTTCTGGGGG
Organism: Stegostoma tigrinum; assembly: GCF_030684315.1. Classification (NCBI taxonomy): domain Eukaryota; kingdom Metazoa; phylum Chordata; class Chondrichthyes; order Orectolobiformes; family Stegostomatidae; genus Stegostoma; species Stegostoma tigrinum. The sequence goes on along the minus strand of NC_081355.1, from coordinate 62,993,265 downwards.
TACCATATGAGTATCACAAGGAAGAAGAAACATACTAAAGGGAGGATGAAGTAACCATGAATAATGAGGGATAGCATAAAGCAACAAAAAATAGCAAAAGGAAAAGCATACAATGTGGTAAAGATGAGTGGGAAGCCAAAGGATTGAGAAGACTTTATAAAGCAGCAGAGGACTACTAAAAAAATCAATGTTAGGGTGGGGAGGAACAAGACGAAATATGAGAGTAAGCTAGCTGGTAATATAAAAGAAGAATGCACAAGGTTTTTTGTAGATACCTTAAAGGCAAAAGAGAGGCAGGAGTGGACATTGGACCAATGGAAAATGAGGCTGGAAAAGTAGTAATGGGGAACAAACAAATGGCAAAGGAACTTAATCAGTACTTTGCATCAGTTTTCACAGTGGAAGACACCAGCAGCATACCAGAATCTCAAGAGAATTAGGAGACAGAGTAGACGGTAGTGGCCATCACTAAGAAGAAAATGATGGGGAAGCTGAAAGGCCTGAAGGCAGATAAATTACCTGGACCAGATGGACTATATCCCAGACACTGAGATAATTGAGGAAATGTAGAGGCACTGATGATGGTCTTTCGGGAATTACTGGAGTTAAGTTGTGGCAGGGGGGGTTCTCAGAGGACAGAAAACAGCAAATGTAACACCCATGTTTAAGAGCAGAGGGAGACAGAAGATAGAAAACTATAGGCTGGTTAGCCTAACCTTGAACATTGGTAAAATTTTAGGGTGCAATCTTAAAGATGAGATTTTGGAGTACTTGGAAGTGCATGATTAAATAGGGAAGAAACATCATGGCTTCATCAAGGGGTGATCATGCCTGACAAATCTGTTAGAATTCTTTAAGGAGGTAACAAGCATGTTATACAATGGGGAACCAGTGGGTGTGATCTATTTGGATTTCCAAAAGGCCTTTGACAAGGTGTTTCACAGGAGGCTACTAAATAAGATAGGAGCCCATGGTACTAAGGGTGAGGCAGCGGTATAGTTGAACAATTAGCTGACTGACAGAAGGCAGAGAGTAGGGGATAAAGGGATCTTTTTCAGGATGGCAGCCATTAACTAATGCAATTCTGCACTGGTCCATGTTGAGACCATAACTGTTCACACTATACATTAACAATCTTGACAAAGGAATGGAGGGCACTGTTGCTAAGTTTGCAGATGAGACAAATATAGGTGGTGGTACAGGTCATTTTGAGTTAATAGAGAGCCTGCAAAAGGACTTGGACAAATTAGCAGATTAGGCAAAAAAGTATCAGATGGAAGACAATGTGGGAAGTGTGAGCTTGTACACCTTGGTGGGAAGAATAGAGGTGTAAACTGTTTTCTAAACAGGGAAAGACTTTGGAAATCTGAAGTACAAAGTGATTTGGGAGTCCTAGTTCAGAACTGTCTGAACGTTAACATGCAGATTTAGCTGGAGTTTAGGAAGTCAAATGTAATGTTGGCATTCATTTCAAAAAGGCTAGAATACAACAGTAGGAAGATGTACTGTGGATGCTGTGTAATGCTCTCATCTGACCGCATTTGGGCCCCATATTTGAGGAAAGATGTGTGCTGGCATTGCAGGGGATAAGGAGGAGGTCTACAAGAATATTTCAGGGATGAAGGGTTAATCATATAAGGAGCAGTTGAAGACTCTGAGTCTGTGCTCGACGGAGTTTCAAAAGATGAGAGGGAAGATGATTGAAACTTATAATATACTCAGAGACCTGGTTAGAACAGACACGGATAAGATATTTCCACTCACAGGAGAGACTAGGACACAAGAGCACAGCCTCAGAATGAAGAGATGACTCTTTAGAATGGAGGTGAGGGGGAATTTCTTCAGCCAGAGGGTGGTTAATCTATGGAATTCACTTTCACAAAGGGCTACGGAGGCAAGTCATTGAGTATATTTAAAACATAGATGCTAAGTACTTGCTCAGTGAAGGGATCAAAGGTTACACAGACAAGGCAGGAGTATGGGATTGAGAAACATATCAGCTGTGATTGATTGGCGGAGCATATTTGATGGGACAAATGGCGTAATTCTACGCCATACTTACAACCTTATGACCTCCTAAATGTTTGGTTCTGTCTTAGGAAACTTGTGTACTCGAGTACCACACAAACTTAACAACGTTTTCAAAGATGTAATTTATTTTAAAAAAAGATTTAACAATCTCAACTTACCTTTTTGACAGCAAGTCATATTCTTGTAAAATTGTTAACAAATTTTCTACAATGGTGAGTTCACCTATCTTCACTCTGCACTCTGGGCTAAAAAAAAACTAAATGTTGTGAGCTTGTTCACTTCCAATCATTTGTTTAAAGATTTTTTTATAATATTTATTAAGTGACATACCTTTCAGCCAAGCTGGTAAGAGCAAGGAGAGCACCCAGTAGTACATTATTGTGCTTGGCTGCCAATAGCTTTACTAGGGTCTAAAGAAAAATATCCCAAGTTAACATACTTTACCGTATGTTTATCGTTTCTTCATACTTAACTAATAATTATTTTCATTTATACATTTGCCTGGCATTTGTAAAAACAATAGAAAGTCAGACAGCGTGCCTGAAAGACATCTCAAAGCCTTTGTACCTTCCACCTGTTTCAGGAGAGAGAGAGTTACAAATGATATAAAAAAAAATGCTTACATCTGTGCAAAGATTAGACCATGTGTTGTAAGGATTTAGAAATAGGAACCACAGGAAAAGGACACCACATCACCCTTTGAATCTTGTCTGCATTCAACAAAATGAGGGCTGTTATTCAATCTCAACTCCACTGTCTTGTCTCATTTCAAAATCCCTCAAATCACTCTGAGTCCAAAAACTAAGCATCTGTATCCCTTCGTGATAAAAAGTTTTGTAGATTCACAACCCTCAAATGTAGAAATTTCTCCTCAGCTTCATCATATATCGGAGTGCGGGGAATCAGAGGCCTGGAGTTCAGAGAAGGAGCAGTTGTATCAATACAGTGTGGAACTGGAGGAACACAGCAGGTCAGGCAGCATCAGAGGAGACGAAAGCTAACGTTTCGGGTTGGCACCCTTCATCCCACCCTCATGATCATTACAGCTGAAGAGATGTAATGAAAGCCCAAGATGATACGTTGTAGTGTCATTATCACAAAGGAGATGAAACCAAAGAAATGCAGAAGTAATTCCATGCAAGCCATCTAAGAATCGGTTCTAATCTGAAGAAGGCAAGAGAAGTGCTCTACTACTAAAATCGAACAATGAGATTAAGGACCACATCAGCCAGTGTAGAACTTGTAACAAATTCAAAGCTAAACTAGATAAGCACTGCTTATGAAACATGGGGCCTCGGATGGAGCATGGAAGAAGGGAGGCAAGCAAAGTGAATCATGGGCTTTCGCAGTAATTTTCAAATGCTCTCTGGCCACAGCTGAAGTGTCATACGACTGCAAGATGACTAACATTGTCCCATTATTTAAAAAGGGAGGCAAGGATATAAAGGAAATTAGGCTAGTCAGTATAACTTTGGCAATTGCAAGTTATTAGGAAGAATTCCAGGGCCAGATTATATTTGTATTTGGAGACGCACGGATTTATTAGGTATAGTAAACATGGATTTCTTAAGGGAAGATCATGCTTGACAAATCTGTCCAAATTTTTTGAGGAGGTAACCAGGAGTGTCAATGAGGGTTATATATTTGATTTGGTCTGCAAGGACTTTAGTAAGGCTTTTGATAAGGTCTCCCATGGAAGATTAGTCGAGAAAGTAAGAGCCTATTGGATCCAAGACAATATGGCATGCTGGATCCAAAATTAGCTGAGAGAATTAAAAGTGATGGGAAGTGGATAAGTCTGTGATTGTGAAGTCTGTTTCCAGTGGGGTTCTGCCCAGGGTCAATGCTGGTTGGCTTGCTGTTGGTGGTGTACATTTATGAATTGGACTTAAATGCAGGAATTATGATCAAGAAGTTTGCAGATGATGCATCAATGTAAGGGTCATAAATAGCGAGAAAGATAGTTGTAAACTGCAGGAGAATTTTAATGGTTATGTCAGGTAGACAGAGCAGTGGAAAATGAAATTCAACATGAAAGTTTGAGCTTGTGCACTTGGGAAGGACCAGTGAGGTGATGAATTACACTATGAATGGTAGGGGCCTGGAGAGGTGTGGAAGATCAAAGGGATTTTTGAAAGGTAGTAGGATATGTAGATAAAGCAATTAAGAAGGTAAATGGGATACCTGCCTTTAGTAACTGAGGCATAGACTACACAAACAATGAGGTTATGTTGGAACTGTATAAAAAATTGGTTAAACCAGTACCGGAGTATTGTATTCAGTTCAGGCTACCACATTATAGGAAGGATATGATTGTGCTAGAGATGATACAGTGCAGATTTATCTGGATAATGCCTGGGCTGGAGGGTCTGGGCTCTGAGCAAAAATTGGAAGGGCTAGGCTTGTTTTAGTTGGTACAGCAAAGCTTAGGAGGGGACTAAATAGAGGTGTATAAGATTATAAGGGGCATAGATAGGATGGATGGAAAGACAATCTTTTTCCATTTCTACGGAAGCCAATACCAGGAAGCACAGATTTAAGATGAGAGTTACAAAGCTACGAGGAGAGTTGAGGACATACTTTTTCACTCAGCGGGTGATGGGAGTATGAAATCACTGTATGAAAGAGCGGTTGAGTCAGAGCTGGATTTATGTAGTTGGATCCTTGTTGAAAGGTGCAGAGATGATTGATTGAATGGCCTCAAACTGTGCTGTAAACAATATGACTTCTCACTGCCACATATTTCCAAAGGTAGAAAAACTGCCACAAACAGAGAGAAGCAGCCATTTTATTAACTGACCACCAACTAACTAGCCAATTGGTAACCATTTTATGAACCTGTTGGCATTTTAATGTCATTGGTACTGTGCTCTGCCACATGGGGATTCCACCAGGCAGGCTTCCAGCCCTTCCCTGAAGGGCCATTCTTTTCTTAAGGTTCCAGTACGTACAAAATAGACATAAGCAGTAATGGCCACCCTCGTGGCTCCAACAAGGCTGCTGGGAGGTTCACTCTACTGATCACTGGGGACAGTCAACTTCATTTTAATGAAATAGGAACGGGGGAGACCATTCAACTCCTTGAGCCTGCTCCATCATTCAATAGGATTATAGTTCATCCGACATTCCTCACGTCCACTTTCCTGCCTTTTACCCATAACCTTTGAGTCCCTGACTGATCAAGAATCTATCTCAGCCTTAAATGTACAAAAGGACTATACCCCCAAAGCTCTTTATTGCACCAAGTTCCAAAGACTCACAAGCATCTGAGAGAAGAAATTCTATCTCATCTCAGTCTTAAATTGGCACCCCCTTAATTCTGAGACAATGCCCTCTGGTCCTAGACTCTCCTATAAGGTGAAACATCCTTTCAGCATTCAGCCTGTCAAGCCTGTTAAGAATCTTATATGATTCAATGGGATCATCCTTATTCTTCTAAACTCAGGTGAGTACGTCGCCAGCATGCTTAGTCTATGTTCATAAGAAAATCCCTCCACAGAGGATATCATCCTGGTGAACCTTCCCTGAACTGCCTTCAATGAAATGATATCTTTCCTTAAATTAGGAGTCCAAAACTGCTCACAAACTCCACATGTGGTCACACCAGTACCTTGTACACTTGTAATAAACTTCTGTACTTTTATACTCCAACCCCTTTGAAATAAGGCCAAATATTCCATTAGCCTTCCTGATTACCTATTGTACCTGTGCTCCAGTTGGCTCCGTCTCCCCCATCATATCTGTTCAGATGAGGCCACCTTTGACAAGGGAGCCTCCAAAACGTCCATCTTCTTCCTCAACAGAGGATTCACCAGCACTATTTTCAACAGGACCCCCAGCCAGGACTGATCCATTTCCCACACTTCCGCCCTCACCCCTTCTCTTCCCTCCCTCAACAGCGATTGAGTTCTCCTTGTCTTTACCTACCATTCCACCAGCATCCACATCCAGAAGATCATCAGATGCCATTTCTGCCACCTCCTGCGAGATGCCACCATCAGGCACATATTCCCCTCCCCTCCCTTGTCCACCTTTTGCAGGGACTGTTCCCTCTGGGACACCCTGGTCTACTCTTCCTTCATCCCCAACACTCCCCCACAGACCCACTGCACCTTCCCCTGAAACTGGCGAAGGTACAACACCTGAGATAATGGGAACTGCAGATGCTGGAGAATTCCAAGATAATAAAATGAGAGGCTGGATGAACACAGCAGGCCAAGCAGCATCTCAGGAGCACAAAAGCTGACGTTTCGGGCCTAGACCCTTCATCAGAGAGCTTTCAGAGAGGGGGATGGGGAGAGGGAGCTGGAATAAATAGGGAGAGAGGGGGAGGCGGACCGAAGATGGAGAGTAAAGAAGATAGGTGGAGAGAGTATAGATGGGGAGGTAGGGAGGGGATAGGTCAGTCCAGGGAAGACGGACAGGTCAAGGAGGTGGGATGAGGTTAGTAGGTAGCTGGGGGTGCGGCTTGGTGTGGGAGGAAGGGATGGGTGAGAGGAAGAACCGGTTAGGGAGGCAGAGACAGGTTGGACTGGTTTTGGGATGCAGTGGGTGGGGGGGGAAGAGCTGGGCTGGTTGTGTGGTGCAGTGGGGGGAGGGGACGAACTAGGCTGGCTTAGGGATGCAGTAGGGGAAGGGGAGATTTTGAAACTGGTGAAGTCCACATTGATACCATATGGCTGCAGGGTTCCCAGGCGGAATATGAGTTGCTGTTCCTGCAACCTTCGGGTGGCATCATTGTGGCAGTGCAGGAGACCCATGATGGACATGTCATCTAGAGAATGGGAGGGGGAGTGGAAATGGTTTGCGACTGGGAGGTGCAGTTGTTTGTTGCGAACTGAGCGGAGGTGTTCTGCAAAGCGGTCTCCAAGCCTCCGCTTGGTTTCCCCAATGTAGAGGAAGCCGCACCAGGTACAATGGATGCAGTATACCACATTGGCAGATGTGCAGGTGAACCTCTGCTTAATGTGGAATGTCATCTTGGGGCCTGCGATAGGGGTGAGGGAGGAGGTGTGGGGACAAGTGTAGCATTTCCTGCGGTTGCAGGGGAAGGTGCCGGGTGTGGTGGGGTTGGAGGGCAGTGTGGAGCGAACAAGGGAGTCACGGAGAGAGTGGTCTCTCCGGAAAGCAGACAGGGGAGGGGATGGAAAACTGTCTTGGGTGGTGGGGTCGGATTGTAAATGGCGGAAGTGTCGGAGGATGATGTGTTGTATCCGGAGGTTGGTAGGGTGGTGTGTGAGAACACACTCCCCTCCCTATTTTCGGCATATGAATCAACATTTTCCCAGCTACCATCAGTTCTGAGGAAGGATCACTGGACATGAAACGTTAACTCTGATTTTTTCTTTGCAGATGCTGCCAGACCTACTGAGCTTTTCCAGCAACTTCTGTTTTTGCTCCTGATTTACAGCATCTGCAGTTCTTTCGGGTTTCAATAATATCTGGCCCATCTCCAAATTTATGACAAGCCTTCTCGGGGCACCTCAACATGGAGGCGCCCTAACCCTCCAATTGTGCAAGTAGCTTTATGACATAACTTACTTTAATGGATTGGACAGTGCTCACCGTGATAGTCTCTTAACTGGCTACCAATTGTAATATCACAGCTTGCTCTCACAGTTGTCTTTGTGGATTCATTACTCACATTTGGTCCTGATATTGAGACCCAAAGCAAGACTGTAAAATCCTTGTTTACATTTCTACCTTTCCCAATTTTAACATAAAGTCAAAGATTTGAAACTGTCTTTTTCTCCCCATCAATGCTGTGAGCATTTCTGCCATTTTCTGTTTTTATTTCAGATTTCCAATATCCACACTGTTTTACTTCTGCGTTAATTGGGCGGATGTTGAGCGGATATTTCCCTCGCCCAGACAGTCTAAAATTGTTTCAGAATTTTCAGGGTTTACTTTTAATTAAATAAGCTGCATAGATTCGGAAAAAAGTGTATATACGGAAAAAAGTGCAGACATAGCACGCACCCACCCAAACTAATTTAAAGCAAGACCTCTGCGGAAATAATCTATGCAAACACTTTGTCAAACAACATATAAACCATGCGGAATATAAACCCAGTTTAAGTGAGGTCCTTGAATCATGTCCTTATACTAAAATAAAAACTAATATTCTTTAGCCTGCTGTTTTTGACTGGCAATGCCCACTTTTTGGGCATAAAATTCAATGGCTTAGCCCCAGAATAGAAATATATTTGCTCAGAGAATTGTGAATATTTGGAATTCTCAGTTGTGGATACTCAGCTGATGATTATATTCAATACTGAGATTGTTAGTTTACTTGAGCATAAGGGAAATCGAGGAATATGAGGATAAACTACGTAGGTGGAGTTGATGTTGCTGAATGACAGCATAGTCCCAATGGACTGTATACTCCTGCGCCTATTTCTGTTGTTCCTACAGCAGGCCTTGCACGTGATAAAATTTAGTTATAACTTCAACTGCACCATGAAATGCAATTCCATGAGTGATGAGTAAAAGTTTTGCAGGTACAGCCCTTCAGACATGCCTACATATCTCTGCATGAGTATTATATTGTGGGAGTAGTGTTGGACAGAAGTTGAATGTCTCAAGTGTAGCTGGCATTTCTCTATTGATTTATTCCTTTCTTTTGTCAAAAGGCAAAGATAAGGTAATGCACAGTAGAAAACTTCCTGTGTAACTGTGGCAGTAGTAGTTGGCAAGGCAGCAGTAGTTACAATAGTTACAAAAATCCTTTGTCAACAGGGGGAAAAGATGAAAGAAACACAAGGCATTATTCAGCAATAACCTCACAATGTTGCTACCCAACTGTGCTTTCCCATAAATTTATTTGCACGCACAGTACACTGTACAGCAACACTGAATTTTCAGTTTCAGCTAGGCAAATAAAATATACAAAAAAGGAGAAATTATGACAAAATTCTATTAATTATATAATTATATGTGTGTGTGTGTGTGTATATAAATAATATACATTAAATTACATGCATCTGGTATAAACTTAATGCAGCTTACTGTATCATCAGGCCTAATCAAAGAATGCAAAATGGAGTGGGTTCCAGCATAATAGATTTCCATCAAATTTGCCATTGAATTTTATGCCCAAAAAGTGGGTATAGATGAGTTTTGGTGGGCATATGTCTGCATGTACACTGTTTAATGAAACTATTCATGAAGTTTATTTAATTTAAAATTTAGCTTGGAAATTCTGAAGTAGTAGACTAATTTAAATTAATTTAACTAGTGACAATTTAAAAGATAATGATCCATTATTTGCATTTCATTGATGATTATAGAATAAACACATTATGAGATTATAATTTTGTGTAACATGTTGGTACAAATTACCATGAATATTGCTTAGGCCTGTGAGCAACTGAATAAGTTTGCAGGTACCACGGAGATCTCATACCTTGTGGGCTCCACATGCAATTACCCATTCTCTTTGTTCTACAACAGCTGCTAGCTTTTGAAAAATATCTGAAAAGAAATTCAAATTAAATCACATCTCACTAATGTCAAAATAATTGCACTGGAATCACAATGCAATACAATCAAATACTGCATTGAAACTGCCCATTCAAACAATGAGCAAACAATTTCCATAGACACTGGCCTCTGTTTGATTCAAACTGGGAACTTAACTCGTAAGTATTTTCCAAGTTCAATTTTAGAATTCAAGTCAGATTCAGATGTAGAACTAATAATCTTTAAACAAGTTTAAATAGCCAAATTAAAAAATCTGTCTAATACTGGCAGTTAACTATCAACTCCTAAAATCCCTTACGTAAATGAGGTACTGATTTTTGTAGCTAAAAACTGCAGCTCCACATAAAAAAGGAATTTTATAACAGTTCAGTAAATAAAAGAGCACAGTCAGTGTGAATGGAGATTTCCCCCGAGTGAGATTCAGGCCGAGTGAGTATATCTGAAATGTTGGATCAAAGTGAGAATTCAATGTATGAGGGAAATAGGTGCATTCAGTTTCTTGAGTGAGAAGTAAGTGGGAGAGGATAAAGAGTGCACATCAGGAGGCCTACTGCACAAAAAAACAGCACTGCAGTTACACCACGAACCACAACATAGTGCAAGCACAGAGAAAGTAGTTGACTGGTGAACAATTCTAGTCTTTAAAGTAAAATTACGCTATTCAGTTTGTGTTAGATTTCTAGCATTTTATTCACTCTCTTTTCTTAAAACTAGCATAAGTTTGACACAGGTATAAAACAACTCATTACAGTAAAATGTAATGAGCAGGGATTCTAGCGTAATTAATTAAATAGAATATGATAGCGATGTCAGGGTGGGTGATGTGCTGTTGCAGCATGTGGAAGCTAGCAAATACATCTGTAATAAGGAGGCATTTACACTCCTCAGATTAGGTCATTCAAAGTTGTGATATGGTTGGGGATAGAAGAGTGCAACTGGGGATAAGGCAGGTCTGGAGACCAGAGGTTGTGTTAGAATTCAGGACTTCAAAGCATGGCTCAAAGATTTCTGTTGAAAGAACAGGTTTCAGTTCATGGAGGCACTAGCTCCTACAATTGTCCAAACTAACAATGTTCTTGCAAGCTGTGTGAATGAGAGTGGGACAATGGAGAAAATGAGCAAAGTGACCATGAATCTGTGACGAATGGGAGCCATTGAACTAAGGCAATGAAATAAGAATCTAGTAGTTACCGGGGATGGTATAATTAGAGGGAGGAATAGACACTGTGCCCGACAGCCATAAGACTGAATCCTTAAGGCTGTGTTGCATGCTTGTTGCAAGGGTCAAGGGCAACTCCTCAGGGCTGCAGGAGAACTTATTAGGAGGTGAGGGGTACCAATATTGGTATCAATGCCATTGACAGGACCGGAAAGGAGGTTCTGCTGAAAGAATTTGAATGTATAGGAGCTAAATTAAAAAGCAGAAACTCCAAAGTAATAATGCTGGGATTATTACCCATGCCATGTGCAAACCGGTATATTGTAAGTAGAATCAAGGAGCTCAATGCATGGCTCAAAATTTAGTGTGGGTGGAATAGGTTTCAATTCATGGGGCACTGGCATCAGTATTGGAGTAGAAGGGAGGTGTTTTGGTGAGACAGTTTTCACTGGAACCTGGAAAAATGAATAACTGGGGCTGTAAAGATGGCTTTAAAATAAATGGATTGGGGATTTGGGAGAGTGGTCATGAAGGCTTACAAAACAAAAGGATATAGCTGTATTGCAGGACAATTATTAAAGTAATGATGCCCAGATTGGGACAGGAAAAGACAAAGTGCACAATATAGAAAAACAGTGGCAAATAGGGTTAAAGGGGGAAAACATAATAAAAAGATAAAATACAGGCTCTTTACTCATAAGAATGCAGTATTCAGAACAAAATAAATGAATTAATGACACAAATGGAGGTTAATTGATATGATCTGACAGCCATTATGGTGATGTGGTTACATGAGATCAAAGTTGGCAACTAAATATTCAAGGGTATGTGACTTTTCAAAAGGACAGGCAAGAAGGAAACAGTGGTGGGATAGCTTTGTGAGTGCAAACTGGAATCGGTACAACAACAAAAGATGATCTCGGATCAGAAGATGTTCAATTCATAAGGCTGGAGATAAGAAATATCAAGGGTTGGCAGAGACTGGCGGGAGTCGTCAATAGGCCTTCAAACTGTAGCAAAACTAGAACAGTGAACAAACTGGGAGATAATGAGGGGATATAAAAATCTAGTACATTTATCATGGGTGACTTTAATCTTCACGTAGACTGGGAAATTCACATTTGCAGAGGTAGACATGCAGAGTAATTCACAGCATACTGGGATAGTTTCCTTGAAGAGTATGTTATATTTTTATCTGGTAGATTCAACCAGGATGTGGCTATTTTGGATTGGGTAATGTTTACTCAGATAAGCTTATTAAATGATCTCAGAGTCAAAGATCCCTGGAAGAAATAGTGACTATAATCTAGTAGAATATAGTATTCAGGTTGAAATTGAAAAATTTGGCTCAGAAAGAACTGTGCAAAGCTTAAAAAAGAGTAATTAAAGAGGAATGAGGGCAGACATGGCCAGATTAGACTGGGACAGCACAATGGTTTGCACTGCTACCTCACAGTGTCAGGGATCCATGGTCAATTCCTCAGGTGGCTGTTGTGGAATTTGTGTGAGTTTCCTTTGGGAGTGTTGGTTTTCTCCTACAGTCTAAAGATATGCAGATTAGGCGGATTGGTCATGCTAAATTGCCCATAGTGTCCAGGGATACAGAGGCTAGGTGGATTAGCTATGAGAAATGCAGCGTTACAGGGACAGGATGATCTTTGGAGTGTCGGTGTGGACTCGATAAGCAAAATGGCCTGTTTCCTCACTGTAGGATTCTATCCTTAAAAAAAGAGTTCAGCAGATGACAAATAATGGCAGACATTTAAGAAAATAGTTCATGATTCACAACAAAGATATATGCAAGTGAAGAAGAAGGATTTCTAAAAAGAGAATAAACCAACAAAGACTAACCCAGGAAATTAGGGACAGTAGCAAATTGAAAGAAAATACGTACAATGTGCCAATATTAGTGGTAAAGGAGATGATTTGGGAAAGTTTTAAAGACTAACAAAAGATGACAAAAAATGATAAAGACGTAAAATAAACTTTGAGAGTAAAGTAGCAAGTAGGGGCGGCACAGTGGCTCAGTGGTTATCACTGCTGCCTCACAGCGCCAGAGACCTGGGTTCGAATCCAGCCTCAGGCAACTGTGTTGAGTTTGCATATTCTCCCCTCGGGTTCCCACCTAATGTTCTGGCTTTCTCCCACAGTTTAGAGATGTGCATGTTAGGTGGTTTGGCTATGTTAAATTGCCCATAGTGTCAAGGGTGGGAAATTCAAAGATAAGGTAGGGGGTAGGGTGGGATGGTTATGGGGGAATGTGGACTCCATGGGCTGAATGGTCTGCTTCTACACTGTAGTGATTCTTCTATTCTAAGTAATATCAAAACAGCATGTGAGAGTTTCTTTAAACATGGGAAAATGAAGAGAGAGGGCAAAGTGAACATATACCTCTTAGAGAGTAAGGCTGGGCAAATAACAATGGTAAACCAGGGAATGGTAAGGGAGATGAATAATTACTTTGCATCGGAAGAATATACTAACAGTTTCTGAAAAATATTAAATAATCAAGGGGAAAAAAGGAAAGAGGAAAAAAAATACTATACCTATCACTAACAAAAAAAGTAGTAGGGAAAGCAATGGGGATAAAGATGATGAGTCCCATGGACCTTGTATGATACATCCTAGAATCTCAAAGGAAGTAGCTGCAGAAATAATGGATGCATTGGCAGTGATCTTTCAAGAATCCTTGGAATTCTGGAAAAGTATTAAAGAATTGCAAAACTGCCAACGTAACATTTTCATTCCAAAAAGGAAGGAGACAAAGAAAACTGCAGGGCAACTAAAGGCCAGTAGCTTCACATCTGTCATCTGGAAAATGTTAGTCTATTATAAATGATGTAACAATAGAATATTTACATTACATAGTTGAGCAGTTTCAGCATGGCTTCATGAAGGAGAAATCATACATGACAAATTTATAAGGATTCTTTGAGGAGATAACAAACATAATAGCTAAAGGAAACACAAGACAAAATATATTTGGATTTTCAAAAGATGCTCAACAAACCTGCACACTAGACTACTTTATCAGATGACAGCTAATGTGGTTGTGGTTGTATATTAGTATGGATAGAAACTGGCCACTATTAGAAGACAGACAATTGGGATAGGGGCATTTTCAGAATGGCTATCTGTAACAAGTGGAATGCCAGAGGGATTAGTGCTGCAGCCACAATTGTTCACCATATATATATTAATGGTTTGGATGAAGACAGCGAATATACTACCGCCAATTTTGAAGCTGACCAAAAAGTAGAGGGGAGGCAAGTCGTGAGAATGAAACAAAGAGTCTGCAGAGGAATAGAGACAGGTTAAGTAGTTGAGCAAAAAATTGGCAGATGGAACATAATGTGGCAAAAAGTGAGTTCATATATTTTTTGCAGGAAGATTAAAGGAGCTGAATATTATATAAATTGGGAAAGGCTATGCAAGGAAAATCAGAAATTAAGAATCAAATGACAAAATGGCAATGTGAGTAGTAATCTTGGGGTTACGTCACAAGTCATGTGGTAACTGGCATGGGGATAACCAGATCCCTTTTCTCCCCTTATTGTCAGTCCTGAACATGGATTACAAATAAAAAGATTTGATTTTTGGGGGAATGTAGTGAGGTGGGGTGGAAATCAGTATAATTGTACAAAGTTTTTGAAAATTTCTTTCATCAGGTTATGACTTGAACATTTGCAAATGAAAATTTTCAAGAGGTAATGCAATATTACTCAAGAATTCTTGATTTTAGCAAGTGTGGAACTTACTGAATGTGATTTGCGCAATATTTGATAAATCAATATGCATAATTTGTATACAAATATGCATCATTTCTCAAAAGTCATGTGGCTTGAAAGCTTTTAACTCTATATTTACTTTCTCACTACATAACTCACACTGTTAGGAAAAATACCAGGTGGTGAACAGTGCATTTTCAGAGACAACATGCTCTGGTGTGCAAATGAGAATTTTGCTTTCTTCTATATTTAAGTAAAGTACAAACCCTATTTTCAAAAGCATAAAGCACAGGCACAATGAAAAACAATGTTTCGTGAGTTGACTCTAAATGGTCCATTTTGGTAATTGCTTAATCACTAAAACTGCTATGCAGAGTTAGATATTTAAAGTTAAAAATCTCTAAAAGTCAAACCTATATTAAGAAACAAAGTACTTCAACTGAGTCTAATAAAGAGTCAGTGGATGGTTTAGCCTGAACTCTGAAGAAGTATGGTACAACTAATATTTCAAGAATAAATATTGAAACTGTCCTGCGATCTGAAGATTTATTGACAAAACTTCTAATCTCTGGAAATTGGTACAGATTATATTTTGCAAAAGATGGATGGAATCTTCTCAGCCCCTGAATAAATAGGCATTGTGATGAAGTTTGGGAGAATAATATGAGAATGGCAGTGAGCGGTTTCTACTATCAACAGCAAAAAAGTCAGAATTTGCAACCAAGTGTTGAGCAGTGGGACAAAATTCTGGTTAGTGAATAGTGACAGGTCTATTTGCATCCTCCTAATTATGCAATCCTGCCTTATTTTTCTGCAGTCTCTCCATCTTCCACCTACCACATAGAAACTAAACGGCAACAATTCGAGACGTGTAAGTTTGAGTGGTAACCTGTTGGTTTCAGCTCACTGTTTGCTCCTCCAGATCTTCATCAATCATTAGCATCACAGGCTGTGTGATACAGTGACTGCATGCACCTGCCATCCAGCAGGACCTTCAAGTCACAATTGGCAAAGTAGGTGCTAATTATTCTCTGGCCTCCATGTCAAGGGTAAATAAGGCAAAACATGCAAGGCACCTGCCAGCTACCAGCACTTGACCATGATAGTGGCCAGTTATTCTGCCTATGGTGGGTAAGAGAATACAATTAGTGAGCCACCATGGTGGTGTGTTGCATTGGTAATGAGGCAAATTCAGAAGATAGCATGAGTTAACATATTAGGGTTCACAAAGAGAAACCCTCTACGCAATTCACCAAAAATGGCACAGCCACTTTTTGATAAGATTCAGCACTTCCCTCCTGCTTGCTTTAGCTTATAGTTCATATTTTTACCTAAATGCCACAAAGTAGGCAATAAACCACACTTAAAAATATGTCCCCAAATGCAAACATAAATTGTGTAGCATAAGTAGGACTAATAAATAAAAGTAACAAAATAAAGTTTTGCAATTATCATGAACCCTGCATGACAAACCAGCCATTCATCCAACTGAGCTAGCAGCTGATGTATTCACTGGATGGTCATACAAAGAGTATGAATGTCCAGTTGATGTGTTTTGGTGTTGAATGAACAATGATGATCAGCTCGAACATAATTCATAGTTTGTGGCTAGTGTCACACATAGACCCAAGCAGGTTGAGGTGACAGGTCACTTTCCGTGAGGCCACTGCTGAATTTGGTTGAGTTTTTGACCATTTTATCCAGAATCAACATATAAATTACCGGTTTTATTGAATGCATTTTCCAATCTTGCCAATGGGTGGGTTATGAATTTACAAATCTAAGTTCTGCACCTCAATATTTCTTCTACATCCAGCAATACTGGCAAATAGGGCCTCAGTTTAGCATCTGTAGCACTCCATTAGCTCTGCATTCAAGGAACAGCCTAGGTCATTGCTCAACCCCTGTAGCAGTGTCTGAACTTTGAAAGTTCTGACTTAGAGCTAAGATTTTACGTAAATAAGCTGCCCTGATAGATCAAAGAACATAGAACATTACAGCACAGTACAGGTCCTTCGGCCCTCGATGTTGTGCCGACCTGTCGTACCAATCTGAAGCCCATCTAACCTATACTATTCCATGTACATCCATATGCTCATCCAATGATGACTTAAATGTACCTAAAGTTGGCGAATCTACAACCATTGCAGGCAAAGCGTTCCATCCCCTTACTACTCTCTGAGTAAAGAAACTACCTCTGACATCTGTCCTATATCTAAATTTAAAAAGAGAAGGAAATGTTTCACCAGTAAGTTTCATTGTTTGCTTGTAGCAAATGGTTTTGAACTTACTTGTCACAGTGACCAATCTGTCAACCACAAACTGTTGTCCTCCATATCCGAGATATCCATTTGCCACTGTTTCCATATACTACACAGAAAGAAAAATATACAATTATATTAAATATTTAAATAACTATTAATTGAATTGATTTGAAGTTAAACGTTATTAAATATAAAGATGTACCTGCGCCAAGCTTTCAACTCCTCCAAGTTCACTGAAAATTTTCTTAAATATAAAAGAACACAAAAATGTGAATGTTCATCAATTATCGTAAGAGATGAAGCTCTTGGCTGAAACAAGTCCCAGTGTCAAAATTCTGAATACATATACAAAACATTATAGTTGATACTAAAAATCAGAAGACTGATTTGGACGGTTTTTTCAATGTCAGGTTGCCTTTGATTAGGGCTCTAATCCCTGAGTAGAGGCAAGGTCTCTTTTATGGCCTGAGAGGCAAGCCGGAAAGCAAATGAGAGGGAATGCTGCTTTAACCGTCTAGCCATTGCAAGAGAAATTTCATGAATAATGGAGGCCACAATATTTTGCTTTCATCAAGCAGTTCAAGGTATTGTATCATGACAGCATTGTCACTGACTTCAGCAGAAGAAAACTGGTTGCTTGCCAAAGCTACTCATATGATCGCTACCTTCCAAAACAATCTGATGGGTAAGATCAGCTATGACAGATCAACATTGGAAACCTCTGAGAAATGTAGTTCGGTCAAACAGGATTGTATTCTGGCATCAATACTCTTTCACATATTATTCATTTTGCCACTGTCATATGACCAGTTCGTTCATTGTCGACCCTACAAGGATACAAAGCTTTGCACATTTGAAACAGGAGTATGAGTAGATATCTTGTTCCTCAATCTGCTTTAACATGTGGTGAAGGCATGGTTGTTCTGATTGTGCCCTTTACTTTTTTTTAACTACTGTACCTTTTGAATTCCTTGTTAGTCAAGAATTCATCCAATCAGCCTTAAAAACTTTAAATGAAAGGCAAGAGAATTCCACAGACTAATGACCCCTAGAGAGAAAAATAATTCTCATCTCCATCACAGATGTATGAATGTTTATTTTATACTATGTTTCTTACTTCTAGTCTCTCCCACAAAGGGAATCATCCTTTCATCACCATGTCAAGTCGCCTTTAGATATTATATGTTCCAAAAGGTCGTGATGATGATATTCCAGAACATTGTTATGTTGCAATCAATCAGCATTATAATGTGCTGTTGGAGATTTTTAATAGATTTACATTCCCAGGCTCCAAAATTATCAGCGATTTGTCAACTAATGCTGAAATCAACACACATTACAGAAAATGCAGTTGTGATGTCTAAACTGAGTAAGAGTGTCTAGAATAAAAGCAACATGATGGAGAACAGCAAATTGAATTCGCCAAATATGCATCCTCTGCACATTAACAGAAATGAGACTTGATAAATATATGCCATAAAGGTTGAGCAATTCCTGTTTCTTGTATATCCTCCGCATTTCTTAGCAGGACAAGATGGCCAATTTAGAGATTTTAGAATCAGCTGATTATATCTGCATATGCTAACTGTAAAGCCAATGCCATCTATGATGCCTTGTCCATATTCACCAAATGGATGATAACTGTATACCCAAAGACCTTTGTATAGTGATTGGGCCACTGGGGTTACAACCTTTTGCGTGGCCATACAGTCACTATGAGGACACCTGTAAGAAAAAGAAGATATTTAAGGGGATCCAGTGGTGTATGTAGTAGTGACGCTGGACTAGAAATCAGAGAACACAGGTTTGAATAAAAATATACAATTAAAAAGAGAGTCTCTCAGTTCAATGGGAATTAGGAATTGGCAATAAATGCTGATCCAACCACCAATGTCCATATCCCATGAATGAATAAAGTAAGGTGATAGACACAACTGGAGATTATTATTAACAGTCAGGACTTCTGGAGGGTGACTACATTTAGCTGGATGAGAAAATAGCTTAGAGAATACAGAAACCACCAAACTCTGCAGCTTCTCAGTTAATGCCTACAAATGCTCTATATGTGGCAAACATTGCCTTCCCAGAGTACAGGTACTGAATCACATCAGGTGATGCTTAACACACAGTTAGTCACAAGGGAGCATATAATAATAATACTAGTAGTGGATGACCTGTTGTGTGAAGTGCATTTAAAAGCAATTGGAACTTGACTGAGCAAGGCCTACAGTTTGTAAAAGAAAGAAGGCTTGAAGTTGTTTTGACTCTGTAACAAAATACGGTAGGTTAAAAATAAAGCTCAAGTAGATGATGAATAGATGCATCAAACTTTTAGTTCCTGTCCTCATCCACTCTGTCTTAATAACATGCTACAACCCTCTGAGAATTCTGTTTCCTTTTTAACCATTCAATCCCTCTTTGCTTTGCCCTGCAATTGGTAACTAGTTCACAATTTTCTAATTCCTAAGCTCTGCAGCATTCTTTTTAAACTTTTCTGCTCCTCTTTTCTTCTTAAAACTCATATTTGTGTCCAAGTTTTGTAGTTAGTTCACCTAACATCTCCTCTCTTGGATCTCCATCAATTTTTCAGAGTATTTGTTTATGAAGTGACGTAACTTGTTTTGCTATGACATCTTTGAGTTAATTTTAGGCACATTAACCTAATACGCATCTAAGCTGAAGAACGTCAAATCAATCAGCCCAAGTTTACTTTTCTATTTGTTTACATGGTGCTAAGAAACAGCAAGGGGTAGCAACCAATGGTGGAAGTTTGTTCAGAGGCAACCAAACTGTAGTGGTAAGATTAGTGCAGTATAAAGAGAATTTTTTTGTATTTGATTTAATTTTTATTCTCACAGGTACCAAGATACAGTAAACAGTATTGTTTTGTGTACTAGCCGTACAAATCATAGGGATGTAAGTAATATGTGTAACACAGTAATAAGGTTGACTTTAGTTTATACTGAGTGGGTTAGCCAAATCAGCAGAAACACTGTAGAGTTAGAATTCCTGAAGTATGTACGAGATAGGTTTCTGTAGCAGTATGTTAATGAGCCAATGAGGGAATTAGGCTATTTTCAAATTAGTGTGGTGTGAAAAAAAAATAACTTGGAAACTGGCATTGATTGTTTCAATTTAGGAACTGAACACAAGTAAAATTAGTGAACAGTCTACTCTTTTTCCTATGAAAAAGGAAATATGATTTCAGTTAAAATATCTTGAGGTTTTCTTCAAAGGTGCAACATAGTAGTTATGACTGAAAGGTTTCCCATATATGCATATTTTTTCAATTTCACATTTTGCAATCTGAATTTGTTATGTCTACCTTTAACTGGGCAGAAGAGAAGAGCAGCAGCAAATAGCCCATCATGCTTGTTCTACCGTTCAATAAGATCATGGCTGATCGTCTACCTCAACATCACTTTCCAACACTAGTTCTAATAATGTCATTAATCTTCAGAATTATGTTGATTTTCTGCCTTGAACATGTTCAATGATTGAGCTACAACAGCCCTCTGGGATGAAAAATTCTGCCTTTGCATGAAAAAATCCTCCCCATCTCAATCTTAAATGGCCTAAGCCTAATTCAGAGATTATGATCCCTGAATTACAGTGGCTCAGTGGTTAGCGCTGCTGCCTCACAGCACCAGGGACCCGGGTTTGATTTCACCCTCGGGCGACTGTTAGTGTGGACTTTGCACATTCTCTCCTTGTCTACGTAGGTTCCCTCCGGGTGCACTGATTTCCTCCCACATCCAAAGATGTTCAGGTTAGGTGGACTGGCCATGCTAAATTGCACATAGTGCCAAGGGATGTGCAGGCTAAGTGGGTTAGCCATGAGGACTGCAGGGTTACAGTAGGTCTGGATGGCATGGTCTTTGGAGGGTCAGTCTGCACTTGATGGGCCAAATGGCCTGCTTCCACAGTGAAGGGATTCTATTCTATGAATCATCAGCCAAGGGAAGCATCTACATCCATCACGTTACACCCTGTGAGTATTATGTAAATTTCAGTCAGGTCCCTGGTCATTCTTGAAAATGCAAAACGACATGCTACAAAACAAGAGAATACTTACACAGTCTCCCCAACCTCTTCTCAAAAATCATTCCTACCATCTCAGGGATTAATCCGGTAAGCCTCCATGGCATTCCTCCTATAGTAAGTGTATCCCTCCTTATTTAAAACACACACCAGGTCTTTTTATCACGAAGCCTGCTGTTAATGGGCAATTTTTGTCTTAGTTAATCAATTCCTCTCCACATATCCCACGAAGCATTTAAATTCCTTATAAATGTGCATCCATTTCTCAGTTCCCTTTCTTAATCTGTTTCTTGGTCCTCTGTTACATTCTAAACTGTACCCAATCCTCAGGGTTATGACCTTCTCAGGTTTTATTATATGCCACCTGCCTTGATCTAATGGAATCTTTAACTTGTGTTGTTAACAACGGTGGTTTACTTTTCCCTTTGTGTGTTCGTGGGGCCTTCAAAACATATATATCTTTTTAGACTTTTCCTTTCTTCAGTTTTAAGACTTTAGCTTCAGAACTAAGTATGAGAGATTCAAACTTGATGCAAAATTGAATCATCTTATGGTCACTATTTCCCAAATTTACAGCAAGTTTATTAGCACCATTCAAACTGATTCTAAATCTTGATCGTTTTATTAAGATTTTTATTAATGTAGTGATCAATTTATTTATTAAGACCATTTATTAAGAATGTGACCTTACCTCCTTTCTCTTTTTGCCTATTCCTCCTAAATGCCAAATATCCTTGGATATTCACTTCCCAGCCTTGGTCAACCTGTAGTCATGTCTCTGTAATGGCAATTAAAATCCTACCCATTTACCTCAATTTGTGTGTTCAAAACATCAACATTTCTGTGAATGATATATGCATTCAAATAAGGTGACTTTAAGTCTGATTTTTTAACATTATTCTATTTTCTGAACCTATTTGATGCCTGTCTAAGCTTTACCTATATTCTGTTTTTGCCTTCTACTTTTCTACTTCCTTTACAGGTTTTCCTTCCCTCAAATCTGTGCTTCCCTTCTCCATCAACATACTTCAAACTCTCCCAACAAAACAGCATTCAAC
The DNA here is from genome assembly GCF_030684315.1 of Stegostoma tigrinum. NCBI lineage: Eukaryota > Metazoa > Chordata > Chondrichthyes > Orectolobiformes > Stegostomatidae > Stegostoma > Stegostoma tigrinum. The sequence continues at coordinate 62,971,502 of NC_081355.1, read as the reverse complement.
AATACTGCCTGTGAGGTTTTAGTCCCCATCTGCTCAGGTGAAACACATCCATCTTGAACAGGTCTTACCTGCCCTAGATGTGATCCTAATGCCCGAGAAGCCACATCTTCAATCAATCGTTTCTCTATTTCTATGCTCATTAGCGCGCAGAACTGGATGTAGTCCTGAGATTACTACTGTGGATAATCTACTTTCAATTTCTTTCCCAATTTCCTGACCTCATTTGCCAGCCTACTTAAGTCATTGGTACTGACACAGACTGTAAACTTTGGCTGTTCGCTCTCTCTTCCATGACATCCTTGACCCTGGTAGTGAGGCAGCATACCATACTGGAGCCTTGCCTACTACCACAGAAACATCTGTCTGATCCCCTAACTAAAGAGTTGGGCAACTGTTGTTCTTTCCTTCTTCTTCCTCCCCTCCTGTACAGCTGTGTCCAACAGGGAAAGCTGATTTGTGAATGGGGCCACAAAGAATGCCTGCAGTACCTGTCTAGTTCTCTTGGAAGGCCTAACAGTCACTCATTCCCTTTCTGCCTGACGTGCAAGCAACATAGCTTTCAGATATGAAATGTCAACCTTGCAGGTGTGCTCCAACACTGTTCAAGTTTCAATATCCAGAGCTCACATTTCTGCAGATGGTGATACTTGTTGCCTATATGCTTGTCTAGATCACTGGTGATGTCCATGACACCCCACACATATACATTCCAAGCGATTAAGCTGCCCAGTTTTGCCTTACTTGTACTTCAATTTTGTTAAAATTATTTTACTTTGGTCTATTTATATTAACTTTATATTACTTGTGTTAACTTAATAAACCTTAAAACTACTGTTAAACCATGAGCACAGATAAATCTTGTGCATACTTCACACATATTGCTAATTGCAATATACCTTACATAAAGCATCTCTTCCTCCATATAATTGAATGTGATCTTAATGAACAACTCACTTGGTCTACATTTCACTTGAGAGGAGTGTCCTGACAATGTATGTTTTACCAACCATGTAGTTTGAAAAACCTACCTTTTACAGATATTTTTAGTCACCCTGTTCAGAGGTATTCTGCCACAGATCTGGAACTGATGGGACTTGAACCTGGGCCCACTGGTTCAGAGGTAGGTACATTATCACAGCACCACAAGGTCCCAACCTAGCTTTTACATAAAGCCTGTGATGACTCACCAGCTAGTTTAGCTTCTTGAATTGTTTACTAAATGACAGATAAATGCCACTCCAGGTAATCCCTGTTTAACAAGAGAACCTAACTAATAGCTGTACATCAGAACCTAATTGTTAATCTATATTTAACACGAAAAAGACTTATCAGAATTTACCATATGAACCAAACTCAGCACACATTCACTCCACGTTTCAATCAAGTTTAGTGCCTTGACCACATGTTGCTTACTGACTAAGAAGGTCAACAACATTACTGCCCCAATAATCTCAATGATGTGGCTGGTAATATTTTGAAATGGGTCACTTTTGATTTTGTATTGGAACTGATTTAACATGACTATTCTTATCAGTTCTATAACCATAGTATGGAAAAGGCAAGGCAGTTTGGAAAAATATTGTTGATCCCATCAGAGATTGACTAGGGAATCAATATTGACGAATCATTTTCGAGGAAGATATCTGGTTGTGGTCATTTGGTGCTGTGCAGTTACTTGAATCAATGCACATAAAGCTGGGACTAGAGCATATGAACATATCTTCACTATCTATTCCTACAGCAACTGGCATGTTCCACCAGTTTTTCAAAGCAAAAAATTCTTCCTTGTGATTTTGGCATCATACTTGCATAGCCAGCACCTGTAGCTCATCTTAATTTGTCTTGAGAAAGTATTGGTGAACCATCACCTTAAATTTCCACAGGCTGTTATGTAGTGGATGAATATATGAATGACATGCTATATCATATTGGGTGACATGGTGGCACTGCTGCCTCACAGCACCAGGGACCTGGGTTCAATTCCAGCCTTGGGCAACTGTCTGTGTGGAGTTTGCACATTCTCCCTGTGTCTGTGTGGGTTTTCCCCAGGCACTCCAGTTTCCTCCCACACCCAAGGATGTGCAGGGTAGATGGATTGGCCATGCTAAATTGCCCACAGTGTTCAGGGAGGTGTAAATCAGGTGGGATGCTCTGGGATTCAGCATGGACTTGTTGGGCCAAGGGGCCTGGTCCCACACTGTAGGGATTCTATGCTAGGTAATTTCAAAGGACAATTTGTGTTACCCTCATTGCTGTGGGTCTGGACATGTACATAGGTCAAGCCTGATAAAGCTGACAGATATACTTCTCTATCAGCTATTAGTGAACTTGATGGGTATTAACAACATTTGATAGTTCTGTAGTCACAAATAGTACATTTTTCCAGCTTTTTAAAAAAATAAATGAATTAATTTTATTAAATATTAGCTTGGCCCTCTGGATAGCCTACTGATGTTACCATCATGTCTTTGCACAGGTCTGTATACCAGTTGGGCAGACAATTCAACAGCAATTCCATAGCCATCTGGAAAGCAATCATAAAGCTTTACATATTGAATGTACAATATAACCTTTTTCTAGATTTATAGTGCTAGATTTATAGCATATGCAAAATAACAGCCTGCATGAAATTAGCTGCTGACAAAGTTCCTTGCAAATCAATTCCTGCTGATGTGTGCAATGTTCGGAAAAGCAATATGGTTTGTTATTTACACTTACGAAATGTTTAACAATGTTAATATCATGCAGAGATTATGCAAAAATCAACTGGCTAGGTTTTATAATGCCATGCCTCTGACATTTAATATGTTCATTATAATTGTTTTTGGAGTCCTTGCTGATTTTTCTTCATTTTTGGTTTACTTTTTAAAAAAATTTTGATTTGGAGCTGTGAAATGGGAACTGTGAGCTAAAGATGGTTTGGATTGTGGGTAATATTTGTGTTAAAAGGAAAAAAGATCAAACAAGCTTCAGTTTATTCATGATGACAGGCCTGAAAGTTCATTTAGGTTGGTTGCTGATTAAAAGGTTCTGTAGGCATTCAGTCACCAGGTAGAGTATCATGTTTAAACAGACAGCAAAATTTGGCCATTGACAAGGTCAGTACCTGGGAATTAGTTCCAGCAAGTCAGGAAAAGACCTAATGTTCTAGCAGATAGCAAATGCTGATTGGTAACTGGGACCTTGTGGAGGTGATAATCAGTCTTGATCTGTCAGAGTTTGTATTAGGTTTTGGACAGTGTTTTCTGTGGAAAAGGAACCTGTCTGATGATATTGCAGCATGAAGATCTGAAATCTCCCTGCCTAGCCTCCCATGATCAGCTCTTGGAATTTCAGAGAACAGAAAACTAAGTTATAATTATTACTGTCTTTATGTGATGGAACTGTAAAGATGACCCTGATTGACATCTTCAGAAAATCAGCCAAGAAACTACCATCTATGTCTGTAGGACAATACATTTAAAAAACGCTTAACTAACCTGTTAAACATAATTCATTATATTAAGGGTCATCACATGTTATAGAAACAATGTAGAAACATGCCATTCAGTCCATCAAGGCTACACTGACCCTCTGAAAAGCATCCCACCCAGACCGACTCCCTTATCTCTGTAACCCTGCATTTTCCATGGCCTATCTATCTCGTCTGCACATCTTTGGACTGTGGGAGGAAACCACAGATACAGGGAGAATGTGGAAACTCCACAGACATTTTCCCAAGGCTGGAATTAAACCTGGGTCCCTGCTGCTGTGAGGCAGCAATGCTAACTACTGAGCCACCGTGTCAGCCATCTAAAAGTGAAAATGCTAAGGCCATTGACAACAAGCCAAAATGCCCAAATCTTTCTTATCTGCTGTGTACCCAAAGAGATTTAAACACATTGAAACACAACTCAAGGATAGGACTTTATTCCTTGGAATGTAGGAGAATGAGGGGCGACTTCATTGAGGTATAATAAAATCATGAGGGCCATAGATAGGATGAATGCATACGTTTTTTTTAACCCATGGTTGTGGAATTGAAAACTAGAGGGCATAGGTTTAAGGTAGGAGGGGATAGATTTAAGAAGGACCTGAGGAGCAACTTCTTCATGCAGATAGTGGTGCATATATGGAATAGGTACATGGACGGGAAGGATTTAGAGGGATATGGGCCAAATGTGGGCAATTGAAACCAGCTTGGTGGGCACCATGGTTGGCATGGACCAGTTTGGGCCAATGGGCCTGTTTCCATGCTATATTACTCTATGACTCTAAGTTGAATCAAGGTGCCTATACATAGTGGACACCCAACACAGATTTGGGCTGGGGAACCTCTTGACCTGTAGTCACATGCTCTACCACTGAGCTATACTCTATTTCATAAAGCTGGGTAGAAGTGTTCAATTGTTCATTTTCTTTTATTTGTCTCTTGGCAGTGTGTTTGTTTGTTTGTCTGTCTTTTGTGTGAATGGGTCTAAAAAGAAGGGCTTTTGTGTTTAGAGCAAAGACCAATGAATTACTTCAGGAACAAAAACAAAGTTGCTGGAAAAGCTCAGCAGGTCTGGCAGCATCTGTGAAGGAAAAAATAGAGTTAATGTTTCAGGTCCGGTGACCCTTCCGTAGAACTGATACAGGCTGGGAAAATATCAGTTTATATGCAGAAAATTGGGAGGTGGGTGGCATAGGGATTTTTTCAGAAAATTGGGAGGTGGCTTCGTTGTTTAATTTTGCTCTCCAGAAGCATTTATATTTTTAATAAATTTTTAAATCATTTGTTTAATCTACAAACCTGTGTCGAGAATTGATTATTCACAAATTCTGGGATTGGTTAGTTAAAAGTCTAGTTAGGAATCACTAGAGTCAATTTCTTAAGGTTCTGTTTTTAATGTGTTGAATTCAGAGGTTAACAGCTGAATTAGTTCAGCCGTCGGTCTCCATGTCATACATTACTCACCGACTGCAAATTTATTTTTACTTTCCAAATATCATGCTCAGGTTATTCAAATTTTTTGGAAGGTTTTACCTTCCTTTTTGTATTTTGCTTCCTTTCATTATTTATTGGTAAATATTGCATTGTAAAAGATTAAAAAGTAATCAAGCCATGTTTCAACTGCTAATTTACTTTTTCCCAAATGTGACTTAACACAATTTGGGCTAATTGTTCCAGAGACTTGACTGTGGGAAATTTAGTATGGCCAGATGGGAATGCTGATTTCCACTTCAGCAATCAAGTGACCCAGAACAAATTCTTGGGATCCAGACACTTAAGTGCAGGGAAGTCATCATTGCCTGTTACAGCAAATAAAAGTGTGCATACCAACAAAGTGAAAGAACTCTGAACTCCAACGTGGTGCTCTGGTAAGTGACACATGAATATTTGATTGGCCAGAGGAAAGGAAAAACAAATTTTACTCTTCTTACAACACCTCTAACCTAGCTTTTTAAAAGGTGACGACTTTCAGTATAATGAAGCATATTTAACATACCTTTCTTTACTCTAAGCACGAACATTTATTGAAGGGAAGTGAGCAGGTAAAACCCAACAGAATACATTTCTGTTCAAAACTAGTTTCAAGTTAGATTGTAGCTTGTAGCAATATATATTGCGGTTGATGGTGCAGGAAATCCGCTCTCCTGGTAAATATATGTGACATTTAGTTTAGTTGAATTGGCTTGTGGTCCAGGGTTCTGCACAATGGATAAATGGTTATCCTTATTTCTCCTCGGTAATACGTGCCCTGTAATAATTTCATTTCACCCAACGGTGACTGCTGCTTGACTCTGGTAAGTTGCTGTTCATTTTTTTACTTGCATATGTATCTATAAAATTGTTTGAAGCATATCTCTCACTCGTATAGACTATTCCATCCTTTCTTCAAAGTCTCTTTTACATGAATGCTGATGCCACTGTTACATTATGCTGTACATTAGCATGTTATTATCATGTCACTTACGCTACACCCTTCCATCTTGATGATCTTTTCTCAGGAAATATAGGATTAAGTATCATTTCTTCCCTTATAGTGCCCTGGTGACCTCCTTGTGTCCATAAATGGCAAATTGAGAGTTCACTCCAGCTTGGAAGGATCCACTGGCATTGAAGTTACTGAGACAGTTATCTCCACTGTTACGAAAGGAACTTTCCAGCACTGGTATGAGGCCCCACAGTAGTGACGATGTCCTTTGTGAAGAGTAGCATCCTCAGGCACTTTTCCCAACTCATGGCTATGTAGAAGTGGTGTTTCTTGTAGCATACCCTTTCCGGCTAGACGCCTTGCAAGACAGCCCTCCTTCTCTTTCCAAGGCTTTTCCTTGCTGCTTCCTCTCGCTGTGTTCTGTTCATGTTGGAGGTTAAGTGATACTGTAGCAAATAACACAATAACGATGCAAGATATTGATCTTGCCTTCTTCACTGAGGTAAGCAAAACATCCAAACCGCTCTGACAAATCACTGTGGTATGTACTTTTGATAAGGCAAAGTTATGAAAGTCAAAAGCACCCTGCCTGTAACTGGTGAGTGTTCCCTTTCATAGCTCCAACAAAGGATCACCTGGTTTAAGAAATTAACTTGTTATTTCAGGAGCAATTAACAAAGACACTGCACATGCAATGAACAAATTTAATCTTCTGACAATTCAACAGCCTATCAGAGTCAGGATTAGGGCTCTGCTTGTGCAGTGTACGTGTCCCTACAACTGAACCAGGCATCCTGGGTTCAAATCCAATTTCCTCCACAGGTGTGTAATAACACTTCTAAGTTGATTTCAAAAAATATTTTTTTAAGTCTCAGCCCATCATATCCGTAGCCATTCAATGTCTTCTTGCACACCTGCATCATTCCAAATCAGAAATGTCACGCAGGAAGTGACCAGCATTCAGAGCAAAGAAACCTGAAATAGGCCTTAAAGGCATTAAGATATTAAATTTCATGTGTGACACAGCTCATCTCAAACTCATGAATGGGGATTTTCTTAAGTCTATGCCTAGCCCCACTGCTTCACAGGGAAATTGGCTCCATTTTCTTTCTGTTAATTTCATATTATTCTTCTCAGGGTTTTAAAAAATTCTCTAATGGGACATGGGTTTTACTGGCTGACCTGCTTTTATTGACCATCCCTAGCTGCCCTTAAGAAAGTGGTGGTGAGTTGCCTTCTTGAAGCCCTGCAGACCATGTCTCTGACACTCATTTTTCATATTTTAGGAATATTAAAAGTAACTGAAAAAAACAACCAGAGCAAAATTTTACCAAAAAGTTGAGACATTTTTAAAGACAAGTTTTAATGGCATGCTAAATCACGATACAGTTACTGAAAATCAACATGTCAGAGGCCAGTGACTAGTGCACTCAGAGGACTGAGAAGGATTTTTTAAAACATGTGGTTAGCTTCAAATTACTAATGCAACTATACCACAGTGACAAAAAGTCTTCACATCACCTATATAAATCGTTGACAAAGTAGACAAATTGAGTGAATGAACGGTAAATGTGCATAGTTTATTGAACAAACCTGATAAAATGGATCCCTCATTATTAATCTCAGACAGATTAACACCCGGAGAAAATTAGCAGGTGGAACTCTGTCCACCCATTGCCTGTAATAGAAAAGATATCACACCAAGTTATAAATTAAACTGTCATTACTGTTAACATCTCTTTTTCAATGTTCAATGCTAATTTCTAAATTAGCTACTAGTGCATAACAGATATCTTACCATCTGCTATTCAATACCAAGCATTCTCTTTACCCACTCAGTAGTTTATGAAACTCCAAACAAAGATTTAATGCAATATATAATTCACATTTATGACGTTAACCTACAATGAGCGTAGTTCAGAACCTATATTGCCTTTGTTGTGTGATTAGACAGTTTTGATTGGTCAGTGTATGGGTTGCATGTGTGGGTGGGTATACTTGGTGGACAGTACCTAGCACACAGAGACAAGTGGTGAACTGCAACACCTGACACACAAGTGACTACCAAATGGTTGGGGAGACCAGCGGAAATGATGGTCGACTTAGAAAAATAAAATGTAAGGGAGCCCTGGCTAAAGAGATTATTTCTTTAAGAAATGGGATGGGATTAATGGACAGGATGGAGATAGGAATGGGATAAGAGTCACAGAATTGTATGGGAAGGAATGGATGACATGATGGAATTGAGCAAATGTGGCAAGATGTGTCAAATATTATTCAAAAGTTAATCTATGAAGAAATGAAACTCTCCAGGAAAAAAATGTTTCAGAAATGCTGTCAGGTGCATTAATGGAATGTATCAGTGCTCATTATATAGACAAAGAACCTTATAATAGTCTATACACTTCAGAGTTTGTGGCAACTTCCAGCACCGCATCCAGTCCCTAGAAGATTTGTAATTACGAGGACAAGGGATGTTCCAAACATGCTCACTATGACTTGTAGGATAATAAAATGTGAGGCTGGATGAACACAGCAGGCCAAGCAGCATCTCAGGAGCACAAAAGCTGACGTTTCGGGCCTAGACCCTTCATCAGAGAGCTATCTATGACTTGTGTTTTTTTAGGATGCAGCACGCACAGGAATGGTGAGAAGACCTGTAAAGGTTGGTTATTGAATCTTCCATTATAACCATAAGGAGTCGAGGGGCTTCAGTGAGGGGAGGAGGCAGAAAGCAATAACGTGGGATGTGGCTGAAGCATAGAGCAGGAATATGGCTTATCTAACCTAAGTCAGTGGATCAGGTGGATCTAAGACTTCAGAAAGACAGGTGAATAACAATTTCAGCACAATTTGCTTCACGCAGCATTTCTTAGGTCAAAACACCTTAAAGTTCTACTTATTCCTCTCTCTGTAGACTGTTCACATGCCTATCTGAGCAGTCATCAGTTGCAATAACCCTAGGTCTACAAATCCATCCTCGCAGTCACCATACAACAAATGCTGTTCTTCACTCTTCTGAATACAAGCCATTCGTAACACTCCCGCCTCCATGCTTTCTCTCCTTACAGAAGAAAATGCACATTGGCAAAAGTTGGAGGGAAGGGTTGTGGAAGCACAGAGCATCATAATGAGGCTTAGATAATGAGTTGGGAATTTGGTACAGGTGAGAATTTGATGCAAAGGACGAAAAAGGAGGACACCAAATAATGCGCAAGAAATAAAGGGGAGCTCAGGGTTCAATAAGATGGAGGAACTGAAACAAATCTGCGTTAGCAAAGAAATGATGTTGGAGAAATTGATAGGATTAAAAACTGATAATCCACATTCCAGAGAACTTAAGGAAGTGACCCTAGAAATAGAAGTCATCTTCCATTCCCTTTGAAATAAAGGATAACATCACATTTGCTTCCCCTATTACCCCTGAACTTGGATGCTAGTCTTTTTTTGTGATTTATGGACAGGGACTCTCAAATTCCTCTGTTTTGTAGTTTTCTGCAATCTTTCTCCATTTAAATAATACTCAACTCCCCTATTCTTCCTGCAAACATCTTAATCTCACATTTCCCATGTTATATTCAATTTGGCAAGTTTTTTCCAACTTAAACTGTCTATTTTCCTTCTGCAGGTTCTTTATGCTATACTTGGCCATTTGCCTTCTCACTTATTTTTGTGTTCCTCACAAGCTTAGCTGTATTGCATTCACTTTTTTCATCTAAGTCATTAATAAAATATTGTCATCCTGAAAATCCCATGCCCCTTATCCAAATTCTGACTTTTGTTAGTTAGCCAATGCATATGTACTAATTCTAAAACCATGGGTTCTTATCTTATAAAAAGCCTATTGTGTGGTACTTTATCAAATGCAATTCGAAAATCTATCTATCCTGCTTGTTATCTCGTCAAAGCAGTCAACTAAATTTGTCAGGCATGACTTCCTCTCATGAAGCCATCCTGATTCTGCTTGTCAATACTGTGTATTTTTAAATGGTCTGCTACTACATCCTGTATGATAGACTGTAACATTTTCCCAGTTACAGATGATGAGCTAATTGGCCAAGAGTTACTTGTTATTGGTCTCCTCTCCTTTTTGAATAAAGTGTTACATTGGCAGTTTTCCAATTTTGCAGAATCTAAGGATTCCTGGGACATTACCACCGATGCAGTTACTATCTCTGTAGCTATTTCCTGTAATATCCTAGGATGCATCCCATCAGGTCCAGGGGACCTATTGGTCTTTAGCCCCAGTACTTTCACTAACACTTTTTCTCTAGTGATAGTTATTCTATTTATTTCCTCTTTTCCTTGTGATACTATTAGTACCTTCTACTGTGAAATATTCATTTAACACTTCTGCTGTTTCCAAGTTTCCTATTATTTCCCCAGCCTCGTTCTCTAAGGTGCCTATTTCAACTTGACCTCTGTCCACCTTTTCATAGATTTAAAATAGTTCTTGCTGTCTGTCTTGTTATTACTTGCAAGTTTACCCTCAAATTTTACTTCATCTGTCTCATTGCTTAGTTAAAAGCTTGTTTCCCATATGACTTTTTGAAACTTCATGTTTCTTGTTGCTTCTCTGGAGAAGTTTCTGTTCAAAGCTACTTCTTTCTCAGTAACTGTTCAACTTTGAGGCTTTTCTGGTCTTCAAACTTTACTAATAATTTCCTTAAAAATAAGTTTGTTCGAATTCTTCTTTTCTCCAAATAATCTCAGGTCTGTTTCTTGATCTTCACAGCTGCTCCAAATATGTAGACAGTGTATCCTGTAACTCAAATCTTGTTTCATTGTGTAGATTGAGGCCGCACTGAGTTTGTGTTTGAGAAAGAGTGGTCATGGAGAATGTAATATCAAAAATTGTCTTTGTTTTAATTATCTTCAGGTTTAGACGTCATAGTATCAGTATTTATTATACAGCAATACTCAGTGCGGCCTCAATCTACACAATGAAATAAGATTTGAGTTACAGGATACACTGTCTACATATTTGGAGCAGCACTGCTATACATGGTAATCATGATTTGCTAGACTTATAGTTTGTTTTGGGTAAGACTCTCATGCTTGTGCTCATGTGTGCTCACACTTTCCAGTGCTCTCTCTCGTGTGCTTATTTTAAAAAGTTCTAACTCCACCCACTGTGTCATTTGCTTGAGACACCTTCATAATGTTGAGCCAGGATCCTGCAATCCCTTAACAACAGTATTTATACCGTAAATCTCTGGCTTTCTTTCATTTTTTAAAAAGTCACAGATCGTATTTGTTTCTTGTAAGTTATGTTCTGAGACATGACTTGGTAAGATAAATACCAAGTGGCACACAGGGCCAGGGGCAATAAAAAGGCAAGAACTAAAAGGCAAAAAATGAGCTGTAAGTGAAAGGCAGCAATTAAAGGCAAGGCAAAAAGGTTAAAATAAGAAGGCATATGTTGACAGAGACCAATAAACTGCAAGAACTAATGCTGCAAGAAAGAGACCACGACTATTTTAAGAAGCTTTCATCTAAGATCCTTATTATTATCATGTGCAGGATACAATCCTGGATATAGATCAGAGGTATTGGAACACTGCAATACAAGAAAATGGAAAAAAAAGGTGCAACCTTTAAATATATTACTTAAATGATTAAGTATGATTGCCACCTTTAAGTGAGCCACCAGATCGTCTGAATGTTCTTATGGGAACAACACTATCAAAAACAGAGTCAAAGAACCACAGAGATCTACTGCACAGAAAAATGCCTTTTCGCCATCGAGTTCCCACTGGTTAAAAACAAGCACATAACTTGTATTCCCATTTTCCAGCACTTTGCCCATAGCCTAGTATGTCTTGGCATCATAAGTGCACATCTAAATACTACTTAAATGTTATGAGGATTTCTGCCTCTACCATCTTTACAGGAATTCCATATTTCCAGCACCATCTGGGTGAGAAGATATTTTCTCACATTCCCCTTAAGCCTCCCACCCCTTACCTTAAATCTATTTGCCTGCTGTTTCCTCTCTTGATTCACTCAACAGCCTGCAGTAAATTTCAACTGGTCTTGGAAATTTATCTGCTTTTAAACATCCCAGATCACTCAGAACCTCCTCTCTGACTAGGCTGACTAGGCTAATTTGTATAATTATATCACAATCCTTCTTCTTGATTTCTATACCCACTGTTTCTCGCACTCTGTTTCAGTGCCTCTGTTTCAGACCCACTAGTGAGCATCAACACATTTTGAACCCTATCTAAATCCTCCACTTTCACTCACACAAATTACCACTGTTGTCCGTAATGAGTCCTATGCTTTCCCTAGTTATCCTTTTACCATTGCTGTACCTGTAAAATAATTTAGAATTTTGCTTTATTTTACCATGCCCTCTTTTTGCTCTCCTAATTCCCTTTATAAGTTTCCTCTAGCAATTCTGCGCTTCTCTAGAGCTTCTGTTGTTTTCAGCCTTTAGTAGCTGCGGTAATCCTCACTTCTTGTGTTATAAGGAGAAGCTGAATAGGCTGGGACTATTTTTTTCCCTGGTGCATAGAAGGTTGAGGGGTGACCTTTAGAGCTTAATAAAATCATGAGGGACATGTATAAGGTGAATAGCCAAGGTCTTTTCTCCAGGGTAGGGGAGTCCAAAACAAGAGGGCATAGGTTTAAGTTGAGAGGGGAATGATTTAAAAGGGACCTGAAGGGCAAGCTTTTCTCACAGAGGGTGGTGTGTAAAGGGAACGAGCTGTCAGAGGAAGTGGTACAGGCAGGTACAATTACAATATTTAAAAGACATTTGGACAGGTACATGAATAGGAAAGGTTTAGACGGATATGGGCCAAATGCAGGCAAATGCGACTAGTTTAGTTTAGGAAACCCAGTCAGTATGGATAAGTTGGGCCAAAGAGTCTGTTCCTGTATGATTCTAAGACTCTATTCAGTAGTGTTATCATCACTTAAACTCCGTCTATCAACATCCTTGGGGTTACTTTGACCAGAAATTCAACTGAACTCACAACACAAACATAGTGGCTATAAGAGCAGGTCAGAGGCAAGAATTATTGCAGCAATTATATCTCCTCTTGACTCCCCAATTTCTGTCCCCAAGCCATCTACAAAGCACAAGTCAGCAGTGTGATTGAACACTCCCCACTTGCCTGGATGGGAACAGCTTCACCAGCACTCAAAAAGCTTGACACGATCCAGGACAAAGCAGTCCGCTTGACTGGCACGACCTCCACAAACATCCACTCCATCCACCATCAATGCTCAGCAGCAGCAGCGTTTATTATCTACAAGATGCATTATGGAAATTCACCATGACAGCACCCTCCAAACTCATGACCACTTCCATCTCTGAGGACACAGATACATGGGAACATCACCACCTGCAAGTTTCCCCCAGGTGACCCACCATGTTTACTTAGAAATATATTGCCATTCCTTCACCATCGTTGGGTCAAAATTTTAGAATTGCCCCCTGAAGGGCATTGTGAATCAACCCAAAGCACATGGACTGCAGTGGTTCAAGAAGGGTAGCTCATCACCACCTTCTCAAGAACAGCTAGGGCCAGGTAATAAACACTGGCTAGCTCATGATGCCCACATCCCATGAGTGAATTTTAAAAAAAAGCATCAAGACTGCTCTGCCATTCTAGATCATGGATGAACAACTCTACAAAATCACTCTCCTGCAATATCATTTAAATTATCCATGTTCAGAAACATATCAATTTCTTGAACAAAGACTGAGCTTCCACAGTTCTCTGGGATAGAAAATTTCAGAGATTCACCATCCTCTGAATGAAGAAATTCCTCATTGCGTTCTTAAACCTGCAATTATTTCCTATGATTCCAGAATCACTAGCCAAGGAGAACGTCCATGCTAGATTCAGCCTGTTGGAAATGTATATGCGTCAATGAAATGACCTCTCGTGCTTTGAAATGCTGAAGAATATGGGCCCATTCTCCTCAATCCCTCCTGAAAGAAAAATCCCACTCTATCAGCAATTAGTCTGGTGAACTACACTCCCTCAATGGCAAGTGTGTGCTTCCTTTGATAACGAGGCTAAAATTGTGTACAGTGCTCCAGATGCAATTTCACTAAGGCTAAATACAATTGCAGCAGAATAGCCTTATTACTGTACTCAAATTCCCTTGGGATGAAGGCCAACATAACAATTGCCTGCCTTATTTATTTTTTGCACCTGCATTTTGTGACTCAACCGAGGACATTCAGGTTCCTTTCAACATTTAAGGAATCATCTGTCTTTCTGTTACTAATTACTAAAGTGGATAACCGCACTTATTCACATTATATCTCATCTTCTATGATCTTGCCCGATTGCTTAACTTGTCCAAGACTTCAGAAGCCTCCTTGCATCTTTCCTACTGAGTATTCAGTAAATTTGGAAGTATTGCAATTGCTTTCCTTATTCAAATAATTTGTATAGATTATGTATAGTGGACTTTGCATTGATGTTTGCAGCACCCCATTAGTAAACAAACAATCTATCATTCTGTGAATTACCTATTCATTCCTGCTCTTTGCTTTCTGTCTATTCACAATTTTCAATCCATCAATAAATTCCGCAAACCCATGTGCTTAAATTTATTTACAATCCTCCAGTGAAAATTCAAATGCACCAATCCACTGGTTTTTTTTAAATACATTCCACAAGTAACATCCTCAAAAACATTGTTAAGCATGGTTTTCCTTTCATAAATTTATGTTGACTCTGCCAAATTTTGCCTTTCTTTTGTTCATAATATCTTATTTTCTAATATATTATTCGTAATAGATTATAACAGTTTTCCCAGTGCTGATATAAAACTAACAGATCAATAGTTCTCCGATCTCTCATTCCCATTTTTTTAATTAACAAAGTTACATTTGTCTCTTTCAAATCAGTGGCAGCATTTCCATAATTTGTACAATTACGAAAGCTTACTCCCGATCCACTATCTCTATTCCTTTCTAGTTTACATTTATATTCTTGCTTTCTTTCCTGAACAGTTCTTTGGTCATCCTTTGATGGGTTACAAATTGCTCCTAATTCTCAGGTTTACCATTATTTCTGGCATTCTTATAAACTACGTCTTTTGATCTGATGGAATCTTTATTTGCTTCCTTAACCATGGTTAACTTAGAAAATACAGAACCCCTACAGTGTACAAACAGGCCAGTCAGCCCAACGGGTCCACAACAACCAAGCCTCTGAAGAACATCCCACCCAGACACAACCCCTGCCCTATCCCTGAATTTTCCATGGCTAACCCAACTAACCAGCACATCTTTGGACTGTGAGAGGAAAGCGGAGGACCCGGAGGAAACCCACGATGACACACGCAGAATGTGCAAAATGCACAAAAAACAGTCACCCAAGGATGGAATCAAACCCAGGTCCCTAGCACTGTGAGGCAGCAGTGCTAACTACTGAGCCTCCATGCCACACTATCCTTTAACAATCCCTTTGGGTGTTTATGCCTTGGAGGAATGGATATCTATGGTCAGTGTTTTAGTATTTCTTTAAGTACTGCCATTGCCTGTCTAGGATAAAATATTTTAGGACATTTGCTCAATCCAATACAGACAACTTGCTCATATATCTTTAAGACCCTAGTTCCAGACTACTTTCCATAACTCTTTCTCATTACACAATTCCAAATCCAAAATAGTATAATACTTAGTTGGCTCCTCAACATACTGTTCCATAAATGCATCTCAGACATTTTCCAGGAATTTATCGTCTATAGCCTTAGCGGTGACTTGGTCATACCAGTCTATATAGAAATTTATGTTGCTGTTGTTACAGTATTATCCACATTGGAGCATCTTTTATTTCCTGATTAAAGCTTCTCTACATTAGATCCTTTCTCACATAACATACTAATGTCATCCCCTATTAAAGAGTTCTACCCCACCTCCTATTCCTTTTTGTCAATGCCTCCTAAATACAGAATATCCTTGGATGTTCGGTTTCCAATCTCAGTTAACCTGTAGACATTTCTCCACAGTAGCAATTAAGTCATACTCATTTACCTCAGCTTTGCATTCAAATCATCAACCACTCTAATTCAGTGGTTCCAACGCTGCTTTTTAGCCATTTTTTTTTCAATTTTAATGTTGTGTGATGCTTGCTATTGCTTCATCTATTTACCACATCTTGCTAATGTCCATATTTGCCATGAGGAAAGTCAAAATCTAATATAATACTGCTCTTTGCTTTACAGACTAAGTAAAATGCATTTTTAAAAGTAATTGGAACAATTTAGACCACAATAATGCAGCTGGGTCCACAAAAAATATGACATTTTTCACAGTGTCCAGACCATTTGGCATTAAAACCTTATAAAACCAATAAATCATTAGTTTTTTTTTAGTTGATTAACTGAACCTATAACATACTTCACTTCCATATAAGGCAATATACTGTCGCATAATATTATAGCTGAAGTGAAAGATTTGAGTATATTTACAAGATAATTTAGTGATGAACAGGATTTATTCCTACCTGCAGGTTAGCCTCTGCTTTACAAGGGCAACGAAAATCTCCAAAAAGAGCTTGTGATGAGGATGACAACTGAACTTTCTTTCATTTTTGTAATTGACACTATTGAAGGAACAGAAAAAAAATCAATAAATTCACTAGCAATATAGTTGTTACGATACAAAACCATAATTAGTTTCATGTGTATTTATCATTTCAAACTTTATATTGATACCATTATTTTTAAAACATGCTACACAAAACTGAAAACTATATAAGTTAAACATCATTCCACTACACTAATAATGAAGCTTGACATAGAAAATAGGAATAATTTCAATTTAAAGTCCTTAGTGAGATTATAAGAGTTAATACACTTCTCAGAACTGAAGTTTGAAATATAACGTACTTTGCTTACATACTCAAAGAGCCAAATATTTATATTACTTACATGGCCTTTATTTATCACAGATTTGGTATAACGCAGAGGGATACCATTGGAATAATATGATGAGGGTAGCCACTTTTGAAAATATTTGTAGCTCTGAGAATAATTCTCTTTAAAGTAATTTAAGTCAAATAGCTCTAAATTGTGATCACCCCATTTGCTACAAACAGACTTCATAATAAATGTAGTGAAATGAACAGTTTACAGAGTACGGTGGATTCATTTTTTTTCCACTATGTTTGCTAAATATTAACTTGTTTAAACGTGTAAGGGTTAATGCTGAAGAGTACATTAAAATCTGTCTAATATGATGGTAGTCAATGGACCTGGGTGTAGAACAGCTTAGGATCTCTGGGGAATTAAATTATGATCTATTCACAGCTAAGGTAACACTTCTCAAACCAGTATAAATTGCATACAGTTGCTGTGAAGCAATAAATATTTCAGGGTTTCTCGCTTGCTCGTTTAGCACTTGCTCACTTTGTCCCCAGGTGGAGGTTCAGAGCTTCACTTGCCTTTTTGTGATTTGTTTAAGACAAGAGCCTTTTCTCATTAGAACACCAGGAATGGTATTCCTTCCTCGTGTTAGACTGGGAAGGCCTTATAGATCCATATACTTAAAGGCGATCACAGTGGAAGCAACCACCAGCACAAGCAGCAGCAGCTTAGACAGATCTGACTGCTGAAATAATATATAGTGGAGTGATTGTGAAGAACTATGCAACATAAACATTAACTAGCACTACTGAATAAACATATGAGGGTTAATACTGAAGTTAACATAGATAATGTCCATGTACACATTAATCTTTAACTGTTCACTCTTTTTTTATTCATCAAAGGCTATGGCATGGTTCCAACTAGCATCTCTGTATTCCAAATTTACAACAGAATATAAACAAAGGAACACTCCCTCTCTCCAAGTAGTGCCTTCTATGTTGCATTCAAACATCGCTTCCCTAATTTCGCTCCAGCGTGCTTAAGAGACAATGGGTGGAATCTAACCAGAACATAAACAATGTGGGCACTGGCGTGTTAGTTGGGAAAATGTGGCAAGATCAGCAGAAGAGATTCTCAATGTTGAGAGAAAAGGAGGCCAATCTGCAACCAGGTTTGAATGGCGAGACGAGAATCTCATGAGTGATTAGCAAGAGGCCTTATTTACATCTATTAGCAAACTATTAGCATCCACAATCATCTCATTAATATCCATTTTCTAATTCTCCCTCACACTGGATAGAAACTAGATGGTGACAATTCATGACGTGAAAGTCTGAGTTGGTACATGGCAGGCCCAGCTCACTGCTGGCTCCTGAGCTCCTTCATTTTGAATAGCAGTCCCCAACAACTCCATGGCCAACAAACAACTGCTCCACCCCTCCAACCACTGAGGTTGACAGCAGACATGTACCAAGCTCACTATATCATCATTGCACATCTCTGACCCCACTTACAATACAGTTCTACACTTCAATACTTCACTTCAGAGTGAACCACCTCCTTGCATTGCAAAGCTACTACCAGCAAACTTTGCACGTAGGTACACGCACTCAACTCACAGTCAGACCAGGTGGATCTCAGGGCTTCTCAAATGCTCACTTTGCAGTTGCTCACTTTGTGCCTACTTGGAGGCTCCCAACATCTCCACCTTGCTTTTTTTATTATTTGTCCCCTCATCCAGAGTTTAAAGGCTCACAGTACTGCTGTCTTCGCCCATAGCATAATAAGATTATTTAGGAGCGGCAGGCTGTACAGCCCATTAAGGCTGCTCTGCTATTCAATGAGATCACAGCTGATCTGATCATCTTTAATTCCACTTTTCCATCCTACCCCATGATCCTCAATTCTCTTAACTGGATAAACTGTCTATCTCAACCGTAAATATATTTAACAAACCAGACTTCACAGCCCTCTACAGTTAAAAATGTCATTATTTCACTACACTCTATGAAGAAATTCGTTCATCTCTGTCTTTAAAGGGTGATCCCCTGACAGAGATTATGCTCTCTGGTCCCAGATAACCTCACAAGGAGTAATAATCTTTGCACATTTACTCCGTCAAGTCCCCCAAGAATTTTATATGTTTCCATAATGCCAACTCTCATTCTTCCAAACTCCAATAGAGGCCCAACCTACTCAACTTCTATGCATTAAGACAGCACCTCCACATCTGGGATCAACCTAGTGAACCTTCTGTGGACTGCAAAGATGTTGCCAGACCTGCTGAGTATCTCCAACAAATTCTGTTTTTGTTTCAGATTTCTAACACCCACATTTCTTTGTTTTTCTTCCCCTTATTTTCATATTTCATTCCCTTTGAAATAGAGATCAACATTCCATTTGCCTTCCCTATTACCCACTGAGCTAGCATGCCAACTTTTTGTGATTTATGAACGTAGACTCCCAAATTTCTCTGTGCAGTTGCATTCTGCAGGCCTTCTCCATTTAAATTATATTCAGCTCCTCTATTCTTCTTGCCGAAGTGCATAATTTCACATTTCCCCACATTATGTTCAATCTGCCAAATTTTTGTCCACTTGCTTAACCTCTCTATATCCCTCGCCATCTACAATCTATAGTATACAATAATTGTGGCTGTAGCACTGATTTCTGGAGCACATTACACATTTTCGGTTGCCATCCTTAAAACACCCATGCTAATATACTACCTTCAATACTATGGACATTTATATTACGAGTAACCTAATATGTTGAACCTTAGTAAATGTACTCTGAAAATCCAAATATATTATGTCCACTGCTTCCTTTTTATCTATCCTGTTTGTTACCTCCTCAGAGTTCTAATACATTTGTTAGGTATGATTTCTGCTTCATGAAGTTATGCTGACTCTGCCGAAATAAATTATTAATACTCTGCTATTACATCCGTGATAATAGATTTTTATTTTTCAAATGACAGGTGTTAAGTTAAATGGCTATCATTATCTAGTATTTGACACTTTCCCTTTTTAAAGAAAGGTGTTACATTGGGAGTTTTCCAGCACTCTGCAATGTTTCTAAACTCTTAATGATTCTTGGAAAATTACCACCAATGCATCCACCATCTCTGCAGCTACTTATTTTATCACAGAGGATGTATCTGCTCCAGTTGTATGGAGTCAAAAATCACCTGACACCAGGTTATAGTCCAACAGGTTAATTTGAAATCACAAGCTTTCAGAGTGCCACTCCCTCCTCAGGTGCAGTGAGAGAGGGCACACAGACAGAGTTTATAGACAGAGATATCAAAGGATCATACAAATTGTGTCAGTGGAGTGAACATTCTGAAAATGTCTGCTGGAGAACTCTGTTAGAAAAGAAACACAAGTTTTGATTGATTAAGATGTAAATTCCAGAATCTGTTTCAAGTCACTACTCCATGATATTTAAAGATTTTATCAGTATCTACCCCACGTTCCAAGCTTCAATCAGGCAAAGATACAAAAGGTGACACCTTGAGTCAGACACTGAATTGTGGGTATGAGGCCTCATTCAGAAACAGATTCTGAGTTTTAACCTGGAATCAGGTTGGTTTTATTCTGAAAGCAGGAATTTATAAAATGCCACAATGACTGACTATGACCTAAGATGTTGCCTTTTGTATCTCTGCCTGATTGAAGTTTCGAAGTTAGGCAGACACCACCTTTAATGATCTCGGGCAGTGATGTGAAACAGATTCTGGAATTTGCATCTTAATCAATTGAAACTTGCATCTCCTTTCTAACAGAGTTCTCCATCAGCCATTTTATGTTTCTTCACTCCACTCACACCAGTTGTATGACCCTTTGATCGCTTTGCCTATAAACTCTGTGTCTGTGTCCCCTTTCTCATTTCAATGAAGGAGCGGCGTTCTAAAAGCTTGTGATTTCAAATAAACCTGTTTGACCACAACCTGGTATTGTGTGATTTTTGACTTTTTCCACCCCAGTCCAACACCGGCACCTCCACATCATGGCTACCAGTTGTATAGAGAACAGCACTTTGGTATTGTGTTGCCTTTTAGCACATGCACAAGGCCAATTAGTTTGTCATGTTCTCAGTAGTGGCTCGTCAAAAGGGTGGTCATGTTGCTCTATGGCACCATGCTACATCAATTTTACACCTGCATTATGAGCCAGCAGTATTCTTGGAAAACACTGCATGTGCTTCAACCAAATGCCCATGTCTTGTAGTCTAAGGAAGTAGTCCTCAGTCAGGCCAAAGCAGAAAGCCTACAATTATGGAGTCACAGCATCATAGAATCCCTACAGTGCAGAAAGAAGCCATTCAACTCATCGAGTCTGCCTCGACTTTTTGAGCAGCATCCCACCTGAACACAGCTCTCCCCTGCCTCCACACTAACCCTGTAAACCTGCATTCACCACAACTAATCCAGCTAGCTTGGACATCCTTGGAGTGTGGGAAGAAACTAGAGCACCTGGCAGAAACCCATGCAGACATGGACAGAATGTACAAAGTCCACACAGACAGTCACCTGAGGAAAGGTCTGAACTCGGGTCCCTGGCACTGTGATACAGCAGTGCTAA
Organism: Stegostoma tigrinum; assembly: GCF_030684315.1. Taxonomy (NCBI): domain Eukaryota; kingdom Metazoa; phylum Chordata; class Chondrichthyes; order Orectolobiformes; family Stegostomatidae; genus Stegostoma; species Stegostoma tigrinum. The sequence continues at coordinate 62,950,174 of NC_081355.1, read as the reverse complement.
CCACTGAACCACAATGTTGCCCACCACAAGAAGTCAAGAGCATCATTCGCGATCACTTCAGAGGCATGAAAAAGGTTAGCTGCCTCCTAGGGTCACAGTTCAAGGATCTGTATCATTACTGTCTGGGAAGTGAGCCACAGTCAGACCCACAGGTTCAGTGCAACCTGTCTGGAGAGCAGCACAGATACCAGGCCAGGGTTATGATCAGTCATCAGTTGGGTTTGTCCCTTCAAATTGATTGATGTTAGGTAATCTTCAGTCCTAGGGGTCAGCTTAATGAATGTCAGGGCCCAACACTCCGTCAGGAAATTGGGTGTAGCAGGCTGGAGTGCAGACCAAATAATTGTGAAGGAGGAAAACTCAATATATATATAATTAATGGGGACAATAGTGCATTGAAGGATATGGGTTACTCTGGGGGGAGGGGCAGGGATCATCTGTACAACCACCCTGATTCCATAGGGTTCAGTGTAGCATGATGGCTGATGCGACTAAGCTGAAGGGCCAGGACTCAGAGAAATATTTAGAGATCAAGTCTTAATTTAAACAGATGTGTGGAAGATCAGGAGTGATGGACTCGACAGGGGGTGCAAGGAAGAAAGGAACATGGAGGCTTGGGGGAACCCTGAGGAAAACATTAGTTTTAGCCTGTGATTTATCGAGCCAAGTTTGTCCTACATCATCTTCCATACTCATGTGAACTGTAAATGAGCAATGAAAATGGAAATGCTGTGACCAGATCCAGAATAGCCGAGAGTTTTTTTTTGTCCAAGCACACAGGCTCTACTTGTGAGCACTGTGAGGCCTTTTAAGGGGCAATTGCATTTTCACAGTACAGGTTGAAATCATCTGTAAACATAGTACCTTGTATGTGAAATACAGCTGTGCCCAACTGTGTGGGTTACAGATCCTCATCTTGAATAATCTTGACCATGTCAGTGGTTATTGCAGATTAATCATAATTATTTCTGTGGAGCTGAAGTAATCATAGATGACCTCAAAAGTGAGACCTTTGGGATGCAATTCACAAAGACAATCCAAAATCTCTTAGGGTTCTGATAATCATGTAACTGATTTCCTTTTACCTTGAACTGTAAATATTCGTCAACAGTCTCCCATATACAATGCTGTCTTTCTTGAGTGATGTAGGGGTACACATAGAAGATATCAGTAATCATACAGCACCTGCAATCTCCTACTGTTTTTAGCTGGCACGGCTTGTGCTGCATTCATCAGAATAAGATCTCTATGTCAGAAGTCCATGCATGGTATTCCAAGAACCACTGCATGGAGTCGTAGCTAAACTTGCAAGGGCCAGATGCCTTAAAATGATGGTTACTGTAACACAAAGGCTACCCCCTGCAATCATGACTGACTCCATTACACAACACTCCAAGGGAAGCTAAGTATAGATATGATGCATTGTTCTTCAACCTGGCCAGCATGAAGAAAATGATAGGTCTGCTGAAGATGAGATTTGGATCCTTCGATCGGTCTGGTGGGGCTATGCAACACAGTCCAGAGTTTGCCACATTATGTTTGCATGCTGTGTTTCTGCATAACTAGATCAGACAAAGAACAAGTTTGATGGACGTTCAAGAGCTCAGACAGCAGCAACAGTCTTCCGTGGTGGAAGATGAGGACATTGAGCAGGACAAACATAACCTTCTGCATCAGCGGGCACCGCGGTGCCATGCACGACAAGCTGGACAAAACTTAGTTGATATCTATTCCAATAAATGTGAGCTGGGTGCAATAATCACTCATTGACTATAAATTTGTTGTTGTTTGAAAGGCAAGTAGTCCCTGTCTGTTCCCAGATGCAGTGCTTTTTGTATGTTTCTTCATTGCTTTTTCTGTTGTTGAATAGAAGTAAAAATTTTCAATCGTTTGAAGGCTCTCCAGTATCTGATGGTGCCATATTGAACAATGAGATGATGCCAGACAACATCGGGCATTGGGGAAAGAGTAGCACTCCCTTAAAATGATTTTGCAGAGTGAAACTAAGGATATGTAAACTGCATAGCTTGTTTTTAAATAGCGACACATGTACCATTGTGTGCTTGTATTTGCAATGAAGTGTATTCCATGACACCTATGTTCCCTCAGAAGCTTTTCTTTTTGCTTCCTCCTCCTAAACGTGCACTGTGAAGGGCAACTGCTAGCTTGCAGCACTTGACCTGGTGCATGGTTGGCCTTTCAAAATCATGCTGGGAAACCCAGCAGTCCCAGCTTCAGTGAGTGCTTCCCAGCAAGCGAAAGTAAACACAAGCAGGGTGCCATAGAAATGTGGTGTATAGTTAAACTGGTGAGTTGTGGAGACGAGCACGAGAATACATGCCAGGGCTCATGGAGAAATACCCTCAATGAAATTACAAATATTGATAATTAGTCAATTTCTGGTGAAATTCAGACCAATGTGCTTTATCTGGCCTACTTTTGCCAAATTATCACCAGCACTACTCAATTCAACCAAAAGATTCACAACATTTTATTATATAATTCTCCTTTAACATCATCTATTTTCATGGGCCCGACTTGTTGATGCCAAACACAAAGCAAAATACAGGAAATTAAACTCCATCCTAATACTGTGAAATTTTGCAAAAACAAAACTCCAGAAGTCTCATGTTTAACTTCTAGTTCTCCAGAACTTAGTATATCATAGGCAACAAAGATCGCTGGTTCCTGACTGAAACAGTTTAAATATTTTTTAAGTCATATTGTTCGCACATTTTATGACACACCTCTGTGACAGGTGGAACTTGAACCTTTTGGCCCAGAGATAGGGACATTACATTGCACCACAATATTCTTCATCTACATCAGTTTAACACAGACTGAGAGCTGGGATGTTTCATAAATAGTGACATATGCCTTAATAGATATCTTCAGAGCCTGCAGTCTGTGACACTTTTTAAATAAAGTGTTTAAATTTGCTTTATTTTAAAACACATTACAAAATATAAGTCCAAATCAAAATTATTCAGTGATGAAAAATAAAGAATCACAAATCCAGAAACTTGACAATCTAACAACTATTATATTTAAATTCTCCCTCCTCACTGTTAAATCGGCAGTTCGAGAGGCTTTGAGGACTAAAACAGACACAGGAATAACATGCAAAGCAATAAGCATTAGCTTATATTATGCTAATTATCTTTTTACTCTTTGATGATTGAGTTTTATTGGCTCAGGATTTCCTCTTCATGAAATTTTTCTCTACCCTTCAACTGTGCCTATTTTTGAAGGGGTGTACAGTATGTTCTTAGGAAGCTTCTACCAGGACTTGACATCAATGTCAAGTCTCCTATGAGAAGCCTTCAGAGTGTCCTTGCAACACCGCCTTTAACTGCCAAAAACTCATGTTCTCCAAAAAGATTTGTATTGGTAAGCACCTGTATGGCATTCTGACTCCATGGCCAACCCAATTCAATTACACCTGTCTCAGTATAGTGGCATCACTGGCACACCAGGTCATTTGAGCACCTCAGAGTTTGGTGCTTTATACTACTGTACAATCCACAGAAGCATTTGAAGACATCTCAAGTGGCAGTAGATGATTTTATTGGCATGATCCTGATAGAGAGTCCTAATCTCATGCACATACCAGAGTGGGTAGGACTATTGCTCTATAGATTTGTGATAGAGTTTGATCAGCAGGTTTCCTCTTCACTTTAGACCTGTGTTCAAAATCTGCCACCAATCTGTCTCATCAACGATACAAATAGCTTGGGAGTATGCGACCAAGAGATTATTCACTGAAACAGAGAATCAATATGGTATTAGAAAAATAGTTGAGCAAGCACTCCTATGGTGTTTTCTGTCAGACAGCTCCAGAAGAATTGCTAAGAACACAACTTGGATCTCTACACCCCACTTGTAGATGTAATCAAAGTTTTGACAAAGTCAGTTATGAGCACCTTTGCAAGGTAATGAGGTAATTTGATTGCCTGAGGAAGTTCATCAATGGCTTCTTGAGAGCATGCTAATGAGTCCTTGTTACAGTCTTCTAATATATCCTCAGCTACCAACAGTGTTAAATAGGATTGGATAGTAGTGTGAATCCTCTTCAAGCATGTTCTTCTCAGCCTGTGGTCCTGGCATTGGTCGTAGATATTGCATGGAATGGAAGCTACTCAATCTGTGCCAACATCAGGCAAAGACCAAGGTCTCCAATGACATATTTCATGATCTTATGTTTGTTGTTGTCTGTGAATTAGCTTCTGTTTCATATGTGGACATGCAATGTAGCATCATCGGTCTCTGATGTATGCAAAAACTTTGGCCCTGTGATCAACATGAGGAAAAATGAAATAACGTACAAGGCTGCTCCAGGGAAGTCATACGTTGAGCCTAAGGTTTCAGTTCATGACCAACATAAACAATAAACCAACAAAAGGAAATTTTAGGATGTAAATGTTAGTGAATAGAAACAAAGAGAAAATGTGAGTAATACAAGTGAAGCACAGCAGAGGCAAAACAGTATCACAAATCTAGATTTAAGGATAGCAGAAAAATACAGGAGCAGCATGGGGAACATATCAATGAAAAGGCAAATATAGTTTGGAAGGAGAATAGTTAAAAGGGATAGGGGAAAATAAAACAAGACAAACAACAGAAAGAACATCAAAAGAAACCAGGAGACTAGGAAAGACAGAGTATCAAACAATGGAAATGAGATAAATAAAAACTGAAAGAACTGTGGATGGTGTAAATCAGCAACAAAAACAGAAGATGCTGGAAATGCTCAGCAGGTCTAGTAGCATCTGTGAAGAAAATATCAAAATTAACACTTCGGGTCCGGTGGCCCTTCCTCATGTGGAAATGAGATAGACATGGGTGCAAAGGCTAAGTGGAAAGGAGAAATGTGCAAGCAAAACAGTGCAATAATATTAGATAGCAGGATGTGGACCTGGATGACCACAGCAGGCCAAGCAGCATCTGTGGAGCAGGAAAGCTGATGTTTCGGGTCTGGGCCTCTGAAGAACGGTCAGCTTTCCTGCTCCTCTGATGCTGCTTGGCCTGCTGTGTTCATTCAGTTCCACACCTTGCCATCTCAGATTGTCCAGCATCAGCAATTTCTACTATCTCAGTGCAATAATATTAATGTGTTTTAACTATATCAAGACTAACTGAATAAAGGCAATCCATGCAGTTGCAGTCCAAGGTTTTCAGAATGTCTCCAGAATAGTTTTGTAGATAAGCACTGGTGAATATGACTTCAGCTTTGTCTTAGTATTTGTAGATGATTTATAAATGACTTGGGCATTAAGAGTACAATCACAAAAACTATTAGTGTTGGAAGTTCAATAGTATGAGGCAAAATGTAAAGGAGATCAGGAAAACACAGACAACTTATTCCAGTGAGCAGGTAATTTAATACAAATATAATTTAACATATTTTTGGGAGGAGAAACAAGTAATAGGATGTCACACTAAATCAAAAGTAGTTGAATGTTGTAGGTGAACAGAGAAAAATAGTGATGATTTAAATACATAATTCAAAATAAATATGCCTTCACCACATATACTATAAAAAGGTCATAAAATAAGCTCGATTTCACAAATGTGTATAAGGCATTGATTAGGACTTACTTAAAGTACTGTGTGTAATTTTAGGGACCCAAGAACAATATAGCAAAGCCATCGACACCATAAATCATAGGCTTGCCTTGTTTATACCAGCAGGTGGGGAACTATATTTTCACTGAATCTGGGTGCTGCTGGTTGAACAACATTTGTCATCTGTCCCTAAATGCCCATGAAGTGCTGGAAGTCAGAAAGGAGTTAAGATGGCAGATGTGTCAGGCTGGAGAAGCAAATAGCCATCTAACCCACAATATTCCCTTGTTGTACTTGTAACAACCTTGACTCCCATTTGTTGACAAGAAACTGTCTTGTTTCTTCTTGAGCTTTATTGACACAGAGAAAAAATAGTATTAACAAATAAACTAGTCAGAAATATATAACAAAAGTTTAGAGAAATCAAAACTAAATATGGGTCTCTTTGCAGTTACGGGAGAAATTATAATGTGAAGCAAGGAAATGAGGGAGTCATTAAACAGATATTTTGCATAAGGTACTTGGAAAACTTTCACAATTGAAAGCACAAAATACTATCAAAATAGTCAGGAATCTATGGCTGACTGAGAAAGAGTAACGTTAAGAAATATGGAAACAATACTAGAGAAATGAATGGGATTCAGAGACAACAAATCTCCTGGACCAGATGCCCCTCTCCTTAGGTTTTAAAACAGGTGGCTGCAGACAAAGAAATTGTATTGGTTTTTGATCTTCCAGAATTACCAAGGTTTAGAAAAGTCCTCCCTGATTGAAAGGTAGTAAATGTAATCCATAATTGAAGGATCTATAGGCCACTTAACCTGGCATCAGAACGAGGGAAATTGCTGGAATCTATTACTAAAGACATTGTAACAGGGCATATTAGAAAGCCACAATGCTTGAATAGTTGTGGAAACAAGATTGTTAGCCCTTATTATTTCCCTGAAACGGATACTGGTTAAATGTGATAATCCAGAATTTGCTGTCAGCAGTTTTATGCTTCCCTGTATAGTATGCCATTGAAGTCCCTGCAGATTGTCATTGAGTAATAATCACAATTAATGAGAACCTATCAACTTATGGTATTAACTCTGATTCACAAACACTTGAAAATGTTACATCTTGAGTAAGGTGTGTGACTGGGTTTTTAAAACATACTAAGTCCATAATCATGAGGAGCATCACTGGACTTGAGAAGCTAATTTTCAATTTATGTAAGGTTAAATTTCTCCATAATGATTTAAAAAACCTTATACCATAATCCAACATATATATTATGACATTTTTTTTCAGTTTCTGGAAAGTTTTACTTTACTGTGGAATAATTGCATTTTAATACCCAACATTGCTATTAAAATACTTCAATGGGACTGTTTCTTACCCTGCTTGACAGCAAGGGAAATGGGGGTATAGACGGGAAAGTGGAATTGAGACAATAACTACAGTAGTAATGATCTAATTGAAGTATGGAGCAAGTTCAAAAACAAAATGGTCTAATATGCTCCTAAGTCCAATGTCCCTACATCAATGTTGCACAGTGCTTGAAAAATACAAACAAAAATTTAGAAAGGAGAAATCCATGGGCAGAGGAATCGATTCACCTCTATGGGCAGCTTTCTTCAAAGTTTGTGGCAATGTCATCATTTCATTGTTCACTTCAAAATCCAAACAAATGTGTTTGGGAAGAGTTAGCATAATGTTTGACCAAACGTGTTTGAGTAGTTTTAGACAATAGTTAACAGTGTTGATAGTGGGAAGCAAAGATAGATAATGCAATTGGATTTTCATACAGCATTCCGATTTAGCGACCTATAAACTACATTCATAACTTAGGTGAGAGAACCAAGTGCAATGTATTCGATTTTATTGATAATGGGAGACTAGGTGGGAAAGTCAGCTTTGTGGTGAATATAAAATTCATCCAAGAGATATAAAGAAGTGGGTAGACAAGAATGTGGCAGATGAAGTATATAAAAATCTGAAGCTGTCCATTTTGGTAGGAAGAATAGGAAAACAGGTTGTATTTTTAAAAGGTGAGAGACATGAAGATGAATCAAAGCACTGCGGACACTGGAAATCTGAAACAAAAACAGAAATTGCTGGCGAAACTCCACAGGTCTGGGAGCATCTGTGGGAAGAAAGCAGAGTTAATGTAGCAAGTCTGATGAGTCCAGTTCTGATGAAGAGTTACTGGAGTTGAGATAATAACTCTGCTTTCTTTCCACAGATGCTGCCAGACCTGCCAGGTTTCACCAACAATTTCTATTTTTATTTCGGAGGCTTGAAGATGTTAGTTTTCAGACAGACCTAATATTCTTGAATACAAATTTAACAGTTAACTAAAGGCCTAATAGGGAGAAAATTATATGTTATCCTTTGTAATAAAAGGGATTTGTGGGGCCACATCTGGAATATTGTTCACACTTTATTCACTATGCTATGAATCTTCGTGATTCTCTATCCCTGAGAGCTATGAATGCTTAGTTGCAGAGAAAATTCTAGATGGACAACTGTAGATCATTTGGATACTCAGGGAATTAGGGACTATGGGGATAATGAGAGATAGTGAAGTTGAGATACAAGACCAACCATTATACTATTAAGTCATGGGATTGACTGAATGGCTTACACTTATGTTCTTGTGTTCAATACCTAAAAGTTTCAAGTTCCACAGCTTCAGTTGACTGCTGTTGTTGCTCCCCGTATCGAATTCCATCATTTTGTTTGCCTTGAACAAAACGCTGTTGTTGTGATTTAGTTACTATTCCACGGCCTTTGTCAACATTTAAAGCTGGCAGCTAAAAGAACAAACACAAAAAAAATTTTCATCTCTTATTTTATGCCATCGTTCCACACTTACATTGAAATCTTTTGTGATCAATCATTCATTCTTAACGTTAGGAAGTAAAGACATACACCAACAATTTGTACAATTAGGTTAATTATAATTCTTGGTATTTATAAAATGGTCCATTAAAAGTTAACAAACAAACTAGGATCAAAATTATAAACATTCTAAGAAGTGCTTAAGTTTCACCAACAGTCTGTCAGTCAGGTTTCATGGAGACAAGCAATTTTGGATCACTTCCACCTCCTCTCCTAACACCCAGCTATGCAGCATTGTGACAAGCCTAGGAGAAGGACATCAATTCTTTTTAATTCATTTCTGGTATATAGGAATCACTGGCAAGGTCAATATTCATTCCTATTCTTAACTGGTCTTGAAAAGGTGGTGACTTTTCAATCCACTGGTGTCTTTAGGATGTAGGCAAGCCCATAGCATTGTTAAGGAGGAAGTTCTAGGAATTTAACTCCTTAACTCTGTTATTTAAGGAATGGAGAAATGTTTCCAAGTCACAATGGTTAGTAACTTGAAAGGGAGCTTGTAAGTGCTGCAGTTCCCCTATATCTATTGCCCTTGTTCTTTTAGATGATATTGCTAGAAGTTTCTGATTTGGAAGTTGCTGTCAAAGGAGCCTTGTCAAGTTGCTCTAGTTGATCATTTAGCCGCAACACATTGCTGCCACTGTGTGCTGGCAAACAGTGAGGAAGGAAATGATGAAAATTGCGATTTGCTAGCAATCAAGTCAGTTGCTTTGTCCTAGATATCATTGAACTTCTTGAATGTTGTTTGAGCTGCACTTATCCAATATGTATCCCATTATAAACCTGAGCTGTACCTTCTTAGGGATGTGAAGAGGTAAATAACCCATTAGGGAATTCTCAGCTTGTTACAGCTCTATGAAATTATTTATGTGGCTGATCTAGTTCCTGGTCAATATTCACCACAAGATATTGGTAGTGAGGATTCAGTAATAGAATTGCCATTAATTGTTGAAGGAAGATGTTTTGATTCTCTCTTGTTGGATACTCATTGCCTAACACTTGTCTCAAATGAATGTTATTTGCCACTTATCAATTCAAGCCTGAATATTCTCCGAACCTTCTTACATGTGGGTAGAAACTGTTTCAGGATCTGAGAAATTATGAATGATACTGAACACTGGGCTATCATCAGCAAACATTTCCACTTCTAATATCACTATGGAAAGAATATCATTGGGTAAGGAGCTGAAAATGGATGAACAAAGGATATTGGTCTGAGAAAATGATGCATCAAAGGCTTGGCTGACAGGATTATGGTCTTATGGTCTTATGATTAACTTCAACAATCACGACTATCTTTCTTTAGGTTATTATTGCTACCATTGATTCCCGTTGACTTCAATTTTGCCAGGGCTCCTTGATGCCGCACTTGGTGATGTGCTGCTTTAATGTCAAATCCTCTCACTTCGGCCCTAGAATTCACCTCTTTTGCTCACGTTTGGATTGGGGCTATAATGAGTCAGGGGGAATGGTTGATAACACTGTCTAGAACAACTTCGATTACTTTGTTGCTGATTGAGGGTAACTGACGGAGCAGTAATTAGAGTGGATTTACCCTACTTATTGTGGACAGGGCCTATGAGACAATTTTCTTCATTCAGTTTTCCTCTCATCGAATTTTGAACAGTTAAATGCTAATGAAAAGCAGCATAATTATTGTACATGATGAATAAAACAACATTTTTAGTATTATGCTAATATTGCTTATATACATGGTTCATTGTTAAAATACCATGGTGAGAAATATTCTTTCATTTAAAGTATAATAGATCCCATTGATAGCACAGAATTGCTATTTCTAAAACAGGCACTATACTATGGGTGATCATACCTGTTGCTTGCTTGCTGGTACATTCAAAAGATTAAGTAGTCGCTTAAGATCTGAATATTCTCTAAAACAAAAGAAATCTTGAGATAGTTGGAAAGATAATTAATAATTAAATTTCACCAATCCTTTCATCCCACTCGTGCTTAATGCAACTTTAAAGCATTGTACTGTTAATTTTTCTGAAACTGTTGATATATAAAGATTATATATATGAAAAATTTATTTGGCATTTAGGTGGCACATTTCAAGAATGACAAAATACTTTTGAAATAGTTACTCTCTCATGTAGGAAGAATTTTGAAGATTCTTTTGTGCATATTTGGAATGCAAATTCACTACAGTTACTTTAATTGCAGAGAGTACTCGCAAACAAGTGCATCCTAAGCAGGGTGTAAAAAAAATGGATTGAAAGATCATTAAACACTGGCAAATATTCCAATTACCAGCAGAACAGATTTGACCAATGGTAATCTGGTTTAAAATTAGTACTTCCTTATCAGTGACTTTTCCAGTCAAGATTTGAAGACATTTGGACAATGACTAAGATAAGAGTGTAGGGTAAGTGGGAAGGGTGGGGATGTAGGATACCAGGGAAATTGGTGTTTGGATTAGTGGGCAGCACTCAGGTTGGGCAGAGGGGAGGGATCAGAACAAATTAGGGATTTGTCATGTCTGGCAAGGTACAATTGAGATGGGGGTTATGGTGACACTATCAGACTTGGCATGGTTGGGTTGAGTGTATCAGGTCTGATGGGACTGTGTTGGGAAATTAGGTGCCAGGTCTGGTCAAGGCCAGGGTGGTCATTCAGGTCTTTCACGGTAAGGTCAGTGCCGGGTGGTTGAATTAGCTATTGGGGCAGTAGGATCAGGTTGGATCAATAGGGGATGATGCTGTTGGGACCAGCAAAGTTGAGTTGAAGTCAGTGTGGGATGTCAAGTCCGGTAGAGCCAGACCAGGTAAGGAATGGGGCAGTTCAGGTCTTGAGAAGGTAGGGTTAGAGGGAAAGTTTGAATGCAGAGAGAAGTCAGGATAAGTGGGTGTCATGGGGGAATAATACATGAGTCAGGGATTCAGTTTAGTACTTATTCAGGAACTAAAAAGTAGGGTTTAATCCACTCGCTTTTCCTAGGTAACTATTAAGCTTATATGAGTTGGGATATTTCACATTCTGCAGTTTAAATGGACTCCTTTGGAATGTTACAAACACTGCAGAATTTCCCTCAGATATTTGTGGGTAATTATCATGGACTCAGCTGTGTTGGGAATTCTGCAAGGTCTTGAACCACAACTGCAGTCTACAAAGCCACAACAGCTATCTGGCCATTGGAATATCTTGGCCATTTAGTCTGTTCCTCTTTCCACTGTTGCTGTCAAACCTGCTAAATATTTATTATTTATTTTCATGTCAGATTTCCAAAATTTGCTTTTATTTTTATAGAAGTTAGTGACAACGGGAATTTTCTAAGTGTTGAGTGAGTAGTTGCACACTGAAACTTGGATTAACATTTTGATTCCAACTTGAAAAACTTTAGTAATAACTAAATTCAAGTTAATTTTTAAACAAAAATTGCCTGTCATTGCTAATTAATTGCCATTCAGCTGCAATTGATTGTCTAAGTAAGTGTTGATTTCTTTGAGCCCTCTTGTGGCACAGCAGTAGTGTCCCTAACTCTGGACCAGGAGGCTTGGGTTTGAGTCCCAACTGCTCCAGTGGTATGAAACAACATCTCTGAACAGGTTTATTAGAAAAATAGTTTAATTTTCAAAAACAATTAGAAACGTATAGAAGGCCCGCTTGTCGCAGAGTGGTAGTGTCTCTACTCTGCCCCTGGACCAGAAGGCCCATGTTCAAGTTGCTCCAGAGCTGTGTAATAACATCTCTGACAGGTTTGTTAGGAAAATAGTTTAATTTAAAACAAAATTAGAAACATATAGATGGCCTGCTTGTCGCACAATGGTGTCTGGACCCTACTCCTAGAATTGAAGGCCCAGGTTCAAGTTCTATCTGCTCCAGAGCTCTGTAATAACATCTCTGAACAGATTGATTAAAAAAAAAGTTGATTTCTTCAAGACCTCTTATCGCACTATATGGTAATGTCCCTACCTGACCCCTGGACCAGGAGGCCTGGGTTCAAGTCCCACCAGCTCCAGAGATATGTAATAACATCTTTGAAAAGGTTGATTAGAAATTAAGGTGGTGTCTTTGAGCATGAAGCCAAACAACATGGGTGTGTCTCAAAAAGATGAATTAAAAAATCAGTCATGGCGAATGCACAGTGTAATTGTGAACACAGTACAGAAGTTGGGAATTCACTGCAGAGTGGAAGGAAGTGCTGCTCTTTATTTTCAATATATGTCATGGTTTGTTGTTCAGATAAATATTTAAACTACCTACAACTTAACTTACTTTGTCAAAATGACCTTGTTTATGCCATTATGACTGACTGACACTGTTATTTGTTAAAATCTAAGTTTTTAGACACCTAGGTGTTAAGTAAATAAAACAAGGCTGGAGACCTGTCGGCAGTGTGCTGCATCTGCAGCTTTGTCGAAAGAATCTTGAGCCTTAACAACTGAATGTGAAATAAATGACTGAATTTTATTTTAAGTCTTGCATGGAATGTGGATGTCACTGGCAAGGCTTGTCCTTGAACCTTGTGGTTTTTCAGGGCAGTTAAGAATTAACTACATTATGGTGATCTGGAGCTACATGTAGCCCAGATAAGGATGGCAGATTTTCTTCCTCAAAGGACATCAGTGAATCAGATGGGGTTTTACAACAATTCATGATTGTATTCATGATCACAATGCTGAGCCTCATTTTGTATTCCAGATGTATAAATTGAATTAAATCCTATCAGCTGCTGCGGCGATATATGAACCCATTTCTCAATAGCATTAACCTAGACTTCTAGACTAGTCCAGCGACATCACTATAACAGCATATCCAGCAACATTAACTCCAAATTGTTGAGCTGCAGTCTCATGTGCAAAGAATACAGAGCATAAGGAAAGGAGATGGAAGGGGTAATGCGGATACTTTGATCTTTCACAGTCAAATAGACAGCTAATTCCCTTTGGTTATTAAATAGTGCAGGTATGGTTGGTGGTCACTGGACAGCTGGATGTAATTGATACAGTCAGTTAAGGGAGACCATGCATTCTGCTGCAGAAGTATCAATCTTTGCCATTAACAAGCTTTAGTTCCATTGAATGAGCAAAAGGTCTGCAGGGTGGAAGAGCAAACAAACCAAAATACCATGGTACAGGAGACCATTCAAGTGAGGGGACTAAAATACAGCATGGCAGCTAAGTATATACTGTTCTCTGCAACCACAGAGCAGAGCTCCAAATGTTTGTTGCTGTGATGTTTGGATATTTTGTGACTGTAGGAAAACAGGGACTTGAAAGGATTAGAGATAATGGGAACTGCAGATGCTGGAGAATCCAAGATAACAAAGTGTGAAGCTGGATGAACACAGCAGGCCAAGAGTATCTTAGGAGCACAAAAGCTGACGTTTCGGGCCTAGGGTCTGCTGCTTGGCCTGCTGTGTTCATTCAGCTTCACAGTTTGTTGACTTGAAAGGATTCATGTCCAGGTTTGGATACATAGCACCTCCCACAGGGATGATGCAAGCCAACACATGACTGAGAAAACTTGAGGGGAGAATCATCATGGCTTCAGCAGAGTTAGACATATTTCTGTAAAGCTGTACATAGTTCCTAATGTAATAAACGATGATGTGGAGGAGACAGTGTTGGACTGGGGTGGACAAGGTTAAAAATCACACAATACCAGGTTATAGTCCAACAGATTTATTTTGGACTCATACTCTTTCTTAAGATGTCAGAGACAGAGGTGATATCAGACACGATTTAGAAGCAAAAGATCAAAGAATCATAGAACTGATGCAAGTGTATTGAACAAACCTAAGATGGCTGTTAAATCTTTAACCAATTAGAAAAGACTAATGTACAAATCCCAGAATTTCTTTCAAGTCACTGCCCTAACTAAAGGTTTTATCATTTCACCAGAGGTGACATCATAGTTCAGACAATGCATTTTGGTGTGAGGCCTTGCTTAGTATCTGGCAGCGTAGTAACTTGGAGTTAATTAATTTCCAAAGTGCGAATTTATAAAATGCTATATTGAATATCTACTAATTGTGTGCTTTTTGAACAAGTAGAATGTATCTACAAATACAAATCTGCAAGTGCAAATTCATCCTGTGTGTGTGTGTATGTTGAGGGCGGGAGAGGGAGAAAGTGGATGTGCGGCGGAAAGAGAGAGCGCATTTGTGTGAGAGAGCACGTGAGTACGTTTGTGCGTGTGTGCATGACAGAAGATCTGAGTGTGTGAGTATGTGTATGTGAGTGTGTTGTATAAGAGAGTGAGTGTGTGTGTGTGTGTGTGTGTGTGTGTAACCCAAGATCCTGTTTGAGGACATCCTCAATGGGTACCAAACTCTGCTCAGAGACTCTGCACTGTTGTGTACCCCAAAGTCCACCTTGGAGTACATTTACTCGAAGATCCAAGGCCGAGTGTCCTCGATCACTGAAGCATTCCCCCACTGGGAGGGAACATCTTTGTCTGGCAATTGTTGTACAGTATCCATTCATCTGTTGTCATAGCGTCTGCATGGTTTCGCTAATATAACATGACCTGGGACATTCTTGCCTGCAGCGTGTGAGACAATGGTGGCCGAGTCACGTGAGTATTTGCCAAGCACGAGGTGGGTGGTGTTCCCACGTGTAATAGTAGTTTTCATGATCTGACATGTCTTCCAGAGGTTGCCATGGCAGGGTTGTATGGTCTCGGATCTTCAGGTAAATGTCCTCCAGGCAGACTTTGGGATACACAACAATGCAGAGTCGCCAAGCAGAGGCTGTTGGCTAAGGTCGGTCCCCATGCAGACAGCCTTTTGGGTTCATGTCACACTACAGGTGATCCACTCGCACGCACGCACACGCACGCACGCACACACACACACACACACACACACACACACACACACACACACACACACACACACACACACACACACACACACACACACACACACACACACAAAAAGCTATGGGGTGAATTTGCATCTGTACATTTGTAATTGCAGGTACATTCTATCTTGTTCAAAATGCACACAATTTGTAGACAGTCAACGTGGCATTTTATAAGTTCCTATTTTGGAAATAAAACCAGTCTGACTTCAAGTTAATACACAGACAGATTCTTAACAAAGCCTCACACATAAAATGCATTGTCTGACCTATGATGTCACCTCTGGTATTCTGATAAAACCTTTGGATATCTCAAGGCAGTGACTTGCAAGACATTCTGGGATTTGTATATTAATCCTTTCTAACTGATTAAAGATTTAACAGCCATCTTAGGTTTGTTCAATACATTTGTATCAGTTCTATGAACCTTTGATCGTTTGCTTATAAATTCAGTGGTTGAATCCACTTCACTCACTGACACCTGAAGAGGGAGCAAGACTCCGTAAGTTTGTGTCTTGAAATAAATCTGTTGGACTATAACCTGGCGTCGTGTCATTTTTGACCTTTTAATAAACTAGTCAATTTTAACCTAGTGAAGGCTTGGTAAACTTTCCTAAACTAGATTAACCAACATATGACATGGTGGCATCTGTGAATGATCCCATAAAACATCAAATATAACTTTACAGAAGATTAGAAAGTCTGATCTGAAAAGATCGCATCAGAGATGCAGAACTTGTGAAGATGCAGTGGAAAATTTCTAAGCTACTCCACACACAAAGTGAATACAGCGAGAATCAGTAGAAGCGTGGCTTAAAATAAAATGCATTCAGTCCCGATTCAAAGACAATACCATTATATTTGTGGATTTTGAATTAGTAAGGGAAAATTAAACCATGAAGGAGCAAGTTACATTGTATATTTCAGGAGCAGTGAGTGAAGAGATTACTAAAATTAAGCAGTTTTTAATGATTTTGCATGGCTAAAGAAAAAAATACCTAGTAGAGAGTTTCTCCAATGACAAACAATGAACATAGCAGGTACCAACGTGGGACTTTGTAGCATAGCTAACTCCGAATCCCGATAAATAAATTTACACTTAAACATTAAGTGAATTGCCCAAAACTTCAAAAATCCATGGATCATAAGTTTACAGTGCCTGAAATATTTGGACAAATGGAAGCATCAAATCAAACTCAAAACTGACCCTTTGGATAAAAAAGATATTTAAGGTACACAATTACCTTAGGCTAGATGGCAAGTGTGAAGCTGAAAAGCCAACATATTATTTTACTTCAGAGAAACAGGAGCAATTGTATTATTGAAATACAAGGCTTTAATGAGACATCAGATAAATCTGAGCAAGTCTTAAAAGCTTTCGATAATTATTTCAACCCATTGAATAAAAAGCTACTAGAAAGGGCCAAATTCTACAGAAGCTCCAGAAACTAGGTACACCAATAAATAGCTTTGTAGATACCTTTACAAAACAGCTAAAGGAGATCGTGCCTAACAAATTTGATTAAATATTTTGAGGAGGTGACCAGGTATGTAAGTAAGGGTAGTGAAGCTTTGGCAAAATCCAACATAGTAGACTAATAAAAAAGGTAAAAGCAGATGATCCCAAAAGTTGAATCGACAATTGGTTTAGTGGTAGGACACAGAGAGTGGTGGCAGACGGCTGTTTGTATGACTGATGGTCAGCATGCAACTGCTTACTACAGAGATGAGCACTGGGTCCCTAATGTTCATGAAATAGATAAATGGTATAGAAGAAAATGTTGGGTTGGGTGGTGTGTGGAAATGATAATTACATTTGTGGATAACACAAAGATTGGCCACGCGGTTGACAGGTAAAAGATCTTAGGTTGCAGGAGGACACAGATAGATTGATCAGACGGGCAGATGAGTGGCAGATGGAATTTAACCCTAAGAATTCAGTTGATGCACTATGGAAAATGTAAATCAGGCATAGGAGTACTCAATGAACAGCAAGATACTAGGAAGCTCTAAGGAACAGACGACTTCTGAGATGCTTGTCCACAGATGTGATATACAAGGTAATGAGAGGCAGGGTAAAACAACTGAACAGAGAATAAATATTGGCACAGAATGGCTGTAAGATTTATCAGAAGGAAAAATGTGACTAATGAGCTACTACATGTGATGGTATTAATATTCCAAAATTCTGTTCATTCAGGAAAAACTTCCATCTCACTGGAATGTAGCGATTAAAATCTGTATATTCAAGAAGTTGGGGAAAAGTTAAACCAAAGATCATTTAGCTTGAAGACTGTCACAGGAAAGATAGTAGAATTGAACAGTAAAGAGATTGTACCTGCACATTCAGAAAACATCAAGGTAATTACATGATTTTGTCAAAGGGAAATCATGTTTTACCCATTTATTGAAGTTCTTTGTAGAAGTAACATTTGGTGTGGATAAAGTGGAGCCTGTTGACTTGCTGAACTTAAATTTTCAGAAGGTATTTGATAAAGTGTTATTGCAGAAAATAAAATCTCATGTTATAAGGAAGTGTTACATTAGCGTGCGTAGAAGATTAGCTGACTAGCAGAAAACAGAAGTATGCATAAATGTGTCTGCCTTATTGTCAGGATGTGACTAAGTTGTTTATAATTTACATCAATGACTTAGATGAGTGAGCAGAAGGCTGTTGTGGTGCAGTGTTAGTGTCTCTACCTCTGAGCCAGGAGGCCTAGGTTCAAGTATCACCTGTTCCAGAAGTGTGTCATAACATCTCTGAATAGATTGATTAGGGAAATATCCAGATG
This sequence comes from Stegostoma tigrinum, assembly GCF_030684315.1. Lineage (NCBI taxonomy): Eukaryota > Metazoa > Chordata > Chondrichthyes > Orectolobiformes > Stegostomatidae > Stegostoma > Stegostoma tigrinum. The sequence continues at coordinate 62,932,104 of NC_081355.1, read as the reverse complement.
AGGTGAGCGAAGACATGGAAGCTAAATTTACAGATAGCACAAAAATAGAAGAGTTTGTTGCAATGGGGACATAAAGAGTTTGCAGGTGGATATAGATAAAAACGTTAAGTGAATTGGCAAAACTCTGGCAGGAGTGCGATGTGGGAAAATGTTAAGCTGTTCAGTCTGGAAGGAAGAATGAAAAAGCAGATATTATTATAATTAATAAGGCACAGAGGGATTTAGGTGCTCCAGTTTATGAGTCACAAAAAATTAGTATGAAGACACAGCACATAATCAAGGAGGTTAATGGGACATTGACTTTTATTCGGAGGAATTGAACATAAAAAGTGAAGACGATAGGCTTTAGTTATAAAGGCATTGGTGAGACCACATCTTGAAAAGTATGTGCACTTTTTGTTTTTTTAAAATTAGGACATTTAGACAGTTTGGGGGGGCTGGTTTTCTGAAGGCCCTTTTCTGAAGAAGGGTCTCGGCCCGAAATGTCAACTTTCCTGCTCCTCTGATGCTGCTTGGCCTGCTGTGTTTATCCAGATTTACACCTTGTTATATTGGACAGTTTGGGGTATGTTTTCACTGGAGTTTAGAAGAATGAGGAGTAACTTGATTGACGTATTTACGATCCTGAATAGTGTCAATAAGGTTGATTTATTTATTTATTGTCATATGTATTTTGTTACAAAATACAATGAACAGTGTTGTATAGTGTCACCATTTTTCAGCGCCATCTTCAAACACAGAAAAATAAACCAAAACATAGAATATAAAGGCAGAAAAATAAAGAAATAATGTTCAACAATAATAAACTTCTTATTAAGGGCTCAGCCACGGACCTGGAGTGACCAGCCTCGAGTCCCCTTGCCGCTGGACTTGGTAGTCTTGGCAGGATGCTTCCTCATTTGGGGTTAGTCCAACTAGGAGACACTGTTTTAAAATTAGGGGTCTTCCTTTTAGCATGGAGATGTGGAAATTTTCTTTCTTGGATGTGTGACTCTGAAATTCTGCCTCATAAGGCCACAGGGGCAGTTGCATTCAATATTTTTAAGGCAGCTGTAGATAGATTATCGTTAGACAAAAGAATCAAGGGTTATTGGGAATAGAGATAAGTGTAGATTTTAAAATATGAGCAGATCAACCATGATCATATTGAATGGGAGCAGGCTCCAGGGGGTGATGTATTTACTTCTGCTCCTACTTTATATGTTCATATGTACTCGCTGCAGTGTTATCATTGAATAGTGTTCTTCATTTAGCTGAGTACTTTCAACTGATGCATCAAATATACTGAAAAGAATTGAAGGACAGAAAGCAACACAAAATCTCAGCTCCAATGAAGTACCAACAACTATGTAAATCTGTATCAATTAGTACAATTATCATAGATGATTCATTTGGACAGATATAGGACACATGTTGCAATAACAAAAGTTCTTCCACCATAACAAGAATAAACTGCAATCTAGCATGAACTATCTGAAGCAAAAAAATCTAATTATGTAATCTAAAATGGAAATACCTTTTATTCCATGAGTGTAATTTAAGATTAAAGGAGCAAGAAACCTTAGACTAATTTCAATTAATTCTCACTTAAAAGTTAATAACCTAAAACACAGCTATAGTAGAACAATGATAATCTTACTGGACTGGTAATGCAGATACATTGCACTAATGATCTAGAGGCATGAGTTAAGACCAACATGGCAGGGAAATTAGCTACTGTCTTGTTTCCTCAGCAGTAATGAAATTTGTAGAATCTTGGAGATTATGCTGAATAGTCTTTTTTCACACATTGCTTTCTCACTGAGTGCTTCTATCGAGAGATGGCAAGCACAGGAAGAGAGAGAGAACATGTGAAAGCCTTCCAACTTCTGGTCTTATGAATCTATTCTTTTTTCTCTGTTTGCTCTGACAAGTAAGATTCTGAAACATGATTCATTTGTATTTTGCACAGTCTAGCTCCATTGTCCTTTCAAGCAGAATACCCCGCAGACAACTTTTCATCTCCTAACAAGTGTACAAAATGTGAATTAAACAAGAAATGCAACTTTTTTTGACACTGACTTGTTTCTTATGAAAAGATGGTATTTTTAGTGCATCTAGTTTAGAATATCCTGCACGGATTCTCTGGATTTGCTTCAATCTGTGGTCAGGTATAAAAGCTGCTAGTCTATTGTTTGTCTTTTTAAAAATCTCTTTGGTCTATGGAAGTCTCAGATATTAAAATCATATGATGGAATTGAATATCAACAATCCATGTTTATTGTAACACCATTCTTAATTGCTTTTGAGAAATGGTGATGAGGCACTTCCTTGAACATTTGCAATCTATTTGGTACAGGTTCATGTACAGTAGTTAGGGAGGGTGGTTTAGGATTTTCTCCTGGTGAAAATGAAGGAATGGAATTAGATGCCCAAGAAAGAGTGGTATGAAACTTGAAGGCATCTTGCTTGTGCTAGTGTTCCCATGTGTTTCTTGCTGTTGTTCGTCTAGATTATAGTGGTCCCAAACTTGGGAGGTGATGAAGAAAGAGGGTTGGTAAGGTTCAGAAGGACATCCTGTAGATGTACAAATTACTGCCATTTTGTACCAGTGGCAGAGGGGATGCATGTTTTTGGCAGCGGATGGAGTACATATCAATCAGGCTGCTTTTTCCCAGATAACAGCTATTGGTGCTGTTCTCATCGAGACAATCAGAAAGGAAATCCTCATCTTCTGGTTTTGAGATTTCACTGACTAAACCCCTCTGTTAAGGTGACTTGATCCTCTTAACTCCTTAAGAGAAACTAAACTCGGTTCTGACATTAACCCTAGTATCTTCTGAACTGAATTAAAAACTTGCTTAAAGCTTGGTTTTTCTGTTTTCAAAGCTTATGGCCTTCAATGTTTGCCATACCTGTTGTAATCTTCAACAGTATAAAAGTCTTTACATTTACACCAGAGAAGCCTGCAGTCATCTGGTTTCTGACAGACACTAGATTAGGCCACTGTTATGGAAGCAATTTCTGACCTTTTTTTAAAAAAGAAGACCCTTCACAGAAACAATCAACTCTGATCTACGTCTTCACACAATAGCAGGGGAATTGCAAATGGGGGCTAAATACTATGTAATCATGAGCAAATGTACCTACTTTTGATATCAAGTTGGATTGAAGGTTATTGATGAAGCAGCTGAAGATTGGATCCAGTACACAACCTTGTGAATTTCCTTCCCTGGATCAGGGAAGGATGGCCTCCAACAACCTACATCCATTTTCCCTTGTGCTAGGTACAACTCCAATTAGTGGACAGTTATTCTCCTAATTCTACTGTCTTCGATTGTGCTTAAGCTCTTTCATGTGACACTTGGTCAAATGTTGCTTTGATGTCAAAATCAATTTCCCTCATCTCATCTCTGATATTCAGTTCTTTTGCCCATGTTGCAACAGGGCCTTAGAGAGGTTTGGAGCCAAAGAGATGGAATCCAAACGGGCAATAATGAGCAAGTGTTGACTTGCAAATGCTGCTTGATTGCAGTATCAATAACATCTTTCACCCCTTTGTTGATCACGGAGACCACACTCCTGGGTAGTAATTGGCCATATTGAATTCAACTCGATTTGCGCGAACAGGATATATTCAGTAAACAAACCAAAATTTTGAAAAGCCACTGTCAGTAATAGCAACAATGAAATTACAATATTGCAATACACAATGTCCTAAAAACCTTTCTTCAGTGGAAGCAACTCTGCTCTCCTTACCTCGTTGCGCCTATCGGTAACTCCAGATACAAAAGAAATTGGTTGCCTTTTAAGTGCCCTCTAAAAATGGCCTAACAAGCTATTCAGTTATATCAAACTGTGACAAAAACATATAATAAGAATAAAACCAGATGCAAAATCTAACAGTGACCTACATACCAGCCATGGCAAAATCACCGCCAGTTCAGTTGACCCTGAAAAGTCTTCCTCATTTACATTTAGGGACTTGTGCCAACGTTGTCCCTGATACCACTCAAAGAACAATGAGACTTGTCATACTTACAAAATTTTATCTTTCAATCAGGGTCTTCCATTATCATCCATGAACTGTAGTACAGTGATGCACACCTGCTCTGGGAGTCCTCAATATTGACATCAGAGCTTGGCATCAGATCACACATGGGCAAAGAAGCCTCCTGCTGAATACTATCAATCACACATCTTTAGCTGATGAAGCAGTGAGGCTGTATGTCAAATACAACTTGGAAGAAACACTTAGAATATCAAGGACACAGAATGTACTATGGGTCCCTGACTTCATGTTCATCAAAAGTGACTCAGTAGTACTACCACCGATGAATGTGGCCAATCTCTGCTTGACATTATCCTCACTACAGTCTACCTGTTGTAAATACGTCTGCCTTTGATAGTACGGTTAGAAAATAACTACAGCACCTTCTTTGTAGAACTGAAGTTCCATTTCACACTAAGGTTACCTTCCATCAAATTGTGTAGCACAATGGAAAAACTAAATTATATTCAGAACACAACTAGCACTTCTAAACTCAGTGCCCATGAGATGTTGTAAACCATAAGCAATCAATCTCTAGCCTCATGGCCTCATATTTCCCGTACTTTATCATTACAGTCCGGCTGTGCGACACCGTAGTTCAATGACGACGATAATGCAGCATGCCAGAAGTAATAGTGAGCATCCTCAGAGGAGCAGGAAAGTTGACAGTTCGGGTAGGGACCATTCTTCAGAAATGGGTGTAGGTAGTGGTTGTCACGGTTTGGGCCAAATTGGGTAGGCCTGAATGTTGTTTACAGTCCATTGGGGATGATCCAGCTCGTTGGTAGGTACTGAGAAAGGAGCTATGGCTGTAGTACTGGGTTGTTTAAGTATGTGGTGTCAGAGTTCGAGGGCAGAGGAGATTATCAGTGGGTTGCGGTGGGAGAGAGATCCACCAAGGTCTTTCTGGAGGGAGGAGGGTAACTTCTTCAAGGTGGGCATTCTTGGAACAGGCTTTGCAGTCGGGTTATGAATCACTTGGCGGTCACAAGAACTGCAGATTCTGGAGTCAGAGACAACACAGTGTGGAGCTGGAGAAGCACGGCTGGCCAGGCAGAATCAGAGGACCAGGAAAGTGATGTTTCATGTTGGGACCCTTCTTCAGAAACTTTCTTGTTTCTCTGATGCTGCCTGGTCTGCTGTGTTCCTCCAGCTCCACACTCAATTGTTTGAGAGAACTGTTTTTTTTATTTTCTGAATGACTGAACTGATCTAGGTACAATAATCTGGTTCACTTCCTATTTTGTAAACCCCACCCTTACTGAGATCAGATGGCAACTTAGAAGCAGGCAGAACCTATGAACTTCCTGATCTGTAAAGATCAACTACTTGCCTGAACAATTAAAATTGCTCAGGATGTAATCTACAGAACAAAGGAATAATAGTGTAAAATTCAAGCAATCCAGCCAAGGGTTAACAAGGTGTACTCTGCCTCCATGGTTGTTCAGTTCAGACCCACAACAAAAACAGTATCAACATTTTCAGCAATCTTTTTAAATATTTTATGAATCTGAACATAAAGGCAAATTTTATTTTGGTTAAATTGGCTATGGTAAGGATTATTTGTCATTATATTCACAAGTACCAAATAAATAAATTACCAAGTTTAAACTTTGTGGTTGGTTTTTTTGTTTTGGTGAATGCCTTTATTCATCAGGACTGGCCAGACCAATCTTTCCTCCAACGTTTTGCCCCGGGCTCTTGTCTGTTATCTTGCTAATTATGGCATTCTCAGTGCAGTACCAACAGGATTTCTATTTATGGTAGAGACAGGTTCTTTTTTAAGATGCAAATCTTATATGTTAAATAGGACTGCACACTATATTAGCACTGGCAAAGGGAAATAGGTTGGGTTACCGGCAGAACCGTGGTAGAGGATGGAAACTCTGCTCCGACCCTGTGGACAGTGAGTGGGTGGAGATGAGGGTGGGGGGAATTGAGGAACACAATCCATCAAGTTCAAAATATGGGTCTTTATTTTAAAGTTCCTTATCTTACTGATTATTCTCTGTAAACTCAGCCGGTAATGTGGACTAGTCGATGCGTTCCAGTTCAATAATCTTGCTCCTTTACATTGTTTAACTCCAGCTGGTTATCAGCCTTCAGCTGTCTCAGTTCAACTCTCTACGACCTCTTCCTCCAACCCCATTTCAGCTTGGTACACAGCACCACCATTAACGGTCTCGACAAAAACATTTTCACCGTCACCGTCATTTTTTGTTCCCTCCTGCAGGACCCACTTTTGTTACTGATGCAGATGCTTTATTTAGATTTTGGCAATGAAAAACATTATAATGAAACTGTCTGACAACACAGGAAAAAAGTACTTTGGTAGTCTTTCTTGTTGTTTGCAAATGACTTCAGGAAGAAAATGGCAAGTTAGCAGAATTGATAGGCTAGTGGCAGTGCATCTTAGTGAGGTTAAATATGAGTCGTAGAGTCATACAGTGCGGAAACAGACTCGTTGGTCTAACCAGTCCATGTGGAAAATAAGCCAAAACTAAATTAGTTCCACCTGATTTTAAACTAGGTCCACCTGTCTGCCCAAACTAAACTAGTTCCACCTGACTTTAAACTAGTTCCACTTGACTGCTCCTGGCCCATATCTCACCAAACTTTTTCTATTCATGTAATTATCCAAACGACTTTTAAACATTGTAATTGTGCCCATATCCACCACTTCTTCATCTCCCTGTGGGGGTGCCACAGGGTTTGGTGCTAGGACCCCAGTTATTCACAACATATATTAATGATTTGGATGAGGGAACAAAATGCAACATCTCCAAGTTTGCAGTTGATACCAAGTTGGGTGGGAGGGTGAACTGTGGTGAAGACGCAGAGATCCTTCAGCATGATCCTGACAGGTTGGGTGAGTGGACAAAACAATGGCAGATGCAGCATGACGTGGATAAATGTGAGGTTATTCACTTCAGCAGCAAAAGCAAGAAGGCAGAATGCTACCTGAATGGCTGTAAATTAGGACAGGGGAGTGTGCAGCAGGACCTGGGTGTCCTTGTCCACCAGTTGCTGAAGGTAAGCACGTAGGTGCAACAGGTGGTAAAGAAGACAAATGGTGTGTTGGCCTTCATTATGGCAGGTTTTGAAAACAGGAGTAGGAATGTGTTGTTGCAGTTTTACAGGGCCTTGGTCAAACCACACCTGGAATATTGTGTGCAATTTTGGTATCCTTTTCTGAGGAAGGATGCTCTTGCTGTCGAGGCAGTGCAGCAAAGATTTACCAGGCTGATTCCAGGGACGGTGGGTGTGACGAATAAGGAAAGATTGACTAGGTTTGGAACATCTTTCGTTAGAGTTCATATGAATGAGGGGGAATCTCATAGAGACTTACAAAATTCGAACAGGACTGGCAGGATAGGGGCAGGGCAGATGTTCCCAATGGTGGGTGTGTCGAGAACCAGTATGGAAATTTGGGATAGACGATTTAGGGCAGAGATGAGGAGACATTTGTTCACCCAAAGCCAGTGGCATTCATGACCACAGGAAGTAGTTGATGCCAAAACAAAGAAAGCAACGAGATATTGCACTTAAGGCGAACGGGATCAAAGGTTATATGGAGAAAGCAGGATTAGGTTATTGAGTTGGATGATCAGCCATGATCATGAAGAATGGCACAGCAGGCTTGAAGTGACAAATGGCCTCCCCCTGCTCCTATCTTTTATGTTTCTATGTTTCCATGTAATTTAGTTGCCGTTCCTTCACTCCCCTCATTTGGGTCATTGATGAAATGTTGAGAGCCCAGCACAGACCCCTGCAAGATTTGACTTATCTCATTTTGTCAATCAAACAAAAAACCGTTGATACTTATTCTCATTTTTCTGCCAGCCTGGCCAGCCAATGTTGATATAGTCCAATACCACCACTTCTCTCCCTTGCACAATAACTTCTAATGTGGCACCTTATCAAATGCCATCTAGAAATCTAAGTGTGGTGCATCTACGGAGTATCCTTTATCAGCAGCGCATATTACTCCTTCAAAGGGGTGGAAGCAAGTGGGGGTGCTTTGTGCAATGAAACAGGGAGATTGGATTGGTGGGGACGCCATTAGTGTCCCATCTAAATATGTCTTGCAGGAAGTGCACCCAACTCTTGCTCCTCCAAGACCGCGTTAGGGAACTGCAGCGGGAGCTGGATGAACTTCGGATCATCCGGGAGGCAGAGTCAGTGATAGACAAGAGTTTCAGGGAAGTAGTTACTTCTAAGTGTGAAGAAAGCTGGGTAACTGTTAGAAGGGGGAAAAGCAGTCAGTGCATGGATCCCCTGTGGTCGTTCCCCTGAAAAACAAGTATACCGTTTTGGATACTGTTGGGGGCTCGACTTACCAGGGGCATGCAGTAGGGTGCAGGACTCTGGCACAGAGTCTGTCCCACTTGCACAGAAGGGAAGGGGGGATAGGAAGAGAGTGATAGTCATTGGGGACTCAATAGTTAGAGGGACTGATAGAAGGTTTGCCGGGAACGAAAGAGACTCACGATTGGTGTGTTGCCTCCCAGGTGCCAGGGTCCGTGATGTCTCGGATCGTGTCTTTGGGGTCCTGAAGGGAGACGGTGACCAGCCCCAAGTTGTGGTCCACATAGGCACCAACGACATAGGCAGAAAGAGGGACAGGTATGTCAGGCAGGATTTCAGGGAACTAGGGTGGAAGTTGAGAGCTAGAACAAACAGAGTGGTTATCTCTGGTTTGTTACCCGTGCCACGTGATAGCAAGGCAAAGAACATGGAGAGATTTCAGCTGAACATGTGGCTGCAGGGATGGTGCAGGAGGGAGGGCTTCAGGTACATGGACAATTGGGGCTCATTCTGGGAAAGGTGGGACCTCTACAAACAGGACGGTCTCCACTTGAACCAGAGGGGCACTAATATCCTGGGTGGGAAATTTGCTAGTGCTATTCGGGTGGATTTAAACTAGCTTAGAAGGGGGATGGGAAAGTGAGGTGTAGTCCTAGTACACTGGAGGATGAGCATAGGGAGGACATGGTCAGGACCTCACTGTCACAGGAGTGTGCTGGCAGACAGCAAGCTGGATTGAAGTGTGTCTACTTTAATGCCAGGAGTATCCAGAATAAGGTGGGTGAGCTTGCAGCTTGGATAGGTACCTGGGACTTCGATGTTGTGGCCATTTCAGAGACATGGATAGAGCAGGGTCAGGAATGAATGTTGCAGGTTCCAGGGTTTAGATCTTTCATTAAGGTCAGGGAAGGTGGTAAAAGAGGGGGAGGTGTGGCTTCGTTGGTCAAGGACAGTATAACGGTGGCTGAAAGAACCTTTGATGAGGACTCATCTACTGAGGTGGTATGTGCTGAGGTTGCCGAGGAAGGTTTGTCGACTGAGTCAGTATGGGTGGAAGTTAGGAACAGCAAGGGAGCAGTCACCTCACTGGGGGTTTTCTACAGACCTTCAAATAGCAGTAGGGAGATCGAAGAACTCATTGGCTGGCAGATTGTTGAAAAGTGCAAACGTAGTAGGGTTGTTGTTATGGGTGACTTCAACTTTCCCAATATTGATTGGACCCTCCTTAGTGCAGATGGTCTGGATGGAGCCGTTTTTGTCAGGTGTGTTCAGGAGGGTTTCCTTACTCAGTATGTGGACAGGCCGACGAGGGGAGAGGCCATTTTGGATTCGATGCTCGGCAATGAGCCAGGACAGGTGTCAGATCTCGTGGTAGGAGAACACTTTGGCTACAGTGACCACAACAGCCTCACATTTACCATAGCCATGGAAAGGGAAAGGAGCAGTTACCAGGGAAAGATATTTAACTGGGGTAAAGGAAACTATGACACTATCAGGCAGGAGTTGGGAAGTACAGATTGGGAGAAATTGTTCCAGAGAAAGGGCACAGCAGACATGTGGAGGCTGTTTAAGGAGCAGTTGTTGCGAGTGATGCATATATTTGTTCCTCTGAGACAGGTAAGAAGGGGTAAGATTAAGGAGCCTTGGATGACGGGTACAGAGGTGCTTCTTGTCAAAAAGAAAAAGGCAGCGTACGTAAGGTGGAGGAAGCATGGGTCCAGCACAGCTTTAGAGGATTACAGGCTTGCTCGGAAGGAGCTCAAAAGTGGACTGAGGAGGGCTAGGAGGGGGCACGAAAAAGGCTTGGCAGGAAGGATTAGGGAGAACCCAAAGGCATTTTACTCATATGTGAGGAATAAGAGAATGATCAGGGAGCAGGTAGGGCCAATCAGGGACAGCGTAGGGAACTTGTGCGTGGAGTCTGAGCAGATGGGGGAAGCCTTTGCTTCGGTTTTCACTAAGGAAAGGGACCTTGTTGTGAATGAGAACTTTGAGGATCGGGAAAACAGGCTTGAACAGATCAAGATTGAGGAAGTTGATGTGCTGGAAATTTTGGCAAACATTAAGATTGATAAGTCCCCAGGGCCAGACCAGATTTATCCTAGGTTGCTCCGAGAAGCGAGAAAGGAGGTTGCTGAGCCGCTGGCGAAGATCTTTGCTTCCTCACTCTCCACGGGAGTCGTACCGGAAGATTGGAGGGAGGCAAATGTTGTTCCTCTTTTCAAGAAAGGGAATAGGGAAATCCCTGGAAATTACAGACCACTCAGTCTTACGTCTGTGGTCAGCAAGGTTTTGGGAAGAATTCTGAGGGATAGGATTTATGACTATTTGGAAAAGCATAGCGCGATTAAAGGGAGTCAGCATGGCTTTGTGAGGGGCAGGTCATGCATTACAAATCTTATTGAGTTCTTTCAGGAAGTCACGAGACAGGTTGACAAGGGTCGAGCAGTGGATGTGGTGTACATGGACTTCAGCAAGGCATTTGATAAGGTTCCCCACGGCAGGCTCATTCATAAAGTCAGGAGGTATGGGATACAGGGTGATTTGGCTGTCTGGATTCAGAATTGGTTGGCTGACAGGAGGCAGAGAGTGGTTGTAGATGGTAAATATTCTGCCTGGAGGTCAGTGCTGAGTGGTGTCCCAAAGGGCTCTGTTCTTGGGCCTCTGCTCTTTGTAGTTTTTATAAATGACTTGGATGAGGAGGTTGAGGGGTGGGTTAGTATGTTTGCTGATGACACAAAGGTTGGAGGTGCTGTTGACAGTATCGAGGGCTATCGCAGGCTTCAGCGAGACATTGACAGAATGCAGAGCTGGGCTGAGAAATGGCAGATGGAGTTCAGAGGATAAATGCGAAGTGATGCATTTTGGAAGGTCGAACTTAAATGCTGAATAAAGGATTAAAGGCAGGATTCTCGGCAGTGTGGAGGAACAGCGGGATCTTGGTGTTCAAGTGCACAGCTCCCTCAAAGTTGCCACCCAGCTGGATAAGGTTGTTAAAAAAGCATATGGTGTTTTGGCTTTCACTAACAGGGGATTCGAGTTTAAGAGCCGCGAGGTTATGCTGCAGCTCTACAAAACCCTGGTGAGACCACACTTGGAATATTGTGTCCAGTTCTGGTCGCCCTATTATAGGAAAGATGTGGAGGCTTTGGAGAGGGTGCAAAGGAGATTTACCAGGATGCTGCCTGGGCTGGAGGGCTTGTCTACGAGGAGAGGTTGACTGAGATCGGACTTTTCTCTCTGGAGAGGAGGAAGAGAAGTGACCTGATCGAGGTGTACAAGGTAATGAGAGGCATTGATAGAATTGATAGCCAGAGACTTTTCCCCAGGGCAGGACTGACTGCCATGAGGGGTCATAGTTTTAAGGTGTTAGGAGGAAGGTATTAGAGGAGATGTCAGAGGGAGGTTCTTCACCCAGAGAGTTGTGAGCGCATGGAATAGTTTACCAGTGGTAGTCGTGGAAACGGAGTCAGTAGTGACATTTAAGCGACTGCTGTACACGCACATGGACAGCAGTGAATGGAGGGGAATGTGGGTTAGGTTATTTTTGGATAAGGATTATTCCACGGCATAACATCGTGGGCTGAAGGGCCTGTACTGTGCTGTACTTTTCTATGTTCTATGTTCTATGTTCTAAGTCTACGCCAATCAAAAAATCCCTCCAGTCTCCCAGAATAGTGAAACTTCTCAGAATACGACGTCCAGTATCCCAATACAGTGTACCCTTATTGTACATAATCCCAGTCTCCCGAAACAGTGTACCCAATCTTTAGTCTCATCGTACAGTATACTCTGTCTGTACACAATGTCACCATCTCTGTACAAATTTCCAGTCTTGCAGTACAGTATATCCTGTCTGTATACAACCTCCAGTATCCCAGAACAGTGTAACCTCTCTGCATACAATGTCCTGTCTCCCAGTACAGCATACTTGCACTCTCTGTATATAGTCCCCAGTCTCACAGTATAGCGCATCCTCTCTGTACACAATTTTCAGCCTCACAGTACGGTGTATCCTCATTGTGTACAACTCTGATCTCCTAGTACAGTGTACATGATCTTCAGTCTCACATTACAGCGTAGCACCTTCTACGCAGTCTCCAGTCTCCAAGTACAGTGTATTCTCTCTGTATACAATTCCCAGTCTCACAGCACAGTGCAAACTCCCTGTACACAAGTTACAGTCTCACAGTACAGTATAGCTTTGCTGAAGTCAACCTGCAATCTCTAATACAATTTACCCTCTTAGCATATAACCCAAGTCTCCCAGCACAGTTACCCAACCTTCAGTCTCACATTACGATGTAGCATCTCTGCAAACAATTTCCAGTCTCCGAGTACAATGTACTCTCCCTGGTCACAATCTTCAGTCTTACAGTACTGTGTATTCTCAATATATCATTACATATAATTACCAGTTTCTCAGTATAGTGTAACATCTCTGTGCACAATCTCTAGTCTTCCAGTAAAGTGTATCTTGATTGTCAACACTAATTTCCTAGCATAGTGGGTTCAATCTATAGATTTTCAGTACTGTGCAATACCTCAGCATGCAATTTCCCATCTCCCAGCTCTGTGTACCCAATCTTCAGTCTTGCATTACAGTGTAGCACCTCTCTACGCAATCTCGAATCTCTGAGTACAGTGTACTCTCTCTATACACAATCTTGAGTATTAGAGTACAGTGTACTCTCATGATATGTAATCACCAGTCTTCCGGTACAGCGTTGCCAACCTTCAGTCTCTCAATACAGTGGACACACTCGAGGGGTTGAATGACCTCGTCCCTGCTCCTATATAACAGACTAGAGAGATTCACCCGCTTCCAACACAAGTCCTCCTCCTGGACACCACCCCCAGGCCTCCTACCTTCCCTTGACCTCTTCATCTCCAACTGCTGTCGAGACATTAACCGCCTCAACCTCTCCACCCTTCTCACCCACTCCAACCTCTCCCCTGCAGAACGGGCAGCCCTCCGCTCCAACCCCAACCTCACCATCAAACCCGCAGACAAGGGTGGCGCAGTGGTAGTATGGCGCACTGACCTCTACATCGCCGAGGCCAGACGCCAACTCTCCGACACCACCTCCTACCGCCCCCTCGATCATGACCCCACACCCGAGCACCAAACCATCATCTCCAACACCATTCATGACCTCATCACCTCAGGGGACCTCCCACCCACAGCCTCCAACCTCATTGTTCCCCAACCCCGCACGGCCCGTTTCTATCTCCTTCCCAAAATCCACAAATCTGCCTGCCCTGGTCGACTCATTGTCTCAGCCTGCTCCTGCCCCACCAAACTCATCTCCACCTATCTGGACTCCATTTTCTCCCCTTTGGTCCAGGAACTCCCTACCTACGTCCGTGACACCACCCACGCCCTCCACCTCCTCCAGGACTTCCAATTCCCTGGCCCCCAACACCTCATTTTCACCATGGACGTCCAGTCCCTATACACCTGCATTCCGCACGCAGATGGCCTCAAGGCCCTCCGCTTCTTCCTGTCCCGCAGGTCCGACCAGTCCCCCTCCACCGACACCCTCATCCGCCTAGCCGAACTCGTCCTCACCCTCAACAACTTCTCTTTCGACTCCTCCCACTTCCTACAGACTAAGGGAGTGGCCATGGGCACCCGCATGGGCCCCAGCTATGCCTGCCTCTTTGTAGGTTACGTGGAACAGTCCCTCTTCCGTACCTACACAGGCCCCAAACCCCATGTCTTCCGCCGTTACATTGATGACTGTATCGGCGCTGCCTCTTGCTCCCCAGAGGAGCTCGAACAGTTCATCCACTTCACCAACACCTTCCACCCCAACCTCAGTTCACCTGGGCCATCTCCAGCACATCCCTCACCTCCCTGGATCTCTCAGTCTCCATCTCAGGCAACCAGCTTGTAACTGATGTCCATTTCAAGCCCACCGACTCCCACAGCTACCTAGAATACACCTCCTCCCACCCACCCTCCTGCAAAAATTCCATCCCCTATTCCCAATTCCTCCGCCCCCGCCGCATCTGCTCCCATGATAAGACATTCCACTCCCGCACATCCCAGATGTCCAAGTTCTTCAAGGACCGCAACTTTCCCCCCACAGTGATCGAGAACGCCCTTGACCGTGTCTCCCGCATTTCCCGCAACACATCCCTCACACCCCGCCCCCGCCACAACCGCCCAAAGAGGATCCCCCTCGTTCTCACACACCACCCCACCAACCTCCGGATACAACGCATCATCCTCCGACACTTCCGCCATCTACAATCCGACCCCACCACCCAAGACATTTTTCCATCCCCACCCCTGTCTGCTTTCCGGAGAGACCACTCTCTCCGTGACTCCCTTGTTCGCTCCACACTGCCCTCCAACCCCACCACACCTGGCACCTTCCCCTGCAACCGCAGGCCCCAAGATGACATTCCACATTAAGCAGAGGTTCACCTGCACATCTGCCAATGTGGTATACTGCATCCACTGTACCCGGTGTGGCTTCCTCTACATTGGGGAAACCAAGCGGAGGCTTGGGGACCGCTTTACAGAACAGCTCCGCTCGGTTCGCAACAAACAACTGCACCTCCCAGTTGCAAACCATTTCCACTCCCCCTCCCATTCTTTAGATGACATGTCCATCATGGGCCTCCTGCAATGCCACAATGATGCCACGCGAAGGTTGCAGGAACCGCAACTCATATTCCGCTTGGGAACCCTGCAGCCTAATGGTTTCAATGTGGTCTTCACCAGCTTCAAAATCTCCCCTTCCCCCACCGCATCCCTAAACCAGCCCAGTTCGTCCCCTGACCCCACTGCACCACACAACCAGCCCAGCTCTTCCCCTCCACCCACTGCATCCCAAAACCAGTCAAACCTGTCTCTGCCTCCCTAACCTGTTCTTCCTCTCATCCATCCCTTCCTCCCACCCCAAGCCGCACCCCCATCTCCTACCTACTAACGTCATCCCACCTCCTTGATCTGTCCGTCTTCCCTGCACTGACCTATCCCCTCCCTACCTCCCCACCTATACTCTCTCCACCTATCTTCTTTTCTCTACATCTTCGGTCCGCCTCCCCTTCTCTCCCTATCTATTCCAGAACCCTCACCCCATCCCCCTCTCTGATGAAGGGTCTAGGCCTGAAACATCAGCTTTTGTGCTCCTGAGATGCTGCTTGGCCTGCTGTGTTCATCCAGCCTCACATTTTATTATCTTGGATTCTCCAGCATCTGCAGTTCCCATTATCTCTGATACAAGATTGACTCGCCTTGTCCTCTTTTTTTTAAATCATACGATGAGGGCATCGCTGGCTAGACAGCATTTATTGTCCAGACGGCAGTTAAGAGTCAACCACATTGCAGTGGGTCTGGAGTCACATGTAATCCAAACCAGGTAAAGATGGCAGTTTCCTTCCCTAAAGGACATTAGGGAACCAGATGGGTTTGTCTGACAATGGAGTCATGGTCATCATTAGGTTCTTAATTCCAGATATTTATTGAATTCAAATTCCACCATCTGCGTGGCGGGATTCAAGCCTGGGTCCCAGAATATTATCTTGGTCCCTGGATTAACAGTCCAGCGATAATACCACTAGGCCATCGCCTCGTTTGCGCCTGTCTCCCCTCACCCTCTTCCTGTGTAACAGCCTCAAGGGGCTGAATGGCCATTCTGCATCAAATGTCAGCCATCCAACCACTGACTTAATCAAGCCCAACAGGATACTTAGGTCAATGTGACATTGGGTGATATCATGATGCAACACTAATTCACGAATAAAGTTTAGCAGCGTATTAGTACAATTTCCATATTAACACACAATTCTGATAAGTGAAACAATTCATCCGGGGACATCTTACTTTAAGTGAGATTAGTCTGAAGGTTCAATGGGAAGCAAATTATTAAACTGGAGAGGGTTCAGAAAGAATTTACCAGGATGTTGCTGGAAATAAAGAGTTTGAGACATAAAAATAGATTAGAAAGACCAGGACTTTTTCCACTGGGGAGGTTGAGGGGTGACCTTATTGATGTTTATAGAATCATGAGGAATGTAGATAAGGTGAATGACTAGGGTTTTCCCTACTTCAGGGGAGTTAGGGGGCATATATTTAAGGTGAAAAGAGAAAGATTTAAAAGGAAATGAGGGGCAACTTTTTAAACGTAGAGAATAGTACTTGTGTGGAATGAACTGCCGGAGAAAGTGGTGAATGCAGGTACAGTTACAAAAGATATGGATAAGTTCATGAATAGGATATGTTTGGAGGGATATGGGCAGACAGGTGAGACTAATTTAGTTTGGAAGCAAAGTCAGCATGGACTGGTTGCCCAAAGCATCTGTTTCCATGCTGTATCACTTTATGACAAAAACAACACCATTTTTAAACCAGATTACTGCTGCATAATTTTCCAAGTGTGCATTGTTAGGGGATGCAGTGCCAACTTACATTTACAGGAAAATCATGGGGAATGTTCTTAAATTAGTGTAATAAATTCAAAAATTAACCTCCTTTAACTTTAATTCTGTTATAAAGAAGCTAATTAGCCACGTGTTGTAAACAAGCAGCTTTTCTTGAACCGATTTTCATGGTTCAATATTACAAAAGCACATAGTAATGTTAAATTCATGTTGACAACTGATATTATGCTGTACACTGATGTTAATTTTGTTATCTCTAATATGAAAGCAGTATACACTGAGCTTCTCAATCATCCACTTTTAATACACAACACTACGGAGATTTACTCAAAGTGTATGGGTTTTTTTGCAAAGTCAAAAGTAGTGACAAAAGCATCCTTAAATTTCTATTCTATAATTTTAATACAAGAATACAAGATCACAACCTCTTATTATGGGTTACAAACACAGTTAAATTCTTGTAAACATCGAAGGTTCATGAAAAGCACTCTTTTATAATAGAATAACATACTTGTCTAGACTTCTTTTGAGTTTGGCATCTGCCGTTTTCACTGCAACTTTGGTCTTCTTGTCTTGCTCAAGCATTTTATAACTTCAGTGAGACAGAGTTAAAACATTCCTGCAGAAAGACGAACAAGTTCAAATATTAATACAATCTAAATTCAAACTATTTCTATACTGTAACTTTTTTTTAAAAACCTATTTTTATTCTTCACAGTTCTATGCCCTTTCCTTTTCAAGGCAATGGCGCTAACAGGGTGCTGGCACCTCACTCAAAATATCATAGCTTGGCAGGTAGGAAGAGAGATCAAAAGTGGAGTGGAGGGATACAGGATATGTTACATCCATGAGAAAGGAAAACAAGTCAAAAAGGTCAATGCTGTAGTTTGGGAGATGGAAAAGATTACGTTGTTCGGTTGGGGGAAGAAAGTGCACAAAGGAAGGGCAGAAATGGGGTTGTGGCTTGGTTATGGCGGAGGTAAAGAGGCAACCGTCAAAGTGGAGGTGGGGAAAGAGAAAGAGAAGGAAGGATGAGGGTTGACTGTGGTCAATAGTATTTAGAATGGAGGAAGGGAGAATTGGAGGATTCAGAGGTCATGGAGCTATGTGTTACAAGTGAAGGAAGGACAATGCAAAAGAGTTCAGATCGGGGCTTGGGCTGTTCACTGGCAATTAACCATGTAAGCTTGCTGGGGACCTACTCTTCCAAATGCACAAGTTGTACTGCAAGTGTACTCACCTTATGGGTTAAATCTATTTTATCTCCTTTCTTAGAAAGGCTGTTAAAAATTTAGTCAGAAATTCCTTCAAATATTTTTTGACCACTGACCTCTGAATGATTCACTAAACAAAAAAAACGAACTGCAGATGCTAGAAATCCAAAACATCACCTGAAATTGCTGGAGAAACTCAGCAGGTCTGGCAGCATCTGTGGACAGGAAGCAAACCTAACATTTTAGGTCCAGTGAACCTTCTTCAGAACTACAGGGTTCCTGCTGAAGTTTTACAGTGATTTCTGTTTTTGTTTCAGGCCTGTCAGCAAGAAATTATTGAGAGTTGGAAAATGTAGAATTCATAGGGGTGAGAGTAGGAAATACAAAATCAAGATGACACTGGTACAAGCAGTGTATACATCCACTGTCATAGCTATGTAATGGGACAGAGAATATATTAGCAGATATTAAGGGCATGTAACAGAGGCTTAATCATGGATAACTTCATGTAAATTGGCATAATCACATCGACAGAGAAAACCAAGAGAAATAATTCATAGAGTGTACCTGGGACAGTTTCCTTGAACAACCAAAGATCACACTATTTGGACTCTAATGACATATGTTGCGGCAGGTTTAGTAAATGATATCAGAATAAATGTTCTCCTCTGAAACAGTGACCATCATGCCATAAAATTTAGCATACAGTTTGAGAGTAAGAAACTTGGGTCAGAAACAAGTGGGTTAAGTTTAAATAAGAGATAACAAAGTGTGGAGCTGGATGAACACAGCAGGCCAAGTAGCATCTTAGGAACACAGGGTAATTACAAAGGAAAGGCTGGAGTGGGCTGAGTACAGGGTTGGGCAGTAAAGAGGGCTAACAAATAATAGCAAAATAGTTTTTGGTTCACAGCAAAAACATATTCCAGTTAGGAAGGATTCTAGGAAGGGAACAATCCCAATATGGTTAACCAGTGAAGTTAAGGGTAGTATCAGTTTAAAAGAAAAAAAAATGTGGCTTAGAATAGTGGTAAGCCAGAGGGTTTGGAAAAATTTAAAAGTCCACAAAAGAGGACAGAAGCATAATAAGGGGGGAGACAATAAACGTTGAGGATAAACTTGCAAGTAATATTAAGACAGAGATCAAGAGATTCTTGACTATATAAAAAGGAAGACAGAAATCAAAGTGAGCATAGGTCCCTTAGAAAATGAGACTGGGAAAATAAAAATTGGGAACTGGGAAACGGCAGAAGAGTTGAATAAAGACTTGGCATCAGTCTTCACAGTAGGGCACATTAATAGCACCATAAAATTATTAAATATATAAGGGGCAAAAGAAGAAGAAATGAAAACAATAACTATTACTAGATTTTTGATTTGATTTTTTTATTGTCACATGTAACTGATGAAAAGTTTTGTTTTGCGTGCAGTACAGGCAGATCATACCATACAAAGATCGTACAGTGATAGAATAGAGCAAGGAATACAAAGTTATGGTTGCAAAGAAGGTGTACAAAAAGCAAGATCCAGACGAGATTTAAAATTTGAGAGATCCGTTCAGAAGTCAAATAACATCAGGGAACTTGACCGCGTCTCCCGCATTTCCCGCGACACATCCCTCACACCCCGCCCCCGCCACAACCGCCCCAAGAGGATCCCCCTCGTTCTCACACACCACCCTACCAACCTCCGGATACAACGCATTATCCTCCGACACTTCCGCCATTTACAATCCGACCCCACCACCCAAGACATTTTTCCATCCCCTCCCCTGTCTGCTTTCCGGAGAGACCACTCTCTCCGTGACTCCCTTGTTCGCTCCACACTGCCCTCCAACCCCACCACACCCGGCACCTTCCCCTGCAACCGCAGGAAATGCTACACTTGTCCCCACACCTCCTCCCTCACCCCCATCCCAGGCCCCAAGATGACATTCCACATTAAGCAGAGGTTCACCTGCACATCTGCCAATGTGGTATACTGCATCCACTGTACCCGGTGCGGCTTCCTCTACATTGGGGAAACCAAGCGGAGGCTTGGGGACCGCTTTGCAGAACACCTCCGCTCAGTTCGCAACAAACAACTGCACCTCCCAGTCGCAAACCATTTCCACTCCCCCTCCCATTCTCTTGATGACATGTCCATCATGGGCCTCCTGCACTGCCACAATGATGCCACCCGAAGGTTGCAGGAACAGCAACTCATATTCCGCCTGGGAACCCTGCAGCCATATGGTATCAATGTGGACTTCACCAGTTTCAAAATCTCCCCTTCCCCTACTGCATCCCTAAACCAGCCCAGTTCATCCCCTCCCCCCACTGCACCACACAACCAGCCCAGCTCTTCCCCCCCACCCACTGCATCCCAAAACCAGTCCAACCTGTCTCTGCCTCCCTAACCGGTTCTTCCTCTCACCCATCCCTTCCTCCCACCCCAAGCCGCACCCCCAGCTACCTACTAACCTCATCCCACCTCCTTGACCTGTCCGTCTTCCCTGGACTGACCTATCCCCTCCCTACCTCCCCACTTACACCCTCTCCACCTATCTTCTTTACTCTCCATCTTCGGTCCGCCTCCCCCTCTCTCCCTATTTATTCCAGTTCCCTCCCCCCATCCCCCTCTCTGATGAAGGGTCTAGGCCCGAAACGTCAGCTTTTGTGCTCCTGAGATGCTGCTTGGCCTGCTGTGTTCATCCAGCCTCACATTTTATTATCTTGGAATCTCCAGCATCTGCAGTTCCCATTATCTCTAACATCAGGGAACAATCTGATCTTGAACCTGCTGGTACGTGTGTTTAAGCTTTTGTATCTCCTGCCTGATGGAAGAGTTTGGAAGGGATTACAACTGGGGTGGGAGGGGTCTTAGATGATGTTGGCTGCCTTTTCAAAATAGTGAACGTTGATGGAATCAATGGATGAAAGGCTGGTTTGCATGATGGATAGGGCTGTGTTCATAACTCTCTATATGATTCAGATGGAATGCTTTTTATGATGCATCTATAAACATTGGTGAGAGTCCTTACTGACATGCTGAGTTTCCTTAGCCTCCTGAGGAAGAATAGGCATTGTTGTGCCTTTTGATCATCGCATCAACGTGGGTAATCCAGAACAGATTTTTGGTGATCGTCACTCCTAGGAACTTGACGCTCTCCTCCATGTTTCCTGAAGTCAGTGATCAGCTCTTTGGTTTTGCTGACATTGAGGGAGAGATTGTTACCTTTACACCATGCAACCAAGCACTCTCTTTCCTGTATTATGTCTTGTCATTGTTTGATATCCAGCCTACACAGTGGTGCCATCAGCAAACTTGTAGATGGAGTTCGGATCAAATTTGGCTACACAGTCATGAAAGTACAGAAAGGAGCTGAGTACGCAGCCTTGCAGGACACCAATGTTGAGGATTGTCATGGAGGAGGTGCTGTTGTCTATCCTCACTGATTGCAGTCTGTGGGTCAGGAAGTCAAGGATCTATTTGCAGAGGTTGGAGCAGAAGCCTAGGTCTTTGAATTTGGAGATTAGTTTGGTTGGGATTAAAATGTTGAAGGCAGAGCTGTAGACAATAGAAAATAGTCAATTCAAAAAAAATTGCTAGGGAAATTAATGGGACTAATCAATAATAGGTCCCCTGGACCTGATGGGATATATCCTAGGATATTAAAGAAAATAGGTACAGAGGCAATGGATGCATTGGTAGTAATCTTTAGATTCTGGAAAAATCCCAGCGGGTTGGAAAACTATCAATGTGACAACTTTATTCAAAAAGGAAGGAGACAATAAAACAGGTAACTAAAGGCTATAAATCAGAGCAATTTAACATGGCCAATCTATCTAACCTGCACATCTTTGCACTGTGAGAGGAAACTGGAGCACACAGGGAAACCCACACAGACATGGAGAGGACATCTGTGTAGAGTTTGCACAGTCATCCATGGGTGGAATTGAACGCAGGTCCCTGATGCTGTGAGGCAGCAGAGTTAAGCACAGAGCCACTGTGCCACCCCCTGGCTAGTTAGCTTAATTTTTATTATTGGGAAAATGTTACAGTTTATTATTAAAGATGCATGGCTTCATGAAAGGGAAATCATGTCGGACAAATTTACTAGAATTCTTTAACGAGGTAAAGCAGAATAAAAGGCTACCACATATTAGGCTACTTAATAAGACCCCATGTTGCAAGAGGTAATAGCATGGATAGAAGACTGACTAACTAATAGAAGACAGACAGGATAAAGAGGGGCATTTTCAGAATGGCAACCTGTAGCTAGTGGTGTGCTGGGCGTACTGGGGCAATAATTACTTACAATATATACTAATGGCTTGGATGGGGAAAGAGAATTTACTATAGCCAAGTTTGCAGATGACACAAAAATAGCTGAAAAATCAAATGATGAGGATGACAGTCTTCAGAGGTTCACAGTACACATTGGTTAAATGTAGGCAAATAACTTGGCAGATCAAATTTGATGTGGAAAAATATGTGGTTATGCACTTTTGCAGGAGTAGAGGAGGCGAATATCTATTATAAATGGATGAGTTGTGCATGTGCACGTATCTGTGTTGGGCATTTTTTTTTGTGGAGCCCTACTGGAGCTTTCTGATGTGAAGTGTGATAGACTAAAATGATCATCATGGTCCTTCTAAGTTGATTAGGCTAAATAAAATTCAGCTACAAAATCTTCCAAATAAAGGGACAGCAAAAAACCTTTTTGGTACAGGAGTACAGACCTTTATTGGAACTGTCCAAAGGGAAGTATGATATATAAAACCAACTGGCATGAGTTCCTACATCAATAAGACTAATAAAAATACAACGACCAGAATCCCCCAATTAAAAATAATAATTCTTTGCATTAATTGCTGGGTGCTATTAGTAAATACTGTGCTGCACTTGGAACAGTCCCAAGTGTAGAATGAACAATTTCAAAAATCATTGAATTGTAGAAAGCTGGGAAAAGTAAGCATCATTTACAGCTTTGGTCTAATGGACCAATGGGCCAATTAGTTATTTAAATGTAGAAAGTCTGCAGAAATCTATAGAACAGAGGGATTTGAAAGTCCTTGCCCATGAATTGTAGAAAGCTAGGATCCAAGTTCAGATATTAGTGAAGGTAAATGCAATGTCGGCCTTCATTCTAAAGGAGATGGACTATAAAATTAGCAAAGCTTTGTTGAAACTATATAAGGCACTAGTCAGACCACAGCTGGAATGCTGTGTAAAGTTTTGGGCCCCTTATCTAAGGAAAAACACACTGGCCTAGGAGGCAATCCAGACAAAGCTCACTGGACTAATACCAGGCATAGAGTCTCATGAAGAGAGGTTGAGGAGATTGGTTTCATACTCATTGGAATATAAGAATGCAAGGCAACCTTATTGGAGCATATAAGATTCTTAGAGGATTTGACAGAGTAGATGCAAAAAGGTTGTTTCATTTTGTGAGAGTCTCTAACCAAAGGGCATAATCTCAGAATATGGGGTTGCACATTCAATGCAGAAATGGAGGAGGAGTTTCTTCTCTCAGACCATTGTGAATCTGTGGAATTCTTTACCACATAGGGTCGTTGAAACTAAGTTATTATTTGTGAAGGTACCGTTGCCATAGTCTCAGAGGACCACAGGACTGCTTTCTTAGACAGAGATGACTGGTGGTGAGCTTAACTTGAGTGTCAGCACACCTCTGGTGAAGGATGAGGTTGAGAAGGCGGGACCTTAATGGTGACCTCCGCTGGTTCAGGAATTGAACCTGTACTGTTGGAGTCACTCTGCATCACAAACCAGCCATCCAGCTAATTGAGCTAACCAATCCACTACCAGCCAAAGTTATCATGAAGGTCCTGCTTTCTCAACCTAACTCCTGTCCAGAGGGCTCAGGTTAAATTCACAGGAGTCATCACTCTATAATCAGAGAGCTGCCCAATGACCCTCTGGGATTATGGAAATTTTATATTATTACACACATTCAAGACTGAGATAGATTTTTAAACTGTAAGCGAATCGATGGTCATGGAAAAAAGGCAGGAATGTAGAGCTGATGATTAACAGATCAACTGTGATCATTGAATGTTACAGCAGTCTCAGTGGGCTGAATGGCCTACCTCTGCTCCTATGTCCTATGGTTTTATAAAGGATGTGATAACTCTTCATTTAGAAAATAACAGTGAAATTGAACAGTTAACATGGAATTTATGAAAGGGAAATCACTTTTAATAAATCTGTGGAGATTTTTAAGGATATTACTTGTAGTATAGATCAAGGAGTTCAAGTAGTGGTGAATGGTTTGCAGATGAACTGGATCTAAGGGCTGTATATAAATGGAAATTCACTTGGCATCAAGTAGCTGATTGGTCTGTGAATTAGTGAGAAGTTGTCAATGGTAAGGCTTTCTGCATGCCAACAACTGCATGATTGGCTCCCAGGTAGCTGGACTGCTTGGGGTTATGAAAAAGACAGTGAGAAAGCATCAGATCTCTACCAGCTCAGGAGATCTCCCTGTTCTCTGCAATAGAAACCATTTTAAGACTGAAAAAAGTTTATTTTACCCTCAGCAGTTGCAGGGAGTTTTGCTTTTTAATTAACAAGTCTTTAGAAATGTGAACTTGTCACTTTGTGCTTTCTATACAAAAGTGAAAGCATTGAGAGAAGAAAGATCAAGAGCAGCATTCTGATCAGCAAAAGAGTCATGTTATGAACAGGGATCACTGACTTGCTTTCCCAGTTTTCCTTCTGCCCATAACATTCCTTTCTTTTCCTAACTCTGTGCCTGTCTTAAGAGGGGCAGTTTATTAGCTGCTTCGAGTTTTAACTAGGAGAGTCGTAAGTTGGCAGTTGATAATTGTTTACCTGTCCAAAAATCTTGGCCACATTTTCTGTCAACCTGGGTCTGGAAGTCAGGTAAATCGGGGAATTGTGCATACTTTTTAAAATCTTAACTTTTGTGACAATTCTGGGAACAATATATTGAGGCGTAACATACAGATCTTCCGTGAGCCATTCTCACCTGCAGCATAATAGTTTTGGTCTCCTTATTTAAGGAATGATATACTTGTTAAATAGGGAATACAGCAGACATTCACCAAACATTCCCAGGTGGTTGTATTGTCTTATGAGGAAAAAATTGGGGAAACTGGGCCTCAGATCTCAAAGAATGAGTGTATCACATTGAATATTACAAAATTCTTACAGTCAATGTGGATAGGCTATTTCCCTGGTGGTGAGTCTAGAACCAGGGACATAAATTCAGGAAAACCAAAAGAACTGTAGATGCTGTAAATCAGGAACAAAAACAGAAGCTGCTGGTAAAGCTCAGAGAAGGATCACCAGATCCAAAGCATTAATTCTGATTTTCTCTTCACAGTTGCTGCCAGACCTGCTGAGCTTTTCCAACAGCTTCTGCTTTTGTACATAAATTCAGGAATTTCTTCACTCAGACGATCATGATTGTTTGGAATTCTCTCACCCAGAGAGATGTGGTTGCTCAGCTGTCGAGCATGTTCAATACAGAAATCATTTCCTTTCTGGAGATTAATGACATTGAGGGATAGTGCAGGAAATTAGCACTGCGCTGACACATGATGTCTTTCTAAATTAAAAATGTTTGACCCTACACAGTTCATATCTCTCTATTCCCCGCCTATTCGTGTATCTGTCATGGTACCTCTTAAACGTTGCTATTGTATCCACCTCCACCGGCAGCGCATACCATGTATTTACCACACTCTGTAAAAGACCTGCCTCTCACATCTCCAGTAAATTTACCCATTTTTTCCTTAAACCTATTTCCCTTTGTAATTGGCATTTCTACCATGGGATAAAGATTTCAATTATCCATTCACCTGCCTCACTCAGCATTCTGGGATAGATTGCATCAGGTCCTGGGGACTTGTCTACCTTAATGCTTTTTCAAACACCCAACACCTCCTCTTTTTCTTATATTGGACATGCCTCAGAATAGCAACATACCCCTCCCGAGACTCACCATCCAACATTGTGAATGTCAATGCAAAGTATTCATTAAGACCTGATCCACATCCTCCAACTCCACCCATAAATTCCTTCCTTTGTCTTCGAGTGGACTTACCCTGAACTTAGCTACCCTCTTCCTCCTTATATGTTTATAAAACACCTTTGGATCTTCCTTAATCCTGTTTGCCAAACACATTTCATGGCCTTTATTAGCCATCCTAATTGCCTTTTTTGAGTTCTTTCCTGTTATCTTTGTATTCTTTGAAGACTGCCTGTCTTCAATTTCCTAAACTTTATGAACACTTCCTGTTTCTTTTTGACTAACCTCTCAATTTCTCTTCTCATCCAAGGTTCTGAATCTTGCCATCCTTATCCTTCATTTTTACAGTTAACATGCTGGTCCTTAACTCTAACCAACTGACCTTTAAAAGGTTCCCACATGGCAGATGTGGATTTACCTTCAAACAGTTGCCCCAAACTACATTCCACAGTTACTGCCAAATACTGTGGCAGTTAGCCTAGTATGAGTAGGAGTGACATTTGGAGGCAAAATCCCATCTTCACACTGAAGATACCTAGTGTGCTGTGTAGCATTACCACCATACCAACTGGAATAGGTTTTGAAAAGATCTAGCAACTAAGGCCTAGGCATCCATGATGCACTGTGGCCGATAACAGCATCAGAATTGTACTCAAACACAATCTGTAACCTCACGGTCTTGCATATCCCCAACTCTATCCTTACCATTCAGGGATTAACTCTGGTTCAATGAAGAGTGCAGACTTGTATGCCATAGCAGCAGCGTAAATCTATAATGCAGACTTACCTGTGTGTCTAACAGCATAGCACATCAGTTCAAAAGATAAGGCTAAAACAGCACTGGCTTAGCAATAACCTGCTCACTGACACAGTTTGTATTCTGACAGGGCTATTCAGCGTCTGATGTCATTACAGCCTTTAGGTAAACACGGTCACCAGAGATGAACTACAAAGGGGAGATGAGAGTGATTGCTTTTGAATCAATGATGTATTTGACAGAAATGAGGCAAGAAGCCTTCGCCAAGTGAGGTTCAATGGAAAAACCTTCCCCTAGTTGAAGTTATATTTACATAAAGGAAGGCAGTTGTGGTTGATGTAGGTCTGTTATCACTGAAATTATTCCTCAGGATAGATGTGTCAAATCAACCTGTTCAGAGATATTGAAGTACAATTCTGGCGCAGGTGGGATTGGAATCCAGGTCTTCTGGCCCAAAGATAGGGACACTATCAGTGTGTCACAAGATCCCTAATTCCTCGAAGAAATTCTCTAGGCCCAACCATCTTCATCTACTTCAATGACTTTCCTTCCATTGTAAGGTCAGAGGTGGGCAGGTTCACTGTTCACTGCACAATATTCATCACCATTCACGGCTCCTCAGGTACTGAAGCATTCCACGCGGTTATGTAAGCAAGGTCTGGACAATATCCTGGGGATTGCTATTGACTAAAAACTGAAATGGACTAGCCACATAAGTGGTCACAAGATCAGTTCAGAGGCTAAGAAGCCTCTGCCACAAACTTACCTCTGACTTCACAAGGCCTGTCCACCAGCTCCAAGGCATAATGTCAGAATTGTGACGGCATACTCCCCATTTGTCTGGATGAGTGCAGCTCCAAAAACACTCAAAAAACTCAACACCATCCAGGTTAAAGCAGCCCGCTTGATTGGCACCATATTCACAGACATTCTGCCCTTCCACTACTACAATCAGGTTAGGCATATTTTAAAAATACAATTTATTCAGTTCATTTGACAGTTCTCAGACATTTCTTCAATCATGCGTGGCAAAAGAGTGGCTGACCACATTCTGCCTTAATGATAACATCAAACTTAACAGAAAGGGTAACAAGAAGTTCACTTCTATTCTTTACACAAGAATCAAAGCACTTCACAACCAGTGAAACATTCTTCACAATGTTGTAATACAGGAAATGTAGGCGATACTAGGTGGAATGTTGCACTCTTTCCTGTGGCGAGTTTGGTAGCAAGAGGTTATTTAGTCAACTGGTACTCTGGCAACTTCCTGTCATCATTCTTATTATGTCTGTAATGGGAGGCCTTGATGGTTTTCTCATCCTGCCAACAATTGAAGCTCTCAAATGCATAAATGATCAAGAAGGCCTCTTTCTGCCATTACCAATAACCCAGTAGTTGGAAATGGGCTTGCCATGGGGAAGCCTGAAGCAGAGAGTCCTTATTCCAAAGTACTCAATACCTGACTGAGACAGCCAGCATCTGGAAATATGGGTGATGCTAGGAGAGCCACCCTCCAGCTCTTCTTTGCTGCCAAGCTTCATTCTCCTCCTTGTGATCTTTTTCTTATTATCTTTCGCTTATGCCTGGATCTCTCAGATATCATACTACCAGTAGCAACTTCGTCATTGGTGACGTCAGTCAGTACAAAAGATCTGCCATCTCTGATTAGCCACAAGCTATCAGCAAGTAGGACGTTCAATCTTCGAAGTCCTTGATCCACAGGAACGTCTGCCACTGATATGTTAACTTCCAGAACAGCACAATATGTGGCAGGCCTTGACAAAGAGAGATGATGTAGAGGTCTCAGTGACTTTTCACCTGCCCAGCCAAGACACCTGTCATTTACACAAGAGACTACCTCTTTTGCGCACAGTGTTGAAATAAATGATAGACAATTTATTTCAGTAACATTAATTGGGACACAAACATTAGCTTTGGCACCAGGATAACTGTCCTATGCTTAATATATCGGTATTTACTGAGAAGACAGTCAGGACTTTGAATTAACATTACCTCACAAACTTCTTTCAACATTGCACAAAGCCCTAAAATCTTAAGAAATCAGACTTGAATCCACAATTCTGTCATACGAGAGAGTTGACATGATGCTAATGACAGAGTTATCTATTCAGTAAGATCAAATCTAATAGTGAATTGCAAAATGCTTTTAGAAACAAGAACGCATTGATTAAAGATTTCACATTGATCAGTATAGGTACAACTGCACATTATTCAACAGTTACAGTTCTGCTGTAAAATATTACATGTAATGTAATCTGTGCACAGCTATAGAAATACAAGAATTGATAGAATGAGACTCTTTGACCTACTTTCTAAGATCCATATTATAAGTCAACATATAACAAACTAGTTTGTATAATTAGTATAACAACTTAGACCATTCACCTGAGGAAGGTGATAAACCAGAAACGGAAATCTTCTCAATAAAGTTGCATGAAATTTTTCCCTGAAATGGAAGTAACATCAAAATTCCAGAAAATCGAAATACCTGTAATTGATTGAATACTTATAACTAATTTCCAGAACTGAAATCTGCTTGATCCCAAAAACATAGCAGCTATGATTTTTCCTAGAGTATAAATAGCTTTTAGTCACATAACTTCCAAAGTCATTGTTAACATATTAGCTTTCCTATAAAAGGGGTTATTCATCATACCATTGATAATGGGAACTGCAGATGCTGGAGAATCCAAGATGACACAATGTGAGGCTGGATGAACACAGCAGGCCAAGCAGCATCTCAGGAGCACAAAAGCTGACGTTTCGGGCCTAGACCCTTCATCAGAGAGGGGGATGGGGAGCGGGTTCTGGAATAAATAGGGAGAGGGGGGAGGTGGACCAAAGATGGGGAGAAAAGAAGATAGGTGGAGAGGAGAGTATAGGTGCGGAGGTAGGGAGGGGATAGGTCAGTCCAGGGAAGACAGACAGGTACAAGAGAGTTGCAGTGGGAGAGAGATTCCCTGAGGTTGGTCCGGAGGGAGGAGGGTAGCTTCTTCAGGTTAGGCATCCCTGGAAGAAGCTTCGCAGTGAGGTTAAAATTGTATCAGTGATAATGGGAACTGCAGATGCTGGAGAATCCAAGATAATGAAATGTGAGGCTGGACGAACACAGCAGGCCCAGCAGCATCCCAGGAGCACAAAAGCCGAAATGTCACCCTTTGTGCTCCTGAGACGCTGCCCGGCCCGCCGCGTTCATCCAGCCCCACACCTCATCATCTTGCATTCTGACCATCTGGGTTTTGCTTCACACAACTCTCCATTCAGTTTTTTTCAACACATTCTATCAACATGTCCTTCCCATCATGTCTGTCCTAAGTGCGTGCCAAAATTTCCTTTAAATGTATCCTCACTGTGCTGGAAATACATGCATCTTGAAAATAACGATGGAAGAGGTGGAAAGATTCAGACAATTTTGAGTTTCAGAGGATTTACCAGGTGACTACTTAGAACAGAAGAACCAGGAATTGAAATATTTTATCGGTCACCTATTGCTTACAAAATGTCAATTAACTTTGTGAAAAGAATGCAACTCAAAGCTTATAAGAGCAATAAGAGGTGAGATGTATAGCTTTAATGGCTTCACAAACTTGGTTTGGAAGAGTTGGGGCCTTGAACTGAAGTTGGCCAAGGAACAATCTTGTGACTTACAGTTGTTCTTTCAACAGGTGCCTGTTGAAAAAAAATAAAAGAAGCTGGCAGTAAAAAAGAAAGATCTCTCTCTTTTGAAAAAAATTCTTACAGCGGGACAAGGTGTACAGATCTCTCTCAGTAAGGTATCTTCTGCTGACCTGAGAAAGTTCCAGAAATCAGTATCTTTAACTTCCTGCTAAGCTCTGGAACTGTCACTTCCATTTACTGGTTTAAGTCTGACTGACTCTCCATCTGAAACAAAGTCTGATTTAATGATATCTCTCTGATTCTTTGGCTGTCAGAAACGTGATCTCAGCAACAAGAAATCAACGGAACCTGAAGAAGTCTTCCTACTCTTTGTCCTTTGAGTTTGGACTCTGGAACCTTTATTCCAGAACCCGCTCCCCATCCCCCTCTCTGATGAAGGGTCTACGCCCGAAACGTCAGCTTTTGTGCTCCTGAGATGCTGCTTGGCCTGCTGTGTTCATCCAGCCTCACATTGTATCATCATACCATTAACCTGTTTGGTCTCAGGAGCATTTATTTTGCATAGCAACAAAGCTAAACAACAAAAGAAGTTATTCAGACATCAGACACAAGACAGATGAAATTCAATACCAAGCAATGTGAAGTTGCATACTTTTATAGGAAGAATGAGGCAAGAAAAAATGAACTAAATGGTCCAATTTTAAACAAGGATACAGAAAACTCAAGTGAAGGTAGAACAATCCATGGAAGTAGCAGGGTGACATGTAATGTTTGCTAAAAAGCATTAAAGGTCTTTGGCTTGATTCATCAGAACCTTTCTAAAACACCAAAATGCTTTAGCCTCATTTTAGTGTATAATTCTAGGCATTGCATTTTGGGAAGCTTAGAGAAGCTGTAGAAGAGATTTAGTAAAAAAGTACTGGAATAAAAAAAAGTTTTGCAATGAGGTAAAAGGGGCTTAGAGATTAGAGAAAGGTTTCAAAAATCTGAGCAGTTTTTGTTCTTCCCTTTGTAATATACTCAACAGCACATAATCACCCTCGATCTCATCCCACAACTAACCCTCCCCCTCATCCCCACTTCTTTGAGCTGACACAACCTGTCCATCTTCTCTCCCACTTATCCACCCTCCCACCTCACTGACCAATCCCCACGAATGCCTAGCGACACTCAACTATCACCATCCCACCTACCCTCCCCAGCCACACCCCTCCTCTCTCGATATATTTCAGAGCTCCCTTCCCCTGCCCCCATTTGTAAAGAAAAGTCCTGATCCGAAATGTTTACTTTCCTGCTTCTCTGATGCTGCCTGGCCCGCTGTGTTCGTCCAGCTCCATGCTGTGTTATCACAATTATATTTGATTCAGAAGAACTTTTCTCTTCCTCCTCAAGTCTTCTGCAGTTTTTCACAAGATTTTCATCATTTATATAAATGATTTGGTGTGAACATATGGTTAGTAGGTTTGCAGATGATACCAAAATTGGAGATGTACTGGACAGTGAAGAAGATTACCTCAGAGTACAACAGGACCTTGATCAGATGGGCCAATGGGTCGATGAGTGGCGGATGTAGTTTCATTTAGATAAATGTCAGGTGCTGTACTGTGGAAAGACCAATCAGGGCAGGATTGAAACACTTAATGGTAAGGTCCTGTGGAGTGTTGCTGAACAAAGAGACCTTGGGTGCGGATTCATAGTTCCTTGAAAGCGGAGTCCCAGGTAAACAGGATAGTGAAGGCGCCATTTGGAATGCTTGTCTTTATTTGTCGGTGCATTGAGTGTAGGAGCTGGGAGGTCATGTTGCAGCTGTACAGGACATTGGTTAGGCCACTTTTGGAATACTGGTCTCCCTGCTACAGGAAGGAGGTTGTGAAACTTGAAGGGGTTCAGAAAAGTTTTACAAGGATGTTAACAGGGTTGGAGGGTTTCAGCTATAGGGAGAAGCTGAACGGGTTGGGTCTATTTTCCCTGGAGCATCAGAAGCTGAGGGGTGACCTTAATAGTGGTTTATAAGGTCATGAGGGGCATGGATTGGATGAGTAACCAAGATCTTTTACCCAGGGTGTTGGGGACCAAAATTAAAGGGTATAGGTTTAAGGTAAGAAGGGAAGGATTTAAAAGGGACTTAACAGGCAACTTTTTCATGCAGACGGTGATGTGTGCATGGAATGAGCTGCCAGAGGAAGTGGTGGACGCTGGTATAATGATAGAATTTAAAAGGTATCTGGATGGGTATATAAATAGGAAAGGCTTACAGGGATATGGGACAAATATTGGTAAATAGGACCAGATTAATTTAGGATATTTGGTTGGCATTGACGAGTTGGATGAAAGGGACTGGTTCCGTGTTGTACAGCTCTATGACTGTAAGACAACCAACATCATCCTTTTCCTGTGCCTCTCCTCCATCAGTCAGCTCAGAGGAACTGCCCATTTGCTTCCACTCTTTTTTATTGTATTCTGAGCATCTGCAATCTCAACACTTTTGCAGGGTCTTAACATCCTTCCTACATTTATTATGCACTGAATTGTGCATAATGCTCCAGTTGAGGCTTAACCACATATTTTTGAAGTTTGCCTTTATGAAGCTGAGTATTTACCTTAAAAGCAATAGAGAATCAACTTGCTGTCTTCAAAGAATTGTAAATATGCATACTAAGTGTCTCCGCTCTTGCATCAACTCAGAATCGTTCCCTTTAAAGTATACTGGCTATTGTTTCTGGCAAAGTTCATCGCTTCTTGTAGAAGTGCCACATTTGCCTAACAAATCTATACTCATTGCCCCATATTAGCCTATGTTTTCCCAATTAAGAATTCATTTCATCTTTGAAAATAGACTGCAGTTTTTTCCATCACTGCTGTTAGGCCAATTGGGTTTGTGATGATTGAGTTTATCCCACTCACTATTTTTGACAGGGGTATAACATTTTTAGTCCTCCAGTCCTCTGGCATAACTTTCATATCTAAGGAGGATTAGAAGACTGCAGTCAGAGCTTCTTTTATCTCCACGGAAGCAACTATGATATATTCCATAAGATATGGGTGAATTAAGTTTGGATAATGCCAACCTACCTTTACATTTTTTTCTATGTGTTTAACTTGTTGAATATCTGTACTTCTCCTCTTCTACAATGTTAACATTATGCTCTTCTTGTGTGAAGGAGAATGCACAGTACTCATTCAGTCATGACCTCAGCATCCGCAAAAGATTTCCTTTTTTTTGTTTCTAAATTGGTCCCATCGCCCTTTTAGCTACCATTTTCCATTTATGCGGATAACAAATTGTTTGGAGTTCCTTGTAAGTCAATTTTTTTTTCTCACTTTTGGTCTGTCTTGAATGCTTACTGTGCACACGTAGTTTTCTACTGCATTATGTACTTGATATATTATAAATTTCTTTATTTCAGCCTCTACTTCTTGCGCATACAAGTACTTCCAACTTTAGATATCCCAATATTCCACTTTTAGGGAATATGTGTGACTGTTAGTTGAAGCATCTCCACCTTAAAAGCCTGCTATGGCTTGGTTACAATTTCCCTGGTGAATCTTTATATCCACCCCTTCTCAAATACAGCGTTAGGACATGTATCAGTATGTTTCATTGAACAGCAGACCCTCAAAATTCTAAATGGTCAACTCCTTTTCCCACATACCCATCCTGAAACTATCACTCCTTCAGCTAAATATTTTCACCTGATTCTCTCTGATTTTCCTAAATCTGTGTCATTAAACCATTATATAAATGCATGTTGGATCTGATGGAGCTACTGAAATTATACAACTATAATTGATAAACTAAATAATGGTCCTAACTGTTTAACTGGATATTATAGGTTTGCTTGAATGTGGGCAGGGGCACATAAAATCAAGTAGATAGTCTTTCTGCCAACTTCACCCCCACCTCCACCTCCATCTCTGACCCAACTGAAATTTTATAGGGAACAAAGTAAATATTGGGAAGACCATGCCTTCTGGGGCTTAATGTGGCCCGTAAGTAGCCAATTAATGGCCACGTAAGGACTTGATCCCATCCCACCAGTAATTTATCTACATCTGCATGTCCCTTAGGCATTATAGGAAGCCTCACGGCTTTAGCTGTTCAGGTTGGTACAGATAAAGGAGTAGGGTCTCCTTTATGGGTTGCCTAGGGCCACTGGAGGCAATCCTTCAGCTGGTTATCCCCAGACATATCCCTGGACATCTTGAACAGACCCTCATCGCATTGTCAAGTTCCCAAGCTTCCCTGGTGTCCTAGCATGAGGGGTGGGGTGAGGTTATGACCTGCAGTACTAACCAGGGACACTTACCCCAGCTGGTATTGCTTGGTTTACAGAACTGCCACCCATCCAACTGACAAGAAGCTAAGATGGGGCATTCACCTGGTGAAATTATCACTAAATTACTGTGAACCAGTCAGTGGGATGGTGTCTGAGATCACCCAATCTCTGCATCCCAAAACCTTTCAGCTGGAGAGCAGGAACTATGCTTCATGACATACAAGCACAAACAGGAGATGGCTCCTTGGTCCGTCTCACCCATCTGATAAAATCTGGCTATTCTAGTTGTGGCCTCAACTCTCCTGTGATCTCCATACTTTTAGACTGCCTTGTCAATCTGCTTATCTTGTATTTATATCTATGTTTGTCATAATTTCAACTCGACACTGAATCTCAATCCTGCAACAGTAAGCATGAGCCTCTCACTTAGCCACCCTGAGATTTCGCAGAAAGAGCAGAAAGGTTTTGGTGGGGGTGTTGAGTTCTGGGGTCATGAGTGAGAGGCGGGGAATGAACCAAATTACTCAGTTGAGAGACGCGAAGTACAATATGTGTGTGAGAGCTTGGCGATGGTGACATTCTGTGAAAGAGCGCCTGGAATAGAGATGGGAGGAAATGAGACAATTGATGGAGAAATGAAATGTTCACGAGGGAAGAGTTGCGGCCTGTCCTGACAACTACTGGAGCCTGTTGGTTATTCTGGGTTCAGGTTGAAGTTATTGTCATTGGCTGGGGAACGGTGTGTTTGTTACTGAGAGGAGAGGCTGATGATGCCTCGGGCCTGACTGACACTCGGCCCCTCTCTCACTTACCGGATTCTCATGGTGTTGCCTGTGGTTCTCCCTCTCCCTCTCCCTCTCCAAACCAAGCAGCTCCGTTTACTTTTCACCAGCCTTAGGCACTCGCAGCCAACTACCCAGACCAATTAGAGCGTCCCGTACTCAGACATCCTGTTCAATCATCCAATTGGCAGAGTCGACTTTGCCCTGTTGCCAGCTCCATGGTGAGCGCTGACGCCGCCAGCGCGGTCCCCATGGAAACCAGGCACGACCCTGACAACGGCGGTGGAGGAACGCCTGCCCAGTAACGGACCAGCGCCGGTGGCCGGCAAGGAGCACTGTCTCTGCTCAGTGTTTCTTCTCGGCCCTACCGCCCACAAGCTGAACGTCAATACAATCATCAGATTGGCCAACAAGTATTGGCGCTTCCTCAGATTTGTTATAAATGCCTTTGATGTCTCAAAAGGCAGTTCCACAAGAGTACTCCCCAATTTTCAAAAGCAAACCAGAATTTATGAAGGTACAAGATAACAAAATGTGAAGCTGGATGAACACAGCAGGCCAAGCAGCATCTCAGGAGCACAAAAGCTGATGTTTCGGGCCTAGACCTATCATCAGAGAAGGGGATGGGGAGAAGGAACTGGAATAAATAGGGAGAGAGGGGGAGGCGGACCGAAGATGGAGAGAAAAGAAGATAGGTGGAGAGGAGAGTATAGGTGGGGAGGTAGGGAGGGGATAGGTCAGTCCAGGGAAGACGGACAGGTCAAGGAGGTGGGATGAGGTTAGTAGGTAGGAAATGGAGGTGCGGCTTGAGGTGGGAGGAAGGGATGGGTGAGAGGAAGAACAGGTTAGGGAAGCAGAGACAGGCTGGGCTGGTTTTGGGATGCAGTGGGGGAAGAGGAGATTTTGAAACTGGTGAAGTCCACATTGATACCATTGGGCTGCAGGGTTCCCAAGCGGAACATAAGTTGCTGTTCCTGCAACCTTCGGGTGGCATCATTGTGGCACTGCAGGAGGCCCATGATGGACACGTCACCTAAAGAATGGGGGTGGGGACTTTAAATGGTTCACGGCTGGGAGGTGCAGTTGTTTGCTGCGAACTGAGCGGAGGTGTTCTGCAAAGCGGTCCCCAAGCCTCCGCTTGGTTTCCCCAATGTAGAGGAAACCACACCGGGTGCAATGGATACAGTATACCGCATTGGCAGATGTGCAGGTGAACCTCTGCTTAATGTGGAAAGTCATCTTGGGGCCTGGGATGGGGGTGAAAGAATGGGCAGCCCTCCGCTCCAACCCCAACCTCACCATCAAACCTGCAGACAAGGGCAGCGCAGTGGTAATATGGCGCACTGACCTCTACATCGCCGAGGCCAAACGCCAACTCTCCGACACCACCTCCTACCGCCCCCTCGATCATGACCCCACACCAGAGCACCAAACCATCATCTCCAACACCATCCATGACCTCATCACCTCAGGGGACCTCCCACCCACAGACTCCAACCTCATTGCTCCCCGACCCCGCATGGCCCGTTTCTATCTCCTTCCCAAAATCCACAAACCTACCTGCCCTCGTCGACCCATTGTCTCAGCCAGTTCCTACCCCACCAAACTCATCTCCACCTATCTGGACTCCATTTTCTCTCCTTTGGTCCAGGAACTCCCTACCTATGTCTGTGACGCCACCCACGCCCTCCACCTCCTCCAGGACTTCCAATTCCCTGGCCCCCAACACCTCATTTTCATCATGGACGTCCAGTCCCTGCACACCTGTATTCCTCATGCCCTCCGCTTCTTCCTGTCCCGCAGGCCCGACCAGTCCCCCTCCACTGACACCCTCATCCACCTAGCCGAACTCGTCCTCACCCTCAACAACTTCTCTTTCGATTCTTCCCACTTCCTACAGACCAAGGGGGTGGCCATGGGCCCCAGCTATGCCTGCCTCTTTGTAGGTTACGTGGAACAGTCCCTCTTCCGCACCTACACAGGCCCCAAACCCTATCTCTTCCTCCGTTACATTGATGACTGTATCGGCGCTGCCTCTTGCTCCCCAGAGGAACTTGAACAGTTCATCCACTTCACCAACCTCAAGTTCGCCTGGGCCATCTCCAACACATCCCTCACCTTCCTGGACCTCTCAGTCTCTATCTCGGGCAACCAGCTAGAAACTGATGTCCATTTCAAGCCCACCGACTCCCACAGCTACCTAGAATACACCTCCTCCATCCCACCCTCCTGCAAAAATTCCATCCCCTATTCCCAATTCCTCCGCCTCCGCCACATCTGCTCCCAGGATGAGGCATTCCACTCCCGCACATCCCAGATGTCCAAGTTCTTCAAGGACCGCAACTTTCCCCCCCACAGTGATCAAGAACGCCCTTGACCGCGTCTCCCGCATTTCCTGCAACACATCCCTCACACCCCGCCCCCGCCACAACCGCCCAAAGAGGATCCCCCTCGTTCTCACACACCACCCCACCAACCTCCGGATACAACGCATCATCCCCCGACACTTCCACCATCTACAATCCGACCCCACCACCCAAGACATTTTTCCATCCCCACCCCTGTCTGGCTTCCAGAGAGACCAATCTCTCCGTGACTCCCTTGTCGCTCCACACTGCCCTCCAACCCCACCACACCCGGCACCTTCCCCTGCAACCACAGGAAGTGCTACACTTGCCCCCATACCTCCTCCCTCACCCCCATCCCAGGCCCTAAGATGACTTTCCATATTAAGCAGAGGTTCACCTGCACATCTGCCAATGTGGTATACTGCATCCACTGTACCCGGTGTGGCTTCCTCTACATTGGGCAAACCAAGCGGAGGCTTGGGGACCACTTTGCAGAACACCTCCGCTCGGTTCGCAATAAACAACTGCTCCTCCCAGTCGTAAACCATTTCAACTCCCCCTCCCATTCTTTAGATGACATGTCCATCATGGGCCTCCTGCAGTGCCACAATGATGCCTCCTGAAGGTTGCAGGAACAGCAACTCATATTCCGCTTGGGAACCCTGCAGCCCAATGGTATCAATGTAGACTTCACCAGCTTCAAAATCGCCTCTTCCCCCACTGCATCCCAAAACCAGCCCAGTTTGTCCCCTCCCCACCACTGCATCCCAAAACCAGCCCAGCCTGTCTCTGCCTCCCTAACCTGTTCTTCCTCTCACCCATCCCTTCCTCCCACCCCAAGCTGCACCTCCACTTCCTACCTACTAACCTCATCCCACCTCCTTGACCTGTCAGTCTTCCCTGGACTGACCTATCCCCTCCCTACCTCCCCACCTATACTCTCCTCTCCACCTATCTTCTTTTCTCTCCATCTTCGGTCCACCTCCCCCCTATTTATTCCAGAACCCTCACCCCATCCCCCTCTCTGATGAAGGGTCTAGGCCCGAAACATCAGCTTTTGTGCTCCTGTGATGCTGCTTGGCCTGCTATGTTCATCCAGCTTCACACTTTATTATCTTGGATTCTCCAGCATCTGCAGTTCCCATTATCTCTCATAACAAAGTGTGTAGCTGGATGAACACAGCAGGCCAAGCAGCATCTCAGGAGCACAAAAACTGAGTTTTGGGCCGAGACCCTCCTATAGCACTCCACTTCTTACAGGTTGCTAACGTGAAAATAGCCTAATTATCATGACTAATTCCTATTCAGCAACCAATTCATACTTCGTTGCATCATACTATGCTTCCTACTACGCCAATTAGTTTTACCTTTGATGAGATAATCTTATCAAACATGTTTTGGAAATCTAAACTGGCTCCCTTTTATTCATACTACAGTTAGACATTATCCTTATAGTCCGATCAACTTCATCTTCCTTGAAAAGAATGAGAGATGATTGAAATTCAAGAATATGAAGGAATTTGACAGCATAGAATCAAAGAATATCTTCCCTCATGGAGAAGTCTAGAGCTGGGGTACAGTTTCAAAATAAGAGTTTCACATTTTAGATCAGGTCGGGTCACTGATATTTCTGAAGGAGGGTCTAGGCCCGAAACGTCAGCCTTCCTGCTCCCCTGATGCTGCTTGGCCTGTTGTGTTCATCTAGCTCTACACGTTGGTATCACTGATCTTTGTAATTCTCTTCCCAGAAAGTAGTAGAAAATGGCTTACTGAAGATATTCAAGGCTAAGCTAGACAGATTTTTGGTTGGTAAGGGAGTTTTTTTTTCCATGGGGGTTGGTGGGGGGGGGTGCGGAAGTGAAAGAGAAGTTTAGGCAAGTAAATAATTGGAAATAAGGCCATAATCAGAATAGTCATGATCTTTTTGAATGAGAACAAATTCGAGAGACTGAATTAGTCTTACTTCTTACAGCTTTCATAGAGCTGTACAGCACAAACAGACCCTTCGGTTCTAATCATCCATGTTGACCAGATATCCTAAATTAATCTAGTCCCATTTGCCAGCATTTACCTACATAGCTCTAAACGCTTCCTAATCATATACCCATCCAGATGCCTTTTAAATGTTGTAATTGTACTAGCCTCCACCACTTCTTCTGGCAGCTCCTTCCATACATGCATCACCCTCTGTATGAAAAAGTTGCCTGTAAGGTCTCTTTTAAATCCTTCCCTCTTCACCTTAAACATATATCATCTAGTTTTTGACTCCCCAACCTCAGGACTTGCCGATTTTACCTTATCCACGCTCCTCATGATTTTATAAACCTCAGCCTTCAATGCTCCAGGGTAATAGCCCCAGACTATTCAGCCTCTCCCTATAGCTCAAATCCTCCAACCCTTGCAACATTCTTCTAAAACTTTTCTGAACCCTTTCAAGTTTCACAATATCCTGCCTATAGCAGAATTGCATGCAGTATTCCAAAAGTGGCCAAACCAATGTCTTGTACAGCTACAACATGACTTCCCAGCACCAATACTCAATGCACTGACCAATAAAGGCATGAATACCAAAACATCATCTTCACTTTGAACACAACAAGGGCTGGAGATCACAGCGGGTCAGACAGCATTCCCAGAGAGGCAGCAAGCTAACGTTTCAAGTTTCGATAAACTCTTCATCAGAGCTGAAGTGAAGTGTGGAAGGGACAGCATTTATGCTTTAGTTTGGGGAGGTGGGGGTTAGTGAGTGTAGAATGCTAATGAAGAAATGCTAATTTTCAGATTAATCCAGTCACAATGTGAGATTGGAGGAACAATGGTGTCTCGCAGTTGAGGAAGGGTCAGCAGACCAGAAACATTAACTATTCTTCTCCTTCACAGATGCTGCCAGACCTGCTGAGCTTTTCCATCAACTTTGTTCTCGTTCCCGAT
The DNA here is from genome assembly GCF_030684315.1 of Stegostoma tigrinum. Classification (NCBI taxonomy): domain Eukaryota; kingdom Metazoa; phylum Chordata; class Chondrichthyes; order Orectolobiformes; family Stegostomatidae; genus Stegostoma; species Stegostoma tigrinum. The sequence goes on along the minus strand of NC_081355.1, from coordinate 62,891,422 downwards.
TTACAGCATCCACAGTTCTTTCGGTTTTTAATGGTATCTCTCTCCTGCCAGACTGGAAAGGACAGACAGTCCCCACTGGCATTGGGGGATGGGAAAGAGAACACAATAACAAGCTAAAATGAAAGGGAGGCAATTGGAGCCAGTTCACAATTTAAAAGGTGTTGAACTCAACATTAAGTACAGAAGACTGTAAAGTGCATGGTGCAATGTTCCAGCAAATCATTATGCAAACTGGAGGAACAACAACTCATTTTCAGTTTAGGCATTTTACAGCCTTTTGGACTTAATATTCAGTTCAACACTTTAAAATTGTGAACCAGCTCCTATTCCTTCTAGCTTGTTATCATATCCTCTCTTTCCCTTCCCTCCCTCCTCCCAATCCCGGTGGGGGCTGTCTGTCCTTTCAAATCTGGCAGGGGAGACACCGTTGTTTTGACATTCTCACATTCCGATCACTTAATCTGAACTATCAGCATTTTTTCTCCAACAACGCCCTACACCCACTACCCCTACACACTATCCCCAAACTATTGCATAAATGCTGTACCCTGCACACTTCACTTCAGCTTTGAAGAAGAGTCATTGAGACTCCAAACATTAGTTTGTTCTCTCCCCATGGATGTTGTTTTACCTGCTGTGACCTCCAGCATTTGTTGCTTTCAGTGGATTTCACCATCTGCAGTAATTTGTTCCTGACTTCTTCATTATACTATCTACCTGTGACTCCACATTCAAAGAACTATAAACCAGTACTCCAAGTTCTTTTTGTTCAGCAACACTCCCCAGGACCTGACCATTAAGTATAGAAGTCTTGCCCCGATTTGCCTTTCCAAAATGCAGCGCCTCACATTTATTTAAGTTAAACTCCATCTACCACTCCTCAGCCCATTGACCCACCTAATCAAGATCCCGCTGTATTCTGAGGTGCCTTCTTCACTGTCTGCTGCACCTCCAGTTTTGGGATCATCTGCAAACTTACTAACCATACCTGCTATGTTCACACCCAAATCATTTATGTAAGTGACAAAGGCAGTGGACCCAGCACTGATCCTTACAGCACACTCCTGGTCACAGGTCTCCAGTCTGAAAAGCAAACTGCACCCCCCTCCCCGCTCCCCCACCACTATCTTCTACCTTCGACCCAGTTTTGCATCCAAATGGCTAATTCTCCCTGTATTCCATGTGACCTAACCTTGCTAACCAGTCTACCACAAGGAACCTTGTCGAAAACCTTGCATATTGATCACATCCAGTGATCTGCCCTCTTCAATCCTCCTTGTTATTTCTTCAACGAAACTCAATTTATGCAACACGATTTCCCACTTTCAAAATTATGTCTACTATCTCCAATTAGTCCTTGCCTTTCTAAATACATCCTTTATCGTCACATACATTCAAAATAAAATGCAATGAAAAAAGTGTGTACCGTCGCTTGTACATAAACGCCATGAGCAAATTAAAATAAAGAAGGAAATTTAACTTAGAGAGAGCCCAACTTTCCTTCTTTGCTGCTGTACCACTGCCAGAGTTCCACTCTGGGCTTTCTAACCTACGCTACTCTGTTGAATGCGTCCTGCTGTGGACTTACACTAGTCTGTGCCGTGCCGTGCCATTGCTTGGGGGCCTACTCCACATGGAAAAACGAGAGCCCTATGGCTCACTGACAAACTCAGCTGTCACCTCCCGCCGAAGAACTCTCTCAGCCACCCATCATTCCAAGGCTCGGCCCAACGGATGCCCTGGGGGGCACATTGCTCCTCTGTCACTCTGGGTTCTTGGCCCCCTCTGGAATTGCTCCAACCCACATCTGATCCACTAACGCTTCAGCTGCGCAGTCTGCTGCTGCTGCAGAACACGACCCACAACAAGTTCACCGGTCTGTAGTTCCCCAGCTATTCCTTACCACCTTTCTTAAATAGTGGCACCACATTAACCAACCTCCAGTCTTCTGGCACCTCACTTGTGGCTATCAGTGATATAAATATCTCAGCAAGGAGCCCAGCAATCACTTCCCTAGCTTCCCAGAGTTCTAGGGTACACCTAATCGGGTCCTTGCGATTTATCCATTTTTATACATTAAGACCTCTAGCACACCATCACTGTAATATGGACATTTTTCAAGACATCACTATTTATTTCCCCATGTTCTACATCTTCCATATCCCTTTCCACAGTAAACACTGATTCAAAATTAGTGAGACATGATTTCGCTGTCATTGAGCTATGTTTAGTTTGGTTAATTGCATTAAGATTTGCGAAATGCATGAAAAATAAATTTTGGCATTTTTCCTATAACGGCTGATAGTGGTACAAGAAGGCAGGTTAACCTCTGTATTGTCAGTAGTTCCATCAATTATGAATTGTTGACATAGGTCTACTAGTTAAAACTCTAAAGCTACTTCAACCATTATAAATCTCCCTCATTGCACACACAGACGAGAAACAGAAAAAATGGATATTATGGGAATACGGAAAGGCCTTAAGAAATAGGAACAGGATTAGGTAATTTGGCCTCTCAAGCTTGATCGGCATTCAATCGGATCTTGGCTGATCTGTCATTCCTCATATCAACTTTCCCGCCTGTTCCCTGTAACCTGTGATTCCCATGCTGATACAGACTAGGAAGGTAGTTCAATGGTCCCTGTCAACTGCATTTGCTAAGATGATCCTTTTGCTAATCAGAATGCTACTTCGTGATCTTCCTTCTCTGTGACTCTCTTGTCCGCTCCACACTCCCCTCCAGCCCCACCACATGCAGCACTTTCCCCTGTAACCGCAGGAAGTGCTACATTTGCCCCCATACCTCCTCCCTTATCCACATCCCAGGCCCTAAGAAGATTCTCCACATCAAGCAGATGTTCACCTGCAGTATACCACATTGGCAGATGTGCATCTGCTGTACCCGTTGTGGCCTCCTCTACATTGGGGAAACCAAGCGGAGGCTTGGGGACCACTTTGCAGAACACCTACACTCTGTTCACAAGAAACAATTGCACCCCGCAGTTGCGAACCATTTCAACTCCCCCTCCCATTCCTCAGACGACATGTCTATCCTGGGCCTCCTGGAGTGCCACAACGATGCCACCCGAAGGTTGCAGGAACAGCAACTCATATTCCACTTGGGAACCCTGCAGCCCAATGGTATCAATGTGGATTTCACAAGCTTCAAAAATATTCCCTCCCCCCACTGCATCCCAAAACCAACCCAGCTTGTCCCCACCTCCCTAACATGTCCTTCCACCTATCCCCACCTCCCACCTCAAGCCGTACCCCCATTTCCTACCTACTAACCTCATCCCGCACCCTTGACCTGTCCATTCTCTCCGGACTGACCTATCCCCTCCCTACACTCACCTCTACTGGCTCCATCCCCACCCCTTTAACTCATCTGTCTCCTCTCCACCTATCTTCTCTATCCATCTTTGATCAATCTCCCCCTCTCTACCCATTTATTTCAGAACCCTCTCCCCATCCCCTTTTTCTGATGAAGGGTCTAGGCCAGAAACGTCAGCTTTTGTGCTCCTAAGATGCTGCTTGGCCTGCTGTGTTCATCCAGCTCCACACTTTGTGTTATCTCCTCAAGGTACTGTTCAACTACCTGGGAATCAAATGTTGGCAGACAGACGTGTTAGTCAGTAATAATGGGTCATCATACCACAGACTAGTCAATTACTTGTTGGCAAGCCAAATCCCCATTAGTAGAGTTTCTGGCTCTAGCTCATTTGGATCTAGGTTTTCCCTGCTACTTGAACCAGTAACTCTGTAGACAGCACTTAGTGTCAGGTAATTTGCTTTTGAAAGGTGCAGTAATACTTCAACAACCCTTGCTTTTAAACTAATTCTTATTCCATTTCAGTTCACAACCAAAAATACAGAAAAAACAAAACTGCCTTCACATTTACCCTGGTAGCTTATCAACCTTTCATTCTAATAGCTTTATCAGTACTCTGTCTCTAGTGATTGATCATTTTGTCTGTAGTTAAGCTCAAGACACTGGACTTTGGCTCATTTCCATAAAATGAATCAGAATTTCAATGCTGTTATCATCACCCTTACTATGGGGATAGTAACTAATCATACCTCACTGTACACAACCAGGTCTAGACTAGTCTGCCCTCAGTGTAGCATGTTCGACAGCAAACAAAGAAATTAACCTAAAAGCAGTACAAGATCATTTCCCATGCTACATTTTGATCGGATGAATCAAATCTCTATGAAGATTAAAAAAAACTGCAATGTTGTTACTGTTAGATGGTTTATCAACTATTCCCACAAGAAAATTTTCTCTTCATTGTTTCTTAATTTCACCTCAAACCGATTCTACATTTTGTTCTTTATAACTAAAATCATCTCTCACTATTGTCCTTAAATGAAGAGAACCACCCCAACACTCTTTCCAACTTCCCATTCTTCCAAAAGTTCAAATACTCATTAGACCATTGATACAAGAGCAGAATTAGGCCATTCTGCCCATCAAGTTTACTCCACCGTTCAATCATGGCTGATGTGTCTGAACCCCATTCTCCTACCTTCTTCCTGTAACCCTTGATCCTCTTACTAAATCATTATATTATTCATACCCCTGAATACTCAGGTCCCAGTATTGGTTACTTCAGCCATTGATGTCATTGCAAAGGGGCAAAGATACCTGGACCATTCCAGAGAACTCTGTTAGATTTAGCCCTTCTTCCTACACATCAAAAGCAGTGCTTCCCAAACCTTGGCCCACTGTGATCCCATTTTGAAGCTTAAACATTTTGACACTTTGCTGACTGGTTGGGATGGAGTTGGGGTTCAGGAAGAGAAGACCTGAAAGAGCAGAATCAGCCAATGCTGCCTTGGAGCTTGTGACCCCACAGGATCACAACTTCCAATTTCGAAGGCTCTGGGCTAAAGCCCATGAGTCCTGATATGGAAATTCTGGTAACAGAAGTTACCTTGATTGACGCTGCACTTTAAAAATGCACTGCTGCCTCTATGAACTGTGGATGTGTGAAATGTCATTTCTCCACCCCCAGTGAAAATGGTGGGTGCCAGATTCAGGAACAGGGCTTCTGGAATTGGGGCTCTGCCACCATTTTGGTTGAAGTACAGCACCCGTTTGACTCCACAGAAATATAACTTATGGCTAATACTACACCATCTTCTCTGAAAGGCACTAGTTTCTTCACATTTTATGACTCTTGTACTCTATCACTCAGTGCACAATAGGAGAAACACAATAGCAAATGCTTCCTAACAAGAAAATTAAGATAATATATATGTGAAGTTCACATCTGTTGCAATTAAGCTGCAGAAGGTAGTGATTTTTTTTTGCTGTCACTCATATGTATTCTTTCTGCACAGTCCTACTGTAAGCCAAAATTAAGCCCATTTGAGGATTTGAAAATAACATTACTGACATAGAAAAGGTGATTTTAACACAACCCATCTTGGGATATTTTCCAAACCATTGCTCAGATATGGTTATTACACACCTCTGGAGCAAGTAGGATTTGAATATAGGCTGCCTGGCTCAGAGATAGGAACCCTGCTGCATAGAACATTACAGCGCAGTACAGGCCCTTTGGCCCTCAATGTTGCACCGACCTGTGAAACCAATCTGAAGCCCATCAAACCTACACTATTCCATTATCATCCATATGTTTATCCTATGACCATTTAAATGGCCTTAAAGTTGGCGAGCCCACTACTGTTGCAGGCAGGGCATTCTATGCCCTTACTACTCTGATTAAAGAACCTACCTCTGACATCTGTCCTATATCTATTACCCCTCAATTTAAAGCTATGTCCCCTTGTACTAACTATCACCATTTGAGGAAAAAGGCTCTCACTGTCCACCCTATCTAATCCTCTGATCATCTTGTATGCCTCTATTAAGTCACCTCTTAACCTTCTGCTCTCTAATGAAAACAGCCTCCAGTCCCTCAGCCTTTCCTCACAAGACCTTCGCTCCATACCAGGCAATATCCTGGTAAATATCCTCTGCACCCTTTCCAATGCTTCCACATCCTTCCTATAATATGGCAACCAGAACTGTACGTGATACTCCAAGTGCGGCCGCACCAGTGTTTTGTACAGCTGTAGCATAACCTCATGGCTCCTAAACTCAATCCCTCTACTCTACAAGAACTCTTACTTATCCGGTGAAACTGATCAAGATAGCGAGTTTTGAGAAGATTTGTAGCTCAGGTTGAGGTTCTGGATGCGAGTTTGCTCGCTGAGCTTGAAGGTTAGTTTTCAGACGTTTCGTCACCATTCTAGGTAACATCATCAGTGAGGCTCCGGTGAAGCGCTGGTGTTATGTCCTGCTTTCTAAACCTAAACAGATAAATAGAAAGTGGGACATAACACCAGCGCTTCACCAGAGGCTCACTGATGATGTTACCTGGAACGACGACGAAACATCTGAAAACGAACATTCTAGCTCAGCGAGCAAACTCACATCCACTGATCAAGATAATTAAACTGGCCCCAGTTATTTCACACACCTGACACTGCCTGAATTCTGCTTTCATGACCAGCCTGCCAAAGCCAGCGAAAGCGTCTTTACACGTGCACATTTTGTTCCAATGTATCACCAAGACGAGTCTGCAGTTTTAACTGAAACCCAAGAGAAATTGATGTAGCTTTCCCAGAAGGTCAATCTGGAAAGTAGATTCTCCTCAGAAGAGGGTAAAACAGCAGAATATAGTTTTTTTTAATCCAGTGGTAACAAAAGCAGTCCTGTGTCCCATGAAGGTTAGGTTTCCACTTCCCCAGCCATCGCCTTCCAAAGGGATGCTGCGAACACCCAATGCTGATACTTTCTAACACTTCTCACCTGTTCTTGACTGAATGTAGAAATACACAACTTAGTGAAAATTAAAATTAGCCTGGACCCATGGTACCAAAAATTGCTGGTGGAATCATCCCCAAACCCACTGGTAGTTAAAATACAGACATGGGCTTGAAATTTTAAAATGGGTATGATCAAAAATATTAAAAGTTCAATTTCAAATGCAATCGTGTCAGTAAAACATTATGATACTGTACCTCTCTTCACTTTTGTTAGATCTTTGACTTGCTGTTTCCAAACAGACTCCTATGAAGAACATAGATCAATACCATGTTTGATACAATAAAAGACTTTATTGCTTTTATTAACATATGACATTACAAAAAATAGTTATTCTCCTCTAATATTCAACTAAAGGCAGGACATTGTCCTTAAAGAAAACAAAATCTGGGTTATACACATATCATTTAAACTAAGACATGGACAACTAACATTTTTACATTGCTTTGGGTGTCCTTACAAAAATAAATGAAATCACTACTGTACTTAGAAATAGTCATAAAAACTTTAACCATAATTTTCTGAACTTAGACAATTTTATGAAAATTGATGAATACTAGGGATTGTATTTGTTCTGTGATTAAATAAGCAGAACACAGGAAGACATAAAATTACTATCAACCGCAGATTTAAAAAAAAACAGAAGGGACAAAACTGTCCCTGACAGAAACCAGTTTTTCAAACTGTTAAAATCTTATACTGTATTTAGCATCTAACGATCAACAGTATCAACACAATACTATTCTTTAGAGTAACCTAAAAAATTAAATAGAAAACTTCAGTTCACCAACTGACACTCGATTAAAATAATTTTCTATAATTCACATCCCTTATATTATGCAAACTCAATTATTCAGTTACAGTGATTACAATCTGTACATTTAATAAAATAGCAGAAAATTGGTTGACTGCTGAAAATATCTGCAGAATTTGCCATATGTTTAACTATATAATCAGTATTGGAATACAAACCAAAAATGTTTCACAACATAACCATTTCTGCATTTTGGCTGTTTGGCTATTATTTTGCAATGATTGAATGCAAATGATGAATAAAATTGTGTGTGTTGCACCGGCATGTTGTTTTTGACTGAAGATAAATGAACTTGTCTCACTGGAGGAAGAAAATGGCTGATCTGAAGAAATATTTTTAGAAGTTTCATCTGATCCGGAAGACAAAACAACGTTACAAACTGTGTCAAGGCATGGCAATATGGACCAGTGGGAAGATTTTGATTTCCTGAGATGGCTCTAGAATTACTGATCTAATGCTATAACTACAGTACTGCCCATAGAAAATGGTTACTCTACATATCTAAAGTACAAAGAAAAATACTAGAACAATCTTTATAAAATTAGCCAAATCTTCTTTGTTTTCCATATAGTGTGAAAATTTCTCAATAAATTTGAGTCTAAGTATAAATAAATAAAACATATAACACTGCAATGCTAAATAAAGCCTACAGTACACCATGTTGAATAAAGTTACATGTAAACAGTTCAGATGCAGAGAGTCTCAAATCAGTATTGCAAAACCAGTGCACCATTTTGTAAATAAAAAGGATAGCGACCAACCAGTATAGTAAATAGATGCACACCCTTCAGATACATTATACCAATTTACTCATCTGTTCATCTATCACATGCTATCACAACACTTGTTATCACCTGCTAGCTCATTGTTATCCAGTAGCAACAAAATTCTGAAGGATCAATGACAAATAAATGCTCAAATCTGCCTTTGGTTGAAGATCTTACCTATTACTTACAACATTGGTGCGTGAATGTCAATAAGCAATATATTTACACCTTTTTGTATCGACTGTATACTTGCATTCATCATGTACTATTTTCAATACTTTAAACAGTACATCATCTGCCATCATCACCAAGTAATTCAAATGTCAGTAAGCAGATTTTTAATTTAAAAAAAACTTGTCTAATAGATTATTGCTTGTTCACTTTTCATAACTTTACACGAAAAATTTTAATTGAACCTGTAAGTAAAGATTTAAACAGTAGCTAGCAATGCAGTTGACAGAATAGTACAAGGGTAAAACAACCCTGGTCAGAAGAATTTCACTCTGACTGAGACACTGATTAGGTCCAACACACTTCCTGAAAAGGATCCAGAGGTTTGGTGTGGCTCACGTAGTAGATTTCATAAAAGAAAGTTTTTCCAGATTAATCAGGATGTAGCTTGCTTCATACAGATGTTTCAGCATCAAGGACATTTCTTGGAGGCACCTCTTCAATATTTACTTTGATTTCTGTAGTATGTTCAGGACTGTAGATTTGTAACAAGGATAAGTAAAATGTATAGCTGCATTTCAGGTTTTATAATTTTAATACTTATGTTTGTACATCCACACACCCATGGCTAATAAAAAGAGAAATGAAAAACAGACAATAATATAAGAAATATTTAAGTCACTGCACACTATTTCAGGAATGTTATCAAAAAGTACAACTTTTGAAACTTTATTCTGGACAATTAAGTTATCCATAAACAATGGTTATTCTTCTGACTTGCAGAGAACAATTTCTGATCACTTGATTATATTCAATATAGTGTTTAAATGTATACAAAACAGTATTATTAAAAGGTGTTCTGAAATTAACATCACCATAAATGTGTTTTTGGAGGGGTCAATCTGTAACACCAAAAAGATCCAAGAAAATACCAACTTCTGAAAATTATGTTTGCTGAAAAATTTACCATGCCAGCTAAAAATGTTTAAATTTTGTAACTTTGTTCAAAACACAACATGAAAAGATCTTAGCAAGCTAAGATCCGGTGATCTTATCATAGAGTGAGAGTTATAACTGAATGTCATGAAGTTGAGCACATCAAACAGGGCAGAACTTTAATACTGAGTAATGCAATATGTGTTAATGTTTGCTACAAATGCCCAGTTTGCATAACAGTGGCTACTGTTTAGAATGTATTAGTATCAGAATGCTTTGTTAGACATCACGCCTCAAATTAAGCACATTAAGAAAAGCTACCTTGCTTCAAGTTTTACAACTTTTGCATTCTCAGCATTTACAGCAAGGGCCTTCCACACAGCAGTTTTGGCCATTTCATCAGATATGTTTACGACAGAAGGATCGTCTGGGCTAGAGGATAAACATATCTAAATGTTAGTGCTCTGTACAAGCAGAACCACTGACCTGATTTATAAAGCCTACCTTTCCCCTTCACCTTACCATGCAGCTCTTTCCACCTTACAAACAATTCTTACAAGTTTATTGATGGCTTGTAAATGTCACATGCAGAAAAAAAGAGACATCAGAATTGTTTCAATAATAAAACACAAAAGGTTTTTGACTGGGTTGTCCAACCTTTTCTGCATGAGGGGTACTGAGCAAATTTCAGACTGATAAGATTTGGCATAACAGTAGGCATTTCAGAAACAAAATTCCAAAAGAAATAAATTCATAATTTAAATAAATGACTAACAAACATAAATAACTGAAAAGTACCAAGCAACAGAGCTTACTAATAAAAAAAACTTATTTTTCCCTTTCCAATTTACAAGTTCAATTATGAGCAGAACTGATAAAGGAGAGCCAATGGATGTCAACAACTTAGATTTGCAGTAGGTTTTTGATAAAGTCCCTCACACAACGGTGGTTAGAAATAAAAGCATAGCAGGTAATAGGATATAAGTAATGTGCTAGAATGAAATAATGATTGGCTAACAGACAGCAAACAGTGGACAAGCTATGACTGGTGAGATAACACAAGGATGAAACCTTAGGATGCAGCTGCTCACATTTTATGATCTGAACATGCATACCAAATGTAATATTTTCAGGTGATACAGAACTAAATGGGAACGTTTGTTCACAGGACAATGTAAAGCAGCTTCAGGGAGGACTTGGACAGGTGAACGAGATAGGCAAGAACATGCTAGATGGAAGATAATGTAGAAAATGTGGTTATCTACTTTGGCAAGAGAAACAGATATGCAGATATATCTTAAGTGGAAAAGGATTATAAAACGTAGATATTCAGGGAACCTAGGTATTCTTGTCAATAAGTTACTGCAAATATAACAAGCTACTAGGAAGGCTAATGGAATGTTAGACTTTACTGCAAGAGGATCTGAGTAAAGTTGTTTTTAAGTTTTACATAATTGTACAAGAGTTTGGTTGGACTGTACCTAGAGTACTTTATGCAGTTTTGGTCTCCTTGTCTCAGCTAAGATATTTTTGCCATAGAGGGAATGCAATGAACGTTTACCAAACTTGTAGCCAGGATGGGGAGACTGATTTGACATTCTGGGTATGTATTCTTTTAGAGTTTTGATGATTGGCAATCTTATTGAAACCTACAAAATATAGATACAGCCAAGACGTTTCCCCAAGTGAGGGGTCTAAAACCAAGGACAACAACTTAAAAATAAAGGGAGATGTTATTTAGGTCTGAGATGGGGAGAAACTATTTTACTCAGTTGTGAACTTTTGGATTTCTCTACCACAGAAGGTTGTGGTGTAAGGGGGTGTTCAGTCAATGAGTATTTTTAAAAAGGTAGAGACTGACAGATTTCTGATTATCAGTCACATGCAGGAATGGAATGAGTAAAGGTGATGAAGTATTTGATCAGCTATAATCGTACTGAATGGTTTAGCATTGAATAGCCTACTCCTGTTCCTACCAGAGGCCATTTCTTTTCAGCATTTGTTGACAGGCTTACTAGTGAACACAGCAATGAGCAAAGGAGAGAAACAGCCTCTGATAGGAGGAGCATGTTGCAGAATCTTCCATTTGTTTTTTCTGTATTTGGAACCCCGGTAGCAGGGCACAATACATACCTACAGCACATTAGATAGAAAAAGGAGGAAATTAATTTAGGTATCATTCATTACTTAGTAACATTAAGTCTGAAGTGTTATTGTACCAAAACACTTTTCTGCTGCTGCTACCACTTTTTAAAAACACTACTAAACAAAGAGCAGCCCAAACAGTTCGATTGAGAACCAGCTGAAACTGTATCCTCATTATTTGAGTGAGCTGCAGCCTTTGCTTAGAATGCAAAAATTCTATAAACAAAGCTAGATCAGCCTTGGATTGATCACGTGTATTTATTGGGTGAGCAAGTGTGAAAATCTTCAATTTGTACAAATGTAATTTAGACAGCAACTTGTAGTTTGCTTTAAGAAAATTCAGCAGTTTTGAATTCTGTAGTTGTAATCTTTGTGCTATTATTTTTGATGGAGTACATTGAAAGAGCTGCCTAATTAAGCAGCAGCTAAAACTCAGACCCCATTCGCTGAGTGAGCTAGGCCTATGCATCGGGAACATATACACAGCCAACCCAGTATGGCTGAATACTTGAGTGCAACTTAACAAATGCTAAGCATCTCAAGAAGTTCAGTGGAAGGACGGGTGTGTTGGGTTGTTTTGGGCCTGAAAATAGGCAGCTGATTGATAAGTATTTTTGGTCTTTAAAAGTGAGTGTCTGGTTTTCAGTTTGTGGTCAGACCTCAAATTTTCTTTTTGTTTTTTTTTAAATTGCTTCTAGGATATGAAGATTGATACTGGTTTGTTAAAGGACAGAAATCATTAAATAAAAGGTGTAAAGCAAGGATATGAGTGAATTTAATTAAATAGTCAAGGCAGGTAAAGTGATGTATTGCTGCTATAGTATGTGCAAGTGGTTAAACTCTAAAGGTGATCCACAGTGAACACATCCGCAGTGTAAGCACCTTCAGATCACAGTAAAGGATCTAGACGCTGAGCTGAGGACCATGCGCCACATCAGGGGAGGGGAAAGATAACTGGATTCTTTGCTCCAGCTAGCAGTCACACTCCTCTATTTAGGTAATTCAAACTTGATCAGTGCTCCAGAACAAGCAGATATGATTGCAGGTGAAACAGGTGTGGGGATTCAAGGGGTAGCTGTTGAAGAGTTTCAGTCCCTGCAATTGTCTAAAAATAAAGAGGTTCTTGCAACCTGTGTGGATGACAATGGGGACTGTGGGGAGGGTGAATATCTTTACCAATAGGAACTTAATAATGACAGGGAACAGTATAATTAGGACAATAGATCCTGTTGCCTGCAGCTATAAACTTGCATCTTGAAGGCTACATTGCTTACCAGTGCTAGGACAAGGACATCTTTTTGGGCGAAACAGGAACTTAGAGCGGATGGGGAAGAAGTGAATTGTTGTCATGAATGTTGGTACAAATGACACTGATAAGGTTGGAAAAGGGAGGTCCTGCTGAAAGATTCTGAATAGTTCAGAGCTAAACAAAAATACAGAACCATCAAGTTCATAATTTCAGGATCAGTTCCTGAGCCATGGGGAAACTGACATAAGTAAAAGGAGTTAAACACATAGCAGAAAGATTGGTGTGGGAGGAATGCGTTTGGGTTATTGGGAGACACACAGTCATTAACACGGAGGTTGAAGGGAGCTGTTCTGGTCAGATGAGCCTCACTTGTACTGTGCTGTGACATGGTCCTGGTGAACTAGGGCTGTACAGAAAATATTAAATTCAATTTGGGATGGTGAAAGAGGAAGAGACTGTGTGAGGGTGTGCGCGAGGCAGGGAAGAGAGACAGCACGAAACACAGGATGCAGGTCAACTACTGTTGCAATTACATCCACAGTGGGACAGGAAGACAATGTACAAGTGTAAAAGAAACAGCAGCAAAAACAGGACAAGGGAGTTAAAACATAAGACGGCAAACATAATAGCTCTTGAATGCAAGTGGTATTCAGAACACTGCAAGGAAAATCAAGATTGGTAGTTTGATATCGCTAATGCAACTACGTATATATGATAAATCCAAGTTTATTGGCACCACCACGTTATTGCTGGTTCAATGTTATGCTGAAAACTCAATTCATGTATCAGCCATTCAGCAGATTTATCTTGGTTTTTACTATAAAAGCAGTACACTGAGTCATAAATTGTACTGCAGGCAAAAAGAAACAAGCAGGACTGAAAACATATACCAACAGAATCACCTATCACAGGAGCCCACAACTGAAATCATGCTGAATCTGTTAGAGCTGCTGACACATTCTGCTGGGTGAACTTGATTCCTGTATTTTATGTTACAAGACCTAGGAATTAACTCTTCCCAGCATACAGCGCCAGCAGTAACAGTCTGCAAATGTGGGATTTAAGCAAAGATTTTTGACAGTCCCTGGTGAGTATATTTGCAGGAAGCGTGTTTGGATGTGTCTCATATTAGACCTTTTGGATTGGGTGGAGAGGCAGCTGGAGTCACTGAGGAGCAAATAGGAAGCATAGAGTATTATGGTTAGTAGCTATTAGAGGCGTTCACACCATAGGCACAGTCAGGTAGATGAGTTACTGTCAGAAGAGGTAGAAAGGTAGTGCAGGAGTGTCCTGTAGCTATTCCTCCCTCAAACAAATATTCCATTTTGGATTCTGTTGGTGGGATAGCCCCTCAGAGGAAAATAGCAGTGGTAGCCAGGTCTTAGTCATCATGCTTGAGGCCAGGATTTGTCAAGTTTCAAACTGATAAATTGATAAATTGTTACAGGGGACTTTCCAGTCAGGGGCAGAGGGGCAGCTCTGTGGCTCCGAACAAGAATTCAGGTTGGTATGTTGCCTCCATGGTACTGCGGTCAAGGATGTCCCAGAAAGGTTGCAGCAAATTGTCAAATTGGTACAAATAACATAGACAGAGAAGGGGATGAGGTTTTGCAGAGAGAATATTGGAAGTTAGGTGGTAGATTTAAAAAGCAGGACCTCAAAAAGGTAGTAATCTCTGGATTATTTCCAGTGTCATCTGCTAGTGAAAATAGGAGCAAGAAAATACTGCAGACAAATGAGTGACTGAGGAGATGGTGAAAGAGGCAAAAATTTAGATTTCTGCATCATTGGGATCTCTACTTGGGCAAAAAACCTGCTCAAAAGGAACATTTTTACCTGACGAAGAGGGAGACTTGCTATTGCTAATTGGGAGCCTTTAAACAAGTATGGAGGAGGGAGCACGAGGGATCCTAAACAATAGTGAGGATAGAGAGAAAGCAGAGGTTGTTTCAGAAGTTAAAAAGAGAATAAATTAATTAGACAAGGCAGGCAAGAGCATGTCAGAGAACCCCTAAACAAACAAACTCCATTTATTTCAATGCAAGTTTTCTAGACAGGCAAGACAGAGAAAATGCAAACTGCAGATGCTGGAGAATCAGTCTCATGTTCCCATACATGCCCTGAGTTCAAGATAATAAAGTATGAAGCTGGATGAACACAGCAGGCCAAACAGCATCTCAGGAGCATAAAAACTGATGTTTTGGACCTAGGCCCTTCATCAGAGGGGGGCCCGGAGGTTGTTGGAGTGGTATGTGAGAACGAGGGGGATCCTCTTAGGGCGGTTGTGGCGGGGGCGGGGTGCGAGGGATCTGTTGCCCCTCTCTGAAGGGTCTAGGCCCGAAACGTCAGTTTTTGTGCTCCTGAGATGCTGCTTGGCCTGCTGTGTTCATCCAGCTTCATACTTTATTATCTTGAACTCAGGGCATGTATGGGAACATGAGACTGGTATATTATAGTACTTACAAAAACATGGCCAAAGGAGAGACAGGACTGGCAGCTCAATATTCCAGGGTATAGATATGATAAAGGATATAAATAGAGGTGAGAGGAGAGGGAAGTGGGATTTTGGATTCAAGCAAATATTGCTACTGTCCTTAGGATATTCCTGGGGAATTGTCCAGTAAAGCTAATGTGAACTCAGAAATAAAACAGGGGATGATCACTTTAAAGGGATTGTACTGTTGACCCCCAAATAGTCAGCGAGAAACTAAGGAGCAAATATGTAGAGATTTCAGATATGCATAAGGATAATAGGCTTGTAACAGTAAAGGGGTTTTAACTTTCCAATCACAGACTGGGACTGCCATAGCCTTAAGGGCTTGGATGGGATGAATGAGTTAAATATTGACAAAGAAAATTTTCTTGAACATATTTACATGCAAGGAGCAAAATTTGACCTTCTCTTGGGAAATAAATCAAGGCAAGTGACACAAGTGTTAGCAGGAGAACACTTTGGGAACAGTGAAGACAATTCTAATAGTTTTAAAAGAGTTTTGGAAAAGGACCGGTCTTGTATAAAAAGTTAAAAGTTCTAAATTGGAATAAAGCCAATTTTGACAATGAGACAGGATCTTTCGAAAGTTGATTGGGGTAGACTGTTCGCAGATAAAGGGGCGACTGGCAAGTGGGAGATATTCAAAAGTGAGATAACAGGAATTTGGAGGGATTATGTTCCTATTAGAGTGAAGGGTAAGGCTGGTAGGAATACAGAACAATGGATAATTAGCGATATTGAGGCTCTGGTCAAGAAAACGAAGGAGGTATATGTCAGATGGATTCAAGGGAACCTCTTGAAGAGTACAATGGGAGTAGGGCACTCTTAAAGGGGAAATCAGAAGGGCAAAACAAGGATATGAGATGGCGTATATCTTACCAAATAAGGTTAAGGATAACTCAAAAAGAGATTTTACAAGTCTATTAAGGGCAAAAGAGCCACTAAGGAGAGAATAGGGCCCATAAAAAGATCAACATGGTCATCTGTGTGTGGAACCACAGCAGATACTAAAATAAATATTTCCCTTCAGTACTTACTGTGGAGAAAGACTTGGAAGCTAGGGAATGTGGGGAAAGAAATAGTGAGGTCTTGAAAACAGCCCATATTACAGAAGAAAAAGTTGCTGGAGGTCTTAAAAAGCATAAAGGTAGATAAATCTCTGGGACCTGATCAACTATATCCTAGGACATTGTGGGAAGAATTTACAGTACTGCTAACAGTGATATTTTTATCCTCTATAGCCAGTGAGGTGCCAGAAGACTGCAAGGTGGCTAATGTTGTGTTTTTAAGACAGACTGCATGGAGCAGATTGAAAACTATAAACTAGTCTGTTTGTCTTCAGTGGTGGACAAGTTGTTGGAGAGGATTCTGAGAGACAGGATCTACATGCATTTGGAGGGGCAAGGACTGATTAGGGATGGTTAACTGCTTTCTGCGTGCGAAACTGAGTCTCGCTCTTTTGACTGAGATTTTTGGGGATAAGACCAAGACGATTGAGGAGGAAGAGCAGCAGACATGTTTACTTGGACTTCAGTAAAGCCTTTGACAATGTTCCCAAAGTAGACTAATTGGTAAAGTTAGATCACATGGGATTTAGGGAGAGCTTGCCAATGGGATACAAAATTGGCTTGATGGTAGGAGACAGAGGGTGGTGGTTGAGGGTTGTTTATTGGACTGGAGGCCCGTGGGGCAGCAGTGCTCCAAGAGAATCGGTGCTGGGTCCGCTGTCGTTTATCATTTATATAAACAATTTGGATGAGAACATAGGGAGCATGGTTACTAAGTTTGTGGGTGACAAAAATTAAATGGTATTGGTGATAGTGTGGAAGGTTATCCAAATTTAAAGAGGGTCTTGATCAATTGGGACAACGGGCCGATAAGTGGCAGATGGAGTACAATTCAGATAAATGAGAGGCGCTACATTTTGGTAAGAGGAACAATGTCAGGACTTACAGTTAATGGTAGGGCTCTGGGTAATATTGTCAGAGTCCGAGGGGTCCAGGCACATAGTTCATTGCAAGCTGTATCACAGGCAGGCAGAATAGTAAAGGCAACATTTGGCACGTTTGCCTTTATTGCTCAGATTGTTGAGTATAGGAATTGGGAATTCATGTTGTGGTTGTATTAAGCCTTAGTGAGCCACATTTAGAATACTATGTCAAGTTCTAGTCACCCTGATACAGGAAGGATATTATTAGAGGGGGTGTAGAAAAGGTTTACAAAGCGGTTAGCAGGAACCTTTCAAACTTAGCCACATAAGTACAATGAACAAGTTTCTTTCTATTCTCAGAAATAGCATTAATTTAGAAGTAACTTCTTTCATTTCTATTCCATTCCATTCCATGCGTAGTATGCTGTACCTGTACTTAATACTTTTCACTGGAATCTTCAGAATGTTTCCACCCTCTAAGGGAAGTTGTACTGTTCCACTTTCTGCAACTTCAAGCATTCTTTGAGCTTCCTAGATGGAATAAGGGGCCACATTAATCATAGGATGGCAGTTTTGTAAATGGTCATTATCAAAATGACTTTTTTTAAAAAAAAATGAAAATTAACCATTTTTTCAACATCAATTGTCTGTTCTCTTAATCTTCCAAATATCACACAGTAAAAGCTCTAAATATTTTATTGGAAGGAGATTTAAAAAATACAAACTACTCATATATGCCAAAGCATGAATCCGAAAGGGAGCTCAAAATTGGGAATACCAAGTCTCAACTGCATTACTTCTATCATTCTTAAAGCAAGTTAATTGTTAAACAGTTCAATAAATAATTAGTGCAATGATGTACTGTCCATTTTTCTAGTCACATTTAAGTTGCAATTATTAACAAATTGCAGTACACAGATTGGCTGTTATGTGTTGTCTACATAATTTATTGCACATCAAAAATAATTAAGTGGCTGTGAAGCACTTTAGAGTGCCAAAAATGTGAATTGGCATGTTTGCGTCATTGAAGAGGGAGATTTTCTTTTGCACATTAAACTCAATTATATATAAAAAAGGTATGTGAAGTGTGGAATTGGTCAGATTAATTTAAAAATTAAGTCTGAGACATAGTAGAAAAGCAAACACTCCACCCAGAAATACATAAGTACTGGGGCAAGTATGAATCAAAGATGGTCAGATTCATACGGCCCAGTCAACAGTCCGAGTGCTTGTTTGAATGCTTGTTGCAATAAGCAATGAATTTACATCTCAAGCAAATACTTAATTAATTAAAAATTTATTTCATCAAGGGCAATTCTCATAACTATTGACAGAGGAATTCCAGGTTTTCAGTCTGCGAGTAATAAAAAGGTAAATCTATTCTACTGAAACGGTGTCTGTTTTAGGAGGAATCCCAGTATAAGAACACAGGGCAAGTTGTTGGTTATCAGTCTGAGGATGTAAATCTCAATTTGTGGTGTATCAAAATAGAATGCAAGAGATACAGAGTTCACATACTGGACAATCTTTCATTTACTGCCAATTGTTGTACAAGTCATTGTAATGCTCTTATGGTGCAATCGTAGTGCCTCTACCTCTTGGGCAGAAGTTCTGGGTTAATGTCCCACCTGCCCAAGATGTGTGTCATAACATCAAAACCTATTATTAAGGAACTAATAACAGGACATTTGAAAAAAAATCAAAACACAATCTATTAGAAACAGCATGCTTTTATCAAGGAGTAATAACGTTTGAATAATTTGATAGAATTCTTAAAAAATGCAACAAGCAGTATGGATAATAGGAATCCGGTAGACACAGTACATCTGGTCTTCCAGAAGCATTTGACAAGATGCCACAAAAAAAGGTTAATAGTCAAGGTAAGATCACATGGGCTGAGAGCTACTTTGTTAGCTTGGATAAAGGATTAGCTAACCAATAAAAAGCCTTTTTATGATTGGAGAGCTAACTAGCGAGGTGCCACAGGGTTCAGTCTTTGGGCTCCAACTATTTACAACCTATGTTATTAACCTGGATACAGGGATAGAAAGTACTTTAACCAAATTTGCAGATGGCACTAAAATAGTGGAAAAGTAAGCTGCAAAGAAGAAATAAGTAGTTTAGAAATGGAAATAGATAGGTTAGGTGAGCAGAGCAAAATTTCACAGAAGTTTAACATGGAGAAAATGGAGATTCTCTTTTGGTCGTAGGAACACAAAAGCAATTCTTACCTAAATGGAGAGAAACTTTAGAGTACTTCACTGCTGGAAGATTTTGGAGTCCTGTGTATGAATTGCAGGAAGCCTACATGCAGGTACAATGGGCAATTAGGAGGGCAAACAGAATTTTGGCCTTTATTGCTAAAGGAATAGAACATAAAAAAGTGTGGGGAAATGTTGCTGCAACTGTATTAGTGAGGCATTCATAAGACATCTGAAGTACCATATAGAGTTTCGGTCTCCTTCAGAGGAGAATATAGTTGAATTGGAAGCACTTCAGGAGATTCACTAGATTGATTCCAGAGTTGAAGGTTTCTCTTATGAAGAGAGATTTAGCAATTTCGGCCCACACTCTGGAGTCTACAAGAATGGAAGGAAATATAATTGAAGTATACAAGCTGCTAAAGGGTATTGACAAAGTAGATGCAGAGATGCTTCATGTGGGCAATCTAGAACAAGAGGTCATAGGGTTAGGATAATGGGTAGCATAGTTAAAATAGGGGAGGAGAAATGATCTCCCTGAAAGTATCATGAAACTTGGTATTCATTATCCCAGAGTGTGGTGGATCCTGGAATATTGAGTAAATTTAAGGGAGTAGACATATTTTTAATTAATAATGGCTTGAAGAGTTATGGGGAGGGGACAGGGAAAAAGGAGTTGAGGGCATGGTGAGATCAGTCATGACCATAAACGTTTTTCATACATTTTTCTTTTTCACTATACTAATAAACTAACCTTGGAAAATACATTCTCATTTCATTGACCTAGTCCTGAGGTTTACCCAATGTGAGAAATCTAGCTTGTGGTAACTAGTGACAACTGACAAGTTGATGAATAACAAAAAAAAATCTCTTAAACTGCCCTGTCTAAATGGAGAGAGATAATGGGAACTGCAGATGCTGGAGAATTCCAAGATAATAAAATGTGAGGCTGGATGAACACAGCAGGCCAAGCAGCATCTCAGGAGCACAAAAGCTGACGTTTCGGGCCTAGACACTTCATCAGAGAGCCTAAATGGAATTTCTTTCTGACAGCTTCATGCCCCTGTACATATCACATTTGACAGTATAGCACAGAATCTATTTGCAATAACGAAGAAAAAGATTTGGAGGCACTGGAAAATGTCAGATTACAATAGAATGGATACAAATACAGGGAAGGATAAAAAAAGAGTGCAGTCTCACTACTCTTGAAATGAGGCAACCAGGCAATCAAATAGTTTTTAAAAAAATTACAAGCTTTTATTAAGTGGATATAGATTGCTTGCCTCTTATATTTAAGAATTCCTGATCCTACAAAAATCCCCTATTTTGTTAATATCCCAGAGGGTTTGGTAACATTGGACAAGATAGACCCCAGAGGGAAGCAGTTAAAAATCTTCACCACAATGCATTAGACACATCGGGAATGTCCATCCTGCACCCAATGATGGAAACGTCCAGAGTTGGAGTCATAGCTTAAAGGATAACTGGTAACCTTTTAGGACCGAGCCGAGAGGAAATCTCTTCACCCACATAGTGGTGAACCTGTGAAATTCACAACCACGGAAAGTGGTTGAAAGCAAATCATTTTTGAAAACACACAAAGAGGGAGATATAACTTTTGTGGCTAAAGGGGTCAAAGGATATATAGAGTGGAAGGCAGGGTGGTAGTAGAGTAGGTAATGAATGGTGGCGTAGGCTCCAGAGTCGAATGGCCAACTCTTGCTCCTATGTTCAAAAGGAAAGCCAGATACACATTTAATGGATGAAGGAATAGGTTACAATCATGGAAGAGGTTTGAATGGAGCAAAAATGCCATTGAGTGGTTGGGCTCTATGGGTGGTCTTTGTGCCATAAATCCAATGAAATCATATGATGTCTTCAGCTCAAACAAATTCTCCTTTATAAAAACAATTTCCACATTCTAAAGTACATTGTAAAAGTAGTCATTAAAGTTTCAAATTATAGGTTAATGAATTTGAAGCAATGTGCAAAAGAAACAAGAGTGATGGGAGAGAAAACCTTTTCACAGAGCAAGGTATAGAAATCCTGGAAATCCTAACAAGACGTAGGCTAGATCAAGGTGTTCAAGAGTACACTGGATAATTATTTGATAGAATTAGCATGTAAGGGTATATGGAAATAAAGTAGGAAACTGTCACCAGGTAATGATACTCTTTTGAAGGCAATGGCATCCTTCTACACCATATATTCTCCATTTGCAGAGAGAATGTACATGCAAGCAGTTTTAAACATGGATGAGGGAAAGTATCCTTCAATTGTTATTTCTGACCAGTTGAAACAGTTCATTTTCTAGACCTATCAATAGATGCAGTTCTCATGATTTGATGAGAATATGAAGTATTCCTTCTTTTGCTCCTTGAAGGGGCAGCTGATTAGAAAAAGCAAGTGCAGATGTGTACCATTTAAGAGGCAAGCACAGGGTGAAGTATTGGAGCAGTTGCTGACCTGATAAGTTTAGTAACCTGTAAACCATGTTTTCTTCAACAGTTGAACCTGCTCTTAAAAGATAGGTCCAGAGAAGCTGAATACCCTCTTCTTGGTACTTCCATAGACCTATCTCTCAAGAAACAAAATGCAGTATCCTCCAATGAACAGAACCATCATTGGCTATGGGAATGTTTGGATATAAAAATGCAAAACTCTAAGATGAGATTTGAACTGCAGAGGTACTGTATTTAACAGTCTGCCCAAATGATAGCTGTTCTTACGTACCAATTCTTTTATCTGGTAACATATTTATGTAGAAATATAAAACATAGAAGAGGGGGAAGAAATAAAACTAGCTCAAGTCTTGTACCAGTCATAAATTTGATATGGTTAGGATGGCAAACAAAGCAGCCAAGTTATGCACAGCAAAATGTCACAACAGGAAATTAGAACACTGATCAGTTAGTCTGTTCTTAGTTCGTTCAATTGACTGGTAAGTATATACCAGGACATTGTGCTCCTTTAAAAATAACCCTTCTGTGTATTCAATATGTCTTAAGAATAGCCAGAGTTGATTTAATGTCAGATTTGAAAAATACACCTCTTGAACAATTCAAAAGAAATTATAACCCATATGAACCATATTACATATTCACAAAATAGGCATTCTGCTTGACTGCCACTCCAAATAGATTACTGAACAAAACTGGAAACCAAAAAGATGTAAAAATTCTGAAAATCTTAAGTAACCTAGATTAGAGAGATATCACTAATGAATTTTTCGATAAAAAAATAGAATATAAAGTCTTTAAATATGACAGCTGTCAACATGACTATTATAAACAACTTTTAAAGACAGCAAAGGCACTGCGCAGCTTTATGCAGCACTAATAGGTGAATTTAAAAGTAACTTTGCAAAAATTACGACAAAAAGCCACTGAAGAGCTGCAGCTCCAGTCAAAGAGTAGCTTTTGGAAGGACCTGATGGCGTACAAGTCATGTCATCGGACAAATATTCCGGAATCCTGGGTTAATATTCTGGGACCACTGGTTCAAATCTCACCATGGCAGATAGCAAAACAAATTCAGTAAATATCTGGAATTAAAAAAGTTAGTCTAATGGTGACAATATTAACCAATGCTATTCTTGTAACAACTCCTCTGGTCCGCTACTGTCCTTTAGAGAAGAAAATCTGCCTTCCTTACCCAGTCTGCACCGCATAACTCCTGATTCATAGTAATGCAGGTAACTCTTAGCCACTCTCTAAAATGACCTGGAGAGCCAATCAAATCAGTTCAAAAGCAACTGGAATTGGCAACAAAAGCTGTCAGGGTCCAGATACAAGAATAAAAACGTAAGAGTTCTTTATTTATATCAGGCCCATTGTAGGAAATTTATAACTTGGTTTTAATCTCTAGATAAAAATATGCAAATTCTTTACAAGTTCTTTGTTGAAACACCTTATCAGTCGCCCTTCACAATTTAAAAATAATCCAATGAACCCTTACATTTTGGTTTAAAATAGACAGGTTTGATAATCTAAAGTTATATCTTTGGATATTTAGAATGCAGTCATAAATCGCAATTTACAAACAACTGCCTTTCATTACATCACTGTCCATAATTTAAAATATTTCTTCAGATTCAGTTGTAGGTCACTAAGGAACAATTGTGCTTGTAGGAAACAATGAAGAGAGACAGAATGTAAACCATATGTGTATCTCTCTTTATACTGAACAATCTGTTATAAATAGCCAAAGACATACCCATGGCAGTTTAGATCCATTCTTCGTTTTCTAGAGCAAAGTGAGTGTGCAGGAGAAAAAGCAGACAGAGGTCAGTCCCTTCAGAAATTACATAAAGCAAGCAGGGCAAACTATGTGTGAACCTGTTCATCAAATTTAAACTGTCAAGCAGAATAGCAATGACAGTAGAATCAAAGTGAACTAAAGCTGCTAAACCATACAAAAGTATACCTCCAGAACATAATCATTTTGAATATTCTATTGTGCATATTACCTAGTTTAAAGCTCTTAATAGGAACATGGTTGCATTATTGACTACAATCTCATTTTGTTTACATCCCTATCCCACTCCTAATAAAAGGACAGTGTGCAGAAACACTTTATAGTGGAACACAATTGACACCTGCTCTGCTGAATTTGTTTTCATCGAGCAGGTTTCATGTACAAGCATGTCGTATAAATTACTAGCGACTGACAGATATTTTAGGACTACGGATGCAAAGTAAGCCTTACTAAAGATTCCATAGAAAATGGAGTAGCCCATATGCAGCAAACTCTTGGCAAAGTCAATACCCTATTATTTCATTCATTCAAAATAAGTTTGCAATAGTTATCTGGTTAGGATCATAAAGGAAGACTTTAAGTACAGACTAATATCCCATTTTTTATAATAGGGCCACTTCAAAAATGTTTTGTGCAGTTGGTCTTCCTCAATTTAGATGAAGGTAAAGGTAAATATGACTAGGATTGAAAAATGTACCTGACCTGAAGAAAATGGTAGCCTCAATATAACCTTCAACAACACTGGCATTTTGTCTTTAGGAATTAATAATAAAATCCACTTTGCCATTGCAAGCAAATGTATCATACAAATGGTGTATCAGATGATTAACAGAATTCAACTAGTTTCTGTGCTACCAGGCCTAGGGATCAAGGAGACCTGTGGAGGGCAGAGGGGAGCAGAAAAATGATATAGTACTGAAGTAGTTTAAAACTTTGGCGCGAGTCAAGGTGTAGTTATGTGAAACTTTACACCAGGGAAGTAATAAAAGCAGAATCCAACAATAAATTGTACACGGTTATATAAGCAATCTGATGCTGTACTAGTTTAATGCCTTATTAATATAAGAGCTAATCTAGCAAAAGCATGTTAATTTGTAAACTCCAGGAATAACCGTACAAGAGCAAACCTCAAGTTTACACGGGCATTGCTATTTCATTATCCTCCTCAGTGGACCTTTTTTACAGTAACCAACAAAAAAGGAAATTGTATTAGTTACTGCAAAGGTCTGTTTTAAACAAAAAACCCAGAAAATCACTGGCATATTCCAAAGTTTTGATTTCATTACAAATGTTGAGATGTTTTAAATGGAACCCACTTACTAACATGAAATCTAACACTTCAGTTAGCTGCACATTCTTTTGAATAACTTCAATAGTTTACACCTGCTTCATACCCTAATTGGATTTTCGGTGGTTAAAACAGCAGTATCAAATTAAGAGGTGAAATTATATTCTGTACCAGGAAAGCTACTTGTAAAGTGTAAAAGTTATATCAGTTCATGGTTGTGCTAAATTAATTTGATCAAATCTGAAGTCAACTTAAAATGTAGGGAAATATTTTCTCAAATGCTACAACTCATGTTCATTTTTGTACATTAAAAACAAAACTATCACGGAAAAGATGCAATAATTGGAAAAGTTTCGCAGCAACAGGGATATAACACAAGCAAGCTAGGATGGTTATGTAATTACATTAATGTGGCTATGCAGCCCGGGTACTTCCTTAAAAACAGATTTATCATTTCCAGACTTTTATGCTTCAGTATAATCAAATTTACAAAACGGTGAATTACATCATATAGCATAAAGCTGGCATTTCGTACTGGAGGCATTTTGATTTCCTGTATGATATTGCAGCTTTGACTTTCAACATGAAAATGGCACCAAAAAGTTACAACAACATTCACAGCATGGTTTTAAACTCTGCATTGCATCCTGCTCTTGGGTGACCAACACAAAAGAGAAATAAGTAAGAGTTGAGTTCAATTATTAAAGATTGCATGCAAAGGATCTGAACAGATATGCACTTTGATTGATATGCTATCCATAAACAGTGCAAAAATCTAATTCAAATTAAAATATGCACACTAGAGGACAAGAGTTACAAAATTGCTCAAAACCTCTGCATAAAATCCTTAACTTGACAGTAAAAGGCATCCACATAAAGGTGTCGTTAGAGAGATCACGTTGACAGAAATAGCAAGGAATGTAGCAACACGCAAGAAGTGCAGAAAACAAAGCTTTGTACCAACAATTAGTTTATGGATTAGGTTTACTCAAACCTGATCAAAAGCCTGTTTAGATCTCAGAAGGTCTGTTCATTTACCTCCGTTTCTTTCTTCTTTTTCTGCATATCTTCTAGTTTCTTCTTCTTGCTCTCTGGCATTAAATCATCCAACCAGCTGAGTTCTCGTTTCGTAAAACAGAAGTCCAAAAGTTTCCGAATAAAAACCAGGGCAAGAACCTGTCAACAATACAGATGTTTGATATATCCCTACCCTTCATGTTTCATAATTGTTTTCTCAGTACCTATTGGCTGAATTTGTTTCTCTTGTCCTCTAATTTTGGAACCATCTGCCAAATATTGATTAGCTTCACCCTCATACACCATCTTTCAGAATACTTTTTATTACTTCACCTAAAATGGAGGTTACACTCACTGGCCTCTGAATGGTGGGTCATCCCTACAAAGTTCGGCGCCATGAGCTATTTTCCCATTCTCTGCATTTTTTAAAACAGATACCCTAAAGATGGCTAGAAAATAGACAGTTTCATTCTGGAAATGGTGTAGTCTGATATTCCTTTAGTCTTCTCTCAGTTTAAGAGACATTTTAATTAAAAATTCAATTTCATTTAGCTTTTTTTTGGTTTCTCCTCTCCGCGTACTATGCCCAAAAGTTCATCTCAATAATACAGAAACTAAATTACAGAAGAACATAAACTCAATCTCAATCTCACTTTGCTAAGTGCCTCATAAAACCCACTCTAAAAAGATATTTCTTGCCATAATTTAATAGTTTTAGGCACAGCATTTGCATTTTAGACACAAAGTTGGTAAAATGGAAAATGGTTGAATAGAAAAGTAGACTTGACAAACATTTTCAAAATTGACAGCGTTTTTACATGCATGTGAATAGGCACACTAAACTTTTTTTCTAAGGAAACATTCAAAAGAGAAATTTTCATAGGGAATGACATAGTAGAGAAAAAAAAAATCATGTCTTTAAAACAGAAGACACAGGCTTCATTCTGGCAATGCCAAGAGCTTAAACAACACAAGGAAATTAATATTGATAGAAGAAAACGCACTGAAGAAACTTGAGGAACTAAAGTCTGACAAATCCCGGGGACTCCATGATCCACATCACACAGTTCTACCATACATAAAAAACATGTGAATTAGGGGCAGGAATAGGCTATTTGGCCCCTCAGGCCTGCTCTAAAACAATTGTTATTTCTGTCTTAAATGGCAATCCATTATTTTTCAATTGTAATCCGTAGTTTGAGATTCTTCAAACATCCATTCCATATCCACTCTAAAACCACCCCCCCCGCAGCATCCCATTTGTTTTATTCAAGTTAACTCTACTCCTCTAAACTCAAATGGGTACACGCTTAGCTGATCAACCCTCTCCTCAAAAGATAACCTGCACATTCCAAGGATTAGTCCAGTAAAGCTTCAGTAAATGTTTCAGTCTTTTCTTAAATAGCGAGACCAATACTGTTTGTAGCCCAGACGTGATCCCACCAATTACTTGTGTAACAAAAATATAATCCCTCTAACTTTTCATTCAATTCCCCTCACAATAAGCTATAAACATTCTATTTGTCTCCTATTGACTTGCTTTACCTGCATACTAAACCTTCCACAATTCGTGAACACACACACCAGCACACACACACACACCACAGAGCTCTGCAATTTCTCAGCAAGACTGTATGCTTCCTTATGATTCTTCCCGCTAAAATGGGAAACTTTGCATTTTCCAGATCTTTGGCCATGCACTTAACCTATCATTGTGTAGGCTCCTTATGACTTCTTCATAACTTACTTACGTATCCATTTTTGTGTTGTCAGCAAATTTAGCGAGTTCCTTGGTCCCTTCATTCAAATCATTCATATGAATGGTAAAAAGTTGAGAAACCAGCAAGAACCATTACAGGCCTCAATTGCCTGTCAACTTGAAAACACCCCATTTATGCTCACTCCATTTCCTTTCCATTAACCAATTCCTCTTTCTTTCCTAGTATGCTACCACAATTCCATGTAACCTTGCCAACTAACCGTCTCTGCAGCATCTTATCAAATGCCTTTGGAAAACTATGTAATGTGATAGGGCTAATTAATGACCTCATAAATGAAGATGCCCCTTGGCAGTGGTCATCATAATATGATTGAATTTTCATGTTTAGTTTGAGGGAAGAGAAGATTTGTATTGTAAACTTAAATGAGGGTAATCATTGCAACATAAAAGCAGACTTAGGCAACCTAGGTTTAGAGATAAGTCAAGAGATACAGTGGCATATATTAAGGGGATATTTCAGAACACACAGATGAGTTACATGCCAATAAAGGAAAAAAAGTTCCAAGGGAGGACCCATCATCCATGGTTTTGAAGAAATTAAAGATAGTATCAGAATTAATAGGAAAAACATAATGCACAAGGATGGAGGCAGGTCAGGGCTTTGGGTAGAACATGAAAAGAAAAGCAAAGCATGACTAAATTATTACAAAACATAGCCTGCTCTGCCATTTAACATGGTCTTGGATGAACCTTCATCTTAATACCATATTCCCATCTAGTGTCCACACTCCTGGATGCCTTTAATATCTAAGCATATAATCAATCTCTTTCTTGAATATAGAGACATAGTCTCCACAGCCTTCTATGGTACCAAGTTCCACAGGGTGACCATCCTCAGTGAAGAAATGTCTCCACGAAAGAGTCTTAGATGGCCTATGCCATGTCCTGATACTGAGCACCCTGGTTTTAGGCATCTCAATTAAGGCAAACATCACCCCACCCAGTTTCTAGCTCTGTCCAGCCATTTGAAATTTATAAAATTCTTTCAGATCGCCTCGCATCCTTCTGAGCTCTAGTGAATGCAGTCCCAACAAACCAATCTCTCCTCATAGGACAGCCCTACTAATCCCAGTATCAGCCTAGTGAGCCTTCACTGCACTCAGTCTATGGCAAGAATACCCTCCAAGTTGGGAGACCAAAACTGAACATAATTCTTCAGGTGCAGTCCCACCAAGGTGCCACACAAGACATCAGTAGTTTTGAACTCAAATCCTCTGGCAATAAAAGGCCAACATACCATTTGCCTTTTTAGTTGCTTGCCACACGTGCCGCTTGTTTTGTTTAACTGACTGATGTACAAAGACAACCACATGTCCCTTATATATTCAAAGTTCCCAATATCTCACCTTTTAACTAAAATTCTGCCTTCCAATTTTTCACACTAACTTCACATTTATCTATGGCAGCTGCAGCATACCAATGTGTTTACCCACACAACTTCAGGATCACCCTGTAACTTCCTTACTTCTTCCTCATTAATTGGGGAGGGGGTGGAATTTGGTGGATGAGAAAGACAGTAAGAGTTTGGTTGTAAAACATCTGTAGCAGAAAAGTGAGCTCCTATACAGACAGTCTGGAGAAAATAAGGAGTTAGCAGATGTACTGAGTATCAGTTTTCACCATGGAGAATACATCCCAGAAATAACTAAATCAGGACCTGGAAGGGAGGGGAGAAGTCAAGAAAATCTCTAAGGATAAGAAACAAAAGTGTCTATGTTTACAGACATTGTTTATACTAATCAATCTTGAGAAACCATTTGATAAGATTTCATATGAGATAACAAAATTGTTCACAATTTCAAGACACTGTGTCTTAGGAGATACAGTAGGAATTGGGCCTCAACCATCATATTTAACAATGACCTTCATGAAACAGAGCATCGTATATCCAAGTCTGCAGGTCACGCTACGTTAGGAGACAGATTACATTGTAACTTCCTGCTCCCATCTGTCCAAAGTATGTGGACAGACCGTATTTGAGTTCTCTACTCCATACCATTTCCTGATTTAGTTGCTTCTGTGATGTTACTTAGATCCTTGTTATAGAATGATAAAAAGGAATAGATGGAATTTAATGTGTAGAACTAATGGTTCACCATCCTTAGATTCAAGAAAGAGAATTTTTTTTTAAATGTGTGGAAACATGGAGCAATGGACTAAAGGAGATTTAGGCGCCCATTAACGTAAATCATAAAATTCAAATAGTAATCAGAAAGGCTAAAAACGTGTTGGTCTGTTGCTCAAAGTTGTTGGAACATGACAGGAAATAATGTTTCAGTTGTCAAACCCCAGCTCAGGTATTGTTAAGGCAGTGCATCATACTGGCCTCAGAAAAAGGAGTTGATAGAGATTAAAAGATTAAAAAAAATGAACATTGAAAATTAGCCAGGTTTGAGAAGGAAAAACAGAAGATTTGAGAAGCTAGATATACAGCAACTGTTTATTCTGGTAGAAAAAAACCTAGAACAAGGTAGTTTAATCTTAAAATTAGGATTAGACCATTTGAGTGAAATCAGGAAGCAGTTTTACCCGCTACAGTGAAAATCTTGAATGCCATCTCTTCACACTTAAGTGTATGATTGGTGTGCAAATTGAAATTTTAAGCACGAGAGTTTGCTTATCAAAAATAAGTTGCTGTTTCTTTTCAAAGGTGAATAAATGGAACTGAACATGATCTCATTGAAAAGCTTAAAGAGCTCAAGCAGTTCAATGGTGTATTCTCTATTCATTGATTTGAATATAACAGAGTTATTATTAGCTAAGGATGATTATTCACGATCACTATTACTTTACAAAAGTGGGTACTATTATTGACTCGCATCATTAAACTCTCAATGTCAAATTATTGATTCATTCAGATTAGGTGAAAGGCTGACAACATGACCGTGCTGTCAGTTAGCTCAGTTGGCTGGATATCTAGTTTGCAATGCAGGAGGGATGCCCATAGTACAAGTTCAAATCCAGTACTAGCTGAGGTTACTGTGAAGGCTCCACCTTGTCAACCTCATTCCTTGCCTAAGACATGACGACTCTCAGGTTAAACTACCACCAGTCGTCTCTCTCTAATGAGAGAGCAGCCCTATCAACCTCTAGCACTGTGGCAACTTTACCTTCACCTTACTTTTCCACATCACAGCTTTCTGCATTTGATGGAATGAAATGTTGATTCAGCACAAAGTCACTTAAACAATGCCTGTAGAGTTCTACCGGTTAACCATAATTGAACAACTTTAAATAATTTAAAACTCACCGACAAAATTAAGTCTAACAATTTTGGAAAAATAACAATGGAAACAGCCAATAATCTTACCATCATGGGAAAGACAACTGCAGCAGCCGTGGTTTTGATGACCCAAAGAATGACAAGACAGCTAAGTTGAATAACTGTGAAGATGTGAACTTTCCACAGTGGAACATAACGCAGGTAGATTAAGTCAGGTTGGTGTTTTGCAGGCATCCCAAACAACTTTATACGATCAAAAAACTGGTGAAAAAATTGGTTAGCTGTTAATAAAGGGATAATTTTCCTATTAGGAATAAATTTGGAAGATTATTGGAACCATATGATGTATGGTTACAAATACCTGAATGCCTTTCAAAGATGAAACACCCATGTACAGGAAGACTCCATAAAGCACTGGCATTGGGATAAACTTCAAATAAGAACAATTAGTTATTAACTGATTTCATAGGCCAGATTATGTATTTTGCAAATACTAAGACCTTTCACTGGACAATGAACAGATCACATACATCATATAAAATTTTGGATTAGTGCATTGTTTATTTAAAAGTTGCCTAATAATCCAGAAATAACTTCCTCTCGAATAAGCGCACAGAATTTCAAATTTTTCCACTCACTGAAAATGAGCTTTTTCTTTTAAACCAGAACGCTTGCAAAGTTAGCTCATTATAGCAATTAAAAAAAAAATCTGCCTGATACCAACAACCATGCAGTGCCTCAATCTTACCTTCAGAACTGAAGTCATAAAAACAGACAATCCCATCAGGATGAATATCAGTAAGCCGGTAACTCTCTGTTCTCGAATGCCAAGGAATTTGGGCTGTTCACCTGGTGCTGAGCATTCTGATTCCACTTTTAGGCTATTGACATGACTGATGGAGAGAACGGTGGCAGCCACAAACCAGGGAAGACCCATAATCGAGCACACTCCCAGCATAATAGATACCATCAACAAATCAAGGTGATAACCACAACCTTTCTGTAAAGTAAGAGTGTCGAGATGTCTACATTAGGCCACAAATTGTCTCGTGTTGTTATTTAGAGAAGTAACGGATAATGTGCTATAAAAGATATCCAAAAATATATGAAGTAAAAATTGAAATAAAGCTGAGGGAGAGCTACCTCCCTTCATGGGATAGTGTAGGAGGATGGGCTTAGATTAATTCACAGGTCAGTGCAACATTGAGGGTCGAAGGGCCTGTTCTGCGCTGTATTGTTCTATGTTCTAAATAAAAGTAAAAGTAAAAGTGCTTCAAAGTTTGTAAAGGGACAGATGAGAACAATAGATCAAAAATGTGAAACATC
This sequence comes from Stegostoma tigrinum, assembly GCF_030684315.1. Classification (NCBI taxonomy): domain Eukaryota; kingdom Metazoa; phylum Chordata; class Chondrichthyes; order Orectolobiformes; family Stegostomatidae; genus Stegostoma; species Stegostoma tigrinum. The sequence continues at coordinate 62,858,983 of NC_081355.1, read as the reverse complement.
CTGAAATGACCAGTTGATATTTAATGTTTGTTTCTTAATTACAGGAGTGATTTTTATTTTAAAAGAAAGTTATCCAATGGAAATAACTCCAACTTTTCTTCCCAAACTGATAATACTGCAATGGTGTCTATAGCTCTCAACACAAGAGCTACCACCACATGAGGCAAGACCACATGCAAATGAAAGTCCATAAGTTATATCTCAATGTTAATCATTCACTAGAACTTACAGCGGTAGATTAGGGAAAAAAAGCTATAAACAAACAAATTCTCTCATGTTATTATTTAGAGAAGTAACAGATAATGTGCTACAAAAATATCCAAAAATATATGAAGTAAAAATTGAAATAAAGCTGAGGGAGAGCTACCTCCCATCAATGTCTTTGAGAAAATAAAAGATTATAAAAATTTGTTAACAATTGCTAACATTTAAATACCTTCAGCTTGTGCTCTTTTCTATTAATAATAACAGCAGTGATCTGTTGATCCATGAAAATAAGGATAGTGCATAACAGCGCTGGTACGAAAGCAGCAAGCAGTGTCCACCAAGGGTTACCTCCAAGTGGGTCTATAAACCAACCACGATGTTTTCCAGTGGGCTGCATGCAAGAGTAAAACAAAAGAGTTACTGAATCTTCAATAAACAAGATGATATACAGGTAAAAACCAACATAATAATAATCCAGTTCAATTTACTGCAAATGAAACTGAAAAAATGTATTAGTTCAGATAATTCAAAATCTGCAAGATTTTTTGTAACTGCAAATTAAGAGTTTACTTCTGTACTGTTGAAAATAAAGAGCAAAATAAATTGGACAAATAGTAAAATGCTCATTTTCAAATCCCAGTATCACAATCAAATTGCATTTAGAAAGAGAAATAAAGAAAACAGGAGCAGTAGGTTGTTTGGACCATCAAGTCTGCTCTACCATTCAATATTATCATGGCTCTCCATCCAACTCAAAAGCCTATTCCCACTCCACCTCCCTCCCCTGCAAATAATCCTTTGGTCCCTTACGCCCTAAGCGCATTATCCTATTCCTTTTGAGACCATACCATGTTTTGGTCTCAACTGCTTTCTGTGGTAGTGAATTCTATAGGCTCACCATTTTGAGTGAAGAGATTTCTATCAGTCCTGAATGGCTTACCCCATATTCTTACACCATGACCTGTAGTTCCAGACTCCCCTATCATTGTATTTGCAGGAAGTATGCTCCCAATGTCTAATCCTACTGGAATTTTATTGTTTTCTATAAGATCCCCCTCATTCTTCCGAACTCCAATGAATACAATCCTAACCAATTCAACCTCTCCTTGCACTTGCCCGCCTGCTACGCTGGACACTTATCTTCAGTGACTGGTGCATGAGGCCTACTAGGTCTCGTTACATATTCCCCACTCAATTTATATCCATTGATATAATAATCCACTTTCCCATTTGTGCTCCCAAACCTTATATAGTTATCCACAGTATACTGCATCTGCCATGGATATGCCCACTCACCCAGCTTGCCCAAATCACAATGAAGCATCTCTGCATCTTCCTCACAGTTCACCCTCCCACCTAGCTTTGTCTCATCTGTAAATTTGGAAGTATTTCATTTAGTTCCCTCATCTAAATCAAATCATTAATTTATTGTGAATAACTGATGTCCCAGCACCGATCCCTGCGGTACCCCACTAAGGAATGGGTGAATAAGCAAAAACTGCGGCAAGTGACTAGCTAATTGCCAGAAAGAATGGAAGGTCTTTCTGTCAATAACTGTCCTAAAAGGTAGCTGAAACTGGAAAGTCTTAAATCACTTCCTAGTACCATGTTTCCTGCTTTTTGACACAACAGAATAACTTCTCTACTTGGAAAAGTTACACACAATCTTCAACTTGACTCATTTTATCTCAGTCATACTAGGAGGCACTTTTGCCTTTTGGACATACAAGTGCAACCCTCTTCATTCACTCTCTTAAATAATGATTCAAATTATTGAGAACTAAAAGTATTCACAATAATAGAAAATCAAAACCAGCCTTTTATACCATGACCAATAACTCTCCGTAAGTTGGTTATGTAGCACTGTATCGATTGCCTTCTGGAAATCCATTTAAACCACCAGCATTACTTTCAATCCTTTCTGTTATCTCTTCAAAACAATACTATGAAACATTACGATTACTATTCACAATTTTATTTTTATATTATATAAAAATAAAGCATGGCTTTAAAAAAAAACTAGCATGTTAAGGGAGACTTAAAAGAAACTCATACCTCAAACTTATCAGGTACTTCAAGCTTTGGTGAAGGAACTCCGACAAGGAAGTCGATCAATACCATAATTAGTATGGTAAGAAACACAGCAAAATCACTGATAATGGCTCTCACCTACAATTTCAAAAAAAAACCTTGTTAAATATATTGCTGTAAGTGTTTTAAAGTTTCTATTTTATCAATCCACACTGTGGTAACAAACGCTGATTGTGATAAAAAAAATCAAGGTTTCAAATGGCCAAGGAGTCAGTATACTAAAAGGCACAGCTACAGACCACTTCCACAAGATATTGTACAAAAATACTTACTTTAATGTAAACCTGAAGTGCTCTTCCTAACCCCACAAATGTTTGCACCTTTTTTTTAAAATGCCATTTCTATTCCTTTCCCAGGAGTCTTTTTAAAACAAAGACATTTGAGCATATAGCATCTTGATCTACCCTAAAGAATTGGGTAAGAAATCCCCACCACTTCCACAGTCCTGCAGGAAGCTAATCTCATTGAAAAATCCATTTTATCACCCTTCCAAATAATCATCTCCTGAAACTATGAAGAAAATAAATCAGGATGGTCACATGATCCCAAGTGTTTGCCACCATTTAATTGGCTGTTGGCACTCAAACAACATCAGTAATGCTCATGCATTTTGTCCCATATTGTAGGATGATCCTAGTTTCTACTGGGATTGTGAAATTATATTCTCCCTTTAAAAAAGTAAAAAACAGAAAATAAGGTCAATTTAGCATTGTTGGTGCACTTTATACAGAGAAACAGCAATGGAGTGAAGGGTAAAGAATTCTGGTGCAAGCAAATAAAATTTTATTTATCTCAGGTGCAACCTAGACAGTATCATTCATCACTATCATGTATACTAGCTTTTATCTCTTGGCAAATACTACCCTCTGTTAGTTCTGTAGAGATTAATTAGTTTACTAATTTAAATACTACAATGCAAACATTTATTAAATATAATCTGGCACAGTTACAGTATGGCAGGAGATTAGTACAACTAAATTCACTTAAATTATTCTAAAAAAGTTTGATAAGCTGTTACCAAAAGATATGCAGATCATGAAACAGCAAAATTTGAAAAAAAAGCATAAAAATAGTTAACTAAATAGGGCATGATTACCATGATTGAAGAGAAGAAGGCAAAAGACAGGAATGTAACATTACTGGGGCTGTGAGAGGGGTATTGAAGCGTTGGGAGATGCAGCAGTTTTTTTTTAAAAAGGAGAGTGCTTTTCTTCAGCACTGTCAGTTAGGGTGGGTGATTAACACGAAAGCTGGAGCACCACAAGTACGCGAGGGCAACAAAACGCTGACTTGACACAAGTGGTGCCATTTTTGAACTCAATGTTCCAAATAATGTTCCTTCTTAATCTTGAAATTAGGGACATCTGGTAATAAGAACGTCTAAGTCAACTAGTGCTACTTTAATACTTCCAAGCTGGCACTTACGGTATCCCAGTGAATAACATTTGATGGTTTATATTGCTAGTTAAAAAGGTGGTGAACTCTACAAGTGGTGTTGAAATTGGTTATGACCCTAGATCACTTCTACAAGAATTCTGTTCTTAACACTTCCACCCATTTAAAAGTGCTGCAGATTCTGTGCTCTTTAGCCCTCAATATGAGATGGAAATAGGCAGAGGTAAGAGAAGAGGTCAAACTGTTCAATGTGGAAGGAGGGATAAGAGTCTTGATTACCTCATTGAAAAACAGCATGTACACCATCACCATTTTACTGAAAAAAGGTGGTTACAAAAATATCCTGGTGTGTCACACATGTGCAAACAGCATTGCCAGTGGGGTTCATTACCATCAAAAACTTTATGCTGGTGCAGGCAACATATCCCAGCATCTTATAGTTAACTATCCATTGCTGGATCTCGGCCCTCTGCATGCAACCAAAGTGTGTTGTATTGCATGGTTTCTATCCAGAGTGAGCACGTGGCTTTATGCTGGACAGAAGTTCCTGATGGTGGAAGGGTTATTGACCATATTTGTTTCTTTACAGGCACAAATTCAAAAATGTAACCACAAAATTTCTAAGCTCTAAATGTCACTAAGCAAAACGCTGGCCTGTCCAAGTAATGCATCTGCTGCCTGAACCACATTGGTGGATCCTTGAAGTAGACCATAAGGCATAGGAGTGAAAGCGAGGCCATTCAGCCCATCAGGTCCATGCCGCCATTTAATCATGGCTGATGGGCATTTCGATTCCACTTCCCTGCACTCTCCCCATAGCCCTTAATTCCTTGAGAGATCAAGAATTTATCAATCTCTGCCTTGAAGACATTTAACGTCCCAGCCTCCACTGCGCTCCATGGCAATGAATTCCACAGGCCCACCACTCTCTGGCTGAAGAAATGTCTCCTCATTTCCATTTTAAATTTACCCCCTCTAATTCTAAGGCTGTGCCCACGGGTCCTAGTCTCCCTGCCTTACGGAAACAACTTCCCAGCATCTACCCTTTCTAAGCTATACTTGTAAGGTGTGCATTTCAGGATTCATCCAGATTGGCTACATCCTGTACTAACATGAATCCTTGCTACTACATATATCACGACCAGCTAAGGGAGGTGGGAGAACAGAAATGGATTAGGAAGTTGGGAGGGAGGAGAATACCAACATAAAACTAGGCTGTCCCTGATTGTTGCATTCGCTGATACAGCAATTGGTGGAGCCAATGTTTTCCCATTTAACAGTCCTATGCTTTCCCTCTGTATCTGATCATCACAACATGCTCTTGATCACAACTCAAAAATTCATACAAAACAAAAAGTGTTCCAAATCAATGTCTTCAAATCATCCAATAGTTCATTCAAAAGTAAATTAAACTAAACACTGGTGTGAATTCCTTTAATGCCTGTCGTCCAACCGTTTCTGTGCTCCACTACAGTTTTACACCAGCATGATTAATCAAAGGCTTCAGGTCAGGAAGACAGCTGAAGGCTGTGAAGAACAACCTGCACACATCTCTAGTTGCACAAAAACCCCACACCTCCCTTTCTCTCCCAGCATGGCAGCTGTCTATGCTAGATGGCTGACAAGCAACAAGGTCTTTGGCAGTTTTGGGAAGATTAATGCTATCATGTTGAGACAGCAGTTGGTGTCCCATACTGCCATTACACATCCATTAATCTATTGTAGCACAGAATATTGTATTACTGTGAATGATGCCAATCCTTTGAAAACGGTTAGTCACAGCCATGAGGATAGCAGTCTCAGCATATGTGGCAAGAGACACAAATCATACCTTCACTCTGCAAATATTGCAGCACATGAATGGAAGATGGCCTCTGCTTGGGGCACAACGGAAGCAGCGATCAGCTAAGAGATGTTGTTTCATGGTTGTATCGAAAGTGTAGTAATGGAACTGGGCACCAATTCCATGCTAGGCTCCAAGGTCTGCACTGTGTGCCAGGTTACTGTCAGATTCCTCCATAACCTGACAATGACTACAGGCATTTTGTGTGGTTTGTCAATGTACCAAGAATTGCAGTGGACATATTTACCATCATTTCCTCACTCTGTCCCATTAAAATGCTCATCCAAATTCAGAGTAGAACTGGCACCTTGCCTCAATGCAGAAGATTGTTAATTTAGTGTACCAATATACCACAGAATCAAGTTTTTTATATTGAAGGGCAATGCCCATCGCTCAATTTTTGTCTTATGATGTTGCAGGTAGCTTTGAGTTGATCCACCGATTCCAGGAGCAGATGGGAAACAGGCACAGGGATGGGTATGTTACAAAATTTGCCTCAGTCCATCCCAGTTATAAATGCTGTTTTTAAGTCACCAAGTCCTAAGCCCTCACACTAACCACTCTCCATTCCACACAGGCCCTTGCTAACACTATTCCACTTCATACTCGTAGGTCAACAACATATCCACTTTTCCAGCACTATGGACAGTCTTCAAAAATTACATAGAGACAATAAAAATTCTAAAAGTCTAATAATGCAAGAGATACTCTATATAGAAAAAAAAATTGAATCCAATCATTTTAAAATTCAAATTTGTATTTAGCAAAGACAGCAATACCTTGTCTAATCTCAGTTATCAAAATATGACCAATATCTGCCAACTGAGAAGTAGTCTTTTTCCCCCCAATTCAGACAAGCATTTATAATAGGCTCAGCTGTACTAGTTGTCCTTCTAGAATGTCCAGAGTTTAACTGAAGTTGAAGGAATGAAGGGCTAACCAGTTTTTTTTTAAAACCACGTGCCCTGTCAATTAAACAGTAGCTGCTGGAGTGTTTTATCTCTAAACATACAGTCGTAACCATATTTCCCATTAAAAAAGGGCTGGAGTTTTGAAAAGCTTCAGATCATGACCCTTGTATCTTGTTTGCCCTTAAGATGTCCAATTTGGAATAAATAGGGGATGCAATGGCCTAGTGGTATTATCGCTGGACTGTTCTCACTGAGATCTAGATAAATGTTTCAGGATACCTGAGTTCAAATCCTGCCATGGCAGACAGTGGAACTTGAATATAATAAATATCTGGAATTAAGAGTCTAATCTAATGATGACGGTGAATCGATTGGTTGATTGTTGGAAAACTCATCCGGTTCACTGATGTCCTATAGGGAAGGAAACTGCCATCCTTACCTGATCTGGCCTACATGTGATTCTAGACCCACAGCAATGTGGTTGACTCTTAATGCCCTCTGGGCAATTAGGGACAGGCAACAAATGCTGCTTAGCCAGTGATGCCCTCATCCTGTGAATGAATAAAGGAATAAATCTGCGACTCCACACTGCAGGTTAGGACCATTGGAACATCAAGAATAGAAGTTATTTGAACTCAGTAAAAAAATTAAACATGGCCCCATTTAGTGTTCATGCCTGCATAAATGATGTCTACACCTTTTTCCCTGCTGGCAAAATTGGAATCTGCTGGAAATTAATTTAGGACTTCCACACATGGTCCCATCTACCAATCTTAAGGGTCTCAAGTCGTCAGCCTAACTCTACAAATGTCTGAGTCAGTGTCATTGTTGCAGTTGCTGGCTGCGTGAACAAAAATAAATGAATGGGGATTCAATCTTCATTGTCCTCCTGCTCTTCCATCAATGCTGGTCAGGTACATAAAAGGAAGCTACCAGGGTTGCAGCATGAGGAAATGAGAAACCAGAAGTTTACCGTCTTAATGATCTAACTCGCAAGTGACCCACGAGGGGAAGTGAGATGATTGAAGAGGATTAATTATGAACTGTCAGTCACTTAAACAATGATGGGTACCTTGTCCATCATCAGCATGCAGAAGTGCAATTAAGCCTATCCACTTGCCACTCAATGTTGTGCCATTAACTTGGAAAGCATAGTTGCCATGGGTGAAAAACTGAGTGCATACAACAGTAAAATTGAAGCATGAAGGCTGCAGTGTTCATGAGTGCTTGAGGGCAAAGGAATGCTATGGATATGTAAAGTGAGGCCTGATTTACCAAAGGGTCTAGGCCCGAAACGTCAGCTTTTGTGCTCCTGAGATGCTGCTGGGCCTGTTGTGTTCATCCAGCCTCACATTTCATTATCCCTGATTTACCAAAGGTTGGTGACGGTAAAGTGAAAGATTATCTTGCATTAAACAATGCATGAGGTTTGCAGTGCAGTTGAGGATTTGACACCCAAAAAGGTGTTCACCCACCACTTGACATCGCTGAACATTGTGGCACTGATCCGGATAATCAGGATTAGTTTGTTACCATGACCACTATGACTACAAAGCACCTATCTGGAAAGTCTCCTGATTCATTATGGGAATCTATTTCCTCTGACTACTTACTGAACTAAAAGTTCCACTGCTCACTAAAATCTAGTTGCATTTTGTCTACTACGCTACTCTTGGCTCTTTCAAGGAAAACACATTGCAAGAATGACTTCAAGCACCCAAATCCAGTCAAAATGCCATCTTTAAGAGATGCAAGTTGCTTTCAAATAGCACAGATTAATTTGAGCTTCTATTAGACTTTCATGTTTTTCTGTATCTCCTGCTTAGATATTTAACCATACAATCGCACATTTAATGTGCTTTGAATACTGTTCACATAAGGCAGACAGCATGAAGTTTGGGAGCTGGTTGTATCAGAAACAATAGGCTAGGATTAATCATGTTGGGTCAGAAAGGGAAATGACAATGATTCAGATTTAAAAACACACATCCAAATATCTAACACTTTGACATATCTTGAGCCAAAGTAAATCAATAAAAACAGCACGGGTAAGGACTTCACCAGCAAGTGAGCTGAGATCCGTAATGCTCAAGGTTGCAGTTGTTTAGTGTTGCCATGGAAAGTTTATTGAACTAGAGACTTAGTTTGGGGTCAAGCGAGTCCCACATTTGCAAATAATCTGGTGCAAGGCTGTTGAACTTGTCATAGGTTTTTCCATTGTTAACTGAATGAACTGGTCAGAAATGGGGATATTTGCTGATGTTTGCACAATGTTCAGCACCATTCGCGACTTCTCAGAAACTGAACTAGGCTTGCCATGTAAATACAGCGGCTAAAAGAGGAGGTCAGAGACTAGGAATACTGAAGCAAGTAGCTCACCTCCTGACTCCCCAGAGCCTTTCCACGATCTGCAAGGTACAAATCAGGAGTGTGATGGAATATTCCCAATTGCCTGAATGGGTGCAGCTCCAACAAAAGCAACAGCTTGACACCATTCAGGATAAAGCAGCATGCTTGACTGGCCCCACATCACCAAGCATTCACTCCTTCTGATGACATTCAGAGGGAGCTGTGTGCACTGTCTACAAGATACACCGCAGAATTTTCCCAAAAGTCTTTAGACAACACCTTCCAAACTCTAAACTACTTTGATCTATAAGGGTAAGGTCAGTAGATACACAGAAACACCACCTCCTGCAAGTACCTCTCCAAGCCACTCACCATCCTGAATTGGAAATGCATTTCCGTGTTTTTACTGTCACTGGGTTAAAAATCCCAGGATTTCCTCAAAACTACTATGGGATGACCTAGAGCACATGGACTGTGCAGTTCAAGGTGGCAGCTCATCACCTTCAAGGACAACTAGGGCAGTAAATGCTGGCCAGCCAGCAATGCCACGTCCCATGAATGAGTAAAAAGAAAATTATAGTTCAAAGAATGGATATTGGACAAGCAGCCGAGCTACAGATTGTTGAAGGGTTAAGACTGTACCAATATCAGTATCGATGAGCAACCTAACTCCATATCAATCGATGTTGACACTGAAGTGCAAAGTCTCAATGAGGAAGAGGAGGGGACCAAAGACAATTACTTTCGGAACTTTAAGATCAGGAACATAACCCACCGCTAAAAGATGCCCTAAACATGACAAGTGTGAAAGGACATAAAGGAAGAGAGAGTTGGAGAAGAACTGTATGATTATTTGCATTAACAATTTCAGATTATCCCCCTCAACGTTTCACAGTCTGTTACAAGATCATCATAAGTGCCCATGGCTAGATATATTTCATGCCTGACAGGGTTGAAAGTATTACTGGAAAGATTCAATAGTGCTGTCATAAATAAGACCAAAGATTAGAAAACATTATTTAAACAAAGTAGATTGAAAAAAAAAGACAAAGACAAATCCCAGCTGATGAGATAGTTTACATTCAAATGCAGAATGTATTACTGCCTACCTTTGTTGGGAAATAACGTTTGGTTTTGAATTGTTTCAGGAAGGAGCAGAGAAAAAACGTTGCAAAGAATAAGATAATTGACCAGAAGAGAACATCAGGCACATAGGGCCCATTTTGTCCACATGCTGGTCCAACAAACACTCCACCGTATCTTCGACAGTTCTAAGAAAGGACACACAAATTAAATATATATTAATATGTAATTTGTAGACAGGATGTAAAAATGAGCATTTCCAAAGCATTTATCACAAAATGTACTTTAGGAAGACAATGTTTGTGCCCATATGTCCCAAAGAATAACATAAATCAAGCTATGTTGATATACTTCTCATACACCTGTATAAAAGTTGATCTCATTTTAAGTTGACTCTTGACTTTACAAATTTGTAGTTATTCATACACCTCATGTAAAAGTAGACTTTCATTTCCCGAGAAAAATGATCAGCAGTCCCACTCCTCTGGCAATCCTTCAGATTTCCAAAAAGAGAGAGTGGCAGCAGGCAGGAGATGCTATCCAGGCTAGTTTTCTTGTCAATCTGCCTGTCCATTAGGAGCTATTTGAACTGCTTTGCTAACATTGCCATTGTCGCTAACTCAAAAGATATCACAAAAAGGACCACATCCAATTTGCCAAGCTCAGCCTATCAATCATCTAACTGCCACTTAAGGCTAACAGTAATAATTGCAACCTGTAAACATTGACTTACCTTGCTGACTACACAAAAATCAGAGTTGGATGCACAATAGGAAGACATTTTGTGCAGTCGCTTGTTAAATGTGACCTTTCTTCATTCCAGGAATTAAGTGAATACCTAACTGAATATCACATTACTGAATATGGGTTAGACGTTTTGTACTTAATCCTAAGCAGAATCAGATCAACAGAACAAAAAATAGAAAGAGGGAGAAATAAGAGAACAGTAGCTCTATAGATTTTCTAGCATAAACTGGATCAACCATCTTGTCAATGTAACACAACACATGTGTTACAACACATAGCATTGAAACACTGATAACTCTTGGCATTGAGAACCCAAATGGGCAAGTTGCTTCTTAGCATATTTTTGTAGAGGTAAACATAACTGGGAAGCCTGACGTTATTGATTTCACCAAAGCTCATGGTCATAATCTAAAACAGTTATTTCTGGTGATTCAGCAAATTTGGTAAGGGTACTTGCCTTGACCACACCCAAAGACAGTGTCAGCACGTCCTCTAAAGAAATTTTCATTCGCCTGTACCATTCATGATTAGTTTTGGTTGAAGCCAGTCCAGTGATTCAGCTCTGAACAGCATGAGTAACTGATAATTGCTGGGAAACTCAGCAGATCTGGTAGCACCTGTGGTGAGAAAGCAGTGTTAAATAGGAGTCCAGTGGACTTGAAACTTTAACTCTGCTTTTTCTCCACAAGTGCTGCCAGATCTGCTAAATTTCTCCAACAATGTTTGTTTTTGTTTTGTATTTCAAGCATCCACAATTTTGTTTAATATTACTGAAAATAATCATTTGACTCCACAGGCCCACAAGGTTTTCTTCAACAAGATAACGCAAACCGGAATCTACCAGTACATCTATCATGAGATACTTAGCCAATTTTGACTACAACTTAGTAAATTAAATTTTCATGATGACAGTGCAAGCTGTAACCAGAACAGCATCATGACTTTGTAGTCTTGTGACTCGTTCATGCCATAAAATAACACCCACAAATACAGCAAGCAAAAAAAAAAGAAGCAGCACAAATTAATCTAAGAGTCCTAGCAGAGCCACCAAAAAAAACTTAAATCAATGTTAAAATTTGGAATCAGGTATGGAGGTCAAGATTTTCCTAAGGGACACATGTCCCCTAGGTGATATACATAGTTTATACTTGTTCTAACTGAATGAAGTGATGGCCAAATTATAAGAAGGTTGCAAATAAAAATAGAAGCATCCATTTTGATGCATCATGATCAATTTCTCTTAGCAGGAATTAATCTGCACTATTTAGGCAGAAAAAAAATTGATCTTCACTCTTAAGCTGCTATACCTCAAAAGGATAACTAAACCAGGTGAAATGGGAAAAATAGAATACAAACAATCGATTTCACAGTAATAAAAAAACTTTTTCATAAAGCATACTGAGAAAATTACATGCGTAAATGTACTAACAGATAATCTGAGAGTCAAAAGATATCAAAATTAACCTCAAAAAACAGGATTTCAATGACTGCAGTACAAAATACTCTCCTTCCATGCATTCAAACAAGGCTAACGCAATATAAGTGTGTTGGTGAAGCATGCTCAAACCGATTTGACTTGCCTTATTTTGCAAAAAGAACAGCTTGTGTGTTCTATTTAGCACAGGCAGATATGAATAATTGGAATGTCTAGCACAGTCTTGCATTTAAAATTTAAAAACTGTTTAATAGCATACATGTTGAAGTTTATCTTGTTAAAACAATACTCACTGAAACTGTAAGGTTCCTCCATGAAATATTATCTGCAGATGTATTTTCTCGATTCCAGCTATCAAGGGTTTTATTAGAAGGATTAAATGGTTCAACACAGGCACACCTAAGAAAATTTAAAATAAAAAAACACTCCATATATTAACAAAATGTTACAAGCAAATGGAAAACACAGATTGCTTAATTCCTACTGTGGACTAATTTTATCCATATTGGTGCTCTGATTTTAAAGCAAAAAAGTAAATAGAAACTTCAGGAACAGAGCAAAAGGTGGTGGAAATAGCTCAGTTAATACAAGGATGAGATTAACAGTGATTAACAATCGTGACTCAGAAGATCAAGATCTTTAGTTAGTCAGAGATGAGAAAATAACAAGGGAAATAAGTCAGTGGTGGGAGTAATTTTGACTACGTCGTATAACACTGCACCATAGCTTTTAACCTTTAATCTTTTACTTACAAGTTCTGTGACTGATAATACCTCTCTCACTAACACCTGGAGGAGGATTGAGGCTTGATTGCGTTTTCAAATAAGCCTGTTGGACTAAAAGCTGGTGTTGAGATTTCAGACTTTGTCCACCCCAGTCCAACACCAACACCGTCACATCAGAGAAACTAGCTAAGAGCTCTGGCAGTGGGGCTAAAATGGCCGGGGTGAAGAAACAGACCTTTGAGTCAAGAGTCCAAAGTGTCAGCCTTATCACAAATAAAGGACACATGAGGGCTCAATGTTGGAAGTTAAAATGCAAGATTAGAGCACTTGTGCGATTACAGTATTCCTACAGAAAATACAGTTTCAGTGAGTAAAACTTACAAACTACTAAATTCTCACATGGATTAGGATGTGGGAAATTACACAATTTACAAGTTTTCTGTTTGAGGATGAAGTGTCATTTATTTTTTAATACATGCCAAAGCAAAGTACTGTAGATGTTGGAGATCTGATATGTAGTGTAATTTGAGTCTGTTAAGGGCAAAAAGTCAATTATCCTGCATCTTAAGCAATAACATCACCAATGTTGGGAAAAGGGCATGAATTTCTCTTCCGAAAATTCATCAAATAAGAATTTGCTGATATGGAAAATTTATGGAAACCATTTATTCATTCTTTTCTATAGGGGTAACTTGTGAACAGACTTCAATGCTGTACATGTGAACATGAATAGGCTATTTGACCCCTCAAGTCTGCTGTGCTATTTGATAAGGGCAAGTCACTTGCACTAAGGATTATGTACCTGTCTTCAAGATATGAGGGAAGACATATTCAGCAATCCAATAAAAGAAAACTGAGGAGGAACAGGCAAGGACAAAAGTAGAACTTCAAAGCCATCACTAATCCTAGGCAAACAAAAAAGTATTATAAAAACTAATCAGGACTAAATATTGACAATTCAAAACTTGACTGCATGCATTCTAGGATCTTAGAAGTAGTGCTGAGTTAGCAGATGCATTAGTTGCAAACTTTCAAAATTCCTCAAACTTTGGGAAAGTCCCAGAATGAAAGTCAATAAATGTAATGTCACTCTTCAAGACAGGAGAATAATAGAATATAGGAAATTATAGGTAGGTTAGCCTAACACTGTCGTTGGGAAAAATGCTGCAAACCATTAGTAAGTGTGCAATAGCACAAACGTTAAAGTCTAACATAAATCTATGAAAATGAGTTCGTGAAAGGGAAATTGTGTTTGACAATTTTTCAGAGTTATTTTGGATTGAAGAAGAGCAAGAGGAAAAAAAACGCCATTTATCTGGGTTTTTAAAAAAGGTATTTGCTAGGGTTCCACACAATACGGTGACTATACAAGCTAAAAGAGTTCATGGTGTTGAAGGCAATACATTAGCATAAAGAAAGGAGAGCACAACAAGCAGGAAACAGTGGGTGGAGGGGGGGAATGGATCATTTTCAAGTTGACACACTGCAACTTGTAGAATCAAACAAGTATCAGTATTGGGTCAACAATTTACAATCCATATTAGTGACTTGCCCAAGGAAGCAGATACATTGCAGTTAAATTTGCTGATGATAAAAGGTAGGAAAGCAAGTTACAAAGGAAGATATAGTCAACAAAGTCATATAGTTAGGTTTCGCAAGGGAGTAAAAATTTGACAGATGGGGGCAAAATGTGAGGCTGCCCACATTGCTGATGACAAGCAAGGCAGCTTACGCACGCGGAGAGAGATCATAGAATAAAAACTGAAAGAACTGCGGATGCTGTAAATCGGGAACAAAAACAAAGTTACTGGAAAAGCTCAGCAGGTCTGGCAGCATCTGTGGAGGAGAAAACAGACTTAAAGTTTCGGGGCCGGTGACCCTTCCTCAGAACCAAATCATAGAATGCTTAGTACAGATAGACCTGGATATCGTAATGCGAAAAAAAACATGCAGATACAGCACATGATTAGGTTGAATAGAAAGTCTAGATACAACTGTACAGGTATTGATGAGAGCATTCCTAGAATGCTGGTGCCTCTTTATTTAACAGGAATATATTCCAGGCTGGGAGGTGAGGGAGAAAATAACAGGGGCTCGAAGTCTCTGGCCAGAGGGAAGGTGCCAAAGGACTGCAGAACAGCTAACGTGGTTGTACTCTACAAGGGTAACAGACAGACCAGTGAGTCTCTCATCAACAGGTGGGAAATTATTTGAGAAACTACTGAAGGAAAGAAAAACCTTCATTTAGAGAGGCAATGCTTGATTGGGGACTTTCAACATGGCTTTTTCAGAGATGTCATGCCTAATAAATCTATTTGAAATGTTTGAAATGTTCAAAATGACCAAGTGCGTAGATGACAGTAGGGCAATTGGTGTAGTTTATATGGATTTCAACACTGCCTTTAACAAGGTCCCACCGTGAAACTAATAAAGAAAGTAAAAGTTCATGGGATCCAGTGTAACTTGACAATATTGATCCAAAATGGGTTAAGTGATGGGAGACAGAAGGTGGTGGGAGAAGGTCGTTTGTGTGACTGGAGCCCAGAACACAGTGCTGTAACACAAGGATCAGTGCTGGTCTCATACTTTATGATATTTGAAAGTGCTGCAGATGAGAATATTGATTGCAGGGTGGGGGGCATGATAAGTTTATAGACAAAACAAAGATTAGCCAGGTAGTTGGTGAGCAAAAAGATGGATTATAGGAGGATACAAGTGAATTGGTCAGATCAGTGACCCCGATAAATGTGAAGTAATGTACCTGGAAGTAGTAACAAGACAAAAGGAGAACTTAGCACATTAGGAAGCTCAGAGGAACAGAGGGCTCTTGGCGTGCTCGTCCACAGATTCCTGAAGGCAGTGGGAGAGGTTAAACGGGGTAGCTAAGGCAGCATACCTTGCCTTTAATCAGTTGATACATAGATTACAAAAGAGTAGGGAGGTTATGTTGGACCTGTACAGAATTTTGGTTCAGCCACATGTTAACATGTGCTATTCTGCTCATTATACTAATAGGAAGGATGTGATTGCACTGGAGAGGAGTGCAGAGGAGATTCACTAGGATGCTGCTTGAGATAGGACGTTCTAGCTATGAAGAGAGGTTGGATAAGCTCAGGTTGTTTTCTTTAGATCAGAGAAGGTTGGTGGGTACTTGATAGAATGCATAAGGTTATGGACAAGGTGGATAGAAGGCAGGCCCTTAACTGAAGGGTCACCAACAAGGAGACAATTTTAAAAGTGAAAGGCAGGAGGTTTAGAGGAAATTTGACAAAAATGTTTTTCCACCCAGAGGAGGCGGAGGTTCTGATATTCATTGCCTGGGACGGTAGTCGAGGCAGGTAACCGCAGAGCCTTGAGAAAGAACTTGGATGAGCACTTCTGTCATAACATTCAAGGTATGGGTATTGTGCGTGAAAGTGAGACTGATATAGGTAGTAGGTATATTTTTGGCAGTACAGACTTGATAGGCCTTCTTTTGCACTGTGAGATTGAGATTCTGTAACTGTTTTGAAGGTAATTAAGGGAAGGTTCACCAAGTTGAAGGGGTGCCTTTGAACAAATCTTAAGCAAGTTGGGCCTGTCAGTCTTTGGAGTTTAGAAGAGTAAGAGGGAACCTTACAAAACCTAAGATTATGAGGGGTTTTACAGGGTAAGTGCTGAAAAGAAGTTAGCCCTTATTAAATAATCTGGAGCTGGGAACGCAATTTCGAATAAAGTTGTGTCCCATAAGATCAAGAGGAGAAAGACTTGTTTTTTTGAGGGTTGGTAAATGTTTGGAATTCTCCAACCCCAGAGAACACTGTATATTCAGTGACATGACTTTCAAAGCGGAGTTATAGAAATTTTAGATTTACACTCCAGTTAAGCGTTATAAAAGGGCAGACAAGTGAAGTTAGATGTCATGATCATAGCTATGATCATGTTGAATGATGGAGAAAGACTGATGAGCTCCTGCTCCTCTGCAATATTCTGTTCTTACTATGCACTGGAACAAAGGATCCCCTCTCTTGAAGAATGGAACTTTCTTTAATCCAAGTACATGGATTATATAAACAGATATATAAATTCGCATAACATACACAGGGCATTGACTAAAATCTCACTCATGTTGAAAGTGGGTAAAACAACACAATCTGTCGTCCCATATAGAAAAGGAAATAATTTACATATACACATGGTAAGACTTCACTCAAATCCAACAATTGAGAAACTCTTACTTATTAAAAATAAGTAAAATAATTCCCAATAAATCCCAAATTGGTCTTAAACTAATTCAATGGAACAGTGTTCGAATATTAAAATACTGCTTCACATATTCCTAAATGCAAGTCCAATTCTAAATTCTGTAAAACAACACTTTTTCTGCATGCAACGTTCTATTTTGAGAAATGCCAGCATTCCAGTGTAATTTAATGCAACGGGAGAAATGCTCAAAATAATGCAGAGCACTGTAGCAAGTCCATTAGTAAATGCGCATTATTGTGATACAAAGAACAAGGAAGGGCCTGTTCAATTCTCAACTCTCAGAATAGATCTAAAATCAGTGGTGTCGGCTAGCAACTGCGTGGAAATCAGGTGACAAATAGATTAGGATCAGAGATAATGGGAATGGCAGATGCTGGAGAATCCAAGATAAAGTGTGAAGCTGGATGAATACAGCAGGCCAAGCAGCATCTCAGGAGCACAAAAGCCAGCGTTTCGGGCCTGGACCCTTCATCCGAAATGTCAGCTTTTGTGCTCCTGAGATGCTGCTTGACCTGCTGTGTTCATCAAACTTCACACTTCGTTATCATCGACAAATAGATTGATCTTTTATCAGCCATTTGGCTAGAAGGTAAATGTATGCCAAGGTAAAAATAAGCCATAAGGATCTGGGAGCAGAATTTGAGCATGCCTTGAACCATATCTTGAATCTCAAATGAAATACAAGTCCTTTTCCTGAAGCATTTGATTAAAATTCCGAACGAAGAAATTTTAATTGTAACATTAGAACAGTTAGTGGTTTAAAGGTCCCAAGATTTATTATTTGCACTGGTTAATTTTTCCAAACTCCCCTTCATGTGAGGATTTGTGCAGATCAAAATGTGGAAAAGTAGCATTTCAATTTGCAAGTTTCCACCTCTGTCATAAATATTCAGCGCTGAGCAGGTGTGGCTAATACCAGTGATAGAAGTGCATTTTCTCCATATTAAAGTCAAAGATGTGCTTCTCTCCTAATACATCTTAAAATCAAGTAAATAAAAAGAACCTTTCAGTGAAAATAAAACTGTAATTAAAAAGGTAGCAGTTTAAGTAGATAAACCCATAAAATGTAAACTTTTTTTGCTCAACCCATTCAGAGACACAACTGGAGCTCTGCCAAGTTTTGAGCATTATTTGCACCCTATCATAAGGCCAGCAATAACAGCAGTGCAAAAAAAAATCCATTAAAATGGTAGCAGAAATAAGGAACGAAAATTACAGAGAGAACTATTAGGATATGACTGGTAGAGCTGGGAGGGTGAAGGACTGTAATATTAGTATTTTAGTATGAAGGATTTATTTTGTTAAACATAAATCGACCAACTATGCAGAAAACACAAATTTCTGATGGCAAAAATTATCAAAAATGGAAGTCAGGAAAAAATCTTGAGACTGAGGTCAGAATGCACAAGAATGCTATAAAATTTTCTTTCATAAATCTTTGCAAAAGATGTTTTAAAATGATATAGGGATCAACTAGAGCTAGGTAGGCATTTAGAAAACTCATAAATAACATGTCAAATCACTATCTAATAACAAAACAGCACTACTTTTCAATAGTGAAATTATAGGAAATGCAAGGAGGTACTGGTAGTAAAAGAAAGAAGTACAAGACAGATCGAATTATAATAGCAAAACTCAAGAGGTTTATAACGCATCAGGTTAGATATACTTAGTAAGGGCATTCTAAAAGGCTTGGTGCACAGCAAATTCTCAATTAAAAATGAATTACAATCAATGGAAGTTTAAAAGATCAATAGTATGCAGTGGAGTCACAGAAAGTACTTCAATCTGTATTACAAAAGCTTAAGGAACTTTATCGAAGGTTTCAGCTTACGAGTATTGTGTAAGCATTTCCGGATTATTCTGCATATTAAATGGAAACTTCTTTCCCAAAGTAAAAAGCTTTTCCAGTGCTTCATAGATGAATATAATGCAAATAAGAGCAGCAAAGGCCTCCTCTGTGAATCGTGTTATGTAGCAAACCAGGCTACTTGCATCAGTGGCAACCAACATTATGCAAAGCAATGCAGTCCACAGTCCAATACTGGCACGAAGCGAGAGATACGAAAGCTCGTATTCCCTGTTAATAGAAGAAATACATATTTAACTCAGCTTTTCAAACAAGAAAATATACAAATAAAATGAAACTGGACACTAGTTCCATACAGCAACATATAGATCAACTGTACTGGAATGACTGTCTCACGCAGAAATTACTTGCTGTCTTAGCTATCAATGACATGATAACTTGCTTCTCCAAGACTATAATATTTTAGAAACATCTTTCTTCATTATTTGCAGTGTAAAATTCCACATATTTGACAGGCTGGGTGAAGACAGCCTAACAAATGCTCACATAAGCTGTCAGATGTGTTATGAACACAGAGGCAGCCATCTGGCGCTTCAGCTATCCACCATTTGGCAAGATCATGGCTGATCTGATTGCAACTTCAAGTTCAAATTCCCATTTCACCAACACCCCTCCCCCCTCTCCCCAAAGGAAGCTTGCATCCTGTGCCTAACAAAAATCTAACTAGCTCTGCCTGAAAAATTTAAGGGCTTAAGGGCTCAGTTTCCACGATCTTTTAGGGAAGCGCTCAATAGATATGGGATGTTTTTAGAGAAAAGAAACAATTCTCTTCATCCATTTTAAACGGGCAATCTCTGTTTCCACATCTGATTATTGTGGGCAAATTGTGAAATTATCTCCATTTGCTATATGTTTGCCAACTCACCCAATCATTTGCAGCTTTCTTAATGTCTCTTTTTAACTATCTTTATCTGAACGCAACTTGGCAACCGTACCTTCAATCCCTTGATCCAAGTAATTTATTTAAATCGTGAAAAGGTTAAAAATCCTGGCACAGATTTCCGTTACACACAATTTACCTTTTACTAAACAAAAGACAACCCATTTGTACCTATACTGTGCTTCTATTAGCTAGCAAATCTTTTCACCATGTCAATGATTTTCTTCATACTGTGAGCCTTTAGTTTTCACAATAATCATGCATGTGGCATTTTAATAAACGTTTTCCAGAAATTTAAGTACAATATACCCTCAAAGTTCCCCTTTATCCACAATGCATTCCTTTACTTCAAAGATATTTTGTAAGCTCAATTACCTTTGACTTTTCTACGTGCCCGATGAATTTTTTTTACTAATAGCTTCTAGCATTTTCCCACAGGTGGATATGAACTAACTGGTCAATACTCATCCTACTGTGTCCCTCCCTTTTTGAGTAAAGGAACTACATTCACCATCTCTCAGACCAATTCATCCTTGTACCACTTAAACTGCCCAAATTTAAAGCAGTTTACTTACAAACCCCAAATACATGAGAAGAAGAAATGGTGGGAACGTGGAGGTGAGGTGTGCTGGTTGAGCCATGAGGGGCACAGCCTCAAGGGGCAGAATAGCTTACTCCTGTACCTATTTCTATCGTCTTATGGAAACTAATTGCGTTTCCCTCAAACGAATCAATTTTGGTGCCTTTCTTTTCTTCCCAAGGTATGTATGCAGTGCATCCTCACGTAAATACATGCCAGAGGTATGGAAAATGATGTTTTCATAAAATAAAATTGACTGTTTTAGAAATATCCACCTACCATGATATAAGATGTGCCTAAGTGGTCAGTACAGACAAGCTCATTTCCCCCCAGAGCTAGAAAGATTCCTACATGCCTGGTCATGAATTAAAGAAATCAATATCCTTCATTTACGCATTTTCTAGTTGGAGACAATCTAAATCCAGCACCTAGCAATCATGAGTAGCCATCCCAAATTGACAGGGATTTAGAATAGTTTACATTTAAAAAAAATAACAAACGAAGCTTAATAGGGTACACTGTAAAAATAGTGTACAATTTCATTGGAGTAAGGAAGAACATAAGAAATTAAAACTGAATTACCAAGCAGAAATCTAAAGAAGAGTTATATCGAACTCAAACAATAACTCCAGTTTTCCTCTCCGCAGATACTGGGGACTAACTCGTTAGTCCACAGTTTCTGATTTTATTTTAGATAGTCAACATTCACAGTGCTGTGCTTTTAATTAGAGTGTGTTTATGCAATGATTAGTGATAACTGGTTTCTTGAAAAATGTGCATTTGGGATGTCTCAAATACACCTGCAAATGGAACCTACTATTACTTGCCAAATCATGACAAAACAATTTGAACCCATGAGCAGCTAATGAATTGGGATAACTGTCTGAATAACATGGAAACATGGTGATATCCCCCCACCTGCAATTCCCCCTCCGAGCCCCTCACAATCTTGGCTTGTAATCACATTACCTTTCTTTCGTCATTTGAGTCAAAACCCTGAACCTCACTTCCCAAAAGCACTAAGAATCCCCCTCACCCTAAGGACTATAATAAGTCAAGTTCATCACTAAATTCACCAGGGCAACAAATGCTGATCTAGCTAGTGACACCAACATCCCATGAAGGAATATGAAAACAGAAATCTTTTCAGGCCCAATTTCTAATCCAGCATCCATGCCAACAGACACAGCCTGGAACACCATGAAGGCAGCACTGAGCTGAATCTTCAAATGAACAGGTCTAGAAGTCCCAAAGCTGCTTTGACAATTCCTCAGAGAAGCCAAGTGAGTGCAGGGACAATGTTAAGTGGCTAATATGATAGAATGAGTCAGGGTGGCACAGCCAGTGAGAATGATTGGGGGTTCAATTTTATAGGTAAGCTGTAATTGAAGCAAACATTAATTCCTTTATTCCTTCATGGATAATTAAAAGTAATAATCGTAGAATCATAGAACCTACACAGTGTGGAAACAGGCCATTCAGCCCAATATGTCCACACTGACTCTGAAGAGCATCCAGACTCACCCACCTGCTATATCCTTGTAACCCCAACTTCAAGGCTAATCCACCTAACCTAGGAATCCCATGACATTAATGGGCAATTTAACACGGCCAATCCACCTAACCTGCACATCTTTAGACTGTGGGAGGAAACCCGCGCTCCCGGAGAAAACCCGAACAGACATGTAGAGAACATGCAAACTCTACACAGGCAGGAGCCCGAGACTGGAACTGAACTAGTGCTGTGAGGCAGCAGTGTTTGTCACTGACCCACCTTGCCACCCTTAGTAAGTTGGAACCCTCCAAGTTTCCGACTCTAACCGAGAGTTGGAAACTGTTTTGAAGGTCCCAGATGCTAAATAACTGTCCACCAGAAGTTCAAACTTCCCCGGCAACTATGTATCATCACTGCATCAGGACCTAGAGGGTCCTAAATTGCGCTGATTTCAGGGTCTGCTGATTTTCTACTATCCAACGACTCCCGAACCAGTGTAAACGTCTTAAACTACTAAACTAATCCGAAAATAAAACTACCCAAGATCTATGCTCCTCTTCTCCTAATCTCCAAAATTTCTTCCAGTCACACATGTAAAGTTCACTCCTACAATGAATGACAACATTCCCACCCCCCACCCCCAATAGGCTACCATTACAGATACTTAAAGACTGTGCATTCTGACAGGCAAACGCTGTACTGTTCTTTGGCTTAAATGTTGACAATTTCTCCTCAGAACAGAAAGAGGTCAGCATTTTGTGGCTCAACAGCACACAGCAGTGCCCTTGCATTCGTCTACAGAACTGTTAATATGCCTCTTCAGTTTTAAAAATGAGAAAAAGTGATCACGATTGGACAAATGTCAGGAGTGAAGGTTGGTTTTGAAGAACAGCCTATTTAAGTTATATTGTTGCTTGGAAACACATATGGAAGCTCCCCGTCTACTCTCATATCACTAACTTGGAACTATAATCATCGTTCCTTTACTAATTGTTTGATCTAAATTCCGACTTTCCCTTCCTAACAGCACTGAGGGCATACCCAAGATACATGGGACTGAAGTAATTCAGGGACACTGCTCAAGATATTGGTGATGAACTATTAGGAATGCTGGCCAAAGACTGTCACATCACAAATATTGTTTAAACGGAAAAGCTTTATCCACCTTCTCATGAAATTTTAGCACGATTTCTCTCTTTTCAGATGTAAGCAAACAGGCTGATAGACAGCAGGTGCAAGAAATCTAACCATCCCTAACCCCTCTTGTACTACTGTGGTTGTGCCCCGACATTGGGCCAGGAGGCCTAGGGTCAAGCTCTATCTGTTCCAGAAGTGTGTAAGAACATCTCTGACAGGCTGACTACAAATACAGTTTAAATAGAAAGTCCACAAATATGGAGACAAAAAAAAAGTGTCTTTGCCACTGCCCAACTGATAAAATCATATGAAATAGAACAGGAGCAGGCTGTTTGGCTGCTTCAAACAAAGGTTATGTAGAATATGACATTCTTCAATTCCACCTTCCAGCATCTCCCCTACAACCCTCCAATTCCCTACTGATCATGAATCTATCCCAGTCTTAAATACACACAAAGACTCTGCAGCAAGGAATTCCAAAGATTCGCATCCCTCTGAGACAAATTCCTCCACATCTCAGTGCTAAACTGGCATCATTTCATTCTGAGATAATGCCGTCTGCTCCTGTACACTCCCTTGAGGGGAGCCATCCTCTCAATATTCACCCTGTTAAGTCCCTTAAAGAATCCTACAGTTTCAATGTGATCACCTCTCATTCTTCTGAACTCTAGTGAGTAGAGTTCCAATCTGTTTAGCCTTTGCTCATAAGACAAACCCTCCATATCAGGGATTATCCCAGTGAACCTTTTCTCAACTGCCTCCAATTTACTATCTTTCCTTAAGTAAGGGGGGCCAAAGCTGTCCACAGTACTCCAGATGTGGTCTCGCCAGCACTTCGTACCGTTGCAGTAAAACATCCGTACTCAGACTCCAAACCCTTTGAAATAAGGGCCAGCATTCCATTAGCCTTCCTGATTACCCGCTGCACCCATCTGCTCACTCTGTTTCATGCACGAGGACCCTTAACTCCCTTTGTACTGCAGCTTTCTGTAGTTCTTCTCCATTTAAAATACTGTTCTTTTGTTCTCCATTCCAAAACAAACCACAATTTCCCACATTATACTCCATTTGTCAACTTTTTACTTACTTAACCTATCAAAATCTCTAATCTGTCTGTATCCCTCTCACAACTTTGCTTTTCACCTGTAGTATGTGGCTACAGTATACTCACATCCTTCCTCCAAATCATTGATATACATTGTAAAAAGTTGCTGTACTAGGTGATCCCCAAGGAACCCACTGGTTACAAGTTGCCATCCCAAAAATGAACCCCTTATCCCGATTGCTGTGGTTTCCTGCCCATTAGTCAATTCTCTATCCATGCCAATTCACTACCTTCCACACCACAGGCTCTTATCAGCGTTCTGTTATCAAGAACAGAGCAGGCAATCTAACAGCTGATTGGAAAGTTATCCAATGATTTATTTAAAAAATAAATCACAAAATTCGAGACAAAACTTTATTTACAACAGGATGATTGATGGTGATCAACAGAAAGAGCCATAATTTGTCAGAGTTAACCAACAGTGGCAGCTTTTTCTCGTGAATTGTAATACCAATGTGGCCCATACTAGAGCTAAACCGCAAGAGAACAACAGTATGTACCTCAAATCAAAACTTTTTAATCTTCAAATATGACAGAACATGGAATTGTATAGCATAGGGACAGACCCTTCAGCCCGCAGTATTGTACTGAATAGGATGCTGAAGTAAACTAATCTCTTCTGCCTGCCTGGTCCATATCCCTCCATTCCTTGCATATTCACGTGCTTATCCAGAAGTCTCTTAAATGCCTCTACCACTACCACCCTGGCAGCACTTTCCACTTCTTGCCACTCTGTGTAAAGAACTTGCCCCTCACATCTCCTTTGAGCTTTCCTCCTCTCACCTTACAATGCATGCCCCCTAGTTTTGGCATTTCAACTCCGGGAAAATGATTTTGGTCATGAACTCTGTCTGTAAAATTGAGATGCATGGATTTCTAACAAGTCTCTCTCTCTCAGCCTCCACTGCTCCAGAAAAAAACACAACCTGTTTTTCTAGCCTCTCCTTATAGTTCATACACTCCAATCCAGGCAGCATTATGGTAAACATCTTTGCACTCTCCCAAAGCCTCCACATCCTTCCTGTAGTGTAGCAACCAGACTGATCACAATGTTTGAAGTAAGGCCTAACCAAATTCTGAAAACAAAAGCTGCAGCATAACATCCTAACTCTTGTACTCAATTCCCCAACCAATAAAGGCAAGCATGCCATACACCACCTTTACCCCCCTATCTACTTGTGTGGCTACTCTCAGGCATCTATGGACTTGAACCTCAAGATTTCTTTGTAAATCAGTGCTGTTCAGGGTCCTGTCATTAGCTATATACCTTTCCTTAACAATTGATTTCCCGAAGTGCAGCACCTCTCACTTACATGATTAAACAATCGGCCATTTCTACAACTGATCCATATCTTTGGATAACCTTGTACACTATCTACAAATTCACCGATCTAGTCATGGACCTCTGGCCTAAAAACAACCATTACCCTCTGCCTTCTATGAGCAAGCCAATTCTGAATCCACGCAGACAAGTCACCGTGGATTCCATGCATCTTAATCTTCTGGATGAGGCTACCATGAGAGACCTTGTCGGCAGTCTTACTAGGGCAGCACAGTGGCTCAGTGGTTATCACTGCTGCCTCACGGCGCCAGGGACCAGAGTCCGATTCTACCCTCGGGTGACTGTATGTGGAGTTTGCACATTCTTCCCATGTCTGTGTGGGTTTCCTCCCACAGTCCAAAGATGTGCAGGTTTAGGGGAAAGGCCCATAGTGTTCACGGCTATGTAGATTAGGTGGGTTAAGGGGACGGGTCTGGGTGGGATGCTCCAAGGGTCGGTGTTGACTTGTTGTTTGAAGGGCCTGTTTACATACTGTCAGGATTCTATATCTATATCTAAAATCCATGTAGGATTTTGACTCAGTGATACAGAAGAAACAGCAATAAAATTTCCAAATCACCATAAGGAGTGATGGAAGGGAATTTGCAGGTGGTGGTCTTCTCTCGTATCTGCTGCCTTTAGCCTTCTAGATGGCAGTGGTCAGTGTTTGGCAGATACTTTCCAAGTCTTCATGAATGCCTGCGTGCATTCTGTAGCTGATACAAAATGCCATCACTATGCAGCGGCAGAGATGCTTGCATTCTCAGAACCACCATCCTCCTTTGTGCAAGGAATGACTCCGATTGAGACTTTGCCCATCATTCCCATGACTTTGGAGCTCCTTGACAGTGCATTTAAATCAAATGTTACTTTGATGTCAAGGGCAGTCAATCTCACCTCATCTCTGGAGTTCAGCTCTTTTGTCCAGATTTGAACTAAGGCTCTAATGAGGTGAGATAGTAAGGGGTCTTGGTGGAACCCAATTTGAGTGTCATTTGTGCGTGGTAATATAGCTGAAGATACCTTCCATCACTTCACCGATGATCGAGAGAGGAGGATTACAGGGTGGTAACTGGCTACATTGGGTTCATTTTTTTTGTGTGTGCAGGACATACCTGTACAATCATCCAGTGTGTCAGGTAGATGCCAGTGTTGTAGCTGTACTCTAACAGCAATCTTTAGCGAGATCTCTTTCATTGATGCGATGAACTCCCCCCTTCATTGATGATCAGGGTATTTGAGGAGCCTCCTCCTCCGGTGAATTGTTTAATTGTCTAACGCTATTCATGATATGGCAAGACTATATTACTGTTACCTAACTCCACTAATTGGTTGGTCTGATCAAATGACACACGTTAGTGTGGATAATCTGGAATTACCAACCTTTAAGTTTGACTTGTCACAGGCAACCTGTTAGCAGATTCCCTATCCTACCAAAACAAACGGCTGATAACTTGGCCACAACAGGAGACTCATTCTGATTTGATTCCATTGTTGACCCATCAAGTGATAAAATTTTTTAAAAATCATGTAGTTCCAAAATTCATCATAGTAGCAAGGCCAAGTTAAATTTAAAGTCTGCACTTGGGATTTGCAGAACAACCCTTGATTGGTGTTACTTAGCTCATTTAAAGGAGTGCCAGTGAATCAAGGCTCTCCTTCCTCTTCTTTCCCCAATGAGAAAATTCATTTATAAGATCACAAGAACTAGGAGCAGGAGTAAGCCAACTGGCCCCTTGAGCCTGACCCGCCATTCAATAAGATCATGGCTGATCTTTGAGACTCAGCTCCACTTAGCCACACGCACACCTAAACCCTTATTGTACGTGCTTGCCCCTTATTCTAATAGATTTGAACAAAATTCAGCTTTGACAAATGACACAAACCAGCAAAATGAACCACTTAGACCATCTCATTTACCTGGTGTTCTACTGTTGCATTTTCAGTACCTTTACTGAAGTGGATTTCTACTCAGCTCATACTGCTGTATTATGCATCAAACTTTACAGCACAATATAATTTTCTTCTCTGTAATGCTAAATAAGGGAAAATGTTCTTACTTGCACAACTTGAATAATATTTTTTCAAACACCAACACAGGTCCTGTACTTCCCAAAATTGTAAGCGGCTGTCCAGAAAATAAGGAATACACAATTCCTGTCATCGAAGCCCCGAAGAGAGATTCTATTGCACTCTAAGAAAGAAACAAAATCAGAAATTTATTTTTGTCTGCTTATTTACGTTATATGGTTTCTTTGTTTCTTGTTCCTAGTTTTGCATCAGAAAAAAGAAAAAAAGTTGTTTTGCAGATTGCTCCAACAGCATCCTAAGTGTTCTATGAATTGTGACGTAATCTACAGTTTCAGAAAAATTTACGCAGTTAAGTTTTCAGGCTCAAAGTTTAAGACACTATATATTGCAATTCACATTTTGCATAGAATCAAGATTTTGACTCCAGCCTGCATCCTCCCCAATTTTAACCAAATTTGTTCACAGGAAGTGAACATCACTGGGTGTCTATGGAAATTGTCTTGAAAGTAGCGGTGAGCTATCTTCAAACTTCTGCATTCTTTGGGATGTTAGGGAGGGAGTTTCACAATTTTGACTCAGAAACCAAGAAGAAACTGCAATATATAGTCTCAAGGAAACAAGGTGCAGAGCTTGGAGAGGACAAGCTTCTATTTGAAAGCATACGGAATTTTAGCATGATGGTTGATGACCTTTCATCGGAACTAGACGCAATTTCTTTGGATTTGCAAAACATGTTCCATATGATGTTGCAGAATAAGCTTATGAAGATCACAGAACCAAAAAAAAGTGTTCGAGGGCGAGTAGCAGAATGAATTGCTAACTGGCTTCCAACCAGAAAGCACAGTGGAGGCAACAGGCAGTTACAAGTGACAGAGGTGGGAAAACACATCCTGCAAGGAACTGCGCTGGAATCACTGCCATTTGTAATGTACATTAAAATGTGGCCTTCTGTAAATTGAGAAATTGATGTTTTTGAGAAGGTATAGAGAAAGAGTGTTCAGTAGTTATTAACACTAATAGGGACCAGAAAAATTAAACAAAGATATATGCATATAAAATGGGCACATAACTTGCCAATAACTAAAACACACCTAAATATAAAGAAAGCACAATTTGGTAGGAGGGAACTTGTGTCACAGATGGTGCAAGTCAGGGTATAAGAAGAAGAACAAAGGAATATTGAATTATATATACACACACTAAATCCATGCAAGTTACCAGAAGTTAGCAAGGCAATTTAAAAGATCAGGCATTAACTTTTACTTCTAGAGGAACAGAAATATAAAATAGGAAATTTATGCTGAACATCAAACCCTGTAGTTCTGGTTGCATATTGGAAGAGAATACTGAGAGACACTGGAGAGATTAGAGGGAAAAATTTACAAACATGGTATGTACATTTCCATATCTTTAATATCAACTGACATTTGGCAGATTGAGTCTCCCTTTTGCTAAAACGAAGGATGCAAAAAAAAACCCTAATAGAGATCTTTAAAATAATGTAGACAGAAAATATTTCCACTGGTGGGGAAGAGGAAGAGATTATCATTATAAGATAGGAAAGAAATTTATAAAAATCTGGAATTAAAGTCTAACGATGACCATGAAACAATATCGACTGATGGGAAAATCCCGCCTCGTGCACTAACATCCATAGGGAAAGAAACTACTGTCATTACCTGGTCTTGCCAACACATGCGTCCAGACAAAGAGAGTGATGTGGTTCACTCTTAATTGCCCAGAGGCTGGTTAGGGCTGGGCAATAAATGCTGGCCTAGCCGACATCACCCACATGCCTTGAACAAAATGTTTTAAAAATCAAATAGGGAATTGGAAGTAATGGCTTTACCCAAATGGTAACATTTGAGAATATACAGAGTGGTTATAGTGAATAATACAGACAATTTTTTTTTTTAAAAAAGGAGCACGTTTCACAATGATAGGTCTAGATAAGGAAATGCAGTGGTTAGAATGAAGTGTAAACATCGACATAAGTTATTTGATCCAAATGGACAATTTCTGTGTTCTATATCCAATGCAATGACTCAAGATATTGTGAACTTACACAAATCAATCATTTAACTTTAAACACCATCAACTACTTCAGGCATCACTTCAGAAGGAAGCAGCATTCACCACCTCATGCCTGCACAGTGATCCACTTCATTAACAGTAACAAAGAAGAGAAGGTTCCTTCAAAAGCACTTTAAAACTACCATTACCTTTCCAGGTCAACAGCAGCAAATATAATGGTATCATCACTACCCAATTCATCTCTCAGCCACACACCATCCTAATTTTGAACACACTTCACTGTTGCTGGGTCAAAATCCTGGAACTCCTTACCCATGAGCATAGTGGATGTGCCTACATTACATAGATACTGTGTTCATGGTGGCCTTCAAGGGCAACTAGCGATGGGCAACAAATGCTGGCTTTGCTGGCGATGCCCACATCTTGTAAATAATATTGTCATAAGTTAAAATATTGTGTTGCAAAATCACAAATTTTCTTGAACACTCATTTGTTTTCCATAGACATAATAAAAACAGTAGTAGACCATACAGACCCTTGATACTTTTCCTCCAGTTCGGAAGATTGTGGCAATTTTGACTCCATTTATCAGCATTGATTCCATGCTTTTTAACAACTTTGCCCAGCAAAACCTTTACCTTCCACATCTTTAATGGAAGAGTGCTCCAGACTGTCACTGTTCTTTGCACATAAAAATTCTTGAACTATTTTCCCAAATAATGTTGCAGCTTTCAAGTTATATCAGTATCGCCAGCTCCCCAAAAACAGAGGAAGATTTTCCTCTATCTACTGCATCAATTTCTTTCTAAAATCCAAAATGTTCTAACAAATCACCTGCAGAGAATAATTTTAAAAAGGCTACCTGTTTTGAGAAAACCAAAATAAAGATAGTATCCCTGGTAGAATTCACTCCTACGGAGCAAACAACACAAAATAAAGTCATAAAGATCATAAGAAAAGCCTATATTCAGGTTTTGGATACTTACTATGTTGTTTTCAGTAGCTTCTCCCAGTAACCCTCCAAACGTGATGACAGGAGACATACAGGCACAGTAAAGGAAAAGAATAGATGCCAAGCACTGCAAGCTAAATGCATCTTTGAAGTCACTCAAGTAGAACGGCGATTTTCTTTTGATGTCACGGATTAAACCACCAAAGAGCCTGTAGGAATAACGTAGCACTTTTCACACAATTTCAGAAACCAAAATTTTATCTTAAAATCTAAATAGAAGGCAGTGGCTCAACATATAGAACGTAGAACATTACAGCACAGTACAGGCCCCTCGGCCCTCGACGTTGTGCCGACCTGTCATACCGATCTGAAGCCCATCTAACCTACGCTATTCCATGTACGTCCGTATGCTTGACCAATGACGACTTAAATGTACTTAAAGTTGGCGAATCTACTACCGTTGCAGGCAAAGCATTCCATATCCTTACTACCCTCTGAGTAAAGAAACTACCTCGGACATCTGTCCTATATCTTTCACCCCTCAATTTAAAGCTACGCCCCCTCGTGCTCGCTGTCACCATCCTAGGAAAAAGGCTCTCCCTATCCATCCTATAAGATAATCAGAGGGTTAGATGACTCAATTAAGTCACCTCTCAACCTTCTCTCTAATGAAAACAGCCTCAAGTCCCTCAGCCTTTCCTCGTAAGACCTTCCCCCCCCATACCAGGCAACTTCCTAGTGAATCTCCTCTGCACCCTTTCCAAAGCTTCCACATCCTTCTTATAATGCGGTGACCAGAACTGTACGCAATACTCCAAGAGCGGCCGCACCAGAGTTTTGTACAGCTGCAGCATAACCTCATGGTTCCGGAACTCGATCCTTCTATTAATAAAAGCTAAAACACAGTATGCCTTCTTAACAACCCTGTCAACCTGGGTGGCAACTTTCAAGGATCTGTGTGCATGGACACCGAGATCTCTCTGCTCATCTACACTACCAAGAATTTTACCATTAGCCCAGTACTTTGCATTCTGGTTACTCTTACCAAAGTGCATCACCTCACACTTGTCCGCATTAAACTCCATTTGCCACCTCTCAGCCCAGCTCTGCAGCTTATCTATGTAGATATTTAACTCAACCAGATGGGTCAAAGATTACATAACATAACAATCATAGATTCCTTATGGAAAGTTAATGAAGAATCCAAATTTAAGATTGACCATTAGATACAGGAGCAGAAGTAGGCCATTCAGGCCATCAAGTCTACTCTCCCATGCAATGAGATCATAGATGATCTGATAATCCTCAGCTCCACTTTAGTGCCTCTCCTCTGCAATCCTTCATTCCCTTATTGATTAGGCATCCTTCGCTCTCAGCCTTGAATATACTTAATGTTGCAGCATCCGCGGTAAAGAATTCCACAGATTCACTACCCTCAGAAGAAATTCCTCATCTTATTCTTAACTGTGCGACCTCTAATTCCAAGATTTCACCTTCCGGTCCCATACTTTCACACAAGGGAAATCTTTTCGCTACTGCTCCGTCAAATCCCCCAAAAATCCTGCATGCACCAATAAGATAATCTCTCAAACTTGTAAATTTCAATGAGTATCACTCAACCTACAGTACCTCACTTCACAAGACAGTCCCACCACATCTAGCATTCGCCTAGTGAATTCTCTCTGGACTGACTCCAAGGCCAGTATATCATTCCTTAAATCAAGGGGACCAAAACTGCTCACAATATCCCAGCTATGGTCTGAATAATGCCTTGTAAAATTTTAGCAAAACCTCACTTCCTTTTATGGAGAAAACAGGGTTAACATTTTGGGTCCAGTGACCCTTCCTCAGAACAGTTCTGACGAAGGGTGACCGGACTCAAAACGTTAACTGTTTTCTCCTTCATAGATGCTGCCAGAGCAGCTGGGCTTTTCCAGCAACTTTGTTTTTGTCCCTGATTTACAGCATCCGCTCTTTTGGTTTTTACTCACTACTTTTATACTTCTTTGTTTTAAAGACCAACATTCCATTTGCATCATGTTGATGTTCTTTAGGGTTATGTTATTTATAAATTCTCAGCTATTACATGCTTTGTAATAACCTCCAAAATTTGACCAATAAATGTTAGTATAACTGGCTTACAGTTTGTTTATTTTTAATTTTTTTTTAAGAAACAGTTACTTGGGAAAGCTACCAATCCTCTTGGAGCTTTTCCAAAATTTAAAGATTCCTGGGGAACTACCACTAGTGCATCCACCATCTCTATAGCTACTTCTTTTAAAATCCTAGCACACATCCAATCAGATCCAGGGGCCCATCAATCTTGTCCCATTAGTCTCTTTAGCACTTTTTCTCTAGTGATCGTTATTGTATTCATTTCCTCTTCTTTTACCCTTTGATTATTCAGAAATTTTGGAATGCTATTGATATCTTCTACTACGAAGACTGATGCAAAGTATTTATCCAATTCTTTTGCCAGGTCTTGGCTTTCCCCAGATACATATACAAGGCACAATAAAATCTGAACTGAAGTTGAATTGACCCAACTGTTTAAAATATAGAAAAGCCAAAAAAAATCCAGAGGTTTTGAAGTCTTATTTTTCCTCACTCATGTATGGTAAAAGATAGAAGGATATGAATAGAAAAATGAATAACTATGAAATTTCTCTCTACTGTTCTTCACTTAGCACAAAAACACAAGAAAAGGCATGTCAGCTAGCAGCTTTTACAGGTGCATAATATGGCAAAAAAAGGCCGCAAAATAACTTTTAAATGAGGCACATAAAAACCTGACTTCTTGGCATCACTAAATCTCTCACAAAAAGCTATACCTTCTTGCATAAATTCTGCAATAGCATTACTGACACCAATACTCCTGGGAAATCTACAGGTACCAAATTGTCTGTTTTGATGCACGACAGAGTCAGCATTAACTTGTAAAAATTAGAGAAACTAAGGTAACAGCATCCCTAGAATACAAAATTAACTGCAAATAGAGAGCACGGCTTGTGTACAGTATATTTAAAACTTAGATACCCTCTGTAAGCCAAGTTCAAAAAATTTAAAGACTCATTGCTTTTCTTAGGTGAGGGGTGGTGGCAGTGCAGTATTGTCACTAGACTGGGAATCCAGAGAGCCTGGTCAACATGCATGCCGACATCGGCTTGACTTCCACCATGGCATAATGGTGAGGTTTGAATTCAATTAATAAAAGTACTGTTATATTCCAGCTTTAAGCTGACCATTAGATTGTGGCCAGTTATCACAACAAAATTTGGTTCATTCATCTCTTTTATGGACGGTAAATCCGTCATCCTCACCTTGTTTGGTCTATGAGATTTCATTTGTACAGTAGTGTGGTTGACTGTTAACTGCCCTCTGAAATAGCTTAGCTAGCTCAGTTGTACCTAGCTGCTACAAAGTCTGATAAAAAGAATAAAGACAGAGAACACCCAGGATCTATCAAGAAAGTGAGCATCTGTCAAGAAAGCACCAGAAATAACAATTGCAGAGTGGGCAGGTTTGCCTGCCAAGTGTTCCATACAAACAAAAATCAGGAGTGCTTGTGCCTAAACTGGGACAGCAATCTCAAAAGATTAGTCAACAACCTGTCATCATACTCAAGGAATCATATTTCTTAGACAACATCCCAGGCATGGTCACCACTGTCCATGGGATAATACGAGGTGAAGCACAGTGGCAATCAAGTGCAAGTTGTCTTGGAAGTACTCAAGCTTTACTTTGGACCACACAAACATGGGAAAGGAAATATCCTGAATAGGACCTATTGGCCCATCTTGGCAGATCATTCAGTTCTCCTTTTGCAATACCACCTGGAGGACATGCAGAGTGTAGCAAGACACAGAACATATTCCGTGTTGTGGGGCATCAATGTTGATCATCAACTGTGGCTAGCAGCACTGTTACACACATACTAATCTGTACACACACAGCCATGCTGATATTCCACATATGGCGATGCACATTGGTACACAGATTGCAGCATTGGTTTCTGGTTCCACAAATCGCTGCAGTGTGCAGGCATTAGAGACTGGCAAAACTTAGAGGGAATGCTGCTCAATACTGTGCACCCATGAGGCCCATCAGCAGAACGACATTCAAACGCAATCTTTAATCTCATTGCCTGACGTATTCCCCACTGTATCATTACAATCAAACCAGGGGATCAGCAAGCGGGATTTGCTGAATCCATATCCAATTTTAGGTAAGACTCTGCAGGAGTACTGTTTGCAGTTCAGGTCACCACACTATAGGCAGAACATGATTACTCGAGTGAAAGTGCAGAAGAGATTAACTGTATGTTGCCTGAACTGCAGTGATGATTCAGCCTGAAGAGAAACTAGATAGATTAACAAACCCAGCCTTCAAGCAGAGAGGGCGGATATAGGATCTTACTGAGACATATAAAGTTGAGGGACATTGTCAGGGTAAATAGAGAGAAACATTTCCCTTTAATACAGAGGTCAATAACTACAGGACACAATTTTAAGATAGGAAGAGATTTAAAGAAATTTCTTTTCTCCCAGAAAGCTTTGAGTATCTGGAGCTCACTGTCTAAAAAAGGTGGTAGAGCTCGGAATCCTCAAGATATTTAAGAATTATTTTGATAAGCACGTGAAATACCACAGAACAAAAGGCCATGGGTCAAGTGCTGCAAAATGGGATTCAAATAAATGGATTTTTGATAACCAAAGACACAATGGGCCAATTGGCCTCTTTCCGTGCTGTAAAATCTCTAACTGGTTCAATAAAGGAGTTTAAGAGATGCCAGAGGAGCATGAGACATGCCTATAAATGAAGTGTCTGCCTTGTAAAGCTATTACATGGGATTACTTGCATGGCATTCAGTATAAGCACCATGCAAAAGGCAGAGTTGAATGATCCCACATCCAACAGATCTAAGTTTTACAGTCCAGTCTCCCAGGAATGATTGGTCATACAAGAACAAAACGTCCCCATTCAAAACAAAAGGGAGCCCATTGCATCAGTGTAAAAAAAAAATCAAAACATTTAAATGCATCTTCAGCCAGAACAATCGAGTAATAAACTAATGTCGCCCTCTCCTTCAGACCGCAGCACCACAGATGTCACAGATGTGAGTTTGATTTCTACCATTTCTTGATATTAAATGGAATAAGTTATTGGATACTGCAAAGGTTATAGGCCCTGACAATACCCTGGCAAGAACGCAAAAGACTTGTAGTCCAGAAATAGCTATCTCCCTACCAGTATAGCTACAACCCTGATACATGGCAATAGGGGGGACAAACTGGCCGAGTATGTCCTGCATACACAAAGAACAACTCCAATTTAACCAAATACTGCCAGTCTATTGTCAATCATTCGCAATGTAAAGAAATTGCCAACAACAATGCTGTCAGGCAGCAATTGCTCAGCAATAACCTGCTCATTGATAACAAATTGTGGAGCTGGATGAACACAGCAGGCCAAGCAACATCTTAGGAGCACAAAAGCTGACATTTAGGGTAGAGACCCTTCATCAGAAAAAGAGGAATGGGGAGAGGGTTCTGAAATAAATGGGGAGAGAGGGGGAGGCGGATCAAAGGTGGATAGACGAGGAGAGAGGAGGCAGACAAATTAAAGGAGTGGGGATGGAGCCTGTAGAGGTGAGTATAGGTGGGGAGGTAGGGAGGGGACAGGTCAGTCCAGGGAGGACGGACAGGTCAAGGGGGTGGGATGAGGTTAGGAGGTAGGGAATGGAGGTGCAGCTTGAGGTGGGAGGAGGGGATAGGTGAGGGGAAAAGCAGGTTAGGGAGGCGGGGACGAACTGGGCTGTTTTGGAATGCAGTGTGGGGAGGGGAGATTTTGAAGCTTGTGAAATGCACGTTGATACCATTGGGCAGCAGGGTTCCTAAGCGGAATACGAGTTGGGTGGCATCACTGTGACACTGCAGGAGGGCAAGAATGGGCATGTCGTCTCAGGAACGCGAGGGGGAATTGAAGTGGTTTGTGACTGGGAGGTGCAGTTGTTTGTGGTGAATTGAGCATAGGTTTCCCCAACGTAGAGGGAGCCACAACGGGTACAGCGGATGCAATATACTACACTGGCAGATGTGCAGGTGAACATCTGCTTGATGTGGAAAGTCATCTTGGGGCCTGGGATGCGGGTGAGGGAGGACCGTATTGGCGCCGCCTCATACTCCCAAGAGGAGCTTGAACAGTTCATTCACTTCAACACCTTCCACCCCAACCTGAAGTTCACCTGGACCATCTCCAACACATCCCTCCCCTTCCTGGACCTCTCAGTCTCCATCTCAGGCAACCACCTACAAAACAATATCCATTTCAAGCCCACCGACTACCACTGCTACCTGAAATACACCACCTCCCACCCACCTTCCTGCACAAATTCCATTCCCTATACCCAATTCCTTCGCTTCTGCCGCATTCGCTCCCAGAATGAGGCATTCCACTCCTGTACATCCCAGATGTCTTCATTCTTCAAAGAACGCAACATCCCCTCTGCAGTGTTCGAGAACGCCCTTGACCGTGTCTCCCACATTTCCCGTAATGCATCCCTCACACCCCTTCCCTGCAATAACCACCAAAAGAGAATCCCCCTCGTCCTCACATACCGGCCCACCAACCTCCGGATCCAACGCATCATCTTCCGACACTTCCGCCATCTGCAATCTGACCCCACCACCAAAGACATTTTTCCATCCCCACCCTTGTCTGCCTTTTGGGAAGGCCACTCTCTCCGGGACTCCCTTGTCTGCTCCACACTCCCATTCAACCCCAACACACCTGGCATTTTCACCTGCAACCGCAGAAAGTGTTACACTTGCCCCCACACCTGCTCCCTCACCCACATCCCAGGCCCCACGAAGACTTTGCACATCAAGCAGACGTTCACCTGCACATCTGCCAGTGTGGTATATTGCATCCGCTGTACCTGGTGGGGAAACCAAGCAAAGGCTTGGGGACCACTTTGCAGAACACCTACGGTCGGTTTGCAACAAACAACTGCACCTCCCAGTCACGAACCATTTCAGCTCCCCCTCACATTCTTTAGGCAACATGTCCATCATGGGCCTCCTGCAGTGCCACAATGATGCCACTCGAAGGTTGCAGGAACAGCAACTCATATTCCACTTGGGAACCCTGCTGCCCAATGGTATCAATGTGGATTTCACAAGCTTCAAAATCTCCCCTCCCCTCACTGTATCCCAAAACAGCCCATCTCGTCCCCGCCTCCCTAACCCGTTTTTCCTCTCACCTACCCCTCCTCCCACCTGAAGCTGCACCTCCATTCCCTACTGCCTAACCTCATCCCGCACCCCCCTTGACCTGTCCGTCCTCTCTGGGCTGACCTATCCCCCGCCTACCTCCCCACCTATATTCACCTCTACAGGCTCCATCCCCACCCCTTTAATTTGTCTGTCTCCTCTCCATCTATCTTCTTGTCTATCCACTTTCGATTCTCTCTCTCTCTGTTTATTTTGGAACACTCTCCCCATCCCCTTTTTCTGATGGAGTGTCTAGGCTCGAAATGTCAGCTTTTGTGCTCCTAAGATGCTGCTTGGCCTGTGTTCATCCAGCTCCACACTTTGTTATCTCGGATTCTCCAGCATCTGCAGTTCTGATTATCTCTTACCTGCTCATTGATGTTCAGTTTAGGTTCCAACAGGCCCATTCAGTTCCTGACCTCATTACAACTTACATCCAAATA
The DNA here is from genome assembly GCF_030684315.1 of Stegostoma tigrinum. NCBI lineage: Eukaryota > Metazoa > Chordata > Chondrichthyes > Orectolobiformes > Stegostomatidae > Stegostoma > Stegostoma tigrinum. The sequence goes on along the minus strand of NC_081355.1, from coordinate 62,820,833 downwards.
TGGCTCATACGACTGGAACTCCAAAAGGGAAAGAAAGTAACGGTCCTTGACAACAGGCCACATTTGATGGAGTGTTGAGTCAAGGAATCCTAAAGAAACTGGAGTCAATGGGTATTACGGCTAAATTCTTCAATGGTTGCAGTCATAACTATCACGAAGAAAGATGGTGGGAATTGTTGGTCAATCAAATCAGCTACAGGACATCACTGCAGGAAATTTGCAGGGTAAAGTTTCAGGCCCAAACAATTTCAGCTGCATCAACAAGGGCCTTAGCTCTGTCATAACATCAGAACTGGGAATATTTGCTGATTGCTCTATGTTCAGTATTATTTGTAACTCCTCAGATACAGAAGCAGTCCATTTCCAAATGCTGAAAAACCTTGACAATACCTAGGTTTGGTCTGACATGGCAAGAAACATTCATGCCACAAATGCCCCAGATAATGACCATTTCCAATAAAAGACAACCTAATGCCAGGCGATCACTGTCATCTCTGAATGCATGACCGTTAACTTCCTGGGAGGTTACAACTAACCATTAATTAAACCAGACCAGCCATATAAATTCCATGGTTGCAAAGGCTGGGCATAAATTAGGAGTTATGCAACAGGTAACTCACCTCCAGACTTGCCAGTGGCTGTCCACTATCTGCAAGGCACAAAATTGAGGTGGTGATGGAATATCCTCCATTTAGCTGGAGGAGTGGCGTTTCAGAAATATACATGCAGCTTGACAATATGCAGTACAAAGCAGCTGGCTTGAGCAACACTAACATTTCAACATTAACTCCCTCCACCACTGATGCACACAGTGTTAACAAGACGGCATTGCGATCTTTAAAAAGTGAGTTTCTTTAACACCACGCAAGTGGTCACCTCTACCCCCAGAAGGGCAAGGGCAGTGCATGCATGGGAACACCAATACATGCTAGATTTTCCTCCAAGGACTGCACTATCCCAATTTGGAATTATTGCTGGGTCAAAATCCTGGAACTTCCTCTGTGTATGCACAGATAATGCATGGTTTACAATGGCTGTAGGCAAATGAGGGTTGGGCAATATATGCTAGCCTAGGCAGCAGTGTCTTTACTTTATGAATGAAAGGACACTAAACAGGTCATACAGGCCCGACCCGAACCACTCCACCGACACCCTCAATCACCTAGCTGAACTCGTCTTACCCTTAACAACTTCTCTTTCAATTCCTCCCAGTTCCTACAGTCAAAGGGGGCAGCCATGGGTACCTGCATGGGCCCAAGCTATGCCTGCCCCTTTGTAGGTTATGTGGAACAATCCCTCTTCTGCACCTACACTGGCCCTAAATCCCACCTCTTCCTCCTTAACATTGATTACTGTATCGGCGCTGCCTCGTGCTCCCATGAGGAGCTCGAACAGTTCATCCACTTCAACACTTTCCACCCCAACCTGAAGTTCACCTGGGCCATCTCTGATATCTCTCTCTCCTTCCTGGACCTCCATTACCATCACTGGCAACCACCTAGAAACCAACATCCATTTCAAGCCCGCCGATTCCCACAACTACCTCGACTACACCTTCTCCCAACCACCTTCCTGCAAAAAATTCAATCTCCTATTCCCAATTCCTTCAACTCTGCCACATCTGCTCCCGGGATGAGGCATTCCACTCCCCTACGTCTCAGATGTCCTCATTTTTCAAGGAATGCAACTTTCACTGCCCCCCCCCCCCTCCCCCAGTGGTCAAGAACACCCTTGACAGCATCTCCCGCATTTCCCGCAACTCATCCCTCACACCCCCTTCCCACAAATAACAACCAAAACAGAATCCCCCTCGTCCTCACACACCTCCACCAACCTTCAAACTGAATGCATCATCCTCCGACACTTCCGCCATCTGCAATACGACCCCACCACCAAAGGCATTTTGCCTTCCCCACCTGTGTCTGCTTTCTGGAAGGACCACTCTCTCTGGGACTCCTTGTCCGCACAACACTCCCCTCCAGCCCAACCACACCCAGCACTTTTCCTGCAACCGCAGGAGGCGCTATACCTGCCCCTACACCTGCCCCCTCACCCCCATCCCACGCCCCAAGACGACTTTCCACATCAAACAGACATTCACCTGCACATCTGCTAATGTGGTACACTGCATCCGCTGTTCCCGTTGTGGCCTCCTCTACAAGCGGGGAAACCAAGTGGAGGCTTGGGGACTGCTTTGCAGAACACCTACACTCCGTTCACACTGAACAACTGCACCTCCCAGTCGCGAACCATTTCAACTCCCCCTCCCATTCCTCCAGGTGGCACGTCCATCCTGGGCCTCCTGCTGTGCCACAATGACGCTAGCCGGAAGTTGCAGGAACAGCAACTCATATTCCACTTGGGAACCCTGCAGTCCAATAGCATCAATGTGGACTTTGCAAACTTCAAAATTTCCCCTCCCCCTACTGCATCCCAAAACCAGCCCAGCTCATCCCCACCTCGCTAGCCTGTCCTTCCTCCCAACTGTCCCCTCTTCCCACCTCAGGCCCCACCCCCATCTCCTAACTACTGGCCTCATCCCGCCCCCTTGACCTGTCTGGACTGACCTATCCCCTCCCTACCTACGCTCACCCCTACTGGCTCCATCCCTGCCTCTTTGACCTGTCTGTCTCCTGTCCACCTATCTTCTTCTCTATCCATTTTCTATCCGCCTCCCCTTCTTTCCGTATTTATTTCAGAACCCCATTCCCTTCCCACATTTCTGAAGGGGCATCCAGGCCCGAAACATCAGCCTTCCTGCTCCTCTGATGCTGCTTGGCCTGCTGCGCTCATCCAGCTCTACAGCTTGTTATTTCAGATTCTCCAGTTCCTGCTATCTCTTAAAACAGGTCACACAGCATCTGTGTGGAGAGATTAATACAGTTAACTTTTCTAGTCTGATTGCTCATTTCATCCAAGCTGAGTTTTTTGAGCACTTTGCGTTTTCACTTTTTGGAAACAACCTGGATTTTAATCAGAAATCCGAGGATGTCAAGAATGTTGATCGAGGAGAACTGTATTGTTCATTGATTTAGCTTTTCAAGAAAAATTATGGAATTGTGTCACTAAAGGCATTGCCGAAAGCATATCTGGAACTGGACTCAAGTTTGATGCATTTCGAAAAACAGTTGCCTTGATGTTGTAATCGTTGAAAAAGTTGATCTGCAATGAAGTTAAGACAAGCATCCGGTTTTCTTGCACAATAAAGTAACAATTTGGCCTCAACTGGAGTATTCTGTCTAATCCTGATTGTCATACTCCTGGAAGGGTATGAAGAAACTGCAGACAGATTGTGGGAGATCCAAGGAAAGGGTTCCATGGATTGAGAAACTTTGGTCGTATTGACAAGCTGGAGACGCTGATGCTGTTGTCAGAGAAAGTATGAGGAGTTGGTCAAAGCTCACACAACTTGTTTAGTTGGAAAAGGAACAGTTTCTATTGACAGAAAAGTCGAGGACTAGAAAACAGCAATTACGACACAGAAATGAGAGCTTTTTTTTCACAATGCAACAAGTGAGTAGGATCTGGAATGCCAGAGTGTATCTGGCACAGGTAGATTCGAACTTGGTCCTTAAAAAGAATTGGAAGATAGAACTGAAAATTTTCTCAGACTATGGGAAAAGGATAAGATATTAAGACTTGTCGAGTGGCACTGGCAGAGAGCTGGTACAGTCAAGGGGCTGAATGATTTCCTTCTATGCTGTACAACTGACAACATTCCATCGAAAGGTTTTGGAGTAAATACAGATCAGTAATTCAGTTTTTGAGGGGACTGGAACTTGTCAGAGCTAATGGAACTTAATTTGAAGATCATTGATTACTGTAGAGTGGAAATAGATGTTAAAGTCTAATAAATACGATGTGGAAAAATAAGTCAACTTGAGAGACCAACTCTGGGAATTGTGCCTTATACATTTTAATGAAACATACCTTAAAGAGAAAATTGCCTCCCATGTTAAAATAAACCTTCCTCCACGTCCCCAGAAAAATCTACAATGTTTTTTTCTAGCTGCTTGTGCTACCATATTTTTATCCTCCTGGAAGTTAAATATCATTTGGGTAACACTGATCTAATACAATACCACAGGTTAAAGTACTAACTACTTAGGCTCATATTTGTGTTTATCCATGAGGTTACAAGCTGAAAGGTTGGAAAAAAAAAAATACTTATGTATTTATTATAATCCCAGAAGACCACTAGGCTGCTCGCTCATTAAAGAGAAATGATTGGCGATGGTTTCTCCTGAGGGTCACCAATTGGCTAAGTATCATTCATAAAATGGGTTCAATTTCCACAGTGGCTGGTGTGACCACGAAGGACTCTCCTTCTCAACCTTTCCCTAAAGGCACGTGACCATCTGGTTAAATAACCACCGGAAATCTTTCTAATGACAGTGCCACCATATAATAGTACTCTGAGACCGTGGCAACTTTATCTTTATTTTCAAGTGTATAGATGAAATAAATGAACAAATCAAAGAAAGTGAGCTCTACAAACATCATTAATCAATGGCATTTAAAAGCAATAACGACATAAGATTATGCAGTGAATCATGAATGTGGCCATCCTGTAAGGTTATAAAACCCATCCAAGTTTTTTCTTCATTCACATTCAAGCTGCGTAAATACAACTGATTGGATATCACTCACCCACGCCCCAGAAGTCAGAAGCTAGCACCATGTAAAACTAATTTACATGGCAATAAATATCAAACATTATTTACAAACATTTTGAACTTTGTACTTTTGAAAGCACAGTTGGAAAGCAGTAACCATACAAGGAAGCATTAGGGACAGGAAACAACTGACTGCTCCCCCTTTCCAAGATCTCATCAAAATCTCCCCTTCCCAAAGCTCTCAAAACCAATTTACCTGTAATACTGGTATTCAAGATTGCACATAAAACAAAACTTAGAACCTAAAGGCGGCTCTAGAACTCTGCAGAACTGGCTTTCAATTCCATACTCCAGCAGATGTTGTGTCATGCTGACTAACTTTGAAAGGAAAGAAATCCTTTGAGGCATTATGGAAAACAAACCTTCCAGTTCGCTCAAGTTCTGGTCCAGTGTGATGTTCTTCATGATTCGTAGTTCCATTTGTAATCGGTGGACCATTTGGAACAGGAGGAGGGCACTTCCGTTTTTCCTTTACATAGCAGATAAAGGGGAGAAAAGATAATTTTACAAATAAGCTTTACACACAAAGATTCACAGAATATATTCTGGTCTAACAATTCAAAGTCCAATTCAGCTACCACGATAAATTTGAGAAGTTTTCTGGGTTAAGTACAATCCACCAGCATTCAAGTCAGCATTCAGTCACAAGGTCAACTTTTAAATGCACCTGATAAAAAGGGAATGATGGTGTGGAGGTGGGGAGATATCTGTCACAAACAGCTAATTCATAATTCACATGATTTAGAGCATAACCGTTGATAAATGGTGGGATGGGGCGGGGGGGGGGGGGGGGGGGAGGTCATGGATTGAGAAGGTGATAAGCAACTCTAAAATAAATGCTATTTGAACAAGGTTGTAGATAAACACTGTTTAGCTCCTAACTTTAATTTATCTTCAATGTCACAGTTAGAAATGTTAATGCTAAACAAAAGGATCACCCAATTGTAAGGCCAAGATGTAAAAGTTAGCAATTTTACAAACAAAATAGCAGTATGAACTATTCATAAAAGTTGCAGAAATAGGATTGTCTTGAAGGAAGAAAGTTTGAAGACATTTCTGTTTGAATCATTCCAAAGCATGGTAGTTTGCTTCGGGATACTGATTAAGGGCACAGTCTTGGTTAGAAGGTTTTTCTGTTGAACTGCTTGTTTGCTGACAGAAAAAAAAGCGTTTCCCTCATGAAATCCAAGTTGAACTACATCTAGAAGATCTGCGTTAGCTTGCAATTAAGAAGAAATTTAAAGAGTCTTTAAAGAGCCTTTTGGCAGAAAACAATTACCTTGAATAGTCAGATTGTGAGGCATATAAAAGCTGTAGAAACAGTCTGGGAAAAAAGCAGTCTATGCAACGCCAAAGCATGGATAAAGGAGCTAATACAGGGAAGTATTTATGATGGGGAAATTAGCTATTCAGATCAGTGTTTAAACTGCTGTACGGTAAATAGAGACAAATCTAAATGTAATTCATCTTCTTACAAGTTATTGACTGTAAACTAACTCAGATATACCACTGTAGATGGAAGAAAGAGGGACAACACCATAAAACATCCAAAAACTCATCCACTTTCATACAAGATAACAAGGTGCACAGCTGGATGAACACAGCAGGCCAAGCAGCATCAGAGAAGCAGGAAAGCTGACATTTCGGGCCTAGACCCTTCTCCAGAAAGATTGATTGACTGACTGATTGATTGATTTTGTCACATATACTGAAAAGCTTTGTTTGCTATAATCTTCCTGTACTGCTTGTAAAGGATGTACAGATCAAAAAAAACTAAAAGGCACACAGGTTACATTATTTGAGGCCAGAGTCCATTCAACAGTGTTATAATGGCCAGAAAGCAGTTCCTGAACCTGCTTGTGCACATGTTCTAGCTTCTATATCTTCTGCCCAATGGCAGAGGTTGTAGGAGGTCATTACCAGGGTGAGATGGGTCTTTGATGAGGTTGGTTGCCTTTCTGTGGTGAGCAGTGCAATCTGAGTCTATGGATGGAAAATTGTCTTCCGTGATGGTCTGGATTGTGCACACCACCTTCTGTAGCTTCTTATGGTCCTGGTCAGAGCAGACAGTTACGCGCCCAAACAGTATGCCTTCAATCTTGCATCTGTAGAAACTGATGAGGGCTCTTATGGCCATGCTGATTTTCTTGAGCCACCCAAGAAACAGGAGCCACTGTTCTGCCTTCATCTCCATGGGAAGTCCAGGACAGTTCGTTAGTTTTTGCCACATTGAGGAACTTGATGCTTTCCATCCTCTCAACCTTAGTTCCATCAATGTAGATGGCTCCCTACACATTAGGAAAGATGATAGCCTGGTGGTATTGTCACTAGACTATTAATGCAGTGACTTCAGCAACACTCTGGGTACCTGGGTTCAAATCCCATTATGGTAGATGAAGAAATTTCAAATCAATGAAAATCTAGAATTAAGTACGTAATGATAATGGACCACAAAACCATGGTTAATTGTCATAAAAACCTATCTGGGTTAAATCTTAACTGCCCTCTAAGTAACTGGAGATGGTCAATAAGTGATATCCGCAATCCTGTGTCTAAGTATAAACAAAATACTGTCAGCTATTATTGACATACAAGGTGAAGGACTGGGTATTCTGTTCAGTTAACCCAATCCCATACTCACCAGATTTCTTTCCATGCAGGAGTCAGTGAATTGGTATCAGAAACAAAAAAGGTGCTGGTTAAACATTTACACTGAAGCACAGGTACTCTGCAGCAAATTGTAGTGCCAGCAACACCATTTTAACCAAAATGAACCCACTCAGTACTCAGATTTCAACACAGTATGTTGTTGGAATAGCAAACTTTACTGGAAATTGCTGACCAAACCGCTATCTTAAGAAAGATACACATCTATAATAGAATAACAAGCCTTTCTTTAAAGACATATTGACTGGCCTGTTGAGTTCTTACAACATTGTCTGCTCATAACTTGCATTAAACATTTGCAATTTTTTTTTGCATTTTACTAGGGTGCATTCAAACTTTTGAGTGCAAGAAGTGAGTGCCCAAGATTTTGCACATTAACTTGCAGGAAATTATAGGACAAAGGAAAGCAAAACTCAAGTTTTAATATCTGAATGTTGCGGTTACGTACTTGATAAAAAGCAACTTTAAAAAAATCAAATTTTGGAGGTGAAGTTTTCAAAAGCATTATATTATGAAAGAAGAAATTTGAATTTTATTAGGTTTCAAAAGATGATTCTCACCTGTGAAGGAACATTTTTTGGTGGCTCAATTCGGATTGAAGGATCCCACTCTCCGGGTGGAAGAACAGTAACTTGATCTAAAAATTCATCTATTCCTGCCAGCAGGTCCGTTCGATCTTTTGCTTTATAAGCAACATCATGGAAAACCTTAATAGAAACACATTTATGTGGAATGTGGTTACATTCTTAAATTAACAGTAATCTTCAAAAGTCACTGTGATTATTAACTTTAACGTGGTTCAGCAGACTTCACCTGATTGCTGAATCAGTGACATCCAGTATTTCTAAAGCAGTTTATTTTCTATTATTGACTAAATTTTTTTAAAATAACAAGCAGTCATGTAAAAAGATCTGATCTTCCCAATATTTGAATTAGGATCAGTTATAGCTCCGAGCAAGGCTCCAGTATAATTCTAAATTAAAACTGAAAGAACTGCGGATGCTGCAAATCAGGAACAAAATCAAACTTGCTGCAAAAGCTTAGCAAGTCTGACAGCATCTGTGAAGTAAAGAAATCAGAATTAACGTTTCAGGTCCAGTTCTGAGGAAGGGTCACTGGGTCCGAAACATTAACTGATTTTTTTTCCTTCACAGATGCTGCCAGATATGCTGAGTTTTTCCAGCAACTTTGTTTTTGTTCCAGTATAATTCTAGTCAACACCACCTTCAAAATGCCAACTTGCCTCGTCTGTCATTAAGGTAGCTATTGATCTACCAATTTCGTGGTATTGCTGTGCTTTACCAGATGGTCCCAACATCAGAAACAAAAACCTAAGATGGTAGAAAAATAAATGTTAGAAAACAAAACATTAGTTTTCCAGGTATCACTCAAAATGTTAACAAATTACTGGTCTCTCCTTGCAACTAAAAGTGATTTAGCACAGTACACTCATATTGCAGTTAAGAATTACTCCTCTCAATATCAAGTTCACAAATTATTCTCCACACATGCATGTCAGAAACTGTGGTATTACTGTAAGATGCACTTTTTTGGACTGATAAGGCCAATACCGCATCTCCTGGATTGACTGCATTACTTGGTAGAACAAAATCATTTTCAATATCTATTTTGTGCACAGTACATTTTGCAAGAGTAATTGAAAAACTGTACTTCCATGCTTATATGAATAAGCATTTTCAAAGTGTTGTTGATGGATCTGGAAAGGTGAAAATATTTTCTTATTGCAAAGAATGAACAATTTAACCATGAGTAAATCAAAGCTATGCATACATCTGATAAAATAATGATAAATCTTCCATTTCAGTTTCACCTTGTTGGAATTGGAACTTCTGTAAGTCCTGTAAGAAGAATAGCAGGAGACAGACGAACAAAGGCAATGATGGGTCTCTCAAGGAAGTTCACTTCTCCCACCAAGACATTGGAAGCCTCAGCACCAGGTGGAATCTTTTTCATGAAATTCATGTCCACCTACAAATAACATTGATGGGATGCGACAACATTTTAAGCAGTTCGAAATTATCCAAACATCTTTAGCTAATACTTGAACATGAAATGATGCACAAGTCTAACCTGAATTAATTTCAATTTGAATGCTTTTGTTGTGCATAAAGCAATTCAGATGTACTAAGCTCTGACCTTCTGGAAATGATTTTTCCTTACTTCTCCATGCAGGATAGATTGCAAAGCCCTGATTGAAATTTAATCAGGTAAAAAAAAAATCAGGAAACATGAAAGTTTGGAGTCAGATCCAAACACTGGGCATCTTTGGAACTCAAGTCTCAATACGCTATCTAAAAATGTTTATTTTTTAAAAAAATATAAACTGAAAATTTTTTCCAGTAGCATTTGTCTTAATCCAGTTTAAAGGTGCAATCTTATACGGTGGGGAAATAGGTTAAGATCTTCGCATTTTTAAAATTTCCAATATTTGAGTCAACAAATCTCTCGTGTTAACTGCTATAAATCCAATTTTTAACTAAAATTCACATTAGTTTAGCTGTGCTGAATTAATAATTGCTGCATATATTCTCATGCTGATAGATAACCAACACCACGCAAAACTGAAGATTTCATACTGGCCAATATCATGAAAGCGCGCACACACAAACACACACAGACAATGCACACAACAGTAGTACATCAGAAGCCAAAAGAACTAAAAAAAACTTACTGTTGACCTCCTGAGTCTCATACCAAGCGTGACACAATTACAGTGCCAGGACTCAGACTCCAATCCAATCAGGAGTCAAGGAAGGCACATTTTAAACAGAAAAAAGGTCAACAAAAGAAAAGCAAAGCAAAAACAAAAAGGGGAAAAAACAAGATAAAGTCATAATAGAGATGCAGGCACAAATATACCTGCTTCAAACCACAACCCAAATAGTTTACAAAAAGTAAGCAAATTCCCATGAAGTAAGTACAGGTAAAAAAAAGTTTCAGAAGTCAAAACACGAAATTCTAAGCCAACCCTGGGGGAATAGCTGTAAAACATACTAACAAAGACGTTATTTCAATAATCAACTAAATATTTTAGCACAATGAACAATACATCTTTTGTTTGTAAGCACAAATCATCAAATTTTTATTCTTGGTATGATCCAAAATAACAAAATATCATCTAACACCTACAATGTGTCACAGCAGCAAAAAGTGTAAAAGTATCCTACCATTAGAAAAAACTATCCAAATTTTATTTATTTTAAAAAGGGTAAATTCCTTCCAACTACTGTAAGCTCTGACCCACTTAAATTTCTGATATCCATTACTTGATCATGACCCAAAATGTACTCAAATGTGCTACAACTAGAGTCACAGCTAGAAAAGATAGTTACTAGCAATGTGTTCCATGATGCTACCAGCAGCAAATCAGAGGAAACTGAGCTTTAAAGTGCCACAGTATAATAAATTGCAACATACAATTTATCATTGTGTTACTGTACAGCAATTAGAGTCATTCGGGGTTCTGTCAGAAAAAACAGTCAATTAATGAGTGACTGAATTGACAGTCTGGGCAAGATCTGGTTATGATCTCAACTCCACTTGTTTGTCTTCTCCTCCCCTCACCCCCCATAACCCTCGACTCAAGAATTTATCCAACTCTATCCCGAATAAATTCAATGACTGAGTCTCCATAGTTTTCTGTAGAAGACTTTGAAAGCTTTTCAAACATACTGGAATCAAGCAGTGAGTGGGAGGGAGGAACTTTTAAAAAACATCTTTAAAAAGCCATCACCAAGGGAAAAAAAGGTGCTCAGGAAAGTTGTAGGCCAAAGACTTCACAAGTCTTAAGGACCTTGCTGCCAGCACCCTAGAGCTTCAAACACAATGGTTACAGAGATAGTGGTTGCATTAGTTAGAATCTTCAAAATTCCTTGGATTTTGGATAGGTCCAATGGAAAATAATTAATGTAAACTTTTACTCAAGGCAGACACTAAACTAAAACATGTAGATGACGCCATCTGCCATGGACGACGTAAGTCAACTGATTCCCAAAACTGCCTTATCAAAATCTAGAAAGTGCATGATCTCTCAAACTGTCCTGTCAAAGTGTCCATGCATGTTATTCAGGCAGAATTAACGATTACACACGGGGATTTATCTTACTAGCAACTCACCGATGTTTCATATTCATGCAATAACCAATGAAATGAAATACAGCTTGAAAGGAAATAGATTATCTTTGAGATCAAGCTCTGATTAAAAATAGCTTCAATATTATAGAAACATTTAACAATGAAAAAACTTTTAGTGCTTCTGTATAATTACTTTTTTCACTACGTCTAAATAAGTACCTTGCTGAAGTCCACTGTGCTGTTTTCTCTACTTGCACTATTACCCATTGTTTTTTCAATGCTCTTCGTCTCCAAGATACCTGGTGCAGATTGGGGAGATGCTAGAAGTCCTGTTATATTAAGATATATGAAGAACAACATTTAGCAAAGTTTACATTAAATATACATACATATATCTGAACTTGTCACAAACCAAACCATGTTAGAAATGTGTTGCAGCAATCTGTAGAATGTGTTGGTTAAAAAGTGATTAATGGCAGTATAAAGCAATTCACTTTAGTGAATCAAAGATAGTTTGGTGCTTGTCACAAATGTGTTGTATTATCTCAATATATAAGCCATTCCAGTTCTTTTCTCCCTATTGTGCGCCATTCATTAATATAATTTTTTTTACAAGAGTTAACAATAAGCTGAGATTTTACAAGAGTTAACAATAAGCTGAGATATAAGGCTGTATATAGAACAAAATCAGGTTTCAAACTGAAGTACAAAAAGAGTTCATTGCTTATTTGTACATTTGCAGGAGAAATACATGAGAAACGAAAGTCAGGAAATGACAGAATATTCTACTCGCATATCGACATGAGCTTCAACAGCAACCTATCCACCCATCAGTTTTCAAACCAGGTGAACATACCACCCTTTGGAGACTGGATCACCTTCAGACACCTCAATTTAAAAGAATTTTAGGCACTGCCAATGGATGTTACATACAATTGGAAGCTGTTGCCTAGTATTTACAGACATATTTAAAGAATTATGACAAAATTGAGATTTGGTCTACTGTAATAAAATAACTGATTATTACTGCCTTTTCAAATAATTAAGTGCTTACCTATTCCCTTACTGTAAGATCTCCAGGCCAGCTGGCTCATATCATCTACTATGAGAAAACTATACTGTAGGTCAACATACAAAATCAAGAACTAATAGTGCTGTGGAAAAGAAGGTAATGCAATAGTCATTAGAGATTGTATGAACCAAAATGGACAAAGGTAACCTGAAGGATGAGTTCATAGAATGCATTTGGGAGAATTTAAGACTGTTCTGGAACCAACTCATGATTTAGTTAAGTCAGGCTCTGCAAGGTCTACAGAGACAGGGTTATACAGTGACCTCCTGAAGCATCCTCTTAGTACATGATAACATGAGAGCATTTCACATTCATTTCGAGAGTGAGAAATTTGGTTTTAAAACTAGTATCTTAGAACTTAAAATATAGGCAATTACAAGGGTCTATAAAAGCAAGTTACTGCAGAGATGATAGACACATTTGTGATATTCTTCCAAAATTCCATGGATTATAGAAAAATCCTACCAGATTTGAAAGCTACAAATGTAACACCTCTGTCAAGAGAAGATGAGAGTTCGGAAGCAGCAAATGATAAACAAATACAGATGACTGTTAGAAATGACTGGAAAAATGCTAGAAGCCAATAAAGAAGGTAGTAACAGGATATTAAAAAAAAAAGAGAGTCTGGTACAGTCAGAAAAGGAAAACTTGTTTAATAAATCTATTAGGGCTTTTTCAGGGTGCAAGCAGATTAGCTAAAGAAAAGGGAAAATTAGAAGATGCAGATTATCTGGATTTTCAAAAGCCATTTGACAAGGTGCCACACAAGAAACTGTACAAGATTTCATGTTTTGGAAATATATATTAGCATGGATAAGGAACTGGCTAACAGGAGATAGAATAGGGTTTAAAAAAGGTCAGATTGGTACATGATGACAAGGGGAGTGTTGCAAGAACCTCAACAATTTATACTCTACATCAGTAACCTGGAAGGTATCAGTTGTGTTGCAGTCCAATTTGCTGATGACACAAAGATAGGTAGGGATGCAAATTGTAAAATTAAAGATATAGTAAGAATCTGAATGATTATTGATAAGTCATGTGAGTCAGCAGGAATGAGTTTGTCCATTTTAGCAAGAATTCAAAAGCAGTTTTATTTAAACAGCGAATACCACAGAATGCTACAGCAGAGAGGGATCTGAATATCCTTTCATATGAAACGCAAGAAAGCCTGCACATACAGAACATAATTAAGCAGAGAAATTGAATGTTCCCCCTTTATTGCAAGGAGGATGAAGTAACAAAGTCTTCTGGCAGCCACACAAAGCATTGTGAAATCACGTGTAGAGTACTGCTTACAATTTTGTTTCCATATGGGAAATTATTTGTGTTAGAAGTCGTTCATAGAACAGTCACTAGGTTGATTCTGGAGAAGAATTTTAAAGATGTTTTCTAATGACTAAAAGTCAAACAGTTAAGCCTTTTCTTCTGATATAAATATATTGGATGGTAAGGGGTTTTAACTGAGCAGATGCCGAGAAGATATTTCCCCAGCAAACCAGCCATCATCTTACTGAGCAGTGAAGCAGGCTCAAAAAGGGCCAAATAGGCTACAGGCAATCAGTCCTCCTAAACAGAAATAGATGACATCGTTTTACACATGAACATTGGATAAGTCAGTCATTTGACTTTCTTTATTTTGGTACAGGTTACTTCAGAACGAAGCTGCCACAGAGCTGTCTCAACTCCAAATAAATGCAGCACAGTCCCATATAATCAATCAACAGGATAAGTTTCCAATTCACCCTACCATTAGAACATTGCTCAATATTGCAAATTTTAGCCTTTAGTTAAGAAGTATTATAAAACTGAAACCAAATTTAAGCGTGTCAGTGTGCAAGTAAAGTGATGTGATGAAAAATCAACGTGAGAAGCAGGACTTGAAATTTTCTGTGAACAAGGTAATGACAAATTTCTTTGCTGTCGGATTATCCAACTATTGATAACTAAGCAATATCATATTTCCAGTCATGCACTGCCACACACATTGAAGTCAACAACAATTTTTAGCTACTAACTAAAAACTCCTACAGTACCTAATTAATGCTATGTGACCAATAAACTAAAGAATTTTCATTAAAAAGTGAGGACCTCTTTAATTAAACAAAGTTCACGTCACCAGTTACTTGGCCCATTCATTCTTCTGGTGTTAGAGAATCATTTACAGCTTGGAGCTGCTTTATTAGACAGCTTAAAAATACCAATTGTTCAAAGGGCTATTTCTTGTGCAGTCTGACTTATTTACATCTCTACTGATATAATGATACCATGCAATAATTTGTGCAAAACTGCAATAACTGAATCACAAATAAGCTTCAACAATTTAAATAAATGCTTAATAAATCAAACTGAAATATTTGTGAATATACTCATCTATTGTCATCACTGCTATTTAAAAATAATAAAAAAGAAATGGCAGCAGGAGAGGTTTCTCCACATGGATGAAAGCTGGTAGGCAGTGGGGCTAAAAAGGAAGGTGGAACCAAGAGCACCAATACAGTGACCACTGTCAAGTGTAGAGAGCATGCTTGAGACTTCAAAAAGAGTGCCAAACTTGAACTTAACCACATAAGCAAAAGCTAGGATGGAGAACTAAATATTTCACCAAAGTAGTAGGTTTTACGGGAAATCATAAGAGACGATCAGGGAATTCCAGGGTTTCAAACCTAGGCAGCAGACAGTTCAACTTTCAATGGTGCAGCCAATAAAATAGGAGGAGATGCGGGATGTGCAAGCGGCCAGAATTGGAAACAGCAGATACTCAAGAGTTTTGGGGCTGCAGGAGGTTATAGGAGGTAGTGATGGATGAGGATTTGAATACAGGGCTGAGTTTTTTTTTAAAAGAATTGAGCTAATGCTTACCCAGGAGCCGGATAGGGCTTAGTGCAAAACGGGACAAACAGAATTATGGATGCCCTCAAATTTATGGAAGCTGCAAAAATTGGGTGGCTCACCAATTTGGTGCATGAGATCATTCAAATCCAGGAGGCAAAAAAAAAGAGAGAGACAGGGCAAAGATCTGAGAGACAGATGAACTGAGGCAAGCAAGGGAGTCAGCTGACATCACAGATCGAATAGGACAACTGGGATAGTCTAAGGAATGTTTTTGAAAGCTTATCTTGAGATCAAACATAATAGAGGTGATAAAATAGAATAGACAATGGAACCTGACACTGTTTTCAGACAATATAGTCAAGGGATAGCATATAGGTAAGAAATTTCATGAGACCAAGGTTAGATTCTTTGGCAATATAACTGTTTAGCAGATTGAAACAAATGACTTTCAGGCTACAACTGGATAGATAAGAACGGAAACATACGCGTACAGATCCACCGAGCTGAATGACAGAGGATAAATAAGATGGCTTAACTATCAAAAGCTGCAGACAGATTGAGAGGCAGCATGCAATAGACAGTTCAGTAACTCCACAACCATAGATCAAATCTAAGCTCTACAGTCCTGCCACATTTAATTGTGAATAGTGCTAAACAATTAAAGTAACTAACTGAAGGAGAAGGTTCCACAGATATCCCCACCCTCAAGACGGGAAAGCCAAGCACCTCAACACAAAAAAAGAGGCTGCAGCATTTGCAAACACCTTCAACCAGAAGTGACAAGTGGATGACTTATCTTGGCGCAATCCTAAGTCCCCAGGATGACTGATGTCTTTAGCCAATTAAATTTGCTTCTTGTGATAACAAAATGACTGAAGGAAACAGATATTGAAAAGATCACAGGTCTTGCCAATAATCTTACAACTGTATTGAAAATTTCAGCTCCAAAGCTACGATCTTACTTCCTCATTTCCCAAAGTGCATCACAATTTACAAGGTACAAATCAGGAATGTGATGGAAAGCTATACAGTGCCATAATCTGCAGGACTATGGGCTAAATGTCAGGGAGATTGACATTGAGCTATAAATGCTTCATTTCTTCGTAACCAGACCAATTGGGCCAAGTGACCTATTTCTTTGACTTAAACGTTTTACAATTCTACATTCCCGACTTGCCCGTATGGGCACAGCTCCGACCATATTTAAGTAGTTCAATACTATCCAGAACAAAACAGCAGATCATATAAATGCTATCCACCACCTTCATCATTCACTCCCTTCACCAAGTGGCCTTGGCCTACACTACCAAAGTGCACTACAGCAACTTACCAGGCTCCTTCAGCAGCATCTTCCAAGCTCATGACCCATACCACCTACACAGAGTACAGATATACACGAACAGCAAATACTGAAAATGTCCACCCAAGCCATAGATCACCATGATGTGGAACTATATCACTGTTCCTTCATTGTTGCTGGGTCAAAGTCCTGGAACTCTGGTCCAAAAAGGTGCAATAAATACCAGCCTAATCTTCAACAGCCAGATCTCATGGTAAATGTACTTTTTAAGACAAAAAGGTCAAAGAAGAATCTATTACCACAGTCAAGTTATAGAGATTTCCATTTGTAACTCAAAGCAAAGCAGTTATTTCAATGTAATGGCAGGAGTGGGAACCTAGCTGGAAAAACTCATGATATTCTGTGAAACATAGACACAAGTTTGGAAAGAAACAAGTTCAGTAACTGGAAGATAGGTTAAAGAAGGGACAGTAATTTGTAGGGAAAGTTTTTTATAAATAAGGAAACGTGAAATAAAAGGTAGATTTGAAGAGAAGGCCAGTACCTAAAGACATAATGGTTAACAAGCAGAATGGAAGGAAGAGAGAGAAGAGGGAGAAGCACAGAGGAATTCAGAAACAAAAAGGCACAGCAAGCAATAAAGGTCCTTCATTACAGAAACATTATTCCAACTTGCACATACACACCTCACAAACTAACTTGGACACACTTGTAAATAAGTGCAACATCATAAATTAGGCAGATTATCAGTCTCTTCAGCTACTTGGACAAAAGTATTCAACCTCTACACAGGTGTTTAATCTGGCAAAACATCACTTTTTTGGTAATTGTTTTTATCCAAAGTAATGATGAGATATACCAAAAAATAAAATTTGCACATTGCCCATATCTCAGCTTAATAAAACACTGCATGCAAACACTTTATTCCACTGTTAGATTAAACTTGTAAATCTTAATTCGAGTAATTAATGGCATATTACATCTACAGGATTCAGTTGCCATTTGTAAAATGGTGCACTTGCTGCATGCAAAAGGCATGGAAGTGACACTTGAGTACTAATGAAAACATGTGCAAAAGTATTTTCAACTTATTTCACTGTGGAATCAGTTGACTGCAATAAACTGCTTTCAGACCATTCTTAATGCATGCTATGTGGCATAGCTATACTCCACTACTAGTGCTCCACATGCACAAAATTATCACAACCATGTGATATTTGCCTGCTTTATGTTCATCATATTCTTCATGTGCTTTCACCTGTCCTTCTTGCACTTCAAATTCTTCATCAGGGGGATGAACTATTACATCAGGAATATCCTCACTGGCACAAGACACCAGCAACTGGCTTTGACCCTGATAGCGATGCTCCAGTTTTGGAGTGGAGGGTGGTGTGTTTTGAGGGGTGGGAACAGGACTTGCACACCTTGAACCTGCTAATGATCCACCTTTGGAACCAGGCATAAAGGAGCCAAATGGAACAGAAAAACGAGAACTTCCTCTTAACGAAAGGCTTGAAGCAGAGAGGCCAGCACGGAGTGAAAGGCGGGAGGCAGAAAGGCCTTCCCCTATCATCAAAATGAAAAAAAAACAAAATAAAATACAAACTAGGATTTAAGAAGCCACAAGAGTTCCATGCAAACAAAAAGTAAATCAGTTAAAGCACAAGTTGCTTTTGACTAGTTGGATCATGCTTTGAAAATATGAAAGCACAACTGAGTAAGTGAGCAATAAAAACAATTGCAAAGTGATCAAAAGCAAATTAGATGAAATAATAGCTGGTCTTTTCAAAAGGTGACAAAGCACTAAAAGGCATGAATATTGAGCGTATCTGTATATTGCCATTTCATTAGCAATTAAAAGTTAGTTTACATTTTCTACAAATTATAATTTAAATTTTGTACACCTTGCCACTTTTCATTGAACATTTGTCTATAATACCTTTCACATTAGATAGTACTTCAGGGATTAGTAGTACTTCAATTGTTAGAACATTATCTGCAATAATCAGTAATGCAATCTGGTTGCTTCAATTATGATTGTTGCAGGTTTGCTTTTTTCAGGTTTTCAAAGTCCAATGCATTATACACTTTGGCAGAAATGCTTATCCTTCTGGATATTGGTGTTAATTTTTCCTCCTTCATACCTTTTCCCAGGCCTTTGATTCCCCTCATCTTCCAATTTAATCTTGTCAATAGCCTCTTGCTTCCAATTTGAGTTTACTAGTCTCTCCAATCTGGTTACTTTTGTTCCCTCAGGAGCTGTCAAACCTTTCTCACCCTGCTGTCCATTAGGCCCATCCTGCTCTGGCCTACTTACAGGATGATGCTACCACTCTAGCAGTACATTTGACTGATTTTCAAACACAAAATTTAATTGCATCATCTCATCCAATCAACTGTTTCACCTTTTACTTGAGAATTGCTGTTTAGAGCTGTCGTAATTACCCTGTGACTTTTCATTCTACTTAATCTAAATAAAAGGAATACAATCTTAAATACTCTGCACACAATAACACTCATTCAAAAACAAAATACCATTTAAAATGGGCATATAGAAACTGTAAATAAGTAGTTGTTTTAAAATTGGTTTTTGATATCTCTTACACAATTTAAAGAAAGTCAGCATCACCATTATCATACAAGCAGTTATTCAATCTTTCCAAGTAATTTCAAATTTAAAAGACTTGTCATAACAAATTAGATGACCTTTCAGAGGACTACTCGGCATTAAAACAAGTATCATACAAATAAAAGCAGTGAAAAGCAAATCACATTTACTTCTCAGCAATATTGATCAAGGACAATTCACTAGTTACTTCCTCTGAAATAATTTTCCTAAGCACCTTCCATTCTCAGATTAAAAAAAGGTACGTAGAGACAAAGGAAAAAAAAGTCTGTCTACTGTTATTCTGTGAATTTGAAGTTATTTTGGCATTCAATTCTGCATAGGTAAGCAGTTGTTAGCAGCAGAGATGCAATCTGCACAAATTAAGAGAAACACATGAATTGTTCACAGACTTCATTGCATTACTGAATAAACAGATTGTGTAGGAAATCTGAAAAAAAATGATAAATAGGTTCAAGCAGCACGATCAAGTATTAGACTTTCCAAAATCCAAAGTAATATTTGCAAAACATAAATACAAGCAACATATTTTGTCAAGCTTCATTGATGACCAACTAGCAAAATAATATGGCCAACGAACAAAAGATATTTAGACACCTTGTTCACACAGTAATACCAGAACAGCAGACACGCATGCTTGCCTGCCACAGAAGGAATTCTGTCTACATGACAATAAAAAAGTGGAAACAAAAGGACTATTCAATACACAACAAAACCCAGCCAAAAGCAGTCTCTATGATCAAAAGTTTGCAAATACCAGTTTTCATTCTGGTGCCATTATTCTGGCAACATTAAGAAATTGGAGACTACAAAACATCTCACCATTTCGCTCAAGCAAGTGAGGATCAGAATGTTTCTTGCCTATATCTGCAAAGGAGCGGACGATAGGTATTCGATTGCTCAGTTTCTTTTCGCTCTGGTGATGATGTTTTTTCAGTAGAGCTTCCTTCACTTTGTCCCGCATGTTCTTATCCAGCTGATCAGATGCTATCATGTTGTCCAGTACCATATCTGCAATACAAATTAAAAAGCAAGCAAGAAGGAGAGAAGAAAGCAAGTGAGCAGTTAAAGGAAAAATATGCAAACAAAAATTGTAACAATAAAGAAAATGGGTGCCAAGTGCCTCAGATATAACAATGAAACCAACAGAAACAACTGAAGAAAAACACAAGAGAGCAAATTCAACTTTTAACTGGAATTACTAAGCTAAAAGCCACGAAAAGAAAATTCTCCCCAAATATTTCAGATAAGAGGAAAAGAAAAACAGCAACTTAAAATTTACCATGCTTCTAATTTCTCATCCTTTTGAGCACATCTGTACACCCTACAGTTGTTCACATCCTTGTATGGCGTGATCGAGGAATGAATATAAACAAAGTGTAAAAAAAAACCTGCTCAAGATAACTGAATTTCTGAACATCATAACAGTAATCGGAAATTTCCAAATTGACAAGAACAGTAGCAATTTATTCAATCCTCTAATTTGTATTAATAAAATGGCATTGACACTCCTATATTTGAACAGCTTTCAAGCCTAGAGGTCTTACTTGGCTGCAGTGGTATGTTCAATTCAAAATGTGCTGAACAAAATAACAAGGCTACATTTTTTTATA
Source organism: Stegostoma tigrinum (assembly GCF_030684315.1). Lineage (NCBI taxonomy): Eukaryota > Metazoa > Chordata > Chondrichthyes > Orectolobiformes > Stegostomatidae > Stegostoma > Stegostoma tigrinum. Next base: position 62,799,949 of record NC_081355.1, on the reverse strand, counting down.
AATGTGAGCATGAAAAGTAAGTGTCAGGTTTAACAGTTTCATTCTAACAAATTATGTTAATTGTGTACTATTTAAAAAAAAATCAACCAGTAAAAATGTAAGCAAAGCATCAGTGATTACGTACACACCTGCTATCTCCTCTGTGCTGCTAGCTCTCATATCCAACATGACAGTCCCATTTAGGATACAGCTTCTCAACTCAAACAGGCTGTGTAAAGACAGGGTAGCCACGTAGGGTTTACTCCATCGTTCCCCACCATCTTCCACATCTTCCTCAAACTTCAACCATCTGAGATGAGAAACAGATTGCGTTTAGAAATGCATTTATATTTGAAGGAAGGGGACTGGCTAGCTCAGTTGGCAAGACAGCTAGTTTGGGATGCAGAGTGATGCCAATAGAGCAAATTCAATTCCTGTGCTGATATGATGAACTCTCCTTATTAATCTCATAGTATCAGGGGCAACACAGGAGAATATACCCTCAATTCTCTACAGTGGAGAGTTCAAGTCTCAAAAGTTGTGTTGTCTGCCTAGTGCTGGTGTCAAAGACGAGCATAGAGTTAAAGAAGAAGAAAGGTTTACTTATCATGGTCAATGGTTTTATCATTAATAGATAGGAATTCATTAAAAAGAATTTTTTAGTAAGTTATTCTGCCCAATCTGTATGAATAGATACATCCTAAGGAAGTTGAGATCTCAACTGAAAGAAAAAAAGTGTGTAAAGTATTATGACAGTTAGTAACAAGATCTTTTCTCAAAAAAGGCCAGCCAAGGAAGGCTGAAAAATGAAAGAAGTTGGAGCATGTGAGAAAACGAGCAAGAAATGTAATAGGCAGAAGACAGTACTCAAACACCTGGTCTTTTAGAGGATGGTGAATTAATAATTGAAAAGAGTGAAATGTCAGAGACTTTGAACAAGTTTTGTCTTCACAGTAAAAGAACCAAAACAAAAATTAAAGTAGATAGGTAAACCAGTTAGTTAGAGAAGGGAGAAAGGAACTGAAACTAACAGAACAAAAAGCTATCAAGTCCTCTGCACCTGCTGGGCTGCATCAAGGAATGCTACAGAGATAGTGTATTGCTGGAGGTCTACCAAAGTTCCCTATATGTTGTAATAGTCCCAATGGATTCCAACACCTTTATGAAAGGAGGGAGAATAAAAGCTGGAAACTGAAGACAAGTTAGTTTAATTTCTGTCACTGAGAAAATGCTACACAATCTATGGTTAATAGTAAGTAAATACAAAATATTTAGAAAATCATAATTCAAACTGAGTCAATATGAATTTATGAAAAGCAAAGAATGTTTAACTAATTTATTACAGCTTGTCCTACAAAACAGGCCTAGTCATTCTCCCCACAGGTGGCAGATCATGTACAAAAATAGGTCACCTACTTTGCAGCAAGAATAGACATGCAGCTTATCTTTTAACAGGGACAGACTGCAGAATACTGCAGTATTGAGAGATCTGGGTATCCTCGTAAAGCAATCACAACAATGATAGTGCAGCAAGTAAATAAGGTGGCAATTCAATATAGGCTTTTACAGTGAAGGTACAGGCATAAAAAGTGGTACATTTTGCTACAATTGTACTCAGTACTTGAAGAACACACCTGAGCAATACTTCCTCTATTCAGTTGATGTTCTACGCAGACCTCAGCAGTGTGCATGGCTGTAGCTTCCAAAGCTGGAATTCAATGCTTGGAATAGCATCAGCAAAACCACCGAGTGGCTGCACAGCCATTCAGCTTACAGTGAACATTGACCTGCAGTACTGTAGAGTGTTTTGGTCTCCTTCTGGAGACAAGGACATACTTGCATTGGAGGCAGTTCAGGGAAAGCTCAGCAGGACAATTTAAGATGAGCAGGGTTGCCTTATGAGCAAAGATTAAACAGTTTGGTCAATATTCATACTCAAAAATGAGCATCAACTTTATTGAAAACTACAAGATTGAGGTTTAAGAGGATTGATTTTCAGTCCTAGGAGAATCTATATTGAGGTGGTACAGTTTAAAAATAAGCATCTCCCAGTTAAGACTGAGATGAGGAGAAATTCTTTCACTCAGCTCATTTAACTTGTGGAATTCTCTTCCTCAGAAAGCAGTGTTAGCTGGGTTATGGAATATATTCAAAGCTGGCTTTTGATTGACAAATAAGTAAAAAGCATTATGGGAAGGGCAGACTGGAAAGTGCAGTTGAAATAGAGTGGCAGAGTATGCTCACTAAGCCAAATGGCTCATTTCTGCTCTTATTTCTTATATTTCCTATTTCTAAATTGTACGAAGCACAATGTACAGGAAACCAGGACGGAATAAACAACAATGATCTGATTAGGAATATTCAGTATGGGCTTTTGAAAGGGGGGGGGGGGGGGGGAGAAAAAAAAGAGAGAGTGTATTTGACATGTTTGGAGTTGTGTTTGGGAAGTCGTTACTGACAAAATTGATGAGGACTGCAAATGGAGTTAATATACTTATTTTTAGAAGGCTTTTGCTAAAGCCTGGTTAGTAAGGCTAAAACGAATGGTAAAGGAAGCAAATGTGCTGGCTGAGATTAATGATTGTTTCCCATACCCACAGCAAGAATAAATGGGTCATTCTCACTTTGCAGGTGGTGACAAGTGAATAACTGCAAGATTAGTGGTTGGGCCCCAGCATTCACAATATAGATCAATGATTTGGAGATGGCATGCCAAATGTAATATTTCTAAATTTGCACATAGTACAAAGTTAAGTGGGAATATATGTTGCAAGGATTTGAACAGGTTTAGTGAACAGGCAAGAACATGGTAAATGGAATATAATGCAGAAAAGTGGTGTAGAAATAGTGAGATTATCCATTTTGGTAGGAGAAACAAATATGCAGGGTATTTCTTAAATTGTAAAGAAAGGTAAGAAAGTACAGATGATAGATGATAGATCATAGAATCCTTGCAGTGTGGAAATAAGGTCTTCAGCTCAACAACCCCAACCCAGTGCATCCCACCCAGACCCATTCTCCTATAAGCCACCTAATCTACATATATCTGAACACAATGGGCAATTTAACACAGCCAATCCATCTAGCCTGCACATCTTAAGACTATGGGAGGAAACCGGAGCATCAGGAGGAAAGTCATACAGACATGGGGAGAACACATGCAAACTCCACAGAGACAGTCACCCAAGGATGGAATTGAACCTGAGTTCCTGGCACTGTGAGGCAGTAGTGCTAACCACTGAGCCATCAATGTGCAAAGGGTGTTTTTTGGCAATAAGTCACTGAAAGCTTGCTGCATCTGCGTATTAGCTATGAAGGAAGCCAATGGAATGTTTCCCTTTTATTGCATGTGGCATGGAGTACAGCAGCAGTGGAGTCTTGCTTTAATTATATAAGAGCTAAGGGTGGGGAGTGGTTAGATCACATCAGCACTAGTTTGGTCTTCTCATCTCAAAACATATCACTGTCCTAGAGGGGAGTGCCACAAAAGTTCACCAGACTTATTCCCAGGATAACACGACTGTCCTATGAGGATGGACTAAGCAAACTGTGCACTGGTATTTCAAAGAATGAGAGCTGATCACATCAAAACCTACAAAACACTGTCAGGTAAACAGGGCATTTGATGGTTTTGGATTCTCAACCAAGGATAAAGGGTACAATTTTAAAAAAGGATGGGGCCACTCAAGTCTGAGATGAGCAGACTTTATTTTTAATACTCAGGGAGTTTGTGAATGCTTGGAATTCTTTACCACTAAAAGCTGTGCAAGCTTAGTCTTTGACTATGTTTAAGACAGAGACTGATATAGATTCCTCAATACCAGGTGACATTCAGGATTTGGGGATGCGCTGAGTGAAGGGCATGGAAGCATTTGATCAGACATGATTGTATTGCACAGTGGGCAGACTCTAGAAGGCCGAATGGCCTACTCCTGATCCTACGTTCCCAAGTACAAATGATACACAACCTTTAAAGCTGCAAACAAGATTGCTGCTTGTACAAGCAGCAACAGCAATGGAACATTACTTTTGTTATAGTAACAATGTATTCAGCTGTAAGACACCAAATCGCATTGTATTGTGGCGATGCTAACCCCTCAGAAATTCAGTTAGCTGCATGGCAGTAATTTTGTATTGTTTTCTTCATCATAAGTGGTTTGAAAAAGGCATCCCTGAACTAAATACAGATATGTAATTAGGAATGTGTGATACTCATTGTCATCTAGACAGGCTGGTTTGTGGCAATCAAAGCATGTTGAGCTTGGTTATATCAATTACGCAATTTTGTACAACCAGTAAAAAAAGTTTACCTGGTGCAAGTGAAGGGACAGAAGATGCTCATCAAAATACATCACAAGATCATAAATAACAAAGATATAATGGCATAAACTGGACTGTATGTGAATAGCTGTACTTTATAAAGAAACTGGACTTCCAACATTACCAAAGTAACTGCAGTTCCAAATTATTTCATTATCTATAAAGTGCTTTGAAGAATCGAGCAATTAGCAACTAAGTACTGAAAACTGAATTTAGGTACTCTCCTTTCATCCTGGCTGTAGAAAAAGATAAAACCTAAAAACTTCCTTAGAGTGTCACTGAATATCAATAGTTAAATATGCAATATGTCTTTTCTTAAAAAAACCCATAAAGAATTGCAAATGCTTTAAATCAGGAAAAAAACCAAACAGAAATTATTGGAAAAACTCAAAGTCTGGCAGAATCTGTGAAGAGAAATCAGTTAACGTTTCAGGTCACTAGACAGATTCTTTTCACAGATGCTGTCAGGCCTGCTGAGCTTTTTCAGCAATTTCTGGTTTTTTCATTTTTAAACAGTTCAGGTTTCACAACTGCAAGAGACCAAAGCACAAATGACGTACTTGTGGTGGACAAAAAAAAAGGACTTTCTTTGCTAATCATGACATAGCTTAGGACATATAGCATCACCCTCAAAAGTGGGATTTTATATTCTCAAATCACTAGAAGAACCCATTACATAAATGGAATTAAAAACAGAGAAAGTATGATGGACAGTGTGTAAACTGGGTTAAATCTCCAGTGGTGAACCACACAAGATTGCAAATCATTTGATTCCAATCAAAGAAAACAACTGAAGGAGGGAGAAAGAATCAGCGACAAGGGAAATGGTGACAGGAAATATAATGGGAGGCACAGCTATTGCTGGAAATGTTCTGGCTAATTGGATTTTAAAACCGTAGGGAAGAAGTCGTCCACCAAGCCAGGTAACCTAATAAATCTGTATGTGCCAGTTGGCAGGGAGTTCTTTTGTCGGTCTGTTCTGCAGTTCCTCCAAAATCAGAACACTTACTTTTTACTGTTCACTCGTGAAAAAAACAATTGTTAAGCAAGAATCTGTTAGCATAGTTGATGACAATGCATATTTTAGATTGCGACAAAAACAAAAAAGTTTAAAATCAGCAAAATTAATTTACACAAACAAAAACTGTTCAAGCTTCTCATGAAAATTAATTGGATAAAAGTAGACAAATTTCTAGAAACAAAAAGGAAAGCGTGAGATTTTTGGAAGCTTCTTTGCAGTTGCTCCAAATCACTGAGAACGTAGAACATAGACCAGTACAGCACAGTACAGGCCCTTCGGGCCATGATGTTGTGCCAACCTATAATCACTTGATTAATCTACCCTGCATACCCTACATTTAACTATCATCCACGTGCCTATCCAAGAGTCACTTAAGTGTCCCTGATGTATCTGACTGCGCTACCACTGCCAGCAATGCATTCCACACGCCCACCACTGAGAAGAACCTACCTCTGACATCTCCCCTATACATTCCTCCAATCAACTTAAAATTATGTTCCCTCATCATAGACATTTCCACCCTGGGAATAAATCTCTGGCTAGCCACTATCTATGCCTCTCATCATCTTGTACACCTCTATCAAGTCATCTCTCATCCTTCTACGCTCCAATGAGAAAAGCCCTAGCTCTCTCAACCTTTACTCAAAAAGTGCCCTCCATTCCAGGCAGCGTCCTGGTAAATCTCCTCTGCACCCTCTCTAAAGTTTCCACATCTTTCCGATAATTAGGTGACCAGAACTGAACATAATATTCCAAGCGTGATCTAACCAGAGTTTTATAGAGCTGCAGCATAACCTCAAAGTTCAAACTCAATTCCCCTGCCAATGAAAGCCTACGCACCATACGCCTTCTTTACAACCCTATCAACTTGGGTGACAAATTTGAGGGATCTATGGACATGGGCTGCAAGATCCCTCTGTTCCTCCAGTGCTGAGAATCCTGCTATTAACCCGGTATTCTGTATTCAAATTCGACCTTCCAAAATGAATCACTTCACTTTTCTGGGTTGAATTCCATCTGCCACTTCTTTGTCCAGCTCTGCATCCTGTCAATGTCCCGTTGTAACCTACAACAGCCCTCCCTGCTGTCCACAACTCCACCAACCTCTATGTCATCAAACTTATTAACCCAGCCTGCCACTTCCTCATCCAAGAGGTTGCAGAACAGATCCCTGCGGCACACCAGTGGTCACCAAGCTCCAGGCCGAATACTTACCAACTACTACCACCCTCTGTCTTCCATTGGACAGCCAATTCTGTATCCAGATAGCCAAATTTCCCTGAATCCTTCCTTTCAGAATGAGCCTACCATGTAGAACCTTATTAAATGCCTTACTAAATGCAGACACACCATATCCACTGCTCTACCTTCATCGATGTGTTTTGTCACATCCTCGAAGAATTCAATAAGACTTGGAGGCATGATCTGCTGCTCACAAAAGCCACAGCAATATAAATTTGTTCCAAAAAAGAAGAATACACCATCAGGGACCTAATAAATCAAAGTTCCCGAAGCAAAAATAAAAACAAGCTTGTCCAGCATCAGGACTAAGGTTATTCATAGAATCCCTCTAGTATGGAAGCAGGTCATTCAGCCCATCGAGTCCTCATCGCCCCTCAGAAGAGCATCCCAAGGCTCACCCCCTTACCCTATCCCTGCATTTCCCATGACTAATCCACCTAACCTGTACATTCCTGAATACTATGGACAATTTAGCATAGTCAATCCACCTTACCTTCACATTTGACCTACGGGAGAAAACTGGAGTACTCAGGAGACGACAAACGCAGACACAGGGAGAATGTACAAACTCCACAGGGAGTTGTCCAAGGATGACTTAATCCCAGATCCCTGGCGCTGTGCAGCAACAGTGCTAACCACTGAGGCACCGTGTTACCTTGAATTATTGGTTATATCTAATAGTTTTTGGTAACCAGCATCGAAATGAATATCCAGTGACAGGTAAAAGTCTTACTTACATATGCTATGCAATGTTACAAGAAATATTATTCTGTACATTAGGAAATATGCCCCCCACAATACAGTAGTATACATGAGTGTACACAAACACCCAGGGGAACCAGGAATTAAAATGCTCACACTTACCGGGCAGTTTCTTTCCACTCACAATCTTCTCCATCACGGAAGCAAAGCTCATCTAGTTCTGTAAAGAGATCATGTGGCATATGCTCCTCATCATCATCCTCTATCCCCAGGATAAACTGGACACGTTGAGATGGGGTATCTGCATTTTTTTTTTAAAAAGGAATAGACAAAAAAACAGGTTAAATTAGTTACTATATTCATTCAAATATGCTACTACTTTATTCTTAAATCAACTGAACTTGTGCATCAAAAAATTTAGAACATCTGGTTTATATTTTGCTCTATAAAAGAGCAAGTCAATATTTTTATAAAAACTGAAAAAGTCCCTTAAAAGTTGAACGATTCTACTCTATTAGAAACACAAATTATGAAATCAGAGTGTGTTTTAGTCTTCTGCAGATTACATGCAGTTTTTGCTATTCTCTCAAATCTACATTTAAAGCTTTAGTCTGTTTTCAGCTTTTTTTTATTGCTTTCTAACTGCACAGAGGCCAATATTCCATCACCAAGTCACCCTTCATTTACACATGCACAGTACACGGACTCTGGCTGATTAGCTCATAACCAGTCCCCAAAAAGTGAGGAAACTCAGACTCTTGTTTATATTTGTTAGCAGGACTCCTTGATTGGCTCAGTTTATCAGCCCAATCAGGGATCTCATACTCAATGAGAATCACCTGGCAAACAGCATTCCAATCACATTTCCTGTATCTAATCCTACCCACCAGACATAACTTCTGCCAACATTTTATTTTAGAAACCCCTCAATGACCGTGGTTGAGTTCGGCCAGTATCCAGTGGGATATTTACTCTTGTTCCCTGTAACATACCATCCTCTCCAGTGATCTGGTTTCCTCAGGTCCAGAAGGTTTAAATTCTGTGGTGATCCTTTTGGTTCCCCATCACCACCAGCTGTTTTAATTTTTCCAGAATTGGATCTTGACAGTCCACAGTCAGATACTGTGGGAAGCATGGTCTAGAAAGTTTAAAACAGAACAGATTCTTCCAGGAGAGGTACCACCAGTGGTATATCTGCTAGTGGTAGGCAATCCTGTAAAATGTTCTCCATTGTTCACTGGGAAAGGGTGCAGGCTGATGATACCCCAAATGCCAGTCTTGTATATTGGTACAAACCCTTATGATATTGATTGTGGCATACTTCTGGGAATTCTCACCTAACCACAACTGCATGTCTTCATGGCTCATGTCCAACTTCATGAAGGACAGCACTCCCACCACTTCCTTATTTACACGTGCACAGTACGCAGGCTCTGACCAGTTTGCTCAGAATAATACCTAGAGAGTGAGGAAACTGCAACACTTCTATTTATATTTGTCAGCCAGGGATCCCTGATTGGGGTCAATCAGGGATCTCATACTTGAAGATCCATCTAGCCAACCCTATCCCAATCACTATACTTTTGTAGGCATATTTCACTGTAGACAAGACAAAGATTTCCGTTATCAACAGGAAATAGTTGCTGTTGGCCAGAACTGAAAATCTTAAGACGTTTGTTGGTATCAATATATAATCATGCAAACATCAACTGAAAACAAGGATCTCTGCTAAAGGGTCATAATTTTTAAATGCAAAATCTACAGTTAAGCTCAATATGTTTGTTGCAGTGCACTCGTGGGGGATGTAAACACATGTGCTCATACATGCCAGCTAACTACAGCTAATCATCCAAAGGTTTAACAATTTTGGAAATTTTTATTTACATTTTACACTATATAGGAATGTCAGGACATGTCTGAAGTTAGTTTGTGCATTGTTAGTATCCCACAATTTGATGACAAAAAACACAAAACATCAAGCACGCTTGGACATACATTATCCCAGTCTTGGCAAATGTCCCCTCGCCATCAACCATTCAACTGTTTTCATCTGGCATGAACATGATCCTTGAATGGCTTTTTGTGGCACCTGTCCAAAGGCTAAACTAGAGAGATCATATTGTCAATTCAAAACTTCACTCCATTCCCATCCATCAAACAGTCCTGAAGGGAATTTGTTTTAGACACAGTTTCATGTTTCAAGATCAGAAGCTTAAATTTCATTCCTTTGGCCATAGAGGCTCATACCAAAGTGAACCTCAGCTTCTTAGATTCTGTGGTTTTCACACATTTCCACTCAACAGTTCAACTGCTGGGCATATAGAAATTAACAGGCATTTCATCCATGTTGTCACTAAGACACAAGTACTTCTGTTTTTGCTCGTCTAATGAAAAAAAAATTAGTAGCTCTGGCATCAGTCATCCAGTTGTCCCAGACAGATCTTGAGCTTCTGCCACAACACTAGGTATTTTCATTCCATGAAGTGTTTACATTAACTAGCTGTTGCTCTGAAATCTTTGCTGGAACCAGTTTGGTTAGGCCCCACTTAAGTGTGTACATATGCACTGTATTCCTGATGACAACACGTTCTGACAGTGAAGATTTATTTAAATATATACTTTGCATCATCAAACCAGTGATCAGTCCTTGTTCTCACAATCCATTATCCCTAGGCTTCTTTCTCAGGCCAGGTTTATTTGTAAATTAACAAAACGTTTTACTGCAGCAGGATTTTGAATATTGTCATTTTGACTGACTATCAAATTTCATTTCTTCTTAAATGGCTCCTCTCCAAGGATAAGTGTCTATTACAGTTTCAGACTGAACAAACTTTACAATAAGTGAAGTGATTTTAGGTTTAAACAAAACGTTAAAAAAGGTTAAAAACAGAAATCAAAAATCAAAGCAGGGAAAATGGAAATAAAACTAAAATCTACATTAACTAAATACAATATATATACACATAGCAATCTTACTGATATTTAACCATGAATAGAAACATGTACCTGATCCTTATCTTAGCCCACCCTAGATTTAGAGAGTGAATTATCAAACATCAGTAATATATGAGGATTACATTTCTGAAGAAACACGGCTGAAGGTGGAGTCAACAAACTGGAAGAAAGTTATTTTAAAGCTTATTGACTGAGATAACATCTACATTGTGCACAGTAAACATTCTTTAGGAAGTAAAGGAAAAGTGTAAATTACCATTATTTTCCTATTAAAAACATGAGTTGATGCAGTCTCTTCCTCCCAGTAGAATCATCACAACATGCACATTTTTACACAGATGCGAAATATTAAATTATGCAACTAGTCAATACATGAAAACAAGCAGATGCTTATAGGATGTGAAATCAAGAGGATTCATGAAATTTAAGACAAGCAGCATCTGGTCTGGCAGTTAAACAATGAAACTTCTGTCTGACTTCAACAGCATGAAGTGGATGGTTCTGACTGAACAAAATCAAACCAGAGTTAAAAAAAATTATTCAACTATAGATAATAAACAGTAAACCAAAAAACCAGGTTACTAGCCCAGTCGCAAAATTTTGAAGTGAATGGCATATAAAAACAGGGAGGTTTTGCTAACACTATACAAAATAGACAGACCACAGCTGGAATACTGTGAACAGTTTTGGGCTGCTTATCTAAAGGAACTATGTGATGGCATAGGCATAGGCGTCAGTCCAGACAAGGTTAATGAAGCTGAAACCAGGTTTGGAGATATTGTTCAAATGAGGAGAGATTGAGTAGATTGGGCCTGTACTTGTTGGAATATGGAAGAATCAAGAGAAACCTTATTGAAACATACAAAGGTTCTTAGGAGGACTTGTCCGGTTTTATGTGGATTCCCTTAATGGGAGAGCCTAGGGACAGAGGGCAGAATCTCAGAATAAGGGATTGTACATTTAAGGCAACAAAGGAGGAAGAATTTCTGTTGTAGGGCAGTGAATTTGTGGAATTCTTTACTGCAAAAGGACTGTAGAGACTGGGTCTTTAGATCTATTCAAGGATGAGACAGATTTTTCAATCAGTAAAGGGAAAGAGTGTTACAGGGAAAAGACAGGAAAGTTGTTTTGAAGATTATCAGACTAGCCAAAATCCCATTGAATAGCATACAGACTTGATGTTCTATTTCTGATCTTGCCTTATGATTGTACGAGGAGAGGTTGAGTAGGACAGGCCTGTACTCATTGGAGTTTAGAAGAAGAATTTATGTGCACATGCGTGTGCGTGCTTGTGTGTCAGAGAGCAGAAGGCCAAGGGAGAAAAGAGAGATGAAGGATTAAAAAGACCAGTAACAAAGAAGTTATATGGCAAGGAGCAAATCAGGAAGCCAAGTTAAGCAGAAAAAAAATGAAGGAAATAAGAAGTGGAATGCACAAGAAGAAGAAGGAGAAGCTGAAAAGAAAGAAATTAGCTTAAAGTGGGGGGAAAAATAACAGAACAATAAAATGAATTGTCCAAGAGGCTAAAAAGATAAAAGGCAGTGTAAAGAAGTGGCCAATACACAACAGTAAGCAAGTTTCCAATTTATCACTCAAGTCGAAATTTTTTTTTGGTCCGTTCATTCTTAGTCATACTATAATTAAACTAAGATTGGAGTTAAAATATCGGAAATATTGCTGGTACATAATTGATTCTCTATTTACATAATACCACTAATTTAGCATTAAGAACCGTCGTTACCAATTCTTACCATACAAGGGAGACTCTCTTCCATCATCTTTATCAGATTCCTTCTCTTTTCCCTTTTTTCTATGATGATGCTTATGACCACGATGCTTATGTCGCCTTCGGCTTTGTCTACCAAGAGGAACATGAACCCCTATGTACACTGCCCTATGACCTGGAAATAAAACAAAAAACATAATCACAAAGTTTCTTATTTAACATAGGAGCCAATGTTAATTTCTAAAAAGCAAGAACTTTAGAAGGACAAGAATAAAGTAGATTTCCTGTAGAACTACTGTCAGAAGAGCTTGCACATAAGAGGACTTCACAGTAAACTAACGTTCCCAATAAAAGTATTGAACAGTCTCTGCAGCAATGTCAAAAGATAGCAAAATTATGCAGTAAGCTACTTAATCTCTCATATGTTGCTCACTGTTACGACACTCACTATTTTATAACAGAACACTCGTGCCATGTAGACCCTTTTAACAAGGCCATTTAATGACAGAATTACTGAAGATACATAACATGATTTTTACTTTAACTGTATTTTACAGTACAGTCATGATGTTGTGGAGTATAATAAAAGATATGTTGAGTTTAAAGAATGCTTATTAAATCTCAAGATTCACACTAGAAGGCAAATTTGGTAAAAAAAAATTCCAAGCCACGTGGCACGCTATCAGAAGGATAATAAAAATCTAGACGACTGCAGATGCTAGAAACCTGAAGCAAAGGCAGAGAACGCTGGAGAAACTCAGCAGGTTTGGCAGCATCTGTGGAGAGAGAAACAAAGTTAAAATTTCAAGTCCGGTATGACTTCTTTATAGCTCTTCAATTCTAAAGAAAAAAAAGATTAGACTTAAAACATTACTTGAGTTTCTCCACATGTTGCCTGACCTGCTGAAGTGCTTGAACATTTGCTGTTTTGAATCTAAATTTTCACCACATGCCCACCTAAATGAACTTCACTGCAGGATCAGAAATTTTTTCAAAATGAAAAGACAGAGCTAAGATTCCCCAGTAAAGATGGAAACTCTGCTCCTGAACCTGTACAGTTATACAACTAAAAAAGAACCTTAAGCACTAAAGTTTTTGCATGATCAAAGAACGATTCTGGCTAAAAGTAGTTAAGGATGGAAGAGACTGGAGAGTGGAAATGGGGACCAAGGTACATGTTAAAATACTACTTGAGTCACATGGAAGCAAGCAGCACTAGTCTGCAGAGTTATAATTGCCCAACTCCCAGGAACTTTAACATAGGGCAAAGTTTAAAGACCCTATAAACAAAAAAAGAGAAGTGAACAACAACCATAAGCTATGATTAGTACACAAAATGAAAACAAAATACTGTGAATTCTGGAAATCAAAAAATGAAAATAGGAAGTTTCAGAGAAATTCAGCAGGTCTAAAAGCATCTGTGGAGAGAAAGACAAGAGTTAATGCTTTAAGTCCAATGAGGCTTTTTTGGCAGGGTCATAGTCGGTCTCAAAACATGAATTGTTTTTCTCTCCATAGATGCTGCCATGTGCGCTAAGTTTCTTCAGTGCTTTCTATTTTGACAGCAGTAAATGAGGGGGAAAAAGAAAGTCAGGAGAATTAGAAGTTTTCTGACTAATACCTGTTAATCTAAATTATCTGCTATGCACTACATGGTCTGTAGTGCCACCGACATATGGCTACAGCATCCTGAAATGCAGACATGTTCATCAAAATGTCACTGTTTCCCCCCAGGTTCCAGGAGAAAAATTAGCATTTTCAAATTATCCATTTTAAACAGCATTGATTAACCATAAATATTTTCTGTCATCCTAGATATGGTTACGTGCTACTCCCAACAATGGCAAAACTACAGGAGATAACTTCAGAAAGCAAACGAAATTCTAACACTCACACCACATAATATTGTAATGAATGAATAAGTTCAAGAGCTGTTGCGAAGTGCCAGTCAAAAATCAACTATACTGTTGAGATGAATTTTCATGAAATTGACATGACCAATACAAGAAACAGACTGGATGAAGCATCCTAAGTGATTTACAATATACAGCAAAATCAGAGAGCAGATCAACAGTAAGTATCTGGGCAGAGATTTAAACAAGGGTCATGACCCTGGCTCCTGAGCATTCATTGATTTCCTGGGTCCTACCGTAAAAAGACAAATAAAGGGCGTCAAGAGACATTAGTGAACCAGATAGGTCTTTGAAACAGTCAACAACAGTATAATGATCATTATTGGACTCTTAATTCCAGATTTTTGTTGAATTTAAATTCCATCTTGCGTGGTGGGATTTGAATCAGATCCTTAGAATGTTATCTGGATTAATAGCCTAATAATACACCACTAGGCAACTGCCTCCCCGTATATCTTTCTGTACAAGTTTTTGTCCTTGACCAAGTGTTGCAGACTGGCACATTCCAAGGTCCAGAACTACATGCTGAGGGTCAAACTAAAGCAGTGGCAGCTGCCCAACAGCACAATAGGGAAAGGTTGTCGCCTAGGGCCTTGCAGCTATAGCAAACCGAAGGGCCAGAAGCTACTATTGTACCCTTCAGGCTGTTTGCTTCACAAAGAATCTCAGAATGAAGCATGTCATAAACTTTATATCTATTACATTCACTGTAATTTCCAATGTGAAATATTTCACCCTTGGGCTTCCTACCGAATATGAAATGCAGTTTGTAAATATTAAGACAGTTAAAATCAAATGTGTGGAACATGTATTCTTGGGGCATGCTGAATTTGCTTGCAAATTGTAATAATCAAGACAAAATATTTTTGTAATATCTCTCTTGCAAATTTTATTAAAAAGTACACATTTAATATGTTTTAGAAATTGTGCTTGAGACAACTCAACACAATAGGAATAAAAAAAACACAAGTTTTCAAAATTCTTCACACTCAAACTGCAACAGGCAGCTGTCCTAAGAATTTAGTTTTTGACGTTACTAGTTTGTATGCTACATCCAAAATAACAGAATTCAAAACGGTATGGCAATACGAGGTGCTGAATGCAAAATAGCAGTGTACACTGTGAAACTCGAGTTATAACAGCTATGCTCCTGCACTAAAAAAATGACCCTTGCTTTCACAAAAACCCCAACCCCTTTCCAACACGCCATTCTCAAATCAGGAGTACCAGCAATTTTCGTGAGTCAAAATGGGTAAACATTTGGGAAACACTGCCACAGAGCATAATTTGCTACTTCTATTTTTATGGATTCACAATTCTGCCAGTTTCAGAAATGTACGTATAAAAGGAGGAGTAACGTAGATATCACCTGCCATTGACATGAAAGACCGAGACACCAAGTCACAAGATGACAACTATGAATCCATTATTTTCCCTCACCAAAAACAGTTACACAATTGTAGGAATAAGTATGCTTTTGAAAAAAGAAGTTGGGTGTGTGCACCTGCTGTATTTTAGATAAAAAGTAAACTTTAGTGCACAATAGCAACTTTAGTTGCAAAGGAAGTGACTAATCCCGAAAAGAACAATTTTGTGGTGTGCTAATCCTGAATTGACTGAAAATTGAGAAAGCAAAAAAAGAGCATGAAGGCAAAAAAGAAAAACTGCAACATTTCTGCTTAATATATTGCACATACTGTTGTAGATACGTTTTGTTGTTTGGCACTTCAGTTATTCAGATCAACAGATTGTTATTATCCATATTCTCACTGCTCACATTTATATTGAAGCTAGTAGATATCTAAATCCACAAAAACAGAAGCAAATAATGCCATGTGAAGAACATCTTACATCAAAACAACGTATTAGATTAGTTAGCAAATCTCCAATGAATGTTCACATCTGGAATATAATTTAGAATTTTTCCCCAAAAGTGAAGCAACTGCAAGATCCAGAACTTTTAGCCATTAAACAGGCTTCCATGTGTTGAAAAGATCAAAATTGTAAATTGTAAACAGTCATCTTGAAATTACAATTGAAATGTGAGCTTCAAAATAGAGAATAAATTTTGAAAGATAACGTTTTTGGCCAACTTACTCTCTAGTTCTTCTTTCTCAAAGTTTGTATTGACAATTGTGCTTGTTTTGCCCAAATCCACAATAGCTTCTTCATCATGTCGCTACAAAGAGAAATGCAACATAATTAGAAATTAGATTTTTTTTAACAATTCTGAAATAACTTCAAAATGCAATGTTGTGAATATTGGTAACAGTACTTAATGTACTCGTAGATAAACACTAATCTAAGAGTGTGCCAACTGCAACAAGTCATCAGCACCCAATCCATGAAGTCCAAGAAATTGCCTCACTTGCACTGTTTCCTTTACAGGCTAAAGCTCAAGAGATAGCACAATCTTTCAATTTCACACTTCACAACATTTCAGGCAAAATTGAGACCAATAATATCAGATCATAATCTCTGTTATTATTATTTTGTTTGCTTTTGGGTGCCAACTGAAGTTTAGGATTTGGCTTCATATTTACATCCTGTTAGCATAGCCTTTGCTTATTTACTTACTTTTTTTTCCGGCACTATCATTCCTTCATCGTCATTTAATCTCTCCTGTCTTCTACTGTATCACAAGCACTCGCTTCCCCACACTCCCACCCATGCTTCTACACTTGCTTCAAACTTGTTACATCTACCTTTTGTATAGCTCAGATAAAATGTCAATAATCTTTAACGTTAACCCGTCTCTCGTCACAGATGCTGCTGGATCTGCTGTGCAATTCCAGCTTTATTTTTCAAAATACAATATTCGCACTCTGCACAAAACTGAAGATTAATGAGCTGTCTCAAGATGCTCCAGATATAAGAAAAATTTTGAACTCAAATTTTACATTTAACAAAGTAGGAAGCAATGAATTTTTTGAGCTAGAGAAACAGACACAAGTAAAGCTCCACAGGGGTCAACATAGAAGCACTTTTTTGGATATACAAGGTCATCTCAGAAAATCAGGGTTGCATTCTTAAAATTACAACTTTGAGTGAAGGCTTTAATTGAAGCACTTTTTCCCCATCAAAATCAATTTTAAAGCCAGAGTTAGGTTCCTGAGGCCAATTTGAGCTGCAAACCTCGAGTCACATGTAGGCCAGGCCAGTTAAGAACAGCAGATTTCCTGCCTAAAATAAACATTAGCGCCAACAGAACCCCGCCCACAACCTCCACAGCCAGTAACCCCAGAGTAAACAGCCACACTGAGCCCTGCCGCATCTTCACCATCCCCGCAGACCTCCCACTGACTGAGGACGAACGGTCAGTCCTAAGCAAGGGGCTCACCTTTGTCCCCCTCCAGCCACACATCAACGAATACCAGTCACATTTTGACATCGAGCAGTTTTTCCGCCGCCTTCACCTCCACACTTACTTCTTTAACCGGGAGCCTAACCCTCCCTCCACTGACCCCTTCACCCGCCTCCAACACAGTCCTCCTCCTGGACACCACCCCCAGGCCTCCTACCCTCCCTTGACCTCTTCATCTCCAACTGCCGTCGAGACATCACCGCCTCAACCTCTTCACCCCTCTCACCCACTCCAACCTCTCTCCCGCAGAACGGGCAGCCCTCCGCTCCAACCCCAACCTCACCATCAAACCCGCAGACAAGGGTGGCGCAGTGGTAGTATGGCGCACTGACCTCTACATCGCAGAGGCCAAACACCAACTCTCCGGCACCTCCTCCTACCGCCCACTTGATCATGACCCCATCCCCAAGCACCAAACCATCATCTCCAACACCATCCATGACCTCATCACCTCAGGGGACCTCCCACCCACAGACTCCAACCTCACTGTTCCCTAACCCCGCATGGCCCGTTTCTATCTCCTTCCCAAAATCCACAAACCTGCCTGCCCTGGTCGACCCATTGTCTCAGCCTGTTCCTGTCCCACCGAACTCATCTCCACCTATCTGGACTCCATTTTCTCCCATTTGGTCCAGGAACTCCCCTCCTACGTCCGTGACACCACCCACGCCCTCCACCTCCTCCAGGACTTCCAATTCCCTGGACCCCAACACCTCATCTTCACCATGGACATCCAGTCCCTACACACCTGTATGCCTCACGCAGACGGCCTCAAGGCCCTCCGCTTCCTCCTGTCCCACAGGCCCGACCAATCCCCCTCCACCGACACCCTCATCCACCTAGCCAAACTCGTCCTCACCCTCAACAACTTCCCACTTCCTACAGACCAAAGGGGTGGCCGTGGCTACCCGCATGGGCCCCAGCTATGCCTGCCTTTTTGTAGGTTACGTGGAACAGTCCCTCTTCCGCAACTACACAGGCCCCAAACCCCACCTCTTCCTCCGTTACATTGGTGACTGCATCGGCGCCGCCTCTTGCTCCCCAGAGGAGCAAGAACAGTTCATCCACTTTACCAACACCTTCCACCCCAACCTCAAGTTCACCTGGGCCATCTCCAACACATCCCTCACCTTCCTGGACCTCTCAGTCTCCATCTCAGGTAACCAGCTAGAAACTGATGTCCATTTCAAGCCCACTGACTTCCAAAGCTACCTAGAATACACCGCCACCCACCCACCCTCCTGCAAAAATTCCATCCCCTATTCCCAATTCCTCCGCCTCGGCCCCCACGATAAGACATTCCACTCCCGCTCATCCCAGATGTCCACATTCTTCATGGACCGCAACTTTCCCCCCGCAGTGGTCGAGAACGCCCTAAACTGCGTCTCCTGCAACACATCCCTCACACCCCGCCCCCGCCACAACCGCCCCCCAGAGGATCCCCCTTGTCCTCACATACCACCCCACCAACCTCCGGATACAACGTATCATCCTCCCACACTTCCGCCATCTACAATCCGACCACACCACCCAAGACATTCTTCCATCCCCACCCTTGTCTGCCTTCCAGAGAGACCACTCTCTCCGCAACTCCCTTGTCCGTTCCACACTCCCCTCCACACCCGGCACTTTCCCCTGCAACCGCAGAAAGTGCTACACTTGCCCCCACACCACCTCCCTCAACCCTATTCCAGGCCACAGGATGACCTTCCATATCATATAGATGTTCACCTGCACATCTGCCAATGTGGTATACTGTATCCATTGCACCCGGTATGGCTTCCTCTACATTGGGGAAACCAAGCGGAGGCTCCCAGTCGCGAACCATTTCAACTCCCCCTCCCATTCATCAGATGACATGTCCATCATGGGCCTCCTGCACTGCCACAATGATGCCACCCAAAGGTTGTAGGAACAGCAACTCTTATTCTGCTTGCGAACCCTGCAGCCCAATGGTATCATCGTGGACTTCACAAGCTTCAAAGTCTCCCCTTCCTCTACTGCATCCCAAAACCAGCTCAGCTCATCCCCTCTCCCCAGTGCATCTTCCCTGGACAGACCTATCCCCTCCCCACCTATCTTGTTTTCTCTCCATCTTCGGTCCGCCTCCCCCTCTCTCCCTATTTATTCCAGTTCCCTCTCTGAAGCAGCGTCTAGGCCCGAAACGTCAGCTCTTGTGCTCCCGAGATGCTGCTTGGCCTGCTGTGTTCATCCAGCTCCACACTTTGTTATATTAGCAAGCCAGATGGGTGCTTACAACAAATCAACAGTAGTTACATGGCTACCCTCAGGCTACCTTGTAATTCCAGATTACATTTTTGAATTCAAATTTTACCCATTTTCCATGGTGGAATTCAAATACAAAGTCTCCATAACACTGGCCTAGGGCTCTGGATTACACCAATAAGCCATCAAGTCCAAACAAGCTGCTCTTTTAGGAAGCTGGCGTGGACATGGAGGACAATCATTTTATGCACTATAACCCTGTAATGAAATGCATTCTTTCTTGGATCTAAAGCAATATTCATTAGGAGCTCCTCTTCATTTGTTTGGAAAACAAGAATCGTGACTCAGTTAGGCTAGAGCATACAGGGTCAGAAGGTCCCTTGCCTGAAGTAGCAAAAGCAAACTAGTTGGGTTCACAGTATCATACTACAAATTTGTTAGATCTGTAGAATATTAGTTGCAAAGATACCTGCCAAAGATGTTCTTCACTTAGACTACAATATCTGATTAAACAGGAGGTTGAGGTTATATGTCTTACTCATCCCAACATCAAAATTAATGACTTATCCTCTTGCCTATTTTATATCAGCAATTTATTTACACCACACCTACAGAATACTGAAACATTTTACGGCGTTTAACAGGAGTGTCATAAATAAACATTTTTGACTCCAAGCCACGAGATATTAAGATAGATGAGAGAAGGTTGGACACAACAGGCAATGTTGAGGGATCGCCGTAAAAGGATGACAGAAAATGTAGCGTAGCAAAGAAGTTCAGTAAGGCAATTTCCAACTTTTACGGCCAAGATAGCTAAGAGTACATCCAATCATGGAGTAATTAAATTTAGGCACATGGAGGAAAGGAGGGATTTCAGAAGGATTACAGTATTGGATGAAGTTACAGATATAAAAGGAAGGGAAAGGGCATAGAGAAAGCTTAAAGAATTTTAAACCTGACGCATTGTTAGGCTAACCATGAAAGTGAATAGCCCAGTTAGTAGAGAATTTGAATGGTCAAGCGGGCAGTTAAGTGAGGCATGGATGAGGGATTCAGCAGTTGAGAGAAGGGTGGAAATGAGCAATCTCACAAATATCAACAGTTTACAAGCAGCCGATTTTAAACAGTGGCCAAAAACAGCAGGAAGTTATGAATGCTGTCCATTCAATTATTGTTTCTTTTAGGGAACCAATAAAAAGGTTCTGGAGACCAAAATAAGTTCTGCGTTATTCAAAGTATCTATATTCTTTTATTTGTTTAATAGTATCACTTAAACTGTCAAAGCGACACCATGATCAAATATCTGCTCTTAGAATGATGTAAAGTTAACATCTAAAGTACTGGATCAAGTTTAAATAGGTAAATTCTAAATTCAAGTAATTTTTGTCTTTAATCAGGCTTGCAATTTCTGCATGATTCATTTGTCATGGATTGTTTCTTCAGATTTGTCCTGTTGTATACACAATTTGGGAGGTCAGACTTTGGCAAAGGAAACTTTCTTCCATACCCAGTATTTAACCAGACAATTTTAAATTGTTGCATTTTAAGCATTGAAAGAGTTATTCATAGCTTGTCTAACATACGTAGAAAATGCCTCATAGACAAGAAGAATGCTCGTATAAGTGCAGATTTTCAAAAAAAAAGTCAACTAATTTGCACAAGATTGTTTGCATTAATGTGTCACCATTTGTCCTCGCAAAGCTAGGTTCCTCAGTTTCAAAAGCTTCACAGAAGCTCATGACCCTGAAAGTCTTTCAATTTCAGAGCCAATAAATGTCATACACTAAATCATTGTCAGTTCATTTGCCTCTATATTTAGATGTTTCTTCAACTGGGTGTGTATGTTTCTAAACTCTCCTTGAGGAAAACCAAAAATAGTTTGACCTCAACTGTCAAAACCATTCACTTTTGAAGAGCTTTCACGCTGCCCAATGCTTTGGTTGTTAAGAGGGTAACTTGCTCCTAAATGCTCTCTTCATAGAAAAATAGCTATTCTAGCATTTTCTTTTATCTATTTGCCAAAAGTGTTGGCAACCATAGTTGAAGGTTTTAAATTCATTTATCCCAGATAACTTTAAAAATGCTGGGTTATGCAGAAGGTTATCTATATAGGCAGTTTTCAATAAGCATAATGCTCATGTAGAATTTTACATTATTCCATCTGCACACTGGAATAAGCAAACTATTATGTGGCATATTTTATGGACTAAAATTTTCATGGAACACAATTTGAACCCAAATTACAAGATTTTCAGGAAAATGAAGAAAAACCTGGTCAAACAGACAAATAGTTAAAGTGTCTTGGCAGGGAGATAGGTAGTAAATCAAAACAGGTTTAGGGAGACTAAATGATGGGGAGGAACAGACAGGGCAGATGCAAGGAAATGGAGGAATGAGCTTTTTCTTTAAAAAAGAAAAAAATGGTGCATTGTTTATTTTTTCCTGTCACAAGTTTGACCAGCTTGATTTCACAGCAGTGTGGATCAGAGAACAGCTTTTGCGGCTTTGGTTCCAACCTTGGCAGTAATCCTTCTAAAATCAGCTTCAAGGGACAATTTCACCTTCTTTCCAGCAATTTATTACAATGATGATGCCAGGCATAAATCAGCACTTTAAGACCACAAATAACCTGATAATTGTAAAATTAGTGATATTATACCAACTTTTGCTTTGAAATGCAAGCTCCCTTTTAAAGTCACGAATACGTACATTTAAGACTGAATATGATAAAATCAGTTGCAATGTTGCTGAAATAACAAATCCAATTTAAAAGTGACCCAGACATTATCACACCATACCAGACTATAGAGCTATCAGCTTTGTTGGCAACTCTGATTTTCTTGAACCAATGCATCAGCATAAAATGAAAAATTGTATCCTTAAGTGATCTGTCTAAAATTACACAACTGTTAATCTGGCATGTATGATTATTTCATAAACATTGACTGGAATTCACAAGAAAAAAGGTCATGGTAATTCATTAGTCAATTTGAAAGCTTCAATACCTTATATTATTCCAATCATGCATCTCATATGAGAAGAAATGGTTCCTAAAAGTAATACCCTCCAGCTGAATTTATGTTAAGCATTTAAATAACCAAAGTCAAGTGTCTGACAACATTTTCAGTTTTGCCTCTTTTTGGGACAGTTTAATATACAAAAGTTACAGCTGCAAAGATTTAATCAAATAATACCAATTTGATATAAATTTACATAACCCACAATATTTATGGTAGGCAAAACGTCAATCCACCTTCTCATTCATAACAAAAAATGTTTAAAATATCGTTTCTAATTTGAAATAGGCCTGAACATACATGAACAAGAACTCGGTGTACTTTAATAGATTAGGCTTTTGTCAAGGATACATCAACAATTTTTGGACAAAGAACAAACTGGCTGATTAGACAATCTATGCAGATTACAAAGTAAATTCCATATGATTATTATAAAATTTGTAGAAGCATGGAACATATTAATGAAAAAAATTTAGTACTTGGCATTTTGGTGGCATCAAGAAATAATGCGTAGACTGCATGTTCTTAAATTTCTTCAGCGGCTGAGTGAACGTCGTCTTGATTAGGAATAGATGCAACAGCAACCAAGCAAACTGCTCTCCCAACCAGTACAAAGGTTATGAGGGAGGACAAGGGTTTATATTGCATAGCAACTGAATCTAAAATACCAACCACAAATTTCTCCCCCTGCCAATCTCAAGACACCTTCAGAGAATACGCCCTGTGATAAAATAATCTTGTGAACGATGTTTCTTTCGTTACATAGTAGTATAGTATGTGGATTTTGTCAAAGTACATCTAAAATAAAATTCTCTATTTTATTAGCAATACACCTGAACATGGTCCAGAGGTATAGGAGAAATGGATGTCTGGTTTTAAAAAAAAGGTAAGCATTGGGCATTCACCAAAAACTTGACCAAAGAGATCAGCAGACAAAATTATAAGAACTGCAAAGTGAAGAAGCAGAGATTCATCACTAAGAATTCCATTGTGCTGGGTGTAGGCAAAGCAAGAACAATGTCACCAGAATGGGCGCATGCATAATAAGTTCAATTCTAAACATATTTCATAATGATGTGGTTTGAAACACAGTTTAGAAAGAGAGAAGGGAATGCACTGTAGCACAAGTTTAGAAACTTAAACAGAGAAGACCAAGTGATTGCGAAGTCAATAGCCAAAAGAAGTTGAAATAAATTGAATCAGAGATAATGGGAACTACAGATGCTGGAGAATCCGAGATAACAAAGCGTGGAGCTGGATGAACACAGCAGGCCCAGCAGCATGTTAGGAGCACAAAAGCTGATATTTTCGGCCTAGGCCCTTCATCAGAAAAGGGGGATGGAGAGGGGATTCTGAAATAAATAGGGGAGAGATGGGGAGGCAGACTAAAGATGGATAGAGGAGAAGATAGGTGGAGAGGAGACAGACAAAGGTCAAAGAGGCATGGGTGGACCCAGTAAAAGGGGCGTGTAGGTGGGGAGGTAGGTAGGAGATAGGTCAGTCCAGGGAGGATGGACAGGTCAAGGGGGTGGGACAAGGTTATTAGGTAGGAAATGGGGATGTGGCTTGAGGTGGGAGGAGGGGATAGAGAGAGGAAGAACAGTTTAGGGAGAAGGGGACGAGCTGGGCTGGTTTTGGGATGCAGTGAAGGGAGGGGAGATTTTGAAGTTGGGGAAATCCACATTGACACTATTGGGCGGCAGTGTTCCCAAGTGGAATGAGTTGCTGTTCCTGCAACCTTCAGGTGGCATCGTTGTGGCACTGCAGGAGGCCCATGATGGACATGTCGTCTGAGGAATAGGAGGGGGAGTTGAAATGGTTTGCAACTGGGAGGTGCAGTTGTTTATTGTGGACCAAGCGCAAGTGTTCTGCAAAGCGTTCTCCAAACCTCCGCTTAATTTCCCTAACGTAGAGGAGGCCACAATGAGTACAGCGGATGCAGTATACCACACTGGCAGATGGGCAGGTGAACATCTGCTTGATGTGGAAAGTCTTCTTGGGGCCTGGGATAGGGATGAGGGAGGAGGTACGGGGACAAGTGTAGCACTTCCTGCGGTTGCAGGGGTAAGTGCCGGGTGTTGTGGGGTTGGAGGGGTTCGAGGAGAGCGTGAAGCTGACAAGGGAGTGACAGAGTGAGTGGTCCCCACCAGAAAGGGGTCAAGGGTGGGGGTGGAAAAATGTCTTTGGTGGTGGGGTCGGATTGCAGATGGCAGAAGTGTCGGGGGATGATGCGTTGGATCCGGAGGTTGGTGGGATAGTACGCGAGGATGAGGGGGGATTCTCTTTTGGCCATTATTGCAGGGACGGGGTGTGAGGGATGAGTTGCAGGAAACATGGTCGAGGGCGTTCTCGACCACTGCGGGGTGGGCGGGGGCGGGGGGGGGGGGGGGGGGGGGGGGAAGAGTTGCGGTCCTTGAAGGACGAGAACATCTGGGATGTACGTGGAGTGGAAAGCCTCATCCTGGGAGCTGATGCGGTGGAGGCGAAGGAATTGGGAATAGGGGATGGAATTTTTGCAGGAAATTGGGTGGGAGTAAGTGTATTCTAGGTAGCTGTGGGAGTTGGTGGGCTTGAAATGGATATTGGTTTCTAGCTGGTTGCCTGAGATGGAGACAGAGGGGTCCAGGAAGGTAAGGGATGTGTTGGAGGAGATGGTCCAGGTGAACTTCAGGTTGGGGTGGAAGGTGTTGGTGAAGTGGATGAGCTGTTTGAGCTCCTTGTGGGAGCACGAGGCAGCGCCGATGCAGTCACCAATGTAACGGAGGAAGAGGTGGGGTTTAGGGCTAGTGTGCGTACGGAAGAGGGATTGTTCCATGTAACCTACAAAAAGGCAGGCATAGCTTGGGCCCATGCAGGTACCCATGGCCACCCCCTTTGTCTGTAGAAAATGGGAGGAATTGAAAGAGAAGTTGTCGAGGGTGAGGATGAGTTCGGCTAGGTGGATGAGGGTGTCGGTGGAGGGGGACTGGTCGGGCCTGCAGGGCAGGAAGCAGCGGAGGGTCTTCAGGCTATCTGCATGGGGAATGCAGATGTATAGGGACTGGATGTCCATGGTGAAAATGTGGTGTTGGGGACAAGTGAATTGGAAGTTCTGGAGGTGGAGGAGAGAGTGGGTAATATCACTGATGTAGGTACGGAGTTCCTGGACCAAGGGGGAGGAAGCGGAGTCCAGAATGGTGGAGCTGAGTTCGGTGGGTCAGGAGCAGGTGGAGACAATGGGTCGACCAGGGCAGGCAGGTTTGTGGATTTTGGAAAGGACACAGAAGACAGTGCAGGGTTGGGGAACAGTGGGGTTGGAGGCTGTGGGTGGGAGGACACTTGAGGTGATGAGGTTGTGGATGGTTTGGGAGATGGTGGTTTGATGCTCAGGGGTGGGGTCATGATCCAGGTAGCAGTCGGAAGTGATGTGGGAGAGTTGGCATCTGACCTCAGCATTGTGGAGGTCAGTGCGCCATACTACAACTGCGCCTCCCGTGTCCGTGGGTTTTATGGTGAGTTCAGGATTGGAGCAGAGGGCTGCACGTTCTGCAGGTGATAATGGTGGAGAGGTTGAGGCGATTGATGTCTCGACGGCAGTTGGAGATGAAGAGGTTGAGGGAGGGTAGGAGGCCCTGGGGCTGTGTCCAGGAGGAGGACTTGTGTTGGAGGCAGGTGAAGAGGTCAATAGAGGGAGGGTTAGGCTCACGGTTAGAGAAGTAAGTATGGAGGCAGAGGCGGTGGAAAACCTGCTCGATGTCTGAACGTGACTAGTATTCGTTAATGTGTGGGTGGAGGGGGACAAATGTGAGCCTCTTACTGAGGACTGACTGTTCGCCCTCAGTCAGGGGGAGGTGGGGATGGTGAAAACTCAGCAGGGCTCAGTGTGGCTGTCTTCTCTGCAGCTGCTGACTGTGGACGGAGCAAGGTCAGTGTTGGCTGTTGGCGGGGTTGCGGTGGTGGTGGGCAGGGTTCCATCAGCCCCTCCCTACCTCCCCACCTGCACTCACCTCTACTGACTCCATCCCCGCCCCTTTAACTTGTCTGTCTCCTCTCCACCTCCCACCTCTCCCTATTTATTTCAGAACCCTCTCCCCCTCCCCCTTTTCTGATGAAGGGTCTCAGCCCGAAACGACAGCTTTTGTGCTCCCAAGATGCTGCTTGGCCTGTTGTGTTCATTCAGCTCCACACCTTGTTATCTCAAAATTAAAATAAATATTGGTGCAATGATGGAGCAGGATTCAGCACACAAAAGCGAACATTAGAATTTTTGATCAGTTGACCCTTACCTGTTGGGTGGCCAGTAGGAAAAAGAATGGGCCAATAAAGTTTAAGCTCAGCACCAGAAAAAGAAGATTGCACCCAACGTCCCCAATAATAGATTACAGTATTTCCTCCCTGCTGCTGCCAGGATAACTAGCCTTTAATTCCCTTTTTTTAAAAAGTTTTCCTCACTGCTTACATGGCAGGCTTTTGCAAGTTGTTTTAGGAATTCTGGAAGACCAAGGGCAATAAGTCCACTAATGATGTAGTTTCCCTTTCAAATCTTAGGATAGAAGTCATCAGATCCAGTTTTGTGTCACATGGTCCCACTCAATTTGGAACTATTTCTATACTTGTGCCGCTTTATTTTCATTCCTAATTCTCACTAGACTCTCGGCTTGAGTAGAAGAGGAGACTGGGTAGGCTGGGATTTTTTTCACTGCAGCATAAGAGGTGGTGGGGTGACCTTAGGAGGTTTATAAAATCATGAGGGGCATAGATAAGACCAATAGCAACAGTCTTTTCCCCCCAAGGTAAAAGGAATTCAAAACTAGGGGACATATTTTTAAGGTGAGAGAAGATAGATTTAAAATGGACCAGAGGGCCAACTTTTCACAGGAGGTGGTTCACATGTGGTGTGAACTGCCTAAAGTAAGTGGGAGATATGGGTAAAGTTTAAGACATTTGGACAGGTACTAGGAAAAGGTTTAAAGAGGGAAATGGGACCAGTTCAGCTCGGGATTCTTTGTCAGCATGGTCTAGTTGGACCAAAGGGTCTGTTTCTGTGCCATATGGTTCTATGACAAAGACACGAAGGTTTCAACAGATGCAATGAAGCAGGTACATTTCTGGAGGAAACAGAGGCAAGGATAAAGAGTTAATGGCCAGGAGCCAGAGTTTGTGGCAGATATGCCAAATACTTAATTCAAGGAAAAAAAAAAGTCATTCAGGAGAACTTTGTTGAATCTATTGCAACAACAGAAAATGGTTCAGGAAACAAAACAGGAGACTGCAGAGCATGGTAGCATAGCGGTAATGTTATTTAACCAGTGATCCAGAGACCTAATATTTCAGAGTCAATAATTCACATAACCAGGAAATTGTTATGGTGTAGAAGGAGGCCATTCAACTATTGTTTCTGCACTGATCCAAAATAACAAAAAAAGGATTTTGGATTAAAAAAAGGGAAAGAAATCATGATACATCACTGCACTAAAAAAGGTACAGTTGGAGGTAGAAAAAAAGAATTCACTTCAAGGAAGAGGTGAACAATAAAGCAGTAACTTGCTGTGTGCTCAACTCTGAAGGAACAGTGAGGAACTGGTATCCAACACAGAAGTCTTTTGAGCTGGGGGTGTAGACTAAGAAAAACAGGCAGCCTCAGAAATACCTTGATTTAAATTATTAATAAATGGAAAGCAGCAAGGTAGAATCATAGAATTCCTACAGCGTGGAAGCAGGCTATTCAGCCCTGTCAATTTACACTGACCCCCCTAAACAGCATTCCACCCACACCACCCCCTTAACCCTGAATTTCCCATGGCGAACTTCTCCCACCTGCACATCCCTGGGCACTAAACGGCAATTTAGCACGGCCAATCCACCTAACCGGCATTTCTTTGGACTCCAGAAGGAAGCCAGAGTACCAGCAGAAACCTGCACAAACATGGGGAAAACTTCACGCAGACTTGTGGCCAGGGGCTGGAAACAAACTTGGGTTCCTGACATTGAGGCAGCAGTGCTAACCACCATGCCACCCTCAAGGTAGTGGTAAAGTCTGAATGCATATCGTGCTACGCAAGCCCTTACAATTTGGAAGAAAAAGTGGCAGAAACTTTTGCCTCCGTGGGACTGCACAATGAAAATGGACAGCTGTAACTCCAACACAAAGAGATTCCATTATTTTGTTGTAGTTAACAAAACTGAAACTGATATAGTTGCCCAAGTTCCTAATTATCAGAGAGGGAGACAGGAATTATCCCCAGTGATTTTCTTTTCCTAACTTAAGTACTTGGAACAACCACCACAAACTCTGGCCCTTTGCCAATAACTTCTTACCATTCTCTCTTCTGCCTTTTGAGGAGTTGGGTTCAAAAACCTATGATGCGATAGGAGGAATCCTACAGAACTTTTTTTTTCCACCAAAACTACTGGTTTTGCTGAATGGTTCAGATTTAACAAACCAGCATGTTGGTGAAGTTAACACAATCCTGAAAATTCAGAGACAACTTGAAGGTTGCTAACTGAGACAGATGGTCTGGCGTGTGGTTTAAGATGTGAAGCAATCCAGAAGAGATAAAGAAAAAAAACACATTCGAAATTGCACCAAAATGAGGCTCAACAGCTAAACTCAAGCATGAGAGTTCACAAAATTGCAGCTAAGCATAAGCATCAGCATCAATACAGACTCAAAAAAGCATTGGAGTGGAAAAACAGGTCTTGCAGCAGCAATTCACTGAAAGAAACTGTATGCAGAAACTACCCAGCAAAAAGGGCAACTTGAATGAGTATGTCTAAAGGAGAAACAAACAACACAGAGCAAGAGTACAGAAACCAAACAGCAGTAAGAAAATCTACAGTTTATAAAAAAAGGGCATGAGAAAAGCCCATACTCTCAGCTCTAAGAGGGGTTATTACTAAACATAGCAGACATTGCCAGCAACACCAATCATATACTGGGGTCACTCTGGTACTAAACGGCAAGCTGGCATGAACAGAGGCATGGATACCTCTAAGTGTCTATAAAGGAGGAGATGAGTCACAGTACAATTTTTGAGGGTTCTGGTGCAATAAGAACATACACTGGGAAAGTGGTGCCTTTAAAAGAGGTGTATCAATGTGAATTTTGTTATATGATCAGTCTGAGTATTTGTACTTACATATTAAAAGTAAATTTTCCAGCTTTAATGGGAAGAGTTTGGGGGAAAAAAAACAACAAACTCAACTGGGCTGAAGTAAATCACTTTATTAAATTCGAGAACAGATCTATCACAAATTTTGAAGAAACACGCAGGCCAAGCAGCATCATTGAATCAGATCATCCCCAATGGACTACAGTCTACATTCAGGCCTTCCCAATTTGTCTCCAACCATGACAATATCTACATTCAGAACACTGAGGCCCTTTATAAGAGTTTCTCCCTGCGACTCCTGAAACACGCACTCAGGGCAATGGGCCAGCATCTCCAGGCACTACAATCAAGCCTACCCCAGCTCAGAGCCTCCCTCTCCCAGACCCGCAAAAGGGTCTATTCCGTTTTTTATTCTTAATAGGATCCACAACCAAGAAAGCTTTCCTGCTTCCATGATGCTGCTGGGCCTGATATGTTCATCCAGCTCTACACCATTGTCATCTCCGATTCTCCAGCATCTGCAGTTCCTACTATCTCTAAAGAAACATGCCACTGTTTTCCAGCAGGGTCTGGGAATTATGGAATAGATCTCTGTGAAACTAAGTCAAGGATGAGAAATCAACCAAATGTTATGAAGCTAGCTCAATTTGCAAACAGAACAGAAAGGTAGAGGCAAAGGATGCCTTTAATCAATGGCCTATTTGCTGGATCAGCTAGAGGTCAGCTTTTGAATAAAATTGACTTTAGGTAAACCTTTATCCTGATGAAAGCAAATCTGGAGTTACAGAAATACTTGACAGTTGTAACGTGTAAAAGGTCTACTCAAAAAACAGACTTCCATTGGGAATCACATTTGCATTATTCCACATACCACACATCTGCTTTAAAGCGGATTTGAAGAAGTCCAGTGTTACACAATAGTTCAGTCATGGAAAGAAACAAACAAAACAAATTTAAAAAAAGCATCTCTACAATTTAGATGCTACTGTCAGGAAGCTTAAAAATTATGTCCTAGAAGTGAGGAAAGACAAGTTTTTTTTATTTTAAAGAAGGATTCCATTGACTATTTACACCACATCATTGACATTAAAAGGTACAATACAAGTCACCTTCAAAAATAAAAGCCATAGATGAGGCACCAGCAGCTAAAAATGTTAAGTAACGACAATGAATGTTGGGGGCTGTGAAATTGCAATAGGTTCATCCCAAATCTTGCAAACATTCTCAAGCCTTTGCAACCATCATGTTGTGCATCATATAGAATGGGAGCTGTTGTTTCTTAGCTATTACTCAATAGTGAAGAGAAGCAAAATTCTTTCCCATCAAGATAGTTAA
This sequence comes from Stegostoma tigrinum, assembly GCF_030684315.1. Classification (NCBI taxonomy): domain Eukaryota; kingdom Metazoa; phylum Chordata; class Chondrichthyes; order Orectolobiformes; family Stegostomatidae; genus Stegostoma; species Stegostoma tigrinum. Next base: position 62,769,058 of record NC_081355.1, on the reverse strand, counting down.
GCAAAGCAACAACTGAACACTGCACAAAATCTAGGAATCATTTTCAGCATGAGACAATTCCACCAATACTTGTATGGTCAGGAATTTAACAAACTGACAGACCACTGACTACAATGTTTGGCCCTCAAAGAGGGATACCTTTTCTAGTAGGCAGCTGTACACAGGAGGTGGACATTGTTGCTATCAGATCACACAGCTGTACAATGAAGTATCAGTAATCCAACATACTGGGGATGCTCAGAGATAGTAAGAACTGCTGATGCTGGGGTCAGACATAAGACTGTGGAACTGGAGGAACACAGCAGGCTAGGTAGCATTAGAGGAGCAGGAAAACTGACCTTCAGAAACGGGGGAGGGGGAAAGGGAGCACTGAAATAAATAGAGGAAGGGTGGGGCAGGGGAAGGGAGGAGGATGGTGATAGGTGAGTGCAGTTAGGCATTTGTGGGGATTGGTCAGTGAGATGGGAGGGGCAGATAGGTGGGAGAGAAGACAGGCAGGTCAAGGAAGTGGGGAGTTGAAGTGGTTTGCGACTGAAAGGTGTTGTCATTTGTCATGAGCAGAGCACAGGTGCTCTACAAAAGCAAGCCCCAAGTCCCCAGTTGATTTCACCAATGTAGAAGAGGCCACATCAGGAGCAGATGTGCAGGTGAACATCTGTCTGACGTGGAAGGTTGGTAGCTTGGTGGTTAGCACTGCTGCCTCACTGTGCCAGGGACCCGGGTCCGATTCCAGCCTCAGGCGACAGTCTGTGCAGAGTTTGCACATTCTTCCTGTGTCCGCGTGGGTTTTCTCCGGGTGCTCCAGTTTCCTGCCACAGTCCAAAGGTGCGTAGACTAGGTGGATTGGCCACGCTAAAATCACCTGTAGTGTTCAGGGATGCCTAGATTAGGGGCCTTATAGGGAGATAGGTCTGGGTGGGTGCTCCGAGGGCCAGTGTAGACTAGTTGGGCCGAAGGGCCTGTTTCCACACTGTAGGGATTCTATGATCAAAGAGAACATTTGTCAATGCATGCAGAGTTCTGAGGGGTCACCTCAAAATTATCCTTGACATCAAGAATTTGATTTGCCAGAGAAGCTCTGCAAAAGCCATTCATCTACTGTTAGCTCATTTGCACTTCCACACAACAGTGAAACAGAACATCAAAGACATCTTTAAGATCCTTGTCTACTGTTTTGTTTCCAAGCCAAGGGATACACAATTAACACAATTTTAAATTTGTGCACTTTGCTTCCATCAACTCAACTTACAAAATGTTTTAATATACGTTAAAGTCTGGTATTTTCGTGGTTTTGTCCACCCTTCAAAATGAAAAGATAGGGAAACAGTATCAAATGCATGACATCAAAACCCAGTAGTAAATGGTTAAATGATTAATGCAGCATGCAAACACATTTCAGAAGCTTTTAAAAGAAAAGCTGTTATACAGGATCTTCCACAGCTACCAGCTCTTCACATTTATAGCCAATAAAATATTATTAAGGGGTGCTGAGAAAAAAAATGTTTAGTGTCTTGCACTCCTCAGGGCAATTCATGGAGAAATCCATTTATACTGCATGAAAAGGTGAGTGTCTATTGGTTGGCAAGTGAACTCTGACTTTAGTGGAGACATTTCATTGAAGAATGCAATGCACCCATTAATGGTGTTCAATTTAATTGCCAGGCAGTAGATGTTAAATCAGGTAAATTGATTCTAACTGGTCAGGGCACTGCCCTGAAAAGTGAATTTCCAAATGGTTGTCAACTGCTTTCCTGAGCTGAAACCCTGAAAAACAGCAGGATCCTGTGTCTTAATAAATACAGCTTCCAATACACACAAGTGCGCACACTGCAAGGCTTACTGTCAGCATAATTCTTTGCATGCTCAGGATTATCCAGCAAATGTCATCCCATTGCAGAATCACATTTAATACTGGACATGGTTTTGCAAACACATGCTGGTTAGGTATGGTCAGAACCTTGTTTGTGAAAAGCCAAAAAGAAAGAGTCTGTCTGGTATAGATGGTCACCAGAGCTGGCATTACATTACTACTAAAATTCACACATTACTTATGTGATAGGCTGAGAGTCTTTTGCCTAGATGGCAGCATCCAGGTATACGCTTGTTGCTGCATGAAACATTAACTTCAGCTGTATAATTTTTTGGAATAATTTACACTTTTAGGGTAATCTGAAGGTAATCCAGAGTTAACACTAGTTTTCCCCTTGAATTAATATTCTTGTGAATTGTTCCGATGAGTGCAAGCTGAAAACAAAGGACACATTTTATCAGCGTTTAAGCAATGTTCAAATTCTGCAAAATGCTCCAAATAACTGCTTTTAAGTGTAGTCAACTTTCTTATAAGAAATGCAGCAGCTAATATGCTAAAAGCAAGATCCCCACAAACAGCAGTGGGACCAGGTAATCTTATTTTCTGTTGATTGATAAAGTTTATATAATCAACAAAGACACGAGCTAAGTCTCCTTTAAAGTGGCATCAGGATCTTTGCATCCATCTGAGAGGTGGAGGTAAAAACACTGAAATTTAACACATCATCTGAAAGACAACATCTCCCATTCTCCCACTGCTGCAGTAGACAGTGTCAACCTGGACTTCTGCGCTCAAGTACTAGAATAGGATTTGAACACAAAACCCAAGAGGGCTAACAACTGCATCATGACTGATATTATAGAGATTGTGATTATAAATGCATGGTTTTGTATATGGGAGCTGCTTGGTACAAGCAAAGAGGATAAACTATACTTCTCATTTCCGTTACAAAATAAAATGTATCGATAAATTCAGCAAAATATGCATCTTGCAACTTACTTACAAGAAAACAAAAACCCTAAAAGTTTCCTTCAACTAGAAATTACTTGAAACCTACTGTTAGGTAGAGTAAACATGCAGTTATGATATATGGCCACATATTATTAAAAACATAATGGTTCATTAATATCCTTTAGGGAAGGAAATCTGCCATCCTTAGCTGGTCTGGCCTACCTGTGTGTCTGGAAACACAGCAATTTGGTTGATTCTTAATTACCATTTTGGCAAATAGGGACAGGCAATATTTCTGACTAAGTCAGCTGATGTCTATATCCCATAAACATTTTTTTGAAAACAACCAAAAACTATTACCTACTACCTTCGAGATTTAAGAATCTATCAAAAAAACTGACTGTTGGGTTGTACTATATTCCACGTAATGCAATGTGAAAATTATACCTGTCAGCACAAGTTGTAAGAGAAGCTTCTTTGCTTCCTGAAAGTAGACTAAGTATGAGGAATATGCTGCTACTTCAGCAGATAACTGTCAGGCAACCTTTTGGCAAGAAAATATTAGTGCCAACTTTTATCACCACAATTAAGATAGCTGTTTCATGCTATTACAGAGGATCATGCAAAATTGAATATTCAGTTAAGATCACGACTGGCGGTCAGTTAACTGGACAGCCAGTTTATGATGCAGAATGATGCTAACAACATGGGCTCAGTTCCCGCAATGGCTGGGGTTACCACGAAGGGATCTCTTTTTACACAAGGGATAGTGACCCTCAGGTTAAACCATCACCAGCTGTCCCTCTCTCATTAGAGAGCAGTCTATGGTTTGGTAGGCTACGGGTGACTAATTTACTTTTCCCATGGTATAATAGATACAGACACAAGGTTCTCTCCATAAACAAAATTATTCATGTTTGCGTTTATTACAAATATAGCAAGGCAATGTCTAATCTGCCTCCCAATACCATAGGCACTTTGCCTCGTGTCTACATTAATCAACTGCACTGCAGTAACCTATTCCTTCTGATCGTACAAACAGTACACCATGAATTTTCATTTAAAGCCAAAAACTGACATAGGCTGAATCACAAAGAGGGGATTTTAGCTGTAACACATATTTCAAATTCCATCCTAACAGAATACCAAAAAGGGCATGGAAAATATCTTTGTTGGAGTGTTCTATCAAAATAAAAGCTTTCAAGGGAACTCACAAAAATAATTCAAATTTTCCCAAAGTAGTCATTTGATGACATTATTTGCCAGAATTTTGCAGCCAGCACCAAGGTCCTTTTTGTTCAAGGCAAATGACTGTTTCCAGAGTACATCCATGCACACAGCACACATGCTTTGGTGAAAATTGTATGTGGCTTGCCAGAGAACTTATGTCTACACTCTAAGTAGAGGTATCCATCCCTCTGCTTCCTGGCTGGCTCTTCTTTATGTACACTTATGACCTTAACTGTGTTACTACTTGACAAATTAAATCCTAGAATTAACCTTGTTTCCTAGATCATAATTTTTTCCCCAGAATTTAATATGACAGTCTTTCACAGAAATACAAGTACAAGGCTGAAGATTTGGGTTTAACATGACTACAGGCAGACAGATAGGTTTGATAGCTGAATGGCCTATTTCACCATTTGATAAAATCATGGCTGATCTATAGGTGAAACCCACATACTTGCCTTTGGCCCATAATACTTCAGATAAATTTTTGTTAAGCAATCTCAGATGTAAAATTAACCAATCACGTATCAACTGCTGTTCAAAGAGCACTTCAAAACTCCATGACCCTCACATGCAGTAGTATTTCCTAACATCTCTCCTGAATTGTCTAGTTCTAATTCACAAGCAATACTTCTTTAGTTCTGGAATTCTCAACTAGTGGAAATAATTTCTTTATCTACTCAGTCTTTTCCTATTATCAACTTGAAGGCTTCAAACTGATCACCCATTAGCCTTCTAAATTCTAGGCAAAAACAGACCTAATTTGTGTAAGCTCTCCTCATAACTCCTGACGTCCAAGTATAACTCTTGTTAACCTATGTTGTACTCTCACCAAGGAAAATATATCCTTCCTAAGGTGTAGAGTCCAGATCTGCTCTCAGAACTCCACAAGATCTGACCACTGCAGGGTAACTTCTTCATCCTACCACTCCAACTCTCTAGGTAGGACAGTCAGTATTCCATTAGTTTTCTTAATTATTTCCTGCACCTGTTTGTGACATTATAAAAGATTGTGCACCTGAAACCCCCAAGTCTCTTTGGATATCCACTGCATTTAATTTCATGCCGTCTGGAAAGCACCCCAGAAAGCACATAGAAAAAAAATTGTGATCTAGGAAACAAGTTTAATTCCAGGATTTAACTTGTCAAGTAGTAACACGGCTAAAGTCACAGGTGTACATAAAGAAGAGCCAGCCGGGAAGCAGAGGGATGGATACCTCGATTTAGAGTGTAGACATAAGCTCTCTGGCAAGCCACATACAATTTTCACCAAAGCATGAGCATTCTAGTCTCAATGTGTTCTTATCTTAAATTAGCCCAAAATGGATGACTTTACTTTGCTTACACTGAACTTCATTTGCCACAGCTTTGCCCGTTCACTTAGCTTATCAATATACCTTTGTAATTTTAAGCTATCATCTACACTGAATACAATGCCACTTACCTTTGTTTTCGCAAATTTGGATAATGACTTTCTAAGCCATTATCCGAGTCATTAATAATGACTGTGTCTAATTGAGGCCTTAACACAGATCTTTGTGGGACACCAGTGGTCACATCCACTCAATTTCCCAGCCATGCCAGTTATATGGGGCAAGGGAAATAGATTTAAGTTATCAATGACAAAAAAGAAGCTGACATTACTTACCCTTTAGAGCAACTGTACAGAATCTCAATAAAACCTTTATGACCTCTTCCACTTTGTGTAACCTCAACTATTGACCTCTATGCTGTTTAAAAACAATCATTTGGATTGTTACAACCATACTACTTCTCTGTAGAAGCAACTTTCTCTCTTGGAGCACTTATCCAGTTGTATTTTTAAAAAGATACAATTGAATCTGCCATCACCACACTCTCAAGCCTTACATACCAATCAAGACCATTCTTTGTTTAAAAAAACTTCCCTCGCATCACTATTGGTTCTTCTGTCACTTGAAATCCATACCCTCTGGTTCTCAATGTTTCTGATAATAGTGACAGTTTGTCCTGATCTAATCTGCCGACACCCAAGAGATTGAACATCTGTCAAAACTGATAATGCTTGAGCTGAGATCAAATCAATTTATAGAAAGTTCATGTTTTTACATTCTAACAGCTCGGCTTTTAAGCCCTATAATACTTCCTATAAAACTAGTTCTCTTACTTTTTGTGCATCATTTCCTTTACTCCACCACTGAAGACTACACTGACCATTACCTAAAAGATCTCAATGCTGTAATTCCCTCTGTAAATAACAGCACCTCTCTCTCCTTCCAAGGTTCTTCCTATATTTCAGGCCTTCAAGCAAGGTGTTAATCACTCTTTTGAAACAATATCTGAGTTTTGTGTTTATACCTCAAAAAGCAAATGGAAATTTTTCTGCTTAAGAGTACCACATAAAATGCAAGCGGTTGGTATTGACGGTTGGCTAAAGGAAAATGAAAAAACCCACTACAGTGACATTGTCCACCCACATTTGACAGATAGCGAAGCTAGCTGGGCAACCATTAACCAGTTCTTGCACCAAGTAAAAATTGGGCTACGTGAGGGGGCATGATCAAGATGGGAGTCAATGAAGTGAATCAAAAAGGTGGAGTGTGTAAGTATTTAAGCTGATTGTTGCGCTGGTATTATGGCTAATGGATGACCAGAGCCTGAACAGATTGAAAATTACAGTTGACAAGTGACAAAGAAGGGGGAAACCTTTCCTTCAAAAACAGCTGCAGAAAGAAATGATTTTAAGAAGTAGAGAAACAAGAATGGTGAGGGAGACAGGGAAGTGAAGCAGAGGTGATCTAATCAGTGGGCAAAACAGAAGTACTCCAAAAGACTACAGGCTCAAAAAGTAGTGACACTATGAATAAATGAATATCTATGGACAGAAGTGTTTAGGGAGGTCATGCAGGTCAGAGGAGATCTTGTCCCATTTTCAAAAAAAAGTAACTTGTCTGATTGTGCATCCAGCCACTTAACCCAAGTATTTTCAGTGTCCAGTTCCCACATAAACTGCCTTAGTTGTTCATCAAGTGAAATATATCATACAAATATCTTGTAAAAATTGCCATACAATCAGAAACAAGATTCCTTACTTCTAAGGGGAGTTGCTTGTTGGGTTAAAATCTTCGAACTTCCTTCCTAACAGCGCCATTTAGAATACTGTGTCCAATTTTGGGCCCCACACCTCAGGAAGGACATACTAGCCCTGGAATGTGTCCAGCAGAGATTCACATGAATGATCCCTGGAATGGTAGGTTTAATGTAAGACGAACAGCTAAGGATCTTGGGATTGTATTCATTAGAGTTTGGAAGGTTGAGGGGAGATCTAATAGAAACTTACAAGATAATGTATGGCTTAGAAGGGGTGGACGCTGGGAAGTCGTTTCCGTTAGGCGGGGAGACTAGGACCCGTAGGCACAGCCTTAAAATTAGAGGGGGTAAATTTAAAACAGAAATGAGATGACATTTCTTCAGCCAGAGTGGTGGGCTCGTGGAATTCATTGCCACGGAGTGCAGTGGAGGCTGGGACGTTAGATGCCTTCAAGGCAGAGATCGACAAATTTTTGATCTCACAAGGAATCAAGGTCTATGGGGAGAGTGCAGGGAAGTGGAGTTGAAATGCCCAGACATGATTTAAATGGCGGAGTGGACCTGATGGGCCGAACGGTCTTACTTCCACTCCTGTGACTTATGGTCTTATGATTGTCCCTACAATCCTTGGGGACTAGCAGTTCAAAAGGCAGCTCACTCCTACTATCTCTGGGGCAATTAGGGATGGGCATTAAATGCTGGTCTATAAAACAACATCCACATCCCATGAACATATATAAAAGCAAAGCCATGAAAGAATCACTTTTTCCATCTTAATTATAATATAGGCTGAGGCACACTTCTCCAACAAGAAGCAAATGGCATTGAAGGAAAGTTAAAGTGATAAGGTTGATCCCTAGTGCCAAAGATTGAATAATGAGTAAAGGAACTCACCAAGCTTGCAAAAAAGGAGCCAGAAGAGAGTGACCTTACTGATATACAACAAGCCGGTGGGAAAAGATAAATGCAAAACATTCGGGAAAGCCAAATTAACCTTTACTGATGTATGAAATAAATTTGTCTAAATTGGTAAAATTCAAGTTTAGAAAGGATTTAAAAATCCATATACAAGAGACTGATCTGTAAATTATTTCCCATGAAATGAACAAACATTGGTCAAAATGGGCTCTAATTACAATACGACCTTTTCAGAGAAAATTGTGTGTTCCAGAACGCAAGCCTAAATATTTAGCCACTTGGTGGTGCTCTAGAGGCACGCAAGGGAACAATTAAGGTGTTCCGATAGAAGAGGAGAAACAAATCAACACAAACGTGTTAGCGAATGGCCAAAAAAGCAAAAGAAAATCTGAAAACGAATGTAGGATAATGTGGTAGAATAACCAGATCCCAGGGCAGTCTTAATCAGTCACTTGCAAACAAAACAATACGCACGGGTGGGTGGAGAAAGCGGGGTGGGGAGAGAGACAGAGCGAACGAACGAAAGCAAGCAAGAAAGCGAAAAGAGAGTTAGTTTAAGTCGTTATTCGGCTAAAATAAACTTGCATTTTGGGTGGTCAGGTGCTAACGAAACAGTTCTCATTTTAAACATAAAAACAGGGAAAATAAATCAGAATAATAAAGTTACTCGCTCTCACAGCATATTTTGTATTCAGATTCTATCTAATCACATTACCTGTATTAAAAACCATGAAAATCAACTTGGGAACCCTGCAGCCCAATGGTATCAATGTGGACTTCACCAGCTTCAAAATCTTCCTCTCCCCCACTGCATCACAAAACCAGACCAGTTCGCCCCCGCGTCCCTAAGTTGTTCTTCCTCTCACCTATCCCCTCCTCCCACCTCAAGCCGCACCTCCATTTCCCACCTACCAACCTCATTCCGCCTCCTTGACCTATCCCCTCCCCACCTTCGGTCTGCCTCCCCCTCTCTCCCTATTAACTTCAGAACACTCTCCCCATCCCCCTCTCTGATGAAGGGTCTAGGCCCGAAATGTCAGCTTTTGTGCTCCTGAGATGCTGCTTGGCCTGCTGTGTTCATCCAGCTACACACTTTGTTATCTTGGATTCTCCAGCATCTGCAGTTCCCATTATCTCTGCTTAGAGACAGCTATCTCCTCTGGTCTGGCAAGCCTCTGGAGGATATTTATCACCTCCAACAGCAACACTGTAAATGGCAGTTAGACTGGACCAAAAGGATTATTTCTGTGCAGTTTGTTGGATGTCACACTGCAGCGAAGCAGCAATTCTGAATTGAGAATATGGAAAGAATGTTCATGTGCATTGGCAGCATTGAACATCCATATTGCTGAGAAGTGAGACATGGGACTGAATTTTTCATCCTATATTTAAATCAAGAAAAACAAAAAAAGGACCAAATCTCAAAAGAACACAAAATAACAAATGCCACAGCTGATAGAGGTACTGGATTGCCATTATGGTTAGCAAGTTGATGCCATTGAGATTAGGCGTCCCAAGATCCAGATTGTTCAATGCTTGAACATAGTTCTTTTGTTTGCATAATATGAGATATCTGCATATGAATGCATGTTACTTCTGATCGGCATGAATGAGGCACATGAACGAGTTTGCTGATTAACTTAGAATCGGTTGTTACTGCAGCTTTCAAGAAAGGATTGTTCAGCAAGAGCTGCCCAATGACAGAACCACATTTAACAATACATAGTTTTTTGGGGGTTTTGCAAGTACAAGCTGGTGGCGTATAGTCTGTACTTTGCCTATCATGAATAACCAAACAAACAGGATGCTTGATTGAATCAGCCATTAGGGCATTTGGTTAATGTAGTGCCATTGCGCTACAATATACTCAGACACAAAGCTGGTGAATTGTGTAATAAAATCTTTTTGGACAGCTAAAACTTAAAGATATTGCAGTAAGTTTTTATTTTGACGTACATATAGTTACAATAGTGGGTATCAGCCAATCTGCACATATCAAGATCATACAAAAGCATGAGGATGAGGATAATTGCTTGTATAGTCTGTTTTAGTTGGTTGAGTAGCAAACATGGACCAGAAGACAAGAGGCTGAGTCCTTTTTAAAAGGAGTGCCATGGAATATTTTACATCCATCTATTAAGTCAGATAGGGTCTAGGGGTAGAAAAGTAGTTCCAAATGTTCAACATTGAGGGATCAGACGAGATCATGGTGCTCAAAGTTTGAGAGTGCAAGTCAAACCCAAACTCTAAAGACAAGTTGCTGAACATTAACCAAGTTGTGTTTAACTACGTTGTTCTCTACCTGATTTATCCTAAATGTTAATAAACTTGGGAGTCAATTAGCACAGCTGGCTTGTCAACTAGGCATCACTTTGAATTGGAAACAACATGGGTTCAATTCCCATGTCAGCTGAGGTTATGAAGAACTCTGCTTCTCAACTTCTCCCCTTGTCTAAGGCATGGTGACACTCAGGTTAAAACGGTCATCTGTCATCTCTCTCTCATGAGAGCTGCCTACGCTGTCATAAGGCTTAGGCAACCTTCCTTTTATTTCCACAATCAATAAAAGCAAATTGGAAGAACTTTGTTTACTCATTTCTTCTCGCCATACACATATGTATGAGGGGCTATAAAACTATTTACTTCATATTTGACATGTTAGAAACCAAGAATTTAAAAATTGATTTATACAGTGCTAATTTTGATACCATTCTGATTACGGACAGCTCAAGGTTGAAAGGACTTTTAACCGACAGGTCCAGCAGGAATTAAACTATAATTCGGCAGTGCAGTGGCTCAGTGGTTAGCAATGCTCTCTCAGTTCCAGAGACCCAGGTTCAATTCCAGCCTTGGGGTGATGGTGTGCAAACTCGACACATTCTCCTCGTGTGTGGGTTTCCTCCCACAGGAAATGCAGGTTAGGTAAATTAACCATGCTGAAACTGTCTGCAGAGTTCAGGGATGGGTACGCTAGGTGAATTAGCAATGGCAAATGTGGGGTCACAGGGATACAGTAGGGGACTGGATCTAGACAGAGATTATCTTCAGCAGGTAGACTCGATGGACCAAAAGCTGCCTTCACTTTGTAAGGTAGCTATGTTTCTATAATTGCCAAACTTTATTTCTTAGCTCTCAAGAGATAATTGCTGGCTCTCAGTCTAAGTCTTAGAGAAAGCACCATCTAAAGAACAAAAAAGGTACCTATGGCACAACTAGTTAATATTCCTAACAGAAGAATTTACAGAGAAGGCACAGGCTGTTCTAGAAGATCCATAACCAGGCTGCAATTTCAAGAGGCTAATTTTTTAAATTCTATTTTATCTAAGTGGGACCTGTATTTATTGGAACAGCATACCATAAGAATTCTGTTTTATTTGGGAACGGTTAGTAGTTAGGAGTTTATTCAGTTCATCATCTAAAATGAAACAACTTAATTAAACTATTAAACAAATTGCTACTTGATCGTAAAGGGAGTGTTAGGGATTAGTTTTATTTAACCACTAGAAGTTGCTGAAAGCTGGTTATGCTACTTTTCACACTCCTTTTACAGATTATAGGGCGAAATGCTCCTCTTTGGGCATTTCAGTTTTAGATCTGAGAGGGGGATCAACCACCACTTTATAACAACAGTATATCCAATGAAAGCTACAGCAGCAACATTCAATAGAATTCAAAACTTTCTCAAAATTCTTTTCCAGTGCCAATATCAAATTTGGTATTGGTTAACATGCTTAATCCAGGAATGGAAATACATCATCAATTCATGCAACACTATTAAATCAGAATGGCTATGTAAATTTGAATTTGAGAAAGAGGTAAAGTGTAGATTCAATACAAACCTCTGTGGGGCAAGTAAACAGATAGCAAGAGGAAAAAAATAACCACAACCTGCTTTCAACTAGACAAATTAAGTTGACAAACCAATTTGACCCTCCATTGATAACCCAGAACTTAGTTGTACAAAACTCCAACACCAACATAAAATACTGCTGTACTCAGCTGGTACACTACCTTTGAAGTTAGGTCATGGGTCAGAAGGAATTTTCTTTTCTCATACCTCCAATCGCCCAATTTTAAGTTCAATAGTGGTTTGAGACCAGATTTTCTCCAAAACTAAATTTGAAATTCTACCATGTTGGTGATCTCTACACGCGAGAAGATCCTGATTGATCCTACCTCATTACACATTACTGCATCTAAAAAGCTTGCTCCCATCCTTGATACTGCTAAAAGTTAGTCTTCCAAACCTCTCTCACCCATCTGATCTGTCCAGTCAACGTCCATTATTTCCCCGACTTCTACTTTGCTCTATTGTAAGATAGCTCTTGGTGGGGCTGGGAGCCTATAGATAACTCCCACCTATAGGTATGTGCTTTCCTATTGGCTGGATAGATTAACTGCAGATAGGGTACAGTAATATATTGTCACATGGACCTGGCTGTGTAAATTCTCAACATGATGTTGGACCCGAAGTGCCAAGTCCACTGTGCTCTTTAGCTGAACAATCATTACTGTTCGATATTAAGTACAATTTGGAAGAAATTGAGAGAAGTAGACCGCAAAATATGCTCAAGAGGAGAAGATTTCAATATCTGTCAGTCACCAAAAGTCTTGAAAACCTGGCAGCTACTGAAGCCAAAGTCTGATCACCTTTCGAAAGGCAACTTTTATTGTGTATTCTGGTACTGCCACTGTGCTAAAGTGACAAAGAACTGATCAAGCATTCCAAAACAGAGGTAATGCAGTATTAGCTGTAGCCGAGTTGTAGAAGTCCACAGTCTGTACCTCTCAGGTCAACGGCTGCTCGTTTTTTAATCAAAACTGAGTACATCCTAATCCAATGCAGAGTATAGAAGGCCATACCAGGTATAGTTGAGACATGAACCCAATGAAGTTACTAAAGAAGGTTACCTGCACACTTAACACTTAAAGATTAATTAGAGTTAGTCAGCATGGGTGTGCTTAAGGAAAATCATGTCAAATCTGACGTCATTTAAAAAAAATTGTAGTGACCAAAAAAAATTGTTGAGGGCAGAGTGGTGGGCATTCACTTGGAATTTAGTAAAACCTTTAATAAAAGGTTCTACACAGTAGACTAATTAGTAAGAGATATTAGGAACTGTAGATGCTGGAGAATTTGCGATAACAAGGTGCAAAGCTGGATGAACACAGCAGGCCAAACAGCAGAGGAGCAGCTGATGTTTCGGGCCTAGACCCTTCTTCAGAAAAAGGGTCTAGGCCCAAAATATCAGCCTTCCCTGTTCCTCTGTTGCTGCTTGGCCTGCCATGTTCATCCAGCTCTACACCTTGTTACCTCAGACTAATTAGTAAAGTTAGATCACATGGCATTTAGGTGAGCTTGCCAATTGGTTACAAAATTGGCTCAAGAGGAAACAGAGGATGGTGATGGGTGTTTGTTTATCAGACTGGAGACTTGTGACCAGCAGTGTTTCAAAAGGGTACTGGGTCCACTTTTGTTTATCATTTATATACACACACACACGTGATTTGGACAAGAATATAGAAAGGATAGTTAGTAGGTTTTCAGATGATGCCAATTTTGGAGGTATAATGGACAGCAAAGAAAGTTGTTAAGGTAATTAAGATCTCTATCAACTAGGTAATGGTACAAGGAGTGGCAGATGGATTTTGATTGGATAAAAGTAGTGATATATTACATTTAGGTAATACGAACATAGGGCCCTGAGCAGTGCTGTAGAACAGATGGATCTAGGGATTCAGGTACACAGTGCTTCTTTGTGTCACAGGTAGGCAGGGTGATTAAGGAGGTATTTAGCACACTTGGCTTTATTGCTCAGACCTTTTGAGTATAGGAGTTGGGACATCTTGTCGAGGTTGTACAGGATGTTGGTGAGGCCTCTTCTGGAGTACTGTGTGCAGTTTTGATTGTCCAATTATAGGAAGGACATTATTAAACTGGAGAGGATGCAGAAAAGATTTACCAAGATGTTGTCAGGAATGGATGGTTTGAGATGTTTTTAAAAAAGGGAGAGACTGGTGAGATTGGGGCCTTTTTCATTGCAGAATAGGCGGTTTCAGGGGTGACCTTACTGAGGTTTATAAAGTCATCTAGGGCACAGATAAAGGCGAATGCCAAGGATCTTTTCCCTTGGGTGGAGGAGTTCAAAACCGGGGTGGGGTATATTTTTAAGGAGAGAGGAGAAAGATTTAACAGAGCATTTGGGACAATTTAATTTTACACAGAACACCAAGTGTGTGGAGTGAACTGCAAAGAAAGTGGTGGATGCAGGTAGTGTTGCAACATTTGAAAAACATTTGGATAAGTTAGAGTCATACAGCTGTACAGCATAGAAACAGACCTTTTGGTCCAACTTGACCACGCTGACCAAATGCCCTAAGTTGATCTAGTTCCCTTTGCCAGCATTGGGCCCACATCCCTCTTAACTCTCCCTATTTATGTACCCATTCAGATGCCCTTTAAATGTTGTAATTATACCAGCCTCCAGCACTTCCTCCAGCAGCTCATTCCATACACGCACCATCCCCTGCATGAAAAAAGCCCCATCTTCAGTCCCTTCTCACCTTAAACCTATGCCGTCTAGCTATCCTGGGGAAGAGACCTTGGCTATTCACCCTATCAATTCCCCTCAAGATTTTAAAAGCTTCTATAACATTACACCTCAGCCTCCAACACTCTGGGGGAAAACTGCCCCAGCCTATTCAGCCCCTCCTTGTGGCTCAAGCCCTCCAACCCTGGTGATATCCTTCATGATCAGGAAAGTCCGAAGGATACAGGTCAAGCACAGGCAGATGGGAAGAGTTTAGTTTGGAAACCTAGTCAGCTTGGACTGAACGGGTTGTATCCGTGTTGTATGATTCTACAAATTTTTCCCTCACTGTTCTTTATTTCCACCCAACTGGAGTCCACATCAGGCTCCACTGCACCTAATATACCCATATAGGATTCCATCATTGCACACCCATATACCGATACCTTCCATCAAAGAGTGGGGGAAAATGTTATTCCTCTCAGTTCAAGGGTAATTTTAAAAGACAGAGTTTGGATAGAGAGAACCCATTTCCACCTGGAAGAAGAGTCAATTACCAAAAAGACAGTTATGATTGAGAGCACACATTAGGAGAGACAGCACAGAGGTCGTGGTCTAATGGCATTATCAGGTAACATTCTGGGGGCCCCTGCTGAAATCCCACCATGGCTGATGGTGGAATCTGAATGCAATTTAGAAAAAAAAAATCTAGACTTAAGATGATCTAAGAATGACCATAAAACCATTGAGATTGTCAGAAAAAACATACACACAATCTAGTTTCCTCCCCAAGAGGACATTGCTATTCCTACCTAGTCTGTTCTGCATATGACACCAACCCACACTAGTGTGATTGCTTTTTAAGTGCCCTCTGTGCAATTAGGGAAGAGCAATAAAAGCTAGCCTAGCCAATAATGGTCACATCCTGTGAATGAATAAAAAAGTGACCAAGAAGATTAATGAAATGTTGGCCTTTACTCATTAGAGTTTAGAAGAATGAAAGGTGATCTCATTGAAGCGTATTGGATTCTTAAGGGGCTTAACAGGATGAATGCTGGGTGCATGTTTCCCCTCAGGAGAGACCAAGAACATCTAGGGCCAGACAGCATAGTCCCAGAATAAAAGAGCAAAACTTTAGGACTATGATGAGGCGGAATCTCTTCTGTCAGGAAGGGCCTTCGGAACTCCTTACCAACACTGAGGGGCCAGAATGCATGTGTGTATCGCAGACAGACAGACTCACTCTTGAGCAGTCAGGGAATCAAGGGTTATGGGAAAACACAGAAAAGTGAATAAGTGGAATGCCAGATAAGCCACAATCCTATTGAATAGTGGAACAAACAGGGGCTGAATAGCCTACTCCTGTTCCTGTTCCTGTCAGATTTGTAAGGTGACAAACAGCCTGGTCGAAGAGTTAAGTTTTAAGTAGCAGCCCGAAACGGTGAATGAGGTGAAGAGATGAAAGATACATAGTGAAGTAATTCCAGAGTTTAGGACCCTGAAGGCATAGTCCATGGTCGATTAATTAGAATCAGTTGTGCAAGAAGCCAGAGAGGAGAGATCTGGAATATTACAGAGAAGAGGGAAGAAGCCATCGATAAAAGTCTCATAGTTGGTGAGCTACATACTACATCAAAAATCAAGGTTATTAAATTTTTGATTGAATTTTTATTAGTAAGCTAGGTGTCAGAAACTCTTTTCAGGACAATAATTAACAAATACACAATACTTTAGTAGGCTATTATTTTCAGTTTCCCTTACCAAAATATTACATTGACTTTGCTAAGTCATGTACTTCTCTTCTAGAATTTCTGACAATAATCTTTAAGCCTAATATTGATGGAGTCAGAAATTGTATATCTTGCTATATTACAATTCAGTATTAATTCAGCAAGTATGTAGCAATCCATTTGTGTCCATTTTAATCCTCAAAAGCTTATATACAACCAAGAATTCACTCATACTTCAGCTAGTGTTGCACAGTAGTTCTGTTGCTTGCAAAATTCTCTACACATTCACTGAACTATAGGTGCCAGATAAATTATTGTTTACTTTGGCAACAGCCTACATTCCCAAACAAGTGAGCAAATCAAAATCCTTTTTCATATTATGCAGAGTCACAAAGACAGAGATACAAAAGGAAAGAGACGAGAAAGAGCTTACAAAAGGACAAAGTCTAACTAATTGGTAACCCTCCACCTAATGCTTTTCAGCTTGAAGGGAATCTAGCCACAAGTCCCCCTACATTAACCTTGCATACTGGTAGCTTCATTCAGGATATACATTTCAGCAATTCTGACAGTGCTCGCTATTTTAACTGACAGTGTTCTACATTGAAAGCTATGTGAAATCTCAAATTTATTCAAATATTATACAAATTTGGGGGAAGCATTTGCTAAAATGGATGTCGAAAAAACTCAAGTTATACAATTTGAGCAAATATCATAGAATTCCTACAGTGTGGAAGAAGGCGATTCATCCCATAGCGTCCGTAGCACCCCTCCAAGCAGCTACCAACCCAGACCCCTACCCTATCCCTGTAACCCTGCATTTTCCCCCGAAGGCTAATTGGATTAGCCTACGCATCCCTGGACACTGAGCAATTTAGTATGGCCAATCCACTTAACCTGCATGTCTTTGGACTGTAGGAGGACACGCATACAGACATGGGGAGAATGTGCAAACTCCACACAGACAGTCGGCCAAGGCAAGAATTGAACCTGGGTCCCTGTGAGGCACCAGTGCTAACTAATGAACACCATGCCGCCTGCAATAGTTAGATGTAGCTTTAAAATTCAAAGTTTATCATTCTCCTTTAAATTGTAAAAGAAAGAAGGAAATTCAGAAACAATTCCTGTGCTATGCAAACAGAATTATGAATAAAGACGGAGATAACAAGGTGTAGAGTTGGATGAACACAGCAGGCCAAGCAGCATCACAGGAGCAGGAAAGCTGATGTTTCGGGCCTTGACCCTTCATCAGAAAAGGGGGACGGGAAGGGGATTCTGAAATAAATAGGGACAGAGGGGGAGGCAGATAGAAGATGGAAAAAGGAGAAGATAGGTGGAGAGGAGACAAACATGTCAAAGAGGCAGGGGTGGAGCCAAAGGTGAGTGTAGGTGGGGAGTTAGGGAGGGGATAGGTCAGTCCAGGGAGGATGGACAGGTCAAGGGGGCGGGATGTGCCTAGTAGGTAAGAGATGGGTGTGGGGCTTGAGGTGGGCGATAGGTGGGAACAAGCTAGGCTGGTTTTGGGATGCGACTGGGGGAGGGGAGAGCTGCTTAGTTTGTTAGCTTCATCAGCTTAAAAAAAGCTTGAGAGATTCTACATTAAAAAGGGCAAAAAAAAGTAACTAGGGAGAGAAGAGGGCCCCTTAAAAGATTAACCAGGCAGTGTGGAATCACAGGAGATGGGCTAGATATTAAATGAATATTTTGCATCAGTATTCACTGTGGAGAAGGACATGGAAGCTTGTGAACTTCAGGAAATAAGTAGCGATATCTTGAAAACAGTCGACATTACAGTTGGTGGTGCTGGAGGTCTTAACATGCATGAAGATAGATAAATCTCTGGGACTTTATCAAGTATATCCCAGGTGACCGTGAGAAGCTAGGTAAGAAATTGCAGGGCCCCTAGCAGAGATATTTGTGTCATCAAAAGCCATGGGTGAGATGCTGGAAGGGTGGTTAATGGTGCGTCATTACTTAATAAAGGCCACATCAGGGAACTACAAACTAGTGAGTCTGACGTCAGTGGTGACTAAATTGTTGGAGGGGATTCCAAGACACAGGATTTATGTGAATCTGGAAAGACAGATTAGGGATAATCGTGGTTTTGTGCATGAAAAATCATGCCTCACTAACTGGACAATTTTTTTTTTGAAGATAGAGCAGTTGACATGGTCAACATGGGCTTTAGTAGGACCTTCAACAAGGTTCTGCATGGTAGAGAAGTTGGTACGGTTAGATGACAAGGGATCCAGAGAGCCAGCCAACTGGATACAGAACTGGTGGGAGACAAAGGGAGGTGGTTGAAGGTTGTTGCTCAGACTGGAGGCCTATGACCTGTGGTGTGCCAATTGCTTATCGTTTATAGAAACAAACTGAATGAGAATATAGATAGTAAATTTGAATGAGAATTATTGTTAGTAAATTTGCAGATGACACCAATTTTGGTGTCAAGTGCACAGGGAAGAAGGTTATCGAAGGGTGCAACAGGATCTTAATCAGCTAAACCAATGGGCCAAGGAGTGACAGATGGAGTTTAATATAATCAAATGCAACACCTTGCATTTATCTAAGACGAACAAGGTCAGGATTTACACAGGTAATGGTAGGGTCCTGGGGAATATGTTGAACAATAATCTGGGGACGCAGGTACATAAATCCTTGAAAGTGACATCACCAGTAGACAAAGTGGTGAAGGCACACTTGCCTTCATCAGACAGACCAGGGAGCATGGGAGTTGGGACGTCATGTTGCGACTGTACAACACTTTGGTGGGGCCACTTTTGAATACTGCATACAATTCTGGTCGCCCTGCTATGGGAAGGGTGTAATTAAACTGGAGAAGACAGAGAAAAGATTTACAAGAATGTTGCAAGGACTGGAGGGTTTGAGCAATAAGAAGGCTGGGACAGGTTTCCCTGGAACGTAGCAGTCCAAGGAGTGATCTTATAGAGATTTATAAAGATCATGAGGGGCAGAGATAAGATGAATAGCAAAGGCTCCTCCTCCTCCTCCTCCTAGAGGGCACAGATTTAGTGTGAGGGGGGAAAGATTTAAAGAGGATGTGAGGGGCAACTTTTTTTCACACCGGATGGTGCATTTATGGAATGAACTGCTAGAGAAAGTGGTAGAGGTGAGTACAATTATGACATTTAAAAGACATGTTATTAAGTACATGAATAGGAAAGATTTAAAAGGATATGGGCCAAGTGCAGGCAAATAGATCTAGTTCAGTTTGGAAAACCTAGTTGGTGTGGGTGAGTTGGACCGAAGAGTCTGTTTCTGTACTGTATGCTTAAGGTTCTAAGACTGTAAATGTAATATATTTCCAAATTTACAAAGGATAAAAAATTAAGAAAGAATGTGTGTTACGTGAAATATGTAAAACAGCTTCAGGAAGATTTGGACAGGTTTAGCAAATGGGCAAGTGCATAGCGATAGAATGTAATGTAGAAAACATGAGATTATCCACTTTGGTAGGGGAAACAAACGTGCAAAAGTACTTCTTAAATCATAAAGGGTTAGAAAGTGTACTTGCATAAAAATCACCTAGGTATCTTTGTCATGAAGTTTCCACAGGATAATAGCTTATTGTATTTGCCTATTGAAGGTTATTAGAATGTTAGCCTTTATTACAAAGAAGATTTGAGTACAGGAATAGTGAAAAAGCATTGTCAGCTGGAGAGGAGCTTGATCGGACTGCACCTGAACTACTTTTCAAAAGTTTTGATCTCCTAATATCAGGAAACACAATGTTACTAAAGAGGGACACAACAAAAGGTTTACCAGATGTGTTACTGGGATGGTGGAAGATGTACTACAAAGAGATGGGGTAAACTAGTCCAGTATTTGCTACAGTTTCAAAGTATGAAGGCGATCTCATTGAAACCTGCAAAATACTTGAAAGGACTGGATTGATAAGGTACTTCCCTTGGTTGGGAGTCTAAAACCATTTTAAATTTAAAAATTAGACACATGCCACTTAGGTCCAAGTTGAGTTTGTTTTTTCCCCCCCCTTTTAGAGGGTTATGAGCCTTTGGAATTCTGTACCTCAGAAGGGTGTGGAGGCTCAGCCTTTGAGTATGTTTAAGATAGAAAGGTTGATAGATTTCTCATTACCAGAGGCATACAGGATTGTGGGATATGAGTCGGTAAAAGACAGTGAAGCATGTGATCAACCAATGATTGCATTGAATGGTGTGGCAGACTCAAGAAAACAAAGATGAATTAGGTCACCAAACAATTGAACTTTAAAGTTTTTTTTATTGTGTTAAAACTACCCACAAACCTCTTACATCAGGCAGACATGAATTGGTCACTGACGGCTGAACGTGGCAAGGCAAGTCAGTGCTGGGGCACAGGTAGGGGAATGGAATCAACTGGATATGTTGCTGATTCCTGATTTAAGGAGTGGTAGGCTTTGTGGAAATTAGGGTCAGAGATATTCAAGTGCAAATGATCCTCTACTTGGCACCTTGATCTAGGAACCACTCAGCTCCTGAATTTGCCATTTGCTCCTTGTTGTCCCTTGTCTAGTAGAGTGAAGGTTGATAAACAGAATAGCAATAAGATTCATTAAATGCAAAAACGAGTTTAACTTCCAACCTGCGTCACGGGCACATTAATTGCTTGTTATTTTCTAGCCTCAGGCAAAGCTTCCCATTCTGAGCTTTACCTAAAGATTTCTCACAACTTAAGTCCCCTTCATCCAGGGTGGCTCTCAAGAAGGATCACATACTGACCACCAGAACATTCAAGTCTTTTGTAATTATTAGCACTGCAGGATACAAACAGAATCAAAAGACAGTAAGTTGTACTTCAATGCTCAGCTCATCTTAAGTTATAATGGATCTTCTGCCAAAACAAATTAATGTACTGCACCTTCCTCTAGCACGAACTATTCACTGTAATTCCATTAAATCAGATAACAAAATATCAGAGCCACAAAAACTGATCTATTTCAAAAAAAAGTCCTCCTGCATCGATGTCTATATGTGCAAGTATCTTAAATCAGTAGGCAACAAAATGGATTTCACATTCTCAAATATCCTCATTGGCACACACAGGCAGAAAAGTGACAGTACAATATACAAATGGCGAACGACACGAAAACATGAAGAACACATTTTACAGTTGAAAATATGAGGGGTATACAGTTTTTTCTGGAGGGAGGTATGTACTCACAATTCCCCTTCTGTCCATTTAGTAAGCAGCAAATCCACCAGTGGAGATATGGAAGATGAAGGAAAGTTGAGAAAATGGTGGGAGAAGTGCAAAACAATGTAGTTTTTATTAAAATTTGTTGAAGTCTCATTGCTCTCAGTCCCATACCACGAACTATAGAATGCACAGATTTTGATGACACAACATTTGTCTAGGTAATGGCAGCAATTGCTGCCCAACTGGATTTGAATTGTTTGCTGCAGCTGGTTGCCTGCTATCTGGCCTGATGTAGTGATCTGTTAGTAGTGGTTTTGATTACATTGTTACTCATTGCATCATTTGGTTTCCTGTGGTTGGCCATAGGTTTACAATCATTTTGTATTTACATGATTCAACTATACACTGGACAAACTCAATAACTAAACTCCTCATGAGGGGTCAGAAAATTACAAACAATGCACAGTGCAAATTTACTATAAAATGAAGACCTTGCACCAAGCATGCCAGCATTATGTGCATCAGACTAAACTTGCACTGACCAAAGCAATTTCTTTTGCAAATGTGTACATATAGCTTCTTGAACTTAAAGGTAAATTGCAATTTGGAATTGCTGGTCTACCTTCACCTTTGATCTCTGCAGCATACCATGAGGCCTTCAGTCAGACAGTGTTGACTCTTCCTCCCATTGCTTATTTGAATTTGAGAAACAGAAGCTAGAATAGATTCCGAGATAACAAGGTGTAGAGCTGGATGAACACAGCAGCTTGATGCTGCTTGGCCTGCTGTGTTCATCCAGCTCTACACCTTGTTATCTCAGATTCTCCAGCATCTGCAGTTCCTGCTATCTCTAGAATAGAATCTATCACTTTCTCTGCTAATCACTGGGCTTTGTTTGTAGCAAACAATATCAAAATTCAGTCCTTTGTTGTGCTCATTCACATGCCATTATTCCATGCATTTCCATCTCAAAAGCCTCGTACAGCTTCTCTTACACATCTCCAGAATGGTTAACCTAAATTTGTAGCAAAATGTTTGTACCTAGCCATGAAAAATATCAACAGGCTTTTGTAACGAGTGCAGAGTGCAGGGAACTTGTGCCCTGGCTTATTGCATGATGCACCAGCACAGGTGCAACTTGTACAAGTGTCAGCAAGATTTAGAAAAATGCTTTAAAGGCCCACTTCCTCTACCCAAACATTTATACATGGTTTAAAACTTGGCTTTTGTTTGAATTTCAGACCAATTTAATCATGCAGGAAAATTACTACGAAAAGTAAATTTAATTTTTACTGCTCAAGATGAGATTGTAAGGGCAACCATTCAACAATTTAAAGCCAGATATAGATAACAAGTCCACTGGTGTCCTTTTCCTATTTCCTCAAGAAAACCTATGCAAAAAATTAATAGTACTACAGATCATAGCAGTGTTGCTGTAATTTGTTGGGTGGATTTAGCGGATTTTGTTGGCTGTCATTTCAATCCAGATAATAACTTATCTCCACCATCTGTGATTTTATACATAGTATACTAAAAAAGGGCAGTTCAAAGCCAAGTCAAAGTCTACTTAAAAATTTAAACAAAGAACAGTGGATGTTGGACATCTAAAGCAAAAAAGAAACACAGGAATTGCTGGTAAAACTCAGGTCTGGTAGCATCTATAGGGACAAACTGAAGTTAATATAGAGTCTGGTGACGAGATGAAGAGTCAGACTCAAAACATTAACTCTGCTTTCTCCCACAGATGCTGCTACATCTGCTGAGTTTCACTGCAATTACTGTTTTTGTTTCAATTTAAAAATTATCTATAAATCAGGACTGAACATTAAGTAATTAAACAAGAATATTTAAAAGTAGATAATTATAGACAATGGATTTAACAAGTTTTCCATAAGAGTTAGTTGTTTTTAATTAAATAGCAAAAGATGGCTTTTAAATTCACCAGACTTGACACTTCAATCACATGAAAGTGCAAATTCCAGAATTTCAGTTTGCAACAGCATAACCACAAATACAGTTAGTGAAATGCACACACAGAGGGAATATTTACTGTTCTTTTGTCCTGCTTGGCCACGATCATCCTTTCCTAGCTGGTCTTCCAGTCTCAGCTTCAGACTAAGGCTGCATTGTATCAGGTTCATGTCAAGCTAAAACTACTAACTCACTCAAAACAGCCAGATCAGCACCAAGATGCTGCAAATTGCACTGCAGAAAATAACCAAAGATCCTCAAACACAACCTTCCAAACCCACAACGACTTCCATCCAGAAGAACAAGGGCAGCAGATACACGAGAACTCCTCCACGTGCAAGTTCCCTCCAAGCTACTCGCCATCCTGACTTGTAAATATGTTGTCGTCCCATCAGTGTTGAGCCAAAAATCCAGGAATTCCTCCCGAACTGCATTGTGGGTCAATCCACAGCAGGTACACTGCAGTTGTTCATGAAGGCAGCTCACCACCACCTTCAAGGGCAACTAGGTTCAGGCAATAAATGCTGGCCAGTCAGTCATCGACACCCACATCCCACAAACAGTCCCAAAGACAGACAATCAATCATCGTGGGGGGGACCCCAATCTGTCCTAAAACGACAATGCCTAACTTTAAAACAATGCCCTTTGTTCTGGTTGCATCCACAAGAGGACACACCATTTATAGGTCCACACTGTCAAGACTGCTTCACACAAATGAGCTTTAAACTCAATTGGAAATAAGGCAAACCTTAAATGTACCTTTTCTAAGTTTCCACTTCGGAAAACTTCTGAAGTCTTCAGGCCTTGTTTCCATGAAGGAACAGACAGCCTTAAAACCAACCGGCGGCGGTGGAATGCACATGTAAAGGGATTGCACATTCATGGTGAAGAGGAGATGCTGGCTCCTGCAAACTTTGGAACCAACGTAAAGTGTCAGAAAAATCATGGATGTTCACGGGGAGGGAATGGATAAGAGAGAAAATAAAGCAAGTCAAGATAGGAAGAAATAAAGTCCATGTAGCAGGAACAAGCAGAAACAATGGGTTGGCCCAAGCAGTCATGAAACTCTGCAGCGAATTAAATATTCAAGAGCTATTTATAATTTAAGAAACATTTAAAATTAGACTAGCCCATTGGGGAAGTTTAACCAACTTTGAAACAAGCCTGCCAATATAAATAAAACGTTACACAGAATACTCTAATTTACAGTGACAGAAACAGCACGATTAATGACACACAGAGTGACACAGTCAAAAAAAGTTACTACCCAGATTAAAAACCATGGTCATCCAAAATGGCAACAGTGAAGCAAACACCAAAACAAGGACATTAACAAAAACTAGCAAAACTGTATAAAAGTTTGTAGGGGGAAGGTGGTGGTGGTGATCAGTGGTAAAATGACTGTACTAGTAATTCAGAACCCTGCTGGTAAATGTTCTGAGAACATGGGCTTGAATCCAAAACAGGAGATGCTGAGATCTGAACTCTTGAACATTTGGAATTAAAAAGCTAGTCTAAAGACAATGTAACTATTGTTATATATTATAAACATTCATCAAGTTCACTAATGTCCTTCATAGCTGAAAATCTACTGTCCTTACCTGATCTGGTAAACATATGACTCCAAATATTTAAAAAGTATTACAGCTAACTCTTAGCTGCCCTCTGAAACAGTCCAGCAAGTTATGCTTTATTAAACCCATTACATCATTGAAAGAAAAGAAACCCAACAGACCACGCGGCATCAGCAACAACAGCAAATTCAGCACTACTGATTGTGCAAAGTACTACTCTCGGCTATCTAGCAGACTAGTCAAGCAACAGCCTGACTTGTAACATTCATGGAATCATACTTTACAAAGTCATGACGTACTAATCACTAGCCATTTTGATAGTGGTATGTAATTGGAGGAAGCTATTCCCAGTGTTGAGTCTGAACCACAAATTCTCATGGACCTAATTCAAACATGGGTCAGGAAATCACCTGATTACCACATGCTACTGCTCTTCAACTGACAAATCAATATTATTTCAGTACCACTGGAGTTACATGTCTATCTAAACCAAGGCTTAAACAATATCCAGGCTTTTCCGATAAGTGGCAAGTAACATTTGGAGTCACACAAGCATTCAGCATGTTTCAAGAAACAATCTAACCGCTGTTCTTGTTAACCAGTAGCATTATCATTGCCGAATCCCTTTAAAAATCAACATCTTGGCAGTTTAGTGATGAAAAACTAAAATTAACCAACCAATTATAAAGAAAAAGTAGTTAGGACAGCAGACGACTTGCCTTCCTGATTCCCCAAAGCCTGTCCACTATCCAGGAATGCATAAGGCATAGTACTCTCCAGTTGCCTGATTGGTGCAGCTTCCATAACACAAGTAGCTCAACATTATCCAGGACAAAGCAGCCTACATCACTGTCACCCCATCCACCATCTAACATTCAATCACTTCACTACCAATACATGATAGTAGTACTGTGCATGCAATTACTTACCAAGGTCCTTTTGACAGCAGCTTCTAAAATTACAAACCCTATCGCCATAAAAATGCCAGATGCATAGAAGCCACTTGCAAATTCCCCTAAAATTTACATTGTCCTGAATTGGAATTCACTTCATCCTTTCACTGGCACAGAGTCAATACCCTCGAACTCCTTGCACCTTAGAGTGCAGTCGATCAAGAAGATTGCCACCTTCTACCTTCCCCAGGGTAATTAGGGACAGGAAATAAATGCAGGCCCAGCCAGTGATGCTCTTATGACCTTTTTTTCAAAGAAGTTAGGCTTCATAGATAAGGCCATAAAGAATAGGCACGGATAGGCTGTTCAACAATTGAATAGGATCATAGCTGTCTATTGCTCACATCTACTTTTCTGCATTCCCCTATAACACTTGATTCCCTACAGATCAAGAATTTCTCTAAGCCTTAAATATATACACACAAGGACTCTGCTTCTACAGCTGTGTGGCAAGGAGTTCCAAAGCAACTCAACCCTCAGGAAAAAAATCCATCTCATCTCAGTCTTAAACTGGTACCCTTTCATTCTGAGGAAATGCCCTCAGGTTCAAAACTTTCCAGGGGAAACATTCTCTCACTGTCAAGCCATAACGAATCCAATGTACTTTAATGAGATCACCTCTCATTCTAAACTCCAACGAGTAGACTCCCAAGCTCTTTAGCTTTGCTGCTAAGACAATAGCTCCTTTTGAGGGTTCGACCTCGTGAGCCTCCAAGTTAATTACATTTTTCAATAAATAAGGGGACAAAATTACTCTCAAATATTCCAGATGTGGTATCACCAGCACCTTGTGCAGTTGCACTAAGACTTCCCTCTCCTTGAAATAACAGCAGACATTCCATTAGCCTTTCTGATTACCTGCAGTATTTGTCTGCTAGCTTTGTGTTTAATGCACAAGTATCCCAAGTGACATTGTGCTGCAGATTTTTATAGTTTTTCTCCATTTAAATCATATTCTGTTTTTTTTTCTCCCTGCGAAAATGAACTTCACATTTTCTATAGTACAATAAAGTACATGTCATGGTCGCACTTGAAGTCTATAGAAGTAGTATTTTTTTCTTATTGGCTAAAATCAGCAATGTTTATGTGCTAAAATGTAGAAAACTAAAAAAAAAAGCAACGTTTAACAATCCGAGTTTCAACTAAAAAAATTGTTTTGCTGATTTTCCCCAACTTCAGCCGAGAGATTTTATTTCTGACCCTCCTGAATATCAATAAAAAGTGTCTAAGTGTTTCACACTCCTAAATTGTTTGCTTCTGGGTATCTAGCCAATTCTCCAGAGCTCAACACTTCATTTTGGTTGGCTTCAGTTAATCTATGCTTTACAGCTGCAGCCTGCAGCTCTACTCACTCAGTAAGCTTCCTTTTAAAGGCAATCTTCAGCTTTTTCATTTTTACTGTACTGTACATGGGCATTTTCATGCAAGTTATTTCCAGTTTAGGTGCTCAACTGAAATAAGATTTCTATTTTCAGTCTCAATTTTTAAACAAGTGTTTTAAGGCCAGGCACTGAAAATAGAAAATACATCCAAAACCATTTACCAAGGCAGCAAATAAAAAGTAAGTTAAAAATTAAATCCATCGAGTAAGTACCCTTGCATCGGAGAACGGTTAATTACATTGAGTTTGGCTACAAAATTTGAAGCACTCTAGCATAGCTCTGTTAGAATGCTTCATGATCAAAGATGTCACATTTTAGGCAAGGTATTAAACGGTGGCCCTATTTTCCTGCTTGGGTGACTGCAAAAACACCAGAGCAATGTTCCAAGAAGTGTAGTGCAGAGGAATTCTTCCAATAGTCCAGTCAACATTTATCATTATCACATCACTGCCAACTTATGGAAACTTTCTTTGACCAAGTTTGTGCACAAAAAAAGAGACAAAGGTTCAAATATAAAGAATTAGAGGAGAAAGAACTATAACAAAAAAAGGATGATAGTTTAATTCTCTTTCCCTCTCCCAACGCAACAAACACAAAGAAAGGATGCAATTGGAAATATAATTTGTCATATTTAATACAATTTGCAGCTCCCTAGTAACTGGAAAAACTTTGAAAAGAACAAACTATTATTACATATGCACAATGGTATATGGAATGTATTTCACCAACAGGAAGCAAATTTGAATAATTTATAAACTCAAGAGAAATCTGAATAACAAGTCATTACTGTTCACTAAGTTGAACATACAAACCACTAAACAGTGGTACTTCACAGAATTGTAAAGAATCAGATGTGCAGCATGCAAACACACCTTGTACACCAACTCGTCATGCTGACCAGATATCTTAAATAAATCTAGTCCCATTTGCCAGCACTGGGCCCATATCTCTTTAAACCCTTCCTATTCATCTACCCATCCAGATGCCTTTTAAACATTGTAATTGTACCAGCCTTCACCACTTCCTCTGGCAGCTCATACCATACATGAACCATCCTCTGCATGAAAATGTTGCCCTTAGATCAGGTTTAAATCTTTTCCTTCTCACCTTAAGCCTATGCCCTCTAGTTTTGGGCTCTCCTGTGCTGGGGAAAAGACCTTGACTATTCCCCCTAACCATGCCCCTTGTGATTTTTTTTAAAAAGAAACTTATATAACATCAACCCTGAAACAGAAGAAGAAAAAAGCAAGCAAAGCAAAGCATCAGGGAAGCAAGAAGAGGGGATCTCACACTTTCTGCACATTATCTCCTACATCCTCACAGTTGTCTCCCCAGCCTACACTACTGCTTCATAGCTCCATGTATGGAGCTATCTGTATTACATCGTTCAACCTCAACTGTCCTTACATTTTCCTCCCAGATCATTTCTCATTGTAACATGTGAATGAGAATAACAATTTTGAACTTTCACTCTTGAATGGTTCAATTTATCTATTCCCTTCAAAATCATAGAGAATACTTTTTCTCCAGATTAAGCACTCCTAAGTCTTTGACCTCTTCCCATTGGTAATACCTCAGTTTCATTGCCCCGAACTCTACCGGTTCCAGTGCAATGCAGTTTTGAAGTCTGAATTCTATTTCTGTTCCCAGTTTCAAAGCATTTAAAAGTAAATGCTAATGGTGCACCACAAATACCATGGCATCCTCCTGGGTGAATCCTTGCCAGTTTAGAGCCTACTTCAAAAATAATCTTTCCTTTCTCTGGTTTAAATGCAGTAAGGCAACTGGAACTCCGTGGGACTGTGACAATTAAGTAATAGTATAACTTCCTGATGCACATTTGCCTTTGGGCAATTAGCTGGTTGAACATAGGTACTAGTATAATTTTCTGCCTTACATTTAAAAGGTGATTTCCTGCCTAAAGCTGAATGATGGCATATGGTACAAAAATCATTTTAGTCCTTTCAGAATTTTCTAAAATGAATTTTGTCAATGTCTCACAAACATGTATGCAAAGTTATGATGCTGCGTGGAAAACAGGAATGACAGGCAAGAAAATGAGCAGGATATGGAACATGGAGCAACATGGGATCCAAATTCATACTAGACTCATGGCAGACATCATAGTACAAGGTTACTTGCTCTCTACAGAGAAAGTCATTGCACCTCGTCTATCGGGGATTAGTTAGCTCAGTTGGTTGGAGGGATGGCTTGCAATGCAAAATGGTGCTAACAATATAGGTTCATTTCTCATACTGGCTGAGATTATCACAAAGAACTGCCCTTCTTAAAGTCTCCTTGGCCTAAGGCATGGTGACCCACAAGTTAAACCATCACTAGTTAATTCTCTCTAATGAGAAAACTGACTTATGGCCTGGTTAGACTATGGTGACTTTACCTTTATACATCAGGTGATCAGTCAAGGTCAAGAGGTAATAGGACGCCATTTGCATTAGCAGAACTTCTAACACCATGGTGTAAATTTCGTGTCTTATCGATTAGATTTCTCCTTACCACAGGGAATAACATACATGTTACAAACAAGACAAGACATCTGTAAACATCAACTGGGAGAATTCAGTGTCGTCAAAACTTGACAATTTATAGCTAGGGGACAAGGCAGATTAGACTAAATTAACAAGCAAACTCCGACTATAGTGGCAGTCATTTTTGTGAGGAGTTGTTAAAAGCAGGTTCCTTCTACTGTATCCAAGAGGATTCCTCCAGATCAATAAGTAGACTGAAAAAAAACAAAGACAGGGCCATTCCACTGTGATGTTGAATCCCATTTAATTTTGGAATGAAACAAAAGTGCTGGTGAAGCTTTTCATCTTGTGCTCATCAGGACACATGATTTGCAAGATTACCAAAATTTCAAGACGACCAGCAATTCTTTCTGCTTGAAAAGAGGGTGCTAACTGATTCCCAGGTGCATTCATCATCGTGACAATTTGACCACTATACCCCATGCTTTGATTTAAATCTGAAAAGCAGTTATGCCTGCATGTTTATTCTGCAGGCAGAGGTCAGGTCTCTGCGTAAGAATATATGTAGCTTCTAGGAACAGTAAACAACATAAGTTGTTCCACTAAGACTTCAAGAAAATCAAAATTTGTCTGCCAATTAAGTGCAAAAAACTTCAAGTGTTTTTTCTCTTAAGCAATACCAAAGATTTGCACTATTAAGATCCAATTTGGGTTCCACTTTTGTCTCAAGCACTGCTGTCCGCCTCTGTATTTAGTCGTGTAATTGGGGATCACACTGTATTGCCACCACCACAGTTTTACTGTTGGGAATAGAAAGCAGGTTTTAGATATTTAATAATAAAATTCAGAGGAATACCAAGCAGAATGAATTGTAAATCTAATAATGGAAGTACAGATAAAGCATATGAAATTTTTAAAAATTCTGGTTAGTAAATAAAGTTAATTTACATCGAAAACATCCTGCAGCTTTCCGAATCTGTATATGTTCTTGTCACATAACCTTTAGCTGTGTTAGTAAATAGGATGATGACAATCCAAAAAGGGCATTCTGCCAAACACAAGGTTGTGCCATGTTATCCATACATGGCCACACCACTTTGTTATTGGCAAGCAATGTTAGCAGGATGCAATGACAAAGCGAGTAAAGCTACCATTGTACCAGTTGAAATAAATATTTAAAAAAGGTACAGCAACTGTGTGCTGGTAACAAATACAGCTTTCAGAAGACAGGTATTTTTGTCATAAAATGCATACAGTTGCAATCTCTGAAGCTTCTATCTCTCAAACTGAGGTTCCATATCCCTAGCAGTTGTTTTCAGCTCATGATCAGCAACAAAATGGTTTCCCAACTAAAGGTCTAGGCCCGAAACGTCAGCTTTTGTGCTCCTGATATGCTGCTTGGGCTGCTGTATTCATCCAGCTTCACACTTTGGTCATGAGATGTGTGGATATAATCATGGAATTATGATCTATAATTTTTTCACCCCCCAGAAAACATTTAGGCCATAAAAGGCACTTCAACAACTCAAATGTAAAGTATTTAATGCCATCAGTTCAACACATGCAACAAACCTTTATCTAAGAGCTAATGCTTAGCCAAATAGGGAAATGAAGATACTTCAATTTATACAACTGCATAATAGGTTAACTTCCAACCACTGATAATTCAAAATACAAACAGTAAACCTGAGGTCCTTTGCTGCTCGTTTCATTACCTTTGTTTCCTTCGTATTATCGAAAATACAGTATTAAAAAACATCATTAAGACCATTAAATTTCCTTGTCCAGTTAAGAGTCACTACTATGAACAGAAACTCAGTTTAATGTGCTTCAGATTCTTCCACTGCAAATAATTTCTACAATTCCTATTGATAAGCTGTTACAGCCTGTTTTAAAGAAAACCATGCTTTTAAATTACTTTGGAGTACAAAACTTAAACATTGCTAAAAGGAAACAAGTCAAAGTTTTTTGTCTTTTACCCATTAGGTCTCAAGTTGTCATATTCTTACTAAATGATAGGGTTGTATTCTCATCACGGGAGATGACTGGTGGTGATTTAACCTGAGGGCTACCATACCTCAGGCAAGGAGACAGCTGAGGAGGAGAGTCCTTAATGGTAACCTCAACTGGTGCAGGAATTGAACCCACCCTTGCGAACCAACCATCCAGTCAGTCAGTCAATGGAGCTAAACTGATGCCCTCCACTAGAACGCAAGGAATAGATCTTATTTTGGAGGTGGGGAAGGGGAAAAACAAACTATACCAAGAGAGGAGTTTGGTGATTGGTTGGGCCTTTGTTGGCATAGAAATTCAGCAGTAACATTTAAATATTAATTTTGGTTTGCAGATCAGGCAGGTAGATCAGCAATGCTTCCAAAGGAATACAAAATTCATAATTTCCATTACATTTTTGTTCTCAATGAAATAGTGCAACATATGATTATTTACTTGTGCCATGATGGCTCAATGGTTAGCACTGCTGCCTCACAGTGCCAGGGAACCAGGTTCAATTCCACCCTCAGGCGACTATCTGTGTAGACTTTGCACGTTCTCCCCGCATCTGCGTGGGTTTCCTCTGGGTGGTCCGGTTTCCTCCCACAGTCCAAAGATGTGCAGGCTAGGTGGATTGGCCACGCTAAATTTCCTGTAGTGCTCAGGGATGTGTAGATTAGGTGGGTTATAGCGGGAATAGATCAGGGTGGGATGCTCCTGGGGTCGGTGAGAACTTGTGGGGCCAGAGGGCCTGTTTCCACACTGTAGGGATTCTATGAAGTCTACATAAAACAGGACTTTGTACATTAACATATCTTGTCCCACTGGTGGAAGCAACATACGCCCAAGGATATTGATGTTAGTCTGAGATATTGATTTGGCAAGGCTTTTACTGGATGTTTGAGAGACAGCCCTCAACTTTGGAACTAGTCCCCAGTTGTTACAAGGAGGACTTTCCAGGTTAGGTATTTGAACTAGATGGATTTTACAACAATGGTTTCATATTTGCAAAAGTCTAGCTTTTTTTTTTAAAAATTCCAATTTGATTAAATGGAATTTCATCATACGTTATGGCAGCATTTGAAGCCTTGGACCTCCGGATTACTGGTCAACCAACATGACTGATCTGTTACTGCCGCCTCTTAAGTCATCCACACCCTTGTATCTTGACATCATCCTTATCCTACTACCCTATCAAAACACAAATCGATATCTTGTCCACATTAAGCTATATCTGTCATGCTTACATTCACTTGTAATCCTATTACACTTAGTTTATTAATTATTAACAAATTCAATGCACTCAAAATTCCTCTTTACGTCAACCATAGATCAAAATTGTAATCCTGTTACCAAAGTAAACTTTAAAGCAGAAATAAATTCCCATTTTGGATACTGCACTTTCAGAAGAATAAGGCAGCTTTAAAGAGCCAGAAAATATTTACAAAAATGCTACAAGGTATGACAGACTGCAGGCATTTGGATAAATTTGACAGGTTCCTTGGATAAGAGAGAATTGAGAGGAGATTTTGAACACCTCTTTCAAATCACGAGAGATCCAGATATAGATATCTTTTCTTTGTTTTCTCTCACTGTCAGCAAAAGGGTCCAGAACAAAACAACACCTCTTGTGCTAAAACTATTCGATGATACCAATTCACGAACGCAAGCCCATACAATAACATTGTTTCTTATACATGATGCTACATTTCCCCAATCATATTCCTATACTGTTTTAGCAAGGCTCATGAAACATGTTATCAAACACTTTTTGAGAATCCTAACACGTTACATCATTTGGATTTCTTTCATCTACACACTTATTCAGGAAGACCTCTTCTCCTCCACCCCCTGCAAAGAAAGAGTTCTTGCAACATTTAAACACCCTCAAGGTTGAGACTTTGAGAGTCTGTGGCATAGTACTGCTGAGTCAAGGTCAGACATAGGCGGGGTGGCAGAATCCTTTTGCTGAATTGTAATAACACACAGTGTGAGGATTCTCCACCATAAGATCTCTTGAATTCAATTTTGAATACAACATATACTTGGGATATTAGCCCAACATGGCACGTCACTGAGAAGCCATTCATTTCCCGCAGTAATGACTTTTCAATAACCCTACGGTACATCAAAGATGTCATTTCCACCATAATTCCTGAAACCTGTGCTAGACATTTAATTTTTAAAATCACAATTACTTTGTGTTTGTCTTCATGAAAATCTCCCAGAAATACTACATGACCAAGGTACTTGTGAAGCTGCCAAATTAAAAGCAAACACTATTAGCAAAACATCAATGAATCACAATGTTGAAAGAGGTGGCTGGAGAGATAGTGGATGAAATGGTGACTATATTTCAAAATAGTATGGATTCTGGAAAAGTTCCTGCAGCCTTGAAAGTAGTAGACAAAGCTCCTTTATTTATTTAAGAAAGGGGGGAAAAGGAAAAATGCTACACATTGTTCATTTGGAGCCAGTAGTAGGGAAAATGCTAGAAAATATTATAAAGGATGTAATAACTGCACATATAGAAAATAAAAGATTTGGGGAGCATTAACATGGATTGATGAAGAGAAAGCAACATCTGTCAAATTTGAAGCTTTAAGGAAATTACTTATGGCTTGATAAGAGAGAACTGATGATGCGGGGATTGTGGATTTTCAAAAGACTTTTGATAGCCTCCTGTGAGGAACCTAGTAAATAAAATTAGAGCATACAGGATGGGAGAAAATATACATTTATTCAACTTAGGGAAGAGAAGAATTAAAAACCAATACATGGGAGAAAATAATTTAAAACCATAAGTTGTCGCACTTTTTGTCTACTCATGGAGATGACAAATTAAAACAAGCCAGGATAGCCAAAACAGAATCATAGACAGGTCACTAGTATCTACTAACATCACCCAGCTTGTAGTTCAAAGTCAGTTTTGTGAAATAGGCCTTATTGGCTAAACAGGCTTTTTAAAACATAAGATGTGGACAAAGGACTTTGGTGAGGCCACTTTTAGAATATAGTGTACAATTCTGGTTGCCATCCTACAGGAAGGATATTATTAAATTGGAGCGGGTGCAGTAAAGATTTACAAGAACGTTGCTGGGACTGGAGGTTTCAGTTATTAGGACAGGCTGAATAGTCTGGGGCCTTTATTCCTGGACAGCAGGCTGAGGGGTGACATTAGAGAGACTCAAAATTACAAGGTGCATGGATAGGGTGAATAGCCAACGTCTTTTTCTGAGAGGGAGTCCAAAATTTAACTGCACAGGTTTAAGGTGAGATTTGAAAAGGACTTGAGGGGTAACTTTTTCACGTTGAGAGTGGTGTGTGCTTGGAAAGAGCTACCAGAGGAAGTGGTGGACGCTGGTACAATTACAATATTTAAAAGGCATCTGGTACATGAATAGAAAGGGTTTACAGGGATGAGCCAAATGTATCTAGGTCAGATTGAGACATCTGGTCCAGTCTGGTTGAACAGAGGCCTGTTTCCATGTTTTATGACACTATGTTAAAACTTAAGCAAGGCATAATGTATTCTGTAAACTTTCCATTTATTATACTCTTTAGAGTGGAGCAAGTATTGAATATACAGCTTCTACTAGAAACTAAATTATCTTTGAACCATTTAAGGTAACTTATGATAGAAATTCTGGAACAAGTAATTTGTTTCCCCAGGGAATGACATCATTCCGAGCGGCACTGAGCAAGACCAACAGGCCAGATTGAGCCTGTTTAACAAATTACTCTTTCACTGTCCATAATTTGTCTACATTAGTCTATACGTTTCAGAATCTAAACAACACTAGAAGCCACAATACATGGCTTCATATAAAACATCCTAACACTGAGTAGACAGTTCAAGTGTGTTTAAAATCCAGATGACTTGGTTAACCATACATGCTGTTATATCAACTGGTAATCGTTGACAGGTTATTTGTGTCAAATTCTACAGATAGGAATCTTTAAAACTTTTATTTTAGCCACATTTAACCACAAATTCCTGAAATTGCCCCTGATGATAAATTAGGATGATTTCTGACTAATTGTAAAACAAATTACAAACTACCTCGCTTTAATTGGGTTAGGATTTACATTATAAATCATATTAGTGCTACTGTCATTAATATTGTATTCTGGTCTGGGGAAGTAAATCACTGATGTCTTCTAGTGGTTGAATGGCTCATAATAATGAAATACCTACAAGTACCATGTTTTGATTTATTTTTAATGCAAATAAGTGTTCTTGGTGCTCATGCCAATTCCAATTTCTCTTATTGTTTAATTGAAGTCTAACATTTATTTGGGTACAGACCATCCAGAATGTATCAAAATTTTATAAAGCTTTGTTTGTTCAGTTCATGCATTTCGATTGACTTTTATTTTGAAACTGGCCCAGTTTTCCCAAGCTTCCACATTTTAAACCAAAATGTCAACACGTGTCCGACCATATGCAACACCACCTGATCGGATATCAGAAACACTGTATAAAGAGTTATATGAATCTGAGACAGTTTTCAAATAAATAATTTAACTATTGAGAAATAGCTTGCCTTTCAGGTTTGAGCATAAAACACAAACAGATAACATACCATGCAGCCACTAAGTAAAAATGCACTTTTCTTTGGATGACATATTGCTTGCCCGTCAAACTGAACATGGAAGACAGCTAAAAAGCAAATAAATCATGTTTTCCAACTAACCACGCATACTCCAGTAATGAGGAATTCATCATGGAAGGATAAGGAAGTTTTCAGGTACATCAAGAAATGGAAAAGGGTTGTTACTTTGAGTAAAAAGAAAAAAGAAAGATTTTGAATGACAACAATTTTCATGAACACATTTGGGTACATCAAGTAGTATGAACAATTAAGTATGTTATAAAATATAATCCCTGTAATTGCATCTTTAATGGGTCAACCAATTTCACCACAGAATTCCAAAAAAAAAGCAGTGATATAATAATCAGGTAATCTGTTTGTGCTGTTTAGTAAAGCTTAAATCATTAGGCAAGAACACCCTCTTGCTTTTACAGTCACAGGTTCCTTTACTTTAAACCAAAATCCTTGCACTTTGATCAGTTATCCAACTGCTGTACTGCAGAGTCAGCTGAGATTTGTGCCCTCAATTCCTGACATTAGAATTGACCCACAACCCTCACAGTCAGCTGGGTAGTTGGTCATTCCCCTCTTGTAATTTTGATTTAAAAAAGAACTGAACAGCCTGAGGCCCTGGAATAAGTGTTTACATTAATATTATGCCAATCTAAAATCCACTGAACCTCAAAAGAATGTAATATAATTCTACAATGATTTTGAACTTTTGGAACATGTAACAATATACCCACATCATTTTTAAAACCTCTGGGACACAGGATAGAAAAGCTCTCCTTGCCCAAGACAACATAAATTGGTAAAACTAGCCACAGATTTTGACCCAACTTGTCACCAAGCTAGCCTTAACATCACATTAATGTTAATGTTAGATTTGAATTGGTTCAATTAGTTACACTCCACCCAACACTACAAAAGATAATAAGCATGTCAGTTACCAACTCACCACTGACTATTCTTCTCTGGTCAAATATCTGTGCCTCACATTTACGGTTGATCCCAAAACAAAGACAAATCAAAAATCGGTAAATCATGGACTCTGTGGTCCATTCAGACATTGCCCACAACACTGGACTAAATTACTTCTTAAAAATTGAGCCCAATGGTGACACAATCTTCTATAAAATGCTAGACTGGGAAACACTGCACAATAATTAAAAAACAAAGGCAATTAAAATACAACATTCAATTGTGTTTGGGAAAATAGGTTCTCAATTCCTTCATATGGGACAACTTAGTAAAACAAACAAATATAGGACCGCACTTCAAAAAAGTCAAATTATACATGTAGGCAGCACGGAGACTCAGTGTTTAGCACTACTGCCTCACAGCACCAGGGACGTGGGTTCGATTCCACCCTTGGGCAGCTGTGAGGAGTTTGCACATTCTCCCTGTGTCTGCGTGGGTTTCCTCCGGGCGCTCCGGTTTCCTCTCAGTCCAAATGATGTGCAGCATAGGTGGATTGGCCATGCTAAATTTCCCAGTGTTCAGGGATGGGTAGATTAGGTGGGATATAAGGGATGGGTCTAGTGGGATGCTCTGAGGGGCAGTGTGGATTTGTTGGGCTGAAGGGCCTGTTTCCACACTAGGGATCCTATCCTATTCTAAATCAAGTGCACCTTCTATTAGAATAACTGACAGGATTATTCAACAAAGTATGACATCGAGAAACATAAGGAAATATTAGGTGAGATGACCAAAAGCTTGGTCAAAGCTAATAAAGGAGTGTTTTAAAAGTAGGAAAGAGAGGTGTAGAAGCAGAGACATAAGAAAGGAATTCCAGAGCTTCTGACTAGGCAACTGACTAGTACAAGAGAAGTTGAGAACATCACCATTCTAAGAAAATAGCAACAAAAATAGCTGCACAAGAAAGAAATGAGTGGACTATCACATGAACTGCAGAGACAGGTACAATTACGTGCCTGAAATTTCTTCTCATTTTCCATCCAACAGTATAGAGTGGGCAGGAGAACCCTCTCAGGACGTGATTTGGGCCTTACAACACTGTACTTTCACAGAGATTTAAACATGGTGAGAAAAAGTAAAACCATAAAAAGAAGTGTCTAGGCCCGAAACATCAGTTTTCCTGCTCCTCTGATGCTGTTTGGCCTGCTGTGTTCATCAAGCTCTATACCTCGTTATCCCATAAAAAAGGTAAACTTGTTTCTTGCAGACACTACCAGTAATTCAGATTTGAGAAAAACAACTCCTTGACATAAAGAGTTAAGGCCAAGACAAGAAACAGGTGGCAGCCATTAGTCAAATGTCAAAAGAAAATCCCTTTATGGCATACAAATTTTAATGTCTCAACTAATCCACTAGAATTCAAGTCTAAGGTGGCCAGAGTGAGCAAGAGATAATAAGCACTGCTACCTCACAGTGCAAGGGGCCTGGTCTGATTCCAGCCTTGGGTAACTGTCAGTGCAGTCTAAATTGGTTTCCTCCAGGTGCTCCAGTTTCTTCCCACATTCCAACTGCGCAAGTTAGGTGGATTGTCTGTGTTAAATATCCATAGGGTGTTTGGGGATGTGCAGGTTAGGTGGAAGCAGGACAAATGCACACTTACAGGGACATGGTACAGGTCTGGGTCTGGATGGGATGCTCTAACAAGAAGATTGGCACTGACCCGATTCACTAAATTGCCTCTTTCTGCACTATCATCAGGGTCCTACGATGTCAGTCATCAGTGATAGACCAGATCAATACAACAGAACAGCAAGATGACAGGAACAATGTTAATTTATCATGTCTGAAAAATAAACTATGGCATAGATTCAACATTTCTAAAGGAACCAAATACAAAAAGTAAGCTTACAGGCAGTTTTTATGTATTTTAATACTTCAAGGTACAAAAACATAAAAGATGCTGGTGCTCATCAAAAATTCGGATGTTCGTACAATCAACTTTTGATTGAAATAATTTTTGGGTGTTACTAGTCTGAGTAAAGCATATTAAAAACTGACACAGTCGGCAAACATACGCTTATATGTTCCAGCCCGCGGATTCACCAACATAAACAAGGTCTACCTCAGCATCACCTCTGACAGCAAATGAACCTGACCTCACACACGTCCCCGAATTCGAGGGACCAAAGAAAGGCTCTGGCTGCAGACATGATCCCTGGCTGAAAGTACTCCTCTTTACACGTCAACTGCAAAACAGCAGCAGCAGCACAGTTCACCGGTTTAGCATTTCTCTCATGCGGTGACCAAAAAAATAACGGGTCGAAAACGACGTGTCTTTTGAACAAACTTCGGAACGATTACTGGAAAGAGGCGTCGGATTGAACGCTCCCTCTTTTTTCCCTCTCCCTCCATCACCCTCTTACTGGATGGATGGAGGAAGGCGGTGGGGCGAGAAGGGGGAGAAGTATATACACTCATACACAGTCACAGAGGAGGGAAGAGAGACCCTCAGAGACATGCGGGTGGGGGAAAAGGGGGTAAATAGCGCCCGACAGCTAGGCTCGCCGAGCCTTCCGCTTCCTCCGGCGAGAGTATAGATCACCGAGTGGGGCAGCCACCGTGTTTATATTCGAACAGACCGACAGCACGAGTGACAGACGATCGACCGGAGGGCCCAGAGCAGTGGGGTCGCCTTCGACCCGATTCCAACCAAAAACGGAACTGAGAGCGGGGAGGTGCCGCTCGGTTATCACCACTCACACAGACAATAGGAGTGGAGAATCTGACCCTAGCGGACCGGCGGCGAGCCGAGGCATGAGCCACTTCAATCACAACGGCCGGCCGTTCCCCACCGGTCACCGAGAAACCCACAGGATGGAGCTGGCCCGACAACTCGAAGGGATCATAAAAACTGCCGCTACCATCGGCAGCACCATGGAAACCGTCATCCCCAACACCGGCTTTGCTTCGCCTGCCTTCAAATCCCAGAGGACTCACCATGGTCAATAAAGGTCTCATCTGCTCTCCACGGTCCTCCTCCATGATCACCTCGCTTTTTCTCCTCACTCTCTCGGTCGGTTAGCCGAGTCGCTGATGTCACTCCGCCCCTTCCCCGTTAACGGCGGCTTACCGCCTTCTTGATTGACAGCAAACTGTCCAATAGTCAGTCCGTCTCACTGGATTGATGGCGGACTTAACCAATCGCACATAGGCCTCTGGCCAGGGGCGTTGACATCTCGATCCCGCCCATTTAGTGGTTGACTGCACTCTTGACCAGTCACAAAACGAACTTGTCAGATTGACGTGCGACTATTCCATAAATTAATAGATAGAATGATTGACAAGGTTGTACACCAATCATCATTTCAGACGACCGGATGTCATTCTCCTATTTGGTGTCCAGTGAAAGGGCGGACGGTGCTGATGAGTTGAGGTGGGTGCCGAGAAATGTGTGACTGACGCTGAATGTATGATGGCTGTTGGGTCCACGTGAATAGTTATAAAATAGCTTCTGTTTATTGTTATCTTAGACACAATCTGCCAAAGGTTTGTGAAATCGATCACTTTTCGTATTATTTCCTGGAATCGGGGTTACATTCCGTGGATTCTGAGCAGGCGCCTGCATTGTTAGTTAATTCATCTTTTCCACAGAAGTACTAATGACCTTCTGTGATAACGGGAACTGCAGATGCTGGAGAATCCAAGATAATAAAGTGTGAAGCTGGATGAACACAGCAGGCCAAGCAGCATCTCAGGAGCACGAAAGCTGACTTTGTGCTCCCGAGATGCTGCTTGGCCTGCTGTGTTCATCCAGCTTCATACTTTATTATCTAATGACCTTCTGTAGTGTCTTCTCCGGAACTGAACAACGAATAAATGGATTACATGATTTAAGATCTAAGAATAGACATTATGTTTAAATGAGTCTGCTTCGTGATACCTCCTCGTCATCCTGGTCGTTCTTTGAAAGTGATCGTTCACTTTGTTATTGCGATAGCGCAATACACAGCCTTTCAGTTGAAAAGGAAGTATTGTCTAGAAAGAATATTTCCTATTTGAAATACTGTTGAGAAGACAAAACGGTCTAGAATTCCTCCAAATGGCCTAAAGTATCAGTCAAGCGCATATAATTTTAAAAATCACGGCATACTTGTGCTCCATATTGAGCACGAGATCCAGTTAAGCAACAGATTAATTTGCTCCAGAATATTTCAGACAGCACCTCATATGTTTTTTCTATAAAAACAAGGGCTTTATGAAGTATTCGCTATAAAGACCTTCCTGAACTACGCTGCATTGTCTGCCAAGCCCTCTGTATGTTGTAACCTGGTGAAGCTGTTTATTATAAAACTATGTGTACCATGACCACAAAACAACATGATCGTTCATATACAAAAAAAATTGCCGCAACGTAGATGTTACATATAACAAAAGGTCACATTATAGTTGTTCGTTCAATCTATTTTGACAATTTTTTTCTCAAATATTCAAATACAAAAGAAGGTGCTGTAACTTTCCAATGTATCTCACAACAATCTAAATCTAAATATTTGGGTATAAATGACCTGACAGTGTCTCCCTTTTATCAACAATTCAGAAAATGTTTATCATACATCCTACAACTTTATATTTCTGTATGAATTGTTCATGGTTCAGTCTCATCAGCAAGGAGAACAAATGCAAATTAGATGTTGCTTTTGCTGAACATCTCTATTTCATCTGCAGCTGTGACTTCAGGCTCCCTATGATGTAATTTCAGTTATCCCTACCATTTCAACCTTCATGTCTTTGATCATCTATTCTACTAAATTTCACTATTTCATGGGATGACCTGCCCCAAGTATCCGAACGTCTCCAAAGGCAGATTTAATTAGCTTGTTTAGTCACATCAAGACCTATGACAGAATCTCATGATCCTGAATAGATCTCATCATCAAATTGAGGAACAGCCAACAGCAGTGGTACAGATGGGAATGGTGTTTTTTGTGGTAGCAGTTTTCTGGTGAGGTACTCTGCAGCTTTTGGTATTAACTACTGTTTTCCTCTATTGGGACCACTGTGACTTGCTTCATGTGCCAGATTGTCATGTTTCCCTTTCTGTCAGCCTATCTTCCAGTTTTGAAGAAGGTCCCACG
Source organism: Stegostoma tigrinum (assembly GCF_030684315.1). Lineage (NCBI taxonomy): Eukaryota > Metazoa > Chordata > Chondrichthyes > Orectolobiformes > Stegostomatidae > Stegostoma > Stegostoma tigrinum. The sequence goes on along the minus strand of NC_081355.1, from coordinate 62,726,656 downwards.
TTTAAACTATTGACTTATCTGATCACTATATAGATACTGCCTGACCTGCACTTCGCATACCTGTTATTTTTTCCTTTATTGCACCATGCTTCCCTCCTTGTATTGTCATTGCCTTCTCTATAATTGTTTGAATCTGTTGACATCATTATGATACAAGGAAACTAAAAAATGAATAAAATTCCAAACATGTGTCTCACATTCTATACAGGGTACAAGAGTTTGTTTTCCAACTGACAGACTATCCTTTTCTCACTTTGACTGTCAACTACTCTCTTTATCAGGATTTTCCATTTTATTTATCATACATTCATTAGTACTACCTGAACTTTCTCCTTTTGTATTTCTTAATCTCTAATCACAACATTGTATATGCTCTTTGTCTTCCCTTTATTATTAATGAATTATGTCATATATTAAAAGCATGTAGGAAGTATTTTAATTTGAGTGCATTAAATGTTACCAATCAGTATTAGTCAGAAAATATACTTTAAAAATCTTCAGATGTGTAATATTCACATCTAGATTATTTCTCACACCTAGATTATTTCCTGATTTATCTTACATTGTCTTCATTCTTCTGCCTGTCCACCAGTGTTCTTTTTGATCTTTGCTAGCCATTCAGCCCAGAATAGGCTAATAAGAAATGTTGGTTCAACTGACCTGGTGACTTCAATTTGGAAGCAGGAAATTAACATACAGAAGTAATGTGACCAGGTACAAAGAAAAGTAGGAGAATTGGAGGATTAATGTAATTAGCTCACAGATGCAGACGGAAAGTTAAAGCAAACAGAGACAAATTTTTGTGTGGAGAAGAAACTATTCTCCAGGAAGAGGTCATTTATTCTGTTTGGCAGAAAAGGAGACAGAATTCTTTCAGGACACTGATCTAAAATGGTTTGAAACCTGAAAAGTTGTGTGAATAGAGATGCTAAATAGCTGAGTGTTTGCAGAAGTGAGCAAACTATGAACTGGTATAAGTTAACAAAGTGTGAAGCTGGATGAACACAGCAGGCCAAGCAGCATCTTAGAAGTACAAAAGCTGACTTTTCAGGCCTAGACCCTTCAACAGAAAAGGGGGAGGGGGAGAGGTTTCTGAAATAAATGGGGAGAGGGGGAGGCGGATCGAAGATGGATAGAGGAGAAGATAGGGGGAGAGGAGACAGACCAAGTTAAAGGGGCAGGGATGGAGCCAGTAGAGGTGAGTGTAGATGGAGAGATAGGGGGGAGATAGGTCAGTCCAGGGAGGACGGACAGGTCAAGGGGGCGGGATGAGTTTAGTAGGTAGGAAATGGAGGTGCAGCTTGAGATGGGAGGAGGGGATAGGTGAGGGGAAGAGTAGGTTAGGGAGGCAGGGATGAGCTGGGCTGGTTTTGGGATGCAGTGAGGGGAGGGGAGATTTTGAAGTTGTGGAATCTACCAGGCATGTTGATCTTGATGACCATGTTGAGCTTATCTCACGCCATACAACAAGCCAATCTTTTCGACAGGAAGGGACTCAGTATCACTTTCTCGGGAATAATCAGGGATGGGCAATAAACGCTGGCCTCTTCATTGATGGAATAGCTTAGTCCGAGGAGTTGGTGCGGGCGGGGTGGTGTTGAAATGGTTCACGACTGGGAGGTGTAGTTGTTTGTTGCGAACTGAGCGGACACCTCCCAGTCGTGAACCATTTCAATTGCGCCCCCCCCCCCGCAATTCCTCGGACAACATGTCCATTCTGGGCCTCCTGCATTACCACAATGACGCCACCCGAAAGATGCAGGAACAGCATCTCATATCTTGCTTAGGAACCCTGTAGCCCAAGGGTATCAATGTGGACTTCACAAGCTTCAAAATCTCCCCACCCCGATCACATCCCAAAACCAGCTCAGCTAGTCCCCGCCTCCCTAACCATTCCTCCCACCTCAAGCCCCACTCCCATCTCCTACCCACTGACCTCATCCCGCCTCCTTGACCTGTCCGTCCTCCCTACACTGACCTGCCCCCTCCCTAACCCCCACCTGCATTCACCTTCCCTGGCTCTAACACCGCCTCTTTGACCTGTTTGTCTCCTATCACCCTATCTTCTCCTTTATCCATCTTCTATCCGCCTCCCCCTGTCTCCCTATTTATTTCAGAATCCCCTTCCCCTCCCCCATTTCTGAAGAAGGGTCTCGACCCAAGATGTCAAACTTTCCTGCTCCTCTGATGCTGCTTGGCCTGCTGTGTTCGTCCAACTTCACACCATGGGATCTTTGATTAAGTTGGTTCCTTTCCCAAGGCAGTGCAAAGTGTAGATGGAGTCAACAATGGAAGGCTGGTTTGCATGATGTGCTGAGTTAAGTTCATGGCTCTCTGTAGTTTCTTGTGGTTTCGGGAAGAGTAGTTGCCATACCACACTGTGATGCATCCAGATAGGACATGCAGATATGGTGCATTTATAAAAATTGGTAGGAGTTTTTGTGGATATGCTGAATTTTCTTAGCCTCCAGAGGAAGTAGAAAAGTTGTTGTGCTTTCTTGATTGTGGCATCAACATGGGTGAACCAGAACAGATTGTGGTGGTTATCACTCCCAGGAACTTGACACTCTTGACCACCTCCACCTCAGCAACATTGACACCAACAGGGGTGTGCCCTCCACTCCGCTTTCCGAAGTCAATGACCAGCTCCTTTGTTTTTCTGACGTTGATGGAGAGATTTTATGCATACCTGTCAGAAAGATAGCGTGAAAGGCATCAATGGTTCCCACACCAACCGTTGGAGATACTGCTGGTTATGTCCTCTAGTCAGAAAAAGAATTCATGGATCTGTCATTTGTTGAGTTCTGAGGAAGGGTCACTGGACCCGAAACATTAACTCTGTTTTCTCCTCCACAGATGCTGCCTGACCTGCTGAGCTTTTCCTGAAACTTTATTTTTGCTCTGTCATTTGTCTAACTTGTCATGCCCTTAGTCACTTTCCTTTAATACCATTTATTTTTATTACATCAACAAGGCTCCTAAGGGTCACCTTGGAGATACAGGAAGCTAGTGGTTAGGATGCTGAACCAGAAACCTAAAATCCAATAACTAGTAATTTGTGGTTACCCCAGAAATTACCCTAAAAGCTCGCAGAGTATCATACAAATCTAAATGGTTCACTAATGATTTCAAAGAAGTCAAACTGTCACTCTAACTAGTCTGTCATACTTGGGACTCTGGCCATATACTATGCAGTTGATGATTGTCAGTGTTTCATCCATCCCAAGAATAACATTTTTAAAAATGTACCCAACTCCTTTATGTGTGCAACATCCATATGCACAACATTCACTACATTTACTTTAATAAAACACATCCATTAATTATCTGCAAAATTTGGAAAAAGATTACCATTAGACGTGAAATAATATGCTAAGAAGGCAAACTTTGATCTTAAGTCCGCATGGACTGTAATTTGTAATCTTTCAAACTGACAGCTATTAACATGAAGTCAATGATCTCAAATGACTACGAACAACAGAAGAATACAATAACAAAGGTATTGATGGTGATCATCATTCAAATTTATTAAATGCATTACTGCGAAGAGAATCAAACCCAGAAAGTGGCCTGTCAAGGTAGCAATGCAAAGTTAGGAGTTATATGGTTTCCTTTCTTAGAATCAAACATGAAAACTTTCAGATATTGGAAAATACAATGTATTCATTATTTTGTGTCATTACCTTCATTAGTTTAGCCCAGAATGATGACTTGATTCATATTCATGACAAACCTAAATTTATGAAGTCTGAAGTCAAGGATAAGTTTAGTTTGTTGCTCTGGTTCTCTGTCCTGGCATGTCAACACCATGTACTGCCAGAACTGTGATTTGTTGAGAATGAAAATATTATGAGGGTACAAAAAGGACTACAAGTTGTCCATATATTATGATAATTAGGAATGATTTAAAATGCTTGTTGCTACAAGGATCCTGTGCTTGTCTTGGAGTGGCAACAAGCATTATAGAATCCCTACAATGTGGAAACAGGCCCTTTGGTCCAATAAGTCTACACCAAACCTCAGAGCATCCCACCCAGACCCATCCCCCATAATCCACACATCTCTATGGGCAATTTAGCAGAGCCAATCCACCTAAACTGCACATCTTTGGACTGTGGAGCACCTGGAGGAAACCTGTGTAGGCACGGGGAGAACATGCAAACTCCACATAGACAGTCATCCAAGGCTGGAATTGAACCTGGGTCCCTGATGCTGTAAGGCAGCAGTGCTAACCGCTGAGCCACCATGCTGCCTCAATTATCTATTGATATTAATGGCCAATGGAAAGCAATTATTGATCATTCAATCAGGAGACTAGAGTCTTGACTTATTAGCTATTTGGGTTAGCTGTTTAAATGTTTAAATTTTAACTTATCACAAGTGTTTTGGTTATATAGTACGAATGAATTTTGTTATATGAACAGCATTGTATTGTTTTGTGAAATTTCATGGAAATTTTCATCCAACCACATTTCCAGACTGATGCAGTAGAGTTTTTTGTGCAATTATAAGAAAAGAATTTTGATTTCCTATTTATCCTACAATGAATAAATTTGAACAGTTTGTATTAATGCCCCTTTCCCAAGAGCTTAACTAGCATCAACATGCATTGTTTTTATTTGTGGGCTCAATCGCACAAACACACTTTAAGTTTGAACTAAGAATGCAGTAGAGAAATGGACTGCATGATTAGTGTTTTCCATTGATCCTTCTTAGCCATTTATTTAGATTTGTACTGCTGATAAAACTTTCACGTGAATACTGTGGCTACAAAAACATGCCAGAGACTGGAATTATGCAGGAAGTAACTCGCCTCCACTCTCTCCAAAGTCTGTCCACTATCTACAGGATACAGGACAGGTGTGTGACTGATCACTGAAACAAAAACAGAAATTGCTGGAGATACTCAGTAGGTCTGGCAGCATCTGTAGAGTGTAAACAGAGCTGACATCCTTCACTTCTGAAGAAGGATCACTGGAATCAAACTATTGACTCTGCTTTTCTCCACAGATGCTGCCAGAGCAACTAACTTTCACAAGCAATTTCTGTTTTAGTTTCAGATTTCCAACATTCTTGGTTCTTTGTTTTACTCTAGTGTGATGGGATACTTTCCGCTTAGGGACAAAGATGGCTGTAACAATTCTCAAGGATCTCAACGTCATCTAGGACACAGGAGCCCACTTGATCAGCACCCCATCTTCTACCTTAAACATTTACTCCCTCTACTGCTGGTGCTCAGTGACAGTAGTCTGCACTGGATGCATTACAACAGCTCACCAGGTTTTCTTTTGACAGCACCTACCAAACCGGCAACCACTAACATGTAGGAGCAGGTACATAGGAAAACTACCACCTGTAAATTCTCCTCCAAGCCACACACCAACCTGACTTACATTAACTGATGATCAGTGGCAAAAGTTTATTCATGACTTGCTGTCCATAAAACAAAGGGGGGATATCCTGCCATTTGACTGTACATGTTGCCATCAAGCATTTCCTGCTACTCTCAGGACTCCCATCCTTTTGTAAAAAGCCTGCTTTTTGAGTCTACCTGTTTGAGAGTAGTGCTGGATATCAGCAACATCTTGTAGTTACATAAGGAGATAGCTCACGTTCACTGTTCCAAGAGAAATAACTACATTTCATTGCCTTTTGCTAGAGATTAGCAAGGAAGGGCTAGCAAGTGGCTTTGCTGGGACTTCAGACATCCCCATGATGCAGGACTCCATTGACTGCAGACACTTCATCTTGTTTGATTTGTGACCATCGACAGTACATCTTGTAGGTCAAAATTCAGTATCCTAGCAGCAACCCTTGAGCTGAGATGACTGATCTCCAACAAACACAACTATCTTCCTTTATTGTCTATATGATTCCGACCCAGCAGAGAGCTTTCCCTCTAATTCTCAGTGACTGTAGTTTTGTGTAAGTCTCTGATTCCACACTTAGTCAAATGTGACCTTGATGTCAAGGGTTGTCACTCCTATCTTACTTCTGAGACTCAGCTATTTTGGCAAGATTTGAACTAAGGTTGTATTGAGGTAAGAAGCTAAGTGGCTCTGACAGAACCTAAAGTGAGCAACTTCAATTCTCCAATCATCAGTAGAATCACACACCTTGCCTTGTCTTTGTCACTGATCATCACATTATCCTCTTGGCCACAATACAAAAAAAAAGCCAGCACAAAATAAACATTGTGAAAAAAATTCATAAACAACATCATGCCATGCTGCAGAAACTAATCAATCTTGTACACTTTCTTGTTGTTTATTCCTTGTGTTCTTATGCAGTGTTACCCCAATGGGAGCACTGTAGCTGGTAGAAGACTGCTTGCTTTCAGTGGAGGGTCTCAGACCTTAAGCAGCTCTGTTAGATCTTCATTCAAACTTCACTATCACAGCATAGCCAGCCCTGACAGCAGCTGCCTGACTCTAAGGTAACAAGGACATCGGTGGATTAGCAAAGACAGGAAGATAAATGATGTTAACACGATAGAGGACGGTAAGTTTGTGTTTGCAATAATCACCTGGGGCATTGCCTCAGCAATCCTTCTGATCTGTTGGTGGGAGGACTGCTGGACCGCTGCAGTACTTTGCATCCCCTTTGAGCGCTTAGCTTGCTACTGTCATGGTTATGGATAAGAGTTTGCAGGGGTTTGGTGTGAGATGAAAATTGCCTGGAAGCTGGATATTGGTCATTAGAAATTGGATCATGTTTAAGTTACACATATACTGATTAGCCACAACTTCCACGTTAGAATGGATGGGCTCCTAGATGAATGCAAAGTCCTGTGCGAAACTGCATCCTCTGATGCGATTGAATGCAGGTTAACTGCACGTCTGCAATGGGACAAGCATTTTTGTAGACAGAAATTAGACTACGTTATATTCTTTGAGACTCACATCTCCACTACTCATAACAAAATAATAACTTTAACCAGATTGGTGGTATAGGCAATTATATGTAAGTGTCAGACTATGTCAGCTTCAGTATTAAGCACAAGTCAGCCAGGTTTCTTCACTACATAGTGAACAACTTTTTATTTACTTGTGTTACCAAGAAAAACTGAAACAACGATGTAAAGATTATTGAAATTTTGCAAATTACAATTATATAAAAAAGTACCATCTGTTTAAAAAAAACTAGCACACCCACACCTAACATGAAAATCTAAGAAGAAAAACAAAACTTTGCAGTTTTAACTTCAGAGCGTTTTGATCAAATAATTGTTAAACTCCGATGGACAGTGTAGTTAAGAGGGCATCTAATATGCTTGCCTTCATTGCTTAGACCATTGAGTACAGGAGTTGGGATGTCATGTTGAGGTAGTGTAGATTGTTGTTAAGGCCTTTTTCAGAGTACTGAGTACAATTCAGTCATCTTGTTGTAGGAAGTATATTGTTAAATTGGAGAGGGTTCAATAAAAGATTTACTAGGATGTTGCCAGGACTGGATGGTTTGTGTAAAAGAGATTGGATAGGCTGGGACTTTTTTACTGGAGTGTAGGAGGTTGAGAGGTGACCTCAGAGGTTTATAAAAGCATGAAGGTCTAAGATAAATAGCAGAGGTCTTTTCCCTAGGGTGGGGGAGTTCAAAACTAGAAGGTGTTGGCATAGTGTGAGAGGGGAGAAATTTTGAAAGGGACCTGAGGGGCAACGTTTTCACACAGAGGGTGGTTAGTTTTTGGAATGAACTGCCAGAGGAAGTGGTAGATGTAGGTCCGACTAAGACATTTAGACGGGTACATGATTTGGCAAGGTTTGGACGGATATGGGCCAAACGCAGGCAAGTGAGAGTACTTTAGTTTTGGAAATTTGATCCGTGTGGACAAGTTGGATTGAAGGGTCTGTTTCCATGCTGTCTGGCTCTGTGACTATGACTCTTGAAAAAGGGATAAGTCACTGATTGTCCCAAATAATGCTCTGATTCTGCAGAAGTTATTCTGCAGTCATGATCTCTTGGCACCGGGGTGTCTTCCTGGAACCATCCACCCAATACTGGGCGATGTGACCTGTGTCTGAACATCCTTCAGACTGTATGACTCAATCCAAGCTCCCTATTCCTTGCAGTTCCAACATTGCTGTTGTTGTGGTCGATTCCTTTTCCTTAGCAAAGCATCCTTTATTTAAAAGTTCAAGATATATTTCTATGGGTCCATAAATCACCATCATCCTTGATCTCCTTGCCAGTCAAGAATCCATCTATCTTTGTCTTAAATGACTCAATGACTTGGCCTCCACAGTCCTCTGTGGCAATGAGTTTCACAGATTCACCACCCTGAAGAAATTCCCCCTTATCCCACTTCTAAAAGGGTCAACCCTTCACACTGAGGCAGTGCTATTCCACTAATGGAAACATCTCCACTTTTGCTCTATCCAGTCCTCTGAGTAGTCTGGAAGTTTCAATCAGATCGCAACTTATCCTTCTAAACCCAGAGTCCTCAACTACTCATCAAATGACAAGCTCTTCATTCCTGGGATCATTATTGTAAACCTTCTCTGGGTCCCCTCCAACACCAGCACACCCTTCCTTAGATACGCGCCCAAAACTGCTCACAACACTCAATGTGGTCTGACCAGAACCTTACACAGCCTCAGAAGTACATCTCTGCTGTTGTATTCTAGCCCTCTTGAAAGGAGTATAAACATTGCATTTGCCTTCCTAACTGCCAAATGAACCTGCATACTTGAGAGAATTCTGAACCAGGACTCTCAAGTCCCTTTGCGCATCAGATTTCCAATGCCTCTCCCCACTTAGAAAATAACCTGTGCCCCTATTCTTACTATGAAATGTGAATCCGCACACTTTTCCCAAATGTTATTCCATCTGTCACTTCTTTACCCCACTCCTAGTCTGCCCAAGTCCTTCTACAGCCTCCCCACTTCCTCAACATTACCTGCCCCTGCATCTTTCTTTGAGCCATCTGCAAACTTAGTAACAATGCCCTCTGTTCTTTTGTCCAGATAGTTAATGTATAACATGAATAGGTGTGGACCCTCTGAACCCCCCCCAAAAAGCATCTCATAGACATTCCACAAGTCCCTTTTCTTGAGATCTGCTGTCAACCTGATTTTCCCAGTCCACTTGCATATTGAAGTGCCCCATGATTATCGTAACTGTACCTTTCTTACATGTCTTTTCTATTCTATGCTATTCCTGATTTACAACTACATTTCTGTTTTCTCCCCCTTCTCAGATGGCTCCCTGTACTACAGTCCTATGGTCATCATCTCTACAGATCCCTCTGTCCTTTACACAGGGAGCAAGAATCTCAAACCTGTTAAGACAAGCTCAAAGGCTGAAGCTCCTTCAGCACTACCTTCTGGATCCTTCTACCCACCTCACTGGTAGTCACACCATTCAGCCACACATTATGCAGTTACAACACATCACCTGGCCCTGCATCTGTACTACAGTCTATTACAACAATTTGATGATGTCCAAATGATCCCAAAATCCAAGCCTGAGGACCACCTCTTTTTTTTTGAGCGCAGACAGAGATAAAAGTGACTCGCCTTGACAGCAAGGCTGCATTTACCAAGAGTGACATCAAGGAGCCCCAGCAAAACTGGAATCAATAGGAATTGGGTGAAAACTCTCTGCTGATTGGAGTCATACCTGGTACAAAAGAAGATGGTTGTGGTTGTTAGAGGTCAGTCATCTCAGGTCCAGGATATTTCTGCAGGAGTTCCTCAGGACAGTGTCCTAAATCCAACCATTTTCACCTGTTTTATCTATAACCTTCCCTTCATCATAAAATCAGAAGTGTGGATGTTTGTTAATGATTGCACAATGTTCGACAGCATCTGTAACTGCTCAGATACCAAAATAGTCCATGTCCAAATGCAGTCAGACCATGACAGTATCTTTGTTGGGCAGACAAGCAGCCAGTAACTTTGCATCATACAAATACTGGGCCATGATGAATCCAATCATTGCCATTCAATGGGGGTCTCCATTGATCAAAAGCTGAGCTGGACTAGCCATTTAAATACTATGATTAGAACAGGCAATCAGAGGTTAGGAATCTTAAATTAACTGACTCACCTCCTGACTCCCAAAGTGTGTAAACCATCTACAGGATACAAATCAGGTGTGTGATGGAATATTCCCCACTTGTCTGGTTGAGTGCAGCTCCAACAACACCTAAGAAGCTTGACACCATCCAGGACAAAGTAGCCCGCTGGATTAGCACCACATCCAGAAACATTTATTCCCACCACCATTGATCCTCAGTTGCAATATTGTATATCATCTACGGGATGCACTGCAGCAATCCACAAAAGCTTCTTAGATAGGACCTTCCGAACCCACTACCATCTAGAAGGACAAGGACAGCAGATATGTGGGAACGCCATGTCCTGCAAGTTCCCCTCCAAGCTAATCACTATCCAGGCTGGGAAATATATTGCTATCCCTTAAGTACTGCTGAGCCAAAAGCGTGGAACACCCTCCATAATGGCATTATGGCAGCTCACTCCCATCTTCTTAAGGGCAACCACGATAGGCAATAAATGCACATCCAGCCTGTGAAGCCCAATCCCATGAACGCAAATGAACTGAAAGACAATGAATGTAATGGGCTAAGGCGCCCACAAGTAGGCAGGTTTGAATTCTATGGATATTCCTGGATATTTTACATTACAGCATTCTAACTTCCACATCTTTATTTTTGATGGTTTGGAAAATGAAAAATTATTTATTTCCCTGTTTAATGTATAACTCCTGAAGAATAGTCAGAATAGGCTTCTTGTGAATTGGCAGCTGTTTTACAAGTGGGAGCCAAACAGTAATATTTCTTATTCAATATTGTTCACATACTTTACTCTAGACTTTATAAATATTTTGTGTTCTGTGGACACTGCACAGCTCAGATAGTACTTTGTTAAAGGTTATTTAGTAAGACAGTGACTAAACATGCTGGAAAAATACTAAGACTGTTAGATCACTTGATTAATCAGGGGATTTCTTCTAAACACAAATCAAAATGTAAACAAACATAAATGCTGTCTTGGACTATTCATTTAAATATATCAATAACTCTGTTATTCTCTTTAGACACAGTGATCTTCGAAGCCAGTAACAGAAATGATTTTCTTTATTAGATTAACATGGAAAGACTTTTGCCCATTAAGTTGATTCAGGGAAGTCTGCCAAGTTAAATTTGTTGAATTTATTATGAAATGTTCTAATATAGACACCTCAAGAAGTGGTTCACACCATCGCTACCCTTTTTAAATGTGTAAAATGAAAACTTCAAATCTTCTTACCAAATACTCTTGACAATGATGTCATGTTAATACTGTTATGGTATCACTTTTTTTAATTGTTTCACCATATATCAAGGAAAGAAGTTGTATTAACTCATTTCCTTCTTTAGTCACAGATTTGGTAAATATTTTTGTAATATTTTAGTACTTATGCAGTGCCAGTTAAAATACAATTTTAATTGCCCTCATGCTCTAACTAAACTAAAGTCACTGCAGCAGAATGTGTTGACACTGCCAAGCAAATTCACCATATAACCTGATAATAAACCCATTAAGAACTGGCAGGCAAAAGCATAGAAAAGTTTCTCTTTGAGGGTGCTTATAGTGCAGTGTTGGTGTCCCTACTCTGAGCCAGGAGGCCCAGGATCAAGTCCCACCTGCCCCAGGGGTATGTCATAACCTCCCTGAACAGGTTGATTAGAAAATATCTAGACATATTTCTCCAAACAAAAAAAAACCTCAGCACTGGTGTCCTGTGTCTTCACAGGCTGCTGGCTACCCAGAGGTTGGCAACCACTGAGTCTGTTGGTCAAAACCCATTCCTTGGGTCATCCAGCAGTGAGAAGGTAAGTCGTTTTTATACTCTTCTGTGTTGGGGATGTAGAGAGAGGTGTTAAGGGGGTCAGAAGCTGGGGCCTTTGGGATGACCCTAACTGGGGGCAATTGACTTCAAAGTAGGGAAACTAACCACCTTTCCCAGCCTCCAGGTAGACAGGTGATCAGGGCAGAGATAATGGGAACTGCAGATGCTGGAGAATTCCAAGATAATAAAATGTGAGGCTGGATGAACACAGCAGGCCAAGCAGCATCTCAGGAGCACAAAAGCTGACGTTTCGGGCCTAGACCCTTCATCAGAGGTGATCAGGGCAGTTGTGATTTCAGGCCATTAAGTGAACTTTAATTGATCACTCGAGGGTCTTTATCAGTGGCTGATCAACAAAGTCACCCATGAACCTTCTTGTCCAGAGCTTAATTAATAGGATTGTGAAAAGGGGATGAATTTCTCTCTAGGGCCAACTCATCCCATTATTTTCACTTCTGATCACCCCACTCACCATCTCAGTAATGAAATTATGGATGAAGCACAGTACAAAAATCAAATTCATTAAAACACCAATAATATCATTTCAAATTGTACAATACATTGTAATCAATTTTTAAAAATGAAAGAGCAAGTTTTTTTTTGCTTCTGTTTACTTGATGCACATTGTAATCAGCTGCATTATTTCTACAATTTAAACAAAGATAATATACAATGCATTACTTTAACCTTTGGTATACTGGATTTAAACATCATAGTCACGTAGGTAAGTGATGATGTAATGTTGGCAAAAGTTTATTTTTCACTGGTGAATATATAAACAACTGATTACTTGTTGGCAGTTGAATTGGATAGTCCCTAAAACAGACAAACAAATCAGAAAGAATGCTAAATGTAAACATTGGACCTTCAATGAATGCGAATTTAGTAGATTGAAGGAAGGAGGTGCTTCTTTCTGCTTCCAGTGCTAACAGTGGTTCATGTTACATGTAAATATTTAATTTAATTTATCCAAAACTCAAACTACCTCTATTAATTGGTAAAATAAATTTAAAGTATCAGTATTGCTACAAAAAGACTAAACACTTCTTCCTGCACTCATCAGGATAATTTGCATGCAATGCCAAGGGAAAGTAATGAAAACAACAACAGTTTTGCTGGACGAAAGGGGTTGAATAATTGGCAAGTGAATGCTAATCGAGATGTTAATTATGACTGACAGTTAACTGCCAAGCCTTGTTTAAATCTTAAACAAGGCATTTAGACTCTCATTGGTCAGCGTTGAGGCCTGAGAAATGAACAAAAGAATACCTGTCACTTATTTTGTTGCATTAAACAGGTGCAATGTATATTTTTCTGAAGAAGGGCCTAGGCCCGAAAGGTCAGCCTTCCTGCTCCTCTGATGCTGCTTGGCCTGCTGCGTTCATCCAGTTCTACAACTTGTTATCTTATATACAGTATATTTACATTTTCTTTCAATCTACAAAAGACACTGTATTAATACATTTAGCTTCAATTGCACTCAGATGTTCCAATGCTATGAGCCCAATTCACGATCTTAAATTGGTTTTGTGAAGAATTATGCTGACTACCAGAATTACGTCGTGAGTGTTGTCCAATTAAAAATCACAAGTAATGTTGAACACTCTGTTATGAGTTTTGTAAGCAGTATGGTTCAGTTTGGCCAGTACTTGATGCAAACAGCAGGAGTGGTACGCTGTAGGTATGATCAGTGGTTTACATGCTTGGCATCACACCAGCACTCAAATTCATATACCTTATTACTCATTTGTGCAATAGACAGAATGTATTTTTAGCTTAATGACAGGATCCCGTTAGTGTTTTGTAGCAGCATGAAAACATTAGTTTCATCTGTTGCACACACTTTTGAAATGCCTTATAGAGTAATTTGAGGTAGACTGGGCACCTTTCAGGACCAATAGTAATGGCCTTAGGTCTGTTGATGATTTTGCACAATATACACCCCGTAGGATGGCATGGTTGTGCACTACTTCAGCATCAAACTTGCACAGTAAACAAATGCTTGACAAATGTTTTCTTCACACCATATGTAAACAGTCCAACCAAGAAAGAGGTTATACTGGACCGGTTTTGGGAAATGAGCCTGGCCAGATGAGTGAAGTTTCGTTGGGGGAGCATTTCAGGACCAATGACCAAATACTGTGTGTTTTAAGCTACCAATGGTTAAGGATATCAGCAGTCCTCAGATGAAGGTGTTAAACTGGGGGGAAGATGAACTACAACAATATTGGACGGGAACTGGAAAAATTTGATTGAAGGCAGTTGTTTAAGAGTAAATCCCCATTGAACATGTGGAAGTATTTCAAACAGCAGTTGATAAGAGTTCAGGCATGTTCCTGTGAGAATGAAGAATTAGTTACATGAACTCTGGATGATCAGGGATGCTATGACCTTGGTCAAAAAAAAAGGAAGCATGTGTAAGGTCTAGGATGGTGGAAACTGACAAAGACCTTTTGAAGTATGTAGGACAGTAGGAAGGAACTTAAGCCAGTAATTAGGAGGGCTAAAAGGCATTATGAAAAGTCATTAGCAAACAGGATTAAGGAGAATCCCAAGGCTTTTTGTACATACATGAAAAGCAAGAAAGTAGCCAGGGAAAGGGTTGCTCCACTCAAGGACAAAGGGCAGAGTCTATGTGTGGAGCTGGAAGAGGTAGGTGAGATCCTAAACAAATACCTTGTGTCATTATTAACCAAAGAGAAGGAATTGGTGGAGGATGAACTTAGGGAAGGGAGTGTCGATTTTTCTCAGCCAAGTTGCGATTTAAAAGGAAGCGATGTTGTGCATCTTGAAAAGTATTAAAGTGGATAAGTCCCCGGGTCCTGGTGGGATCAATCTCAGAATGCTGAGGGAGGCAAGGGAACAAACTACCGGAGCATTGACAGGCATCTTTGTATGTTCTTTGGCCACAGGTGAAGTCCCAGAGGACTGGAGAATAGCCAATGTTATCCCATTGTTTAAGAAGGGTGGCAGAGATTATCCAGGAAATTACAGGCCTGTGAGCCTCACGTCAGTGGTAGGTAAATTATTGGAAAAGATTCACAGGAATAAGATCTATATACACTTAGAAGCAAATGGATAATATGGTTTTGTGTGGGGGAGGTCATACCTCACTAACTTGATTGAGTTTTTTTGAGGAGGTGACAAAGATGTTTGAGGGAAAACCATTGATGTTGTCTACATTGTCAAAAGCTTTGCTGAAGTCAGTGTCCCTCATGGCAGACTGGTACAAGAGGTGAAGTTACATGGTATCATGAGCAAGCCAGCAAGATGGATACAGAACTGGCTTATAGTCATCAAAGACAAAGGTTACCAGTGGAAGAATGCTTTTCAGAATGGAAGGTTGTGACTAGTGATATTCCACAGGGATTAATGCTGGGACCTCTGCTCTTCATGATCTACATAAATGATTTGGAGGAAAATTTGTTTGGTCTACTTAGTAAGTTTGTGGATGCTACCAAGGTTGGTGGAGTTGTGGATAGTGAGGAGGATTGTCAGAAGATACAGCTGGATATAGATCATCTGGGGGCATGGGCAGAAAAATGGCAAAATGCCAAAAATGGAGTTTAATCTGGACAAATTGAGGTGATGCATTTTGGAAGGTAAAGCGCATTGAAAAATTATACAGTGAATGGCAGAACATTTAGGAGTATTGATATGCAAAGGAATCTGGGTATGCAGGTCCATATATCATTGAAAGCGGCAGCACAGGTGTATAAGGTAGTAAAAAAGCCTATGGCATACTTTACTTCATTGGAAGGGGCATTAAGCAGAAGGCTAAGCAAGTTATGCTACAACTTTGTAGAACTTAGTTAGGCTGCACTTGGAATACTGTGAACAACTCTGGTTACCACATTACCAGAAGGATGTGGATGCTTTGGAGAGAGTACAGAAAGGGTTTATCAGAATGTTGCCCAGTATGAGAGATTTTAGCTATGTAGAAAGGTTGGATAAATTGGGATTGTTTTCAATGGAATGCAGGAGGTTGAGGGGCAACCTTGTAGAAGTTTATAAGATTGTAAATGGCATGGTTAGAGTGGAAAGTATGAGGCTTTTTCCTGCATGGAGCAGTCAGTTAATAGGGGACACAGGTTCAAGGTGCAGGGGAGGGGCAGTAGTTTAAAGGAGATGTGTAAAACAAGGTTTTCACACTAAGGATGGTAAGTGCCTGGAACCTGCTTGGAACATGGAAGCAAACACAATAGAAGCATTCAAGAAACACCTGGACAAATACATGAATAGGAAGGGAATAGAGAGATACGGATCCTGTAAATGAAGACACTTTTAGTATGGAAGGGCAAAATGTGTTGGCGCATGCTTGGAGGGTCAAAGGGTCTGTTTTGTGCTGTTTTGTTCTTTGTTCTAAATAGTTAAAGTTTTAGCAAAGATTTGTAGCTCAGGTTGTGGGTGAAGTTGTTGACATGCTCGCCGAGCTGGCTTGTTCTTGTTCAGAAGTTTCATCACCATGCTAGGTGATATCATCAGTGGAGCCTCCAATTAAGCAGTGTTATTCTACTTAGCTTGGAATTTATACGGTCTGGTCCGTTATGGTGAGTAGTCTCATTTCCGATTTTGATCTCAATGGGTTTGTGAATAGCTTCTTCGGAAGCCTCACTGATGATGTCGCCTAACATGGTGACAAAATGTCTGAATGAGAACAAACCAAATCGATGAGCAAGTCAATAAACTCACTTGTTTTAGATGCATTTGGCCTTATTTATAAAGTTATCAGTGAGGTCAATGTCAACTGTCAAAATCCCAGAAAATATACTAACAAATGAAGGCAAGTTTGTGGTACACAGCCAACGAGAAACTGTTGGCCAATTTCTCAAATAAACCTGATGCTGAAACCGAACCATTAGCTCTGAAAAGTGCCAAGTCCACCTCAGATTATGCTGAAATATTATTGCAAAGGTTTGAGAAACAGGTGCAGCAAACTGTTTCAGGCTGCTTTTGTGCAGTAACAATACAAGTGGCATTCATCATGAACAGGATGCTGCCGTCAAGCCAATCAACGTTTGGCCTGTCACACAATGAGTAATGTGGTATGTGAATTTTTAATGTCAGTGTGATGCCAAGTAGCCTTTTAGGTTTGAAATTTTGAAATAGTTGTGGGCCAAAATCCATCCTCTTGCCTGCACCACTGAAATTGCCAGCAATGGGAAGGGGTCTAAAATCTTGTACTTATGTCTAAATACTGTAAGGTCTGTCAACATGATTTAGCCCAATGCAGAGATGTGAGTTTTCAGTTTCCATCTCTACAGGTGCTGTTGTATCTATTGTGTATTGCCAGCATTCTGTTTTATTTCAATTTGCAGCACCTGAAGTGTTTTGTGTTTCGTGAAAACTGTGGCTTAGCTGCACTCATTGTTTCCATTATCGACGCGTATTGTGGCACAAATCTTAATCCTATAACTTCCAAAATCAGTAACCAGGAAGTGATTCAGCAGTCGTTTACCTCCACAAGATTGGTCACTGTCAGAGAAATAGTGCTATGTTTCTGAAGTGATCGTTTCCCTGGATTAGGTATATTTGAGTAAGGTATTATTAAACTCCCATCTTTAGTTTCTCTTGACATAAATTGGGAACAGTGGTTGTTCGTGGCATGTCCTCTGAAATTATAATTTCCTATTGTTGACTATATTAACAGACACATATACTTTTGTGTTCTAGTTACAAAATTGTCACTTCTTATTTATACATCATGACAGACAAAACAACATCATTTAGTTGAAAGGCAGTGTATTGCAGTTGCTTAAAACAGACTGTGTGTGTTTCTAATTTTTCTCATTCTGCTTAAAGGTCACAGCCCTGAATGTGAACTTGGTTTCTCTCCACAAACATTGCCATAATCTGCTGGATAATTCCAAGTTTTTTTTGTTCTTATTGAACATTTCTTAGTTTCTCTTGCTTCACTTGCAGTCTCTTTAAGTCAGCTTGCCTTCTTGTCCTAAACATGTCCAGCATCTCCCTGTTCACCTTTGTCACCAGATCTGTGCCAAAGGACATATTACCAGACTGAAGTATTACTGTGGAATATTGTGTTAGTTCGATGGTTTTTGGAATAAGTTTCTCTGAAGGTACATATGCATTGCAGATACTGCCCTGAGGCCTATTTCCATTATTTGGTTTCTGATTAACTGGAACAATAATTATCCTTCCAGGAACTCTGCACTGATGTAGAAACATGCCTGAATAGCACTCTCTCCTAACAACAGCTAAATATTTAAATGTGTACAGAGAAACATCATTCTCACCTGTTGCTCATCTGAGTTAAAACAAACATAGACTTTGTTCAAGGCATTGTAAATGGTGCAAAGCACCAAATAAAGTACCTTTTGATTATGGTCACTGTTGCAAAATAGGAAACACAAGTCAACTTGAGTACAGTAAGTTCATTGAAAAAAATGAGATAAATGAACAGATAATGTGTTGTTGGTTCTTTTTATATTTAAATCAAATATTTTTAAAATGCTTGGTGAATGCAGCATACTTTTCTGAATACTTTCTATACTCTCTGTAAAACCATGCTAAATTCATGTGTCACACAGTCACATACCTAAATGATTCCAGTCAGTTTTATTATAATTTGTTTAGGAGTCATACGTCTAATGACTGATGTATACTTAAAGTTTACTGTTAGTGTAATATGAAATTATTTCACAGTGGCGTCAATCATAAAGGGTACTCAACAGATGATTTTAATGCATCAGTTATTGCACTAGGTTGTGGCCTGTTCAGGCTTTCATTAACTTATTTTGTCCGAATAAGTACAATATACTTGCTTTTAGATTGTCTCGCTTAAAGTAGCTTCAAAAGAAATTCTGTGGTGTTGTCTTTAACAAAGGCTTCCAGCTTTTGGATGTGAATCTGAATGCAGTCTTTACTGATGGGCAAATGACCCTCTCTGCTAGCTGGAACAATCCAAATAAGTTTTGGGCAGTTTCTACCCTATTGTCCTGGATTCTGGCTAATAGCGTGGAATATTTTTGACTTATCATTATTTATGCTCTCATTCAGATCTGAAATTTCTCTGAACATTAGAAAGAAAAGTGAATTTATTAAGTTAAATTATAATTGTTGTCACAGACTTTAAACTTGCTTTAATTTTGTGTATACAGTTTTCAGTTTGATCTGTTCATGTTTCCAATAGACAATATGTTCAAAATGAAGTATCCTTTGAAATATTTGTTAAAACTCAGCGCTGAAGAGTCCAAGCAGAATGTTACATGTTGGCAATGGCAACTACTAGGCAGCAGTACACAAATATGATTAAGGGATGAACTTCAACATACATGCATTGCCTTGGCAATGCAGCGCAGAGGGTATATTTTTGGAAACCATTTTAATGCCAGCTTTCTGAGCTCAGAATGCTGTCAGTGATAGTTTGAATCCTGTGTTCACAAAGTGGTTTGACTGAAAGTTAGGGAGAGGGCCTTGATTAAAAATAAGAAGTAAAAGGGTAACTATTTATAAATGGTATACAGGTACAAATTTGGAAATGTGTTAAATCTTCAGCTATAGGCAATACAAAGGTTACTTTCTAAAGGTAAAGTACTCAGCACAGAAAAGTGTTCAGAATATTTATCTAAACATGATGCAAGTATCTTCTAAAATGTCCAAGAATAGGAGTAGAATACATGAATGAAGAACTGACCACTTTTTATTATTGCCATACAACCCCAAAACTATGTATGATAACATACAAAAGTAACAATAACCGTCTCCATAAACTTCAAATAAAACACTTCCCATGCACAGGATTCAAAATATCACTGGCTTTCTTTATTGTAAACAGGTTGTTGCTTGAGCAACAACAAGTCAAATACTCGTGACTCTGTTCGTTAATATTGAAAGGTTGCTTAGATAATACGAAAAAGTCGACTACTCACATCTGTTACTATAAACTGTAATTTTGGTACCTAGGTGTAATAGTTCTTGGTCTTACAGGCTATAATTGTTGGTTGATGTTGCTAATGGTATCTGCAGCTTAAATGATCAGAACTATTGCAAAAGTGCCAGGATGAGCAATTACATTTGAGCAAATGTATGTGGTTCATCTTGGTATCAGTAAGGTGCATAAATGTCACAAGGTGTTCCTAAGAATTCTACTAATCCTGCCAATGGCACAGGATTTCTGATGCTAAAGACTTAACTGTAGTTCTGTAGAAACTCTACACATCTGTTGGAAGTACATGTAGATCTATTCGTCTATTTAGGACAGTGAGTTTCAATTTCTATACTTATAAGTACATTGGAATCCCCGTAACATGAGCTATCGCATAGAAATTCGCTGTGTGCCCTCTGGACTGTTGGCCCTTAACCACTAAAATTTAACAATTAGTGCAAAATATGTTTTGATTGAATATACTGTTTGTGGAAGATCTGCTGCTTCTCTGACAATGTAGAAATTACTGGTCAACTTAACTTACTCCATCCTTTCCCAGTTACCTCCAGCACTTGGTCTGTAAGTGTTTCTTTTTGCCCTCAGCTCTCAACTCCTTCTCTGATTGTTCCCACTATTTCTGCTTGCACGCCAATTTGTTCTCTCATCTCCAGGATCAAAATTTTACAATGAAAATAAAACCTGCAACTTTTGAAGGTTCATATGCTTTCTCCCTCAGTAGTTGCAGGATACTTGAAGTGAATGTGTTCCAGCTGCTATTTGGGTGCTTATAACAGTGACATATTTCAGGAAAAGCAACAAATTCAATTCACATGGGACCAAAGGATAACTGACAATGTGATAAGGGAGAAATGTGGGAGTGATAAAATATCCTGTGAAACCTGGTGCAAGGACAATAGAGGACAGAATGTTCAAGCTAGGGATCTAGGTGATCAATGATCAGTGCCCCTTCCACGCATCTCAGCCAGTAGGAATCTGAGCTCAGCCTTGGTTGCTGTCATTTTATAAGCATTCAGGAGAGGACAGATAGGGTCAGGTCAAGTCCAAGCCACAGTTACCAGTTTACTCAGTTCAATCCCATCTATACAGGATGGGATAATTTTCTTTCTTTCAGTAATCTGATATTTTTAAAACCGTGCAGGTTGTTAATGGCAGATGTCTTGCAACTTTCGCATGGTCCTCGAAGTTACGATCCCTTGGTGTAAGTAACAAAATAGATTGTCATATCATAAGGCTGTAAAATTACAGTGAGCAGTTAGTAGTATACTACTAACATTTACCAATAGTATGATACAATATCATGATTACATTTATTTAGCTGCTTTTCATGACCTCAGGATGCTTCAAAGACCTTTACTGCAATGCAGTCTCTTGTTGTTGCTGAATCCTTACTTGCTTTGTGATAACATTTCTTCCTGAAAGCATAACCACTAAAAATCATTACCAAAAAAGCCACAGGAAAATTAAAGCAAACAGCAGTGTTTATTTTCACAGAATTTTGAAGATGAATGACTGAAGATTTCAATAATCAACCAGCGAATCAGATACCTTCCAAAAATCTTCTATTCTTTTTGCTTATGGCAATAATTCAGGTGAGCTATCAACTAGTAGACAAAGAAAATTTCATTTGAGGATAACATTAAACAATATTTGTCTCATAGGACAAGTGGCATTACGCAGTTTTTGAGTCGAGAGTTTTTTGTAGAATGTGAACGACAACTGAAACTACAGCACATTTAACTCAAGCAATTGGCCAACATATCCCATATTGCAACAGAAAAAAAATTAAGAAATGTGGTAAATAGGATAGTTCCAAGATTGGTGCTAGACTTAAAATGTAATTAACCTACATCCATTGATTGAAATGCAAGCAACTTTTATACTGCCTGCACATAATAATAATTTCTTTATGCACTTATCAGAAAATGCACTGATCAATGGTTACACATGTCAGAAAGGAGCCAGAAGGAGTCCCCTAAAGCTATACTGCCTAACATTACCTGACATCACTACTGCCTCAGGTCATCAACTGATATTCATATCCACATACTTCTCAACTCGACTATTCCAGTACACCTGATCTGGCAGCATCTGTGAAAAGAAATCAGAGTTTCTGTTTTAGGTCTAGTGGCTCTTCCTTAGTTCTGAGGAAGGGTCACTAGACCCAAAATGTTAACTCTGATTTCCCTCCACAGATGCTGCCGGACCTGCTGAGCTTTTCCAGCAATTTCTCTTTTTCTTTCTGATTTACAGCATCTGTAGTTATGAGTTTTTGTTCCAGTACAGTCCTGGTTGGTCTCCTATTTCAGTTTGTGTAAACGTAACATAACCCAAAACGTCAGCTTTTGTGCTTCTAAGACACTGCTTGGCCTGCTGTGTTCATCCAGCTCCACACTTTGTTATCTCGAATTCTCCAGCATCTGCAGTTCCCATTATCTCATATAACCTAAAACTATGCTGCCCATGTCTTAACTCACAAAAACTTGAACTATACAGAGTCCATGTTAAGTAAAATCTTGATTTTAAAATCCTCAGCCCTGTTTTCAAAGCCATCCAGGACTTTGCCCCTCCCTATCTCTATTACCTCCTCCTGCCCAACAAACTACCAATCATCTCATTTTTGCCTTTTGTCTGTTCTCAATTTTAATTTCTCCATACACAAAACAGAAAGTGCTGGAGAAATTCAGTGATCTATTATATCAGTTGAGAGAAAAGCAGGTTAATCTTTTTGAGTCCAATGACCTTCCACCAGAACTTAACTCTGCTGCCAATGGTGCAGAAATTTTCAGTTGCCTAGGCCCTAAGCCTTGGAATACCCTCACTACTTCTTTCCATCTCTCTATTTTGCTTTCATCTTTTGGGATATCCCTGACATCCACCTCTTTGAGCAAGGTTTTGGTATCTGATGTAATATCTCCTCATGTGACTCACTGTCATACTTAATACAATTTTATAACTTTTTATTTCATTGCATTAAACCCACTATGTAAAGATAACTTGTTACTATTAAAGGATATCTGCACCTGTTAAAGGGGAGGCATATTGTGGATGCTGGAAGTGCCAGGAACCATGCTGAAAGTGAATCTATCCTGGGAAACAGTGAACGATGGCACAATATGTGAGACAGAAGGTTCTGAGATTTTCAGACTCCAAGATGATGGGGCAAACAGAGTGAAGGAGCAATGTTTTATTTCGTGCCTACAGATATGAAGGGACAGATTGCTATTGGAGATCAGTATCAGAAGTCAAGCCCTTAAGATGTGGATGCAGTGTTGCAAGAAGTTCCATACACTTACAAGATTGGTCAACAAAAGTGAATGCATTTTCAACTGCCATATTCCACAGCCTGAAACATTGTCATCCAACCAGACTGCTACCTCCATGGTGCTGTCCACAGCCAGGGCTGACACACATTTCCAGTTGTTTTTGAGAAGCCAACCTTTTTGGGAAAATTCAGCTTGTTGTTTCAGCAGACCAGTGGCCCGTTCTATCACTTTTATAGGGCAGATTTTTTCTGTATTAGATTTAAGCGGCCCACATGTGTGGACTTTACGCTGGAGTCATCAGCATATCAACTCTGAATACCCCTTAGTGCATATGAGCCATCCTTGGTAGTGAAATGCAGCTGGCTCAGAACAAAATCACCTTGTCTACTGCTGGGATATCAGGCACTGACCCTGCATGATTCACTGTCTGTCGCCCTGCAACAGTTAACATGCAGCATCAGTGATGTTTATTAAATCACTGGCCCTATAATGCTAAGAATCCGCTCCTCTATTAAGTTTATAAAGTGTGAAGCTGGATGAACACAGCAAGCCAAGCAGCATCTCAGGAGCACAGAATGCTCCTGAGATGCTGCTTGGCCTGCTGTGTTCATCCAGCTTCACACTTTATTATCTTGGATTTTCCAGCATCTGCAGTTCCCATTATCACTGGTGATACAATTTTAACCTCTATTAAGTTTGCTTTGGTTCCTTTTATTTGTCTTGTAAGAAGGAGAGAGGAGAATATTGGTGATTGTTTGTATTGTTTTTTGATGATGAATCTGCCATACCTGAATAGCTATAGGTATGTGGATAAAGTGAGAGGTCGGTACCTTGTGAGGGTAGGTCGTAGTATCTGGATGGTTGACTGAATCTTGAGTTTCAGAAAATACTTCTGGTTGAGTGATGGGATAATGATCCATTGACAGTGTGAGCAATTGGTGGTGAGGTGGCAGGGAGATATTGTGTGAAGATGCATTCACTGAATTTGGCCATCTACTTGAGGTGATTAGATTTTTTTTGTGGCACTTTTGTCATGTCCTTGTTCAGACTTGGGAATTGATCTTCCTGACCACATGCTCCCAACTCCATTTTGAGCATGGTCCTTTAAGATCTGCTGACTGCAACAAACACTCCTCCTGTCTAAATATATTACTAATGCGTCCAGTGACGTACCTAAGACCCTGGAACATTTTCTTTCTTCTAGTTTTTCACTGTTAATGTACTGCAGAATCATTTTGCCAAGCTCTTCTCTTTTAGAGAAACAGGCTACTTTTGAGTGGAGGAGGCTGTCTGCAACCCATGGTATTAGCACAGTGCTCCTCTATTCCCTGCAGAGTATAGAGGCAACCAACACCACAACAGATGCTTCAGTCCCACACTGCAGTCAAAATACCAAGGTGGAAAATTAATGTCTTGCTTATCTTCATTGGAATCACTGCAAGCAAGTCATGAATCAAGACACCAGTGCCTGGAAATTGGAGTATGCAATTTCTGATTCCTAAAATCAGGAGAGTACAATGTCAGAATGCACACAAAAATATGAACATCATGATCCATTTTCAAAGTTGTGATTCCCCATGTGCACAAGTTCATGGCTGTAGAGGACTCGAGAAATGAATGGTGACTATTAATGCAGGACCTCTACCCCATTCACTTTTCACAATACATGTGGGAAGAATATTATTTGATAGACTCTCGGACAGTAGTATGAAGCTGCCTTCAAAAGTAAGACCTCTTCCAAAAACTAGTTTTCTGTTAGCCTATATGCCACTTGTTACACTTCAAAGTTTATTTTTTTATTTCCAGCAGCATTTAAGGACACCAGTGAGCTTCCTAAATAAAATTTCTTTAATTGAATTACTTCAGAAAAACAGATCAAAGGAAAGGATATCAGATTGCTTCTGAGTTGTTTTGTGTTGGCCCAGCACTACCCACACACCAGCATCTGCCAACTAAAGTAAATATGCTTTGATATTGTCAATGATTAGAGCTCAGATAAAGTCGCTTACTCATGCTCTTAACCATAATGTTGGTTGTTTTCTTGGACTGTTTTAATATGATAACTACTGTCAGCGAAACCAACCTGAATGAAGACATGAGCAACAGCTAAATGTTAACAGAACTTCTCATGATTTTACCAATCATATTTTTAAACCATGGTCCATCCAATTATAGCATATCTAAATATCAGTGATTACGAGGCACTGACTTATAGACCCATGATCATTGCAAATTCAGACATTTAGCACCTATAGCGACACCACGCACTAAAGACTGTTACACTGCATAACTGCAATGGAGGACCAAATTACTGCAGATGCTGGGATCTGTACTGAAAACAAAAAATGATGGTGATTTCAGGGGTCAGGCAGCATCTGCGGGGAGAGAGCAAGCTAACATTTTGGGTATAGATGGCTTTATTCCACCTCACAACAGCATTCCTGAAAACTGGAAGAATCAAATTTCAGACCACAATTGACCTTTTGGCTTTACAGCTATAGAGCATTATGTTTGCAATTATCTTAGAGTTCCTGCTCCAATTCAACCATCAAACATACCGTTACCTGATTCTTGGATCTCCTTTCTCCTGGTTCTGCCTTCCCCATCTTCACCATTGTTTCTGTCAATACTGGTAGGTATCATGTTATCAAGCGTTTAAGTGCCTGGATTTGTAAACCTGGGCCAATGTGACTGCCTGCAGCATTTTAGACAGCCTGTCGTATTTTGGATTGCCTAAAAAAATTAATGAGGAATTTTCTAGATTTTGTTCTCTAATTGGATTGGGATTTTGATACATGCTTGTTTCTTTATCCCAGAAGATTACATGGCTCCTGATAAGATTCAAGTATATGGTTGTTTAGTATTATAATGGGTAACATAACCTTGTAGACAGGTTGGATTAACTGTAAAGAAGTGATTTACTTCCAGTAGATTAAAGTTGACAGCAAGTTTAAATTGTAAACCTGGGTCTTGATATTTGCTCACCATCTACCCGTCATGATGGATAGGAAAATTAAAATGGAAAATCTGCGGCATGTGCACCTTCTGCCATTTTAATAGTGGGTTTTGTATCTTTGGAGATTTTTGCTGCACGGCAGAAACTCTTTAACCTACTTAAAACAGATTCCCACAGGGCTGTTGGGAGTCTGAAATAAAATTAACAGTTACTATATTTCCCAGGGCAGAAATGGCTAGCACGAGGGGTCATAGTTTTAAGCTGGTTGGTGGAAAGTATAGAGGGGATGTCAGAGGCAGGTTCTTTACGCAGAGAGTTGTGAGAGCATGGAATGTGTTGCCAGCAGCAGTTGTGGAAGCAAGGTCATTGGGGTCATTTAAGAGACTGCTGGACATGTATATGGTCACAGAAATTTGAGGGTGCATACATGAGGATCAATGGTCGGCACAACATCGTGGGCTGAAGGGCCTGTTCTGTGCTGTACTGTTCTATGTTCTATGTTCTATATGGGCATCCCAGTTCTCAGGAAACCCGTTAGCAACGTGGAGGCAGAGATGCTGGCTACAGATGTTAAATGTCATTTACAGTGTTCTATACAAGAGTGGATCTTTATGGTTCTTTGAGGAATCTTTTTGTCTCCCTCTTCCCAAACCCAAACTCTCTTTTTTCCTCATCAATTGGCAACTGTTTGCCAAAAGCTTTGATTGCTGCCCTTCTACTCTCCTGTAATATTCCCTCAACCTGAAATGGGAGGGAATTGATATGCAAAGGTTATAAACTTCCTCGAAAGCACAAGTGATACTGATAACATTATAGACAAAAGGAGGACATAAAAATACAGGAAAGCCAAAATATTAAAAAGAATTAGTGGAAGCTGAATTATGTGTAATATCATAAATGAAGAGGGGGAGAATAAACTACTGGTAGGAATTTTCTGTAGGTCCCTAGGTTACTCAGTTGTAATGTTCAAATGTTTTTGGAAGTAAGAAAAGCCATAGCCAATTTAGCATTGCAATAGGATTAAGATTTTAAAAATATACCTTGCCTTCACCCAAATAAGACATTAAAGCAAGAGCTGAGGTGAAGCAATGGTTGGTGTAAGGTGTTTGCATGGCTATAACAATTAGGATAAGGAATAAAAAGTATTAGATCATTAAACTTTAGAAGGGCCAGTTTGAGAGACCCAGTGATGGATGTATAATGTGGAGATGTCGGAAGGAACTCAAAAAACAAGATCAGGAACGTGGAAAAGGTAATAATAACTATTAGAGGTAGAGATTCCAAAATTTTGAGGTGCCCAGGACACAGGATAGTCATGGCGATTTTAAGAAACCCCTCCAAGAATGTAAAAGAATTGAGAGAAGAACAAAGCAAGCAAATGAAATTTGAATTGGAGAAAACAAGTACAAAACATTGTATAAGTACTTCAGAAAAAATATAAGTAGACACTTGGGGCATAATCTTACAGGCGTTTGAGTGATGTGGGCTGTGGCAAGATGTGTGGCAAAATCAACTAAGACATCCAGTATGGTCCAGCTCGACATCAGGACCATCTCACTCTATTATGTTTTTAACGAGCGGTAAGCCAAGTTTCTCTCAAGGACCATCACCTTAATGGACAATGGGCACCAACATCTGAGGGCATGCTCTATGGGCACTGGCCATAGACACACTGCGTCCATATACATTGACATCAACATATCAGCTTCAAAGATCCCTCATGGCACATCTCTGATTTACCTCTTGGACACTTGTGAATTTCAGTGATGGACTGGCAGCTATCAATGTAATGCTGCAGCAGGGAAACTCTGAAATCAGGGACATATGAAAAGCTCATAGACTGAACCAGGCTGCATCACCAGGTTTTTCACTAGCTGACATTAGCAGTCATTCACTGTGATCCTACCTTGATGCTCACAGCATTCTTACACTGCTTTGCCACATCTTTTTGTGCTTTGCCACCTCAGCTGAATCTACCAGGCTGAGATTGCATCTGTCTTGCCGTGCTGTTTAGTGCAAGTACAAAGCTGGGAAGCTTGTCATAGTTGTTAGCAGGCCTCAATCAAGTTGAGGGAAATAGCCTGTGCTCAGGTGGCCGCATCACAGTAAGTCAAGGGCAGCCTCCGATACCAGTCCAGGGCATTGGACACCATCAGTCAGCCTTTCGCGGTGGTCAAAGTCATGATGCTGACCACATTAGGGTTGAAGAGCCAAATGTCAGGAAACATAGCACCCTTCTCAACTTTTCCTGCCCTACACACAGTTTGCACTTAGCCAAAATAGCATAAAATCCAGCCCTTGGTAATGGAGAACTTGAGTATTGCTGAAAAAAAGAGAGACCTGTTGTTAACGCTTTTGGTCTTGAACCTGTCAGGACAGATGCAAGTGTGTCAAATTTCAAGTGGAGAGATCATCTTTGCTGCATGAGAAAACAGTGTTGATTGGTTGGCAAATCAGCTCTGATTGGTTAAAGCTTATGGAGATCTCACCATGGAGTTGTTGTTCCTTCATCCTTTTGTGTAATTTGCAAAAGGCACAATGCCTCGACATGTTTCCTTTTCCAGCAGAGGACATGTTCTTGCATATGACTATATCTAGCTTCTAACAAGTATTAGTGTAATATGTTGCAAGCTCAACTGATAATCTTAAATTGTTTGCTAGTACAATTCTTCAAGGTCAAAAGACACACAGCATCAGATTATTGTCAAACAGGTTTATTGGAAATCACAAGCTTTCGCAGTGCTGCACCTTCATTAGATGAAGTGGAGGGAAGCACACAGGAACAGAATCTATAGGCAGAGACATCAAAAGATAGTACAAATGGTGTGAGTGGAGTGTTGTCAGGCTGAAAAACAAGACTGTGAAGGGGATCAAAAGTATCACAGTGTGAGTAAAGTTTCAACATCTGAATAGCAAGTGAAGGGGAGTCAACGTTACAGGTAAACCTTTCTTCAGGTGTGGGGAGGGGGAGGGGACCTGGCCTTCAAGATGCCACCCACTTTAACTCCTACTCCCACTCCCCTGATAACCTGTCCATCTTTGGCCTCCTGCACTGTCAGAGTGAGGCCAAGCGTAACCTGGAGGAATAACACCTCCTATTTCACAGTGGGAGCTTCCAGCCCAAAGGCCTGAATATTGACTTCACCAGCTTGAAAATCCCTCCAACCCAGTCCATCTTCTGACTCACCTATCCATTCCACCCTTGCCACTGCCTAACCACAATAACCTCTTACCTGCATCCACCTATCTCCATCTCACCTACCCTCCTCCAGCCCTACCCCACCTATTTATTTCTGGGCTCACCCCCCCCCCCCCCCCCCCACCACCCCAGCACCATCCCGATGAAAGGTTTCAACCCGAAACATTGACTTCCCTGCTTCTCGGATGCTGCCTGACCTGCTGTGCTTTTCCAGCTTCACATCTATTGGCTCTGACTTCCAGAATCTGCAGTCTTTACTGTCAGCAGTGATGGGATGACTTATAATCCAAATAATTGAGGCAGAGGGATAATTACAAAAAATTAAAAATAAGATGGTGCTGAAGACAAATCAAATGGCTGCAATAACATTATAGGTATGAGTTGCAAGCTGAGTGTCTAACCAAAGTACAAATAATCAAAAACTGTATGAACAAATTAATGTAGAGTGATCATGACAAGTTATCAAAGCAATGATGTTTAAACAGAACAAGAAGGAAGATTTTACAAATACACAACAGTATGGTGGAATTACGTGTAGTGTAACATGAACCCAAGATCACGGGTGAGGCCGACATCTTGGGTGTGGAACTTGGCTATCAATGTCTGTTCAGTGATCCTGCATTGTTGTGTGCCTGGAAGGCTGTTTTGGAGAACATTTAGCTGAAGGTCGATGGCTGAATGTCCTTGATCGCTGAAGTGTTCCCTGACTGGGAGGGAACGTTCCTGTCTGACGATTGTTGCGTGGTGTCCATTCATCCATCGTTGTAGTGCCTGCATGGTCTCACCAATATATCATTCCTCCGGGCTACCTTGCGTGAATTCTGACCTTGTCCACCCCACTCCAACATCCGTACCTCCAAATCAGTACAATTCATAGTATACGTGTGATTGTTCAGCATGTGCTGCCCAGTTGTGAAATCATACCTAATGTTAGAGATTTTGTTCTGAGTTTCACAAGCAGAAGTTGGTTGAAACAGTCAGTATTGTACCTATTACAAAGAGCCAAAAGGATGTGCTGTTAATATGATCTGCCAGTCTTTGGGATGTTTGACCCATATGCCAGGCATTTCATTGAAATTCATATACTGCATTACTCATCTTTTATGGTAGGCAGAACACCTTCTTGGCTTGACAGCAGCAACCTGTGAGTGGAAAATATCACATGCTACTTATTGCATCTCTTTATCTGTTGCTCAGATTTTTGGAGAAATCTCTCCTTTCCAAAATAATTAAAGGTAAACTGACCACTTTTCAAGTCCAAAAGTAATGGTGTCAAGCTGATTTGTGAATAAACATAATAAAATGGCAAGCAATGATTTAACCAGGTTGACACTATCTCACAGTATAGCTTTGACGCATGCTATTACATAATCAAGTTTGCATGATGACCAAAAAACTCAGACCTTTATTTAAGGAGTCGCCCATAAAATCAATTTTTACTGCCTAGGACTGTGGAAATCCCAAAGAATATATTGACTAGTGACAGTAATCTTGTGGTAAACAGTCGTTGAATACTCATTGGTGCATTTCTTGTCTAGAATGTTAGGAGAGGGAACTTGTTGGACTGCTCCATTTCAAAAGTGAATTTGAGCAGGATGAGTTATCATTTGGTAGAGTCTGGCAGGGGTGCCTGAGATGAAGTGGAACTAGTGAACAGTTGATGCTTATCCATTAATTAAGGGATAGTTAGGTTAAAAACTTACTTGGGTGTCTAAACACAGAGGGAACAAGCTACCAATGTTGAAATTTTTAAAGAATGTGTAGGAATAAAACCATCATGAAAAGTACACATCTCTTAAGTCAAATGACTGTGACCTCCAGGGTTGTTACAGAAATATTGACATTTCATTTTAGGAGCATGGATAGTTTAAACCTAGCCAGCCTCTCAGCTAGCAAATTGCAGAGATGGAACAGACAGTATTCAAACAGCCAGGCCTTGAACAATTAACTTCCTGTCAAAACCAGAAAGGCCTGGAACTGCCTGACCAGGCACTAATGGCCACATAGTTTCAGATCAAACCATTGTCTCCACCTACAGTGGGGCTGCTTTGTTAGAAGAACGATGCACAGACTTGGTGGTACTGCTCCTCCACCACCCACTCCTGTACCAGTACAGACTCATGTAACTCAGTTGGAGGAAAGGTGTAGTGAGATGAGGACAGCACTTGACAGCTGAAGCTTCAAAAACCATGTTCTGTAACCTCCAAATATGGAAAGGACCCTCCTCATTGGATCTTCCTGCCTCCACCCAATGACATTATTGGACACAGGCCACAGAATCTTTGAGAAGGGCAGGAACATGAGATAAATGGGGCCACCTGGACCCTTGGATCCCTCTACGTTTTGCACTTTCTTCACCAGCGTCTCCAGAGAGTGCCTACGACTAGCAGACAAGCTGCACAGCATCTCCAGTTCCTTGTATCTCGTGACGAGTTGTATTGTACCTTCCTTTGACTCTTGTCCCTTTTGGCTATCTCGCCACATAACATGCTTGAGTTAAAAAGGGTCATTGTAAACTGATCTAGATTTGTCAGCATTGGCATCCCTGGGTAACCCCCAGTAAGAAGTGCCAAAAAGGAAAGGTAACTGACCACAAATTGAGCAGACCCAAATACTTGCATCTTGTGATACATAAACCGTAGATTTTGAAATATGAGCCCTAGAGGAGAAGATAACGTATACGCTATAGCTAATACTATGAATTGGGAGAAAACTCTAATGAAATATTTAAATAAGAAGTGGCCTGAGTGGGTAAAAGTTTGCAATAAACCGACATTGGGTCTGTAAACTGAGAGTCAGGATTGCTGGGAGGAAGCACAGTGTGGTCTAGGAAAGCTAAAGTAGTTAAAGCCACAGTCACAGTCGGTTGATTGAAAGAGCTCCGCATAGAACATAGAACATTACAGCACAGTACAGGCCCTTCGGCCCTTGATGTTGTGCCGACCTGTCATACCGATCTGAAGCCCATCTAACCTACACTATTCCATGTACATCCATATGCTTGTCCAATGACGACTTAAATGTACCTAAAGTTGGCGAATCTGTTGCAGGCAAAGCGTTCCATTCCCTTACTACTCTCTGAGTAAAGAAACTACCTCTGACATCTATCCTATATCTTTCACCACTCAATTTAAAGCTATGCCCTCTCGTGCTCGCCGTCAACATCCTAGTAAAAAGGCTCTACCTATCCACCCTAACTAACCCTCAGTAAAGAAGAGTAGATCATAAACTTAAAGAACCATACAAAGAGTGAGAAAGAAGAAATAGTTAGCACCACATGAGAAATCAAGAAAGAGTTGTAGAGGGTTGGGGTGAGAGAGACAGTGATCCTCAGACTTAATGATGAGTTGGGTTTGAATTAGAAAGAATGAATTTAAAGCTCCTGGCAAAGAAGCACCTCAGTCAAAGTTGAAGCCTCCACCCCCCTTTGACCACTAACCACTGCTCCTCCACCACCCACTCCCGTACCAGTACAGACTCATGTAACCTCCCAAATCATGTAATTTACCAAATCCCAGCTCGTATCTTTTATTTATGATTATTTATCCCAAAAATAAAGATCTGCTTAAGATTATTTATTTATCTCAACTGTTTTAAAATGTTCAGTATCTGGGATTTCCTGCAACACTTATTGATAAATGTTATGCTTCCAGCCTTTACCCCTCCAATATCCAGACTGATTAGTGAGAATGTTAAGGGCTGAGGATCTGAGGTACTTGGTACACATTACTGGTATGCAGCAGGAGTAATGAAGAGGAAAGCCCTGACCATTATCACCAATCTGGGGTTTATAATTTATAATCTACTACAATTGTTATTTGATTAACTTCAATACTTCAATCTGCATTTACCTACTTAAACTTTGATAGTTTTTATATTAGTTAAGTAAAGTTATCAGCAAAACATCACAAACATGGTGAATAAGACTTATTTTTGTTTTATGTTAAAAGTGGATGCTGTCTTATCAAAGTTGAAGTATTTAATCAACTCACCACAGGAAAAATGTCCAATTGATTAAACTGATAACTACACTGATAAAGGGTCTTTGTTCCAGAAGTTCAAATTGTACGTTGTTAAAAGCTGTCGGGTTCTGGGTGTGTGTGCTATTTGTAGTGTATGTGTATGTGTGTGGTGTAGGTGTGTACATGTGTGGCACATGTGCATGTGTGTGTGGTATATGTGCACTGTTGGTGGTGTGTGTGGTGTTGGTGTTTGGCATGTATGTGTAGTATGTATGGCATGTATGATGTGTGTGGCCTGTATGTGTGGTTGTATGGCATGTATTTGTGGTGTGTGTGATGTGTGGCATGTGGGGCATACGTGGTGTATGTGTGGCATGTGAAGAGTGTGTGCAACACATATGTAATTTGTGTCTGGGACTTGTGCGCATGTGTGTGGCGTGTGCAAGTGTGAGAGACGTGTGTGTGTGCGTGTGTGTGTGCGCGCGTGTTCTTAACACAATATGTGCATCTATAATTTCAGCCATGGTTCATTTGGTGATACTGATGCTGAACACTTCCAAGCTACACATCAACCCAGATGTTCTTTGTCACGAACAAGTCAGTCCCTTAAATTGACTGCTATTTAAACAAATCGGCCATGCACAACATTTAAAGTTTTGGAAGGATGTGTTACTTTTGCCCCTGAATTAGTAGATATTGGGTCCCTCTCCATTTACTTGAGTACAAAAATCTAAGTGAATAATTCAGTGCATTTCTGGGGGAGATATGTATTTTAAAGCAGATGTTAAAGCAATGCTCCAGCTGCTGTCTTAGTTTGATATTAAAGATTCCCTGATATTACTTCAAAGAATAGGGGAGTTATCTCCAGCATCTGAGCCAATCTTTATCACTCTTCAAATTCAATCAAAGACATTACCTAACAGTGATTACATTATTGTTTGTGGAACATACTGCGCACCAGTTAGCTGTTGCACTTTCCTACATTAAATCAGCGATCAGACTTCAAAAAATGCTTCTGAAGAAGAGACACCTCAGACTCAAAACTTTAAATCTGTTACGCTCGTGATAGATACTTTCAGACCTGCTGAGTTTCTCCAGCATTCTGCACTTTCTTGTTGAAAAAATACTTTATTGAATGGGATTACTTTGGGATTTCCTGAGATTGTGATAGGCAGTAGATCTATGTCAGTCTGATTTTCCCTTCATGATGTCCTTGACTTTTGTTAATTGTTTGAAGAGTCTTTGATTTGAAACCTATATTCGAGGGTTCTCCCAATAACTATGCAGAGATTCAAATATCTGGTGGTTACGTTCCCTACCCTGCAATGCTTAGGATTATACAACCATGCTGTAGAACAGTGCATTTGTCAAGTTCAGTTGTGGTGTTCCAAACTATTGGCAGAAACAGCCAACAGCACCAGCCAAACAGCCACTATTCAGGAAGACTTGGTGAAACACTTACTTGGATTAAGTAAGATCAAAATCTGCTGGGAAAACTCAGTAGGCTTGGTAGCATCTGTGGGGAGACAGACAGTGTGAACATTTCAGGTCAATAACCTTTCAATCAGACCTGAAGAGAAATAGAAATGTGAGGGATTCAAACTGATGGAAGAGGGTGGGTGGCAGAAGGAAGAACAGATCAGAAGTTCTGTGATTAGGGCGTAGGCCATGGGAAATTAAATAACAAAGGATTTTGTGACACATCAGCTAAAAAGAGTGACAATCGATACAGCAAAAAGCAAAATAAAACAAAGTGCTGGAGAAACTCAGTGGAGAAAGAAGCAGAGTTAATGTTTCAAGTCTGATATTACTTCTCAGAACTAGTGGATAGTAAATGTTTAAAAACAAGGTATGAATTGATACTTAAAATTTACATAGAACAAGGTGGCTGCAGAAGAAAGTAGTTGAACTTGACAGTGAATCCAGTAGGCTGTAGAATGGCAAATCAAAGAGTAAACTGCTGTCTGTACAGCTTGTATTGGATTTCACTAAAACACAATAGCAAGCCATGGGTAGGAAGGTCAAGATAGGAGCAAAATGTAAAATTAACACGATAAACAACTGAAAGCTTGGAGTTGTGCTTGTGAATTTGATGGATGTGCTCTGCAAAGTCATTACCCAGAGTGCACTTGGTACGATACCAAGTTGTCAGTAATGAACACAACATACTAAATTGAAAGAAGCACAGGTTTCTTTTCACTTGTTAAGGTTATTTGGGCTTGAGGCAGTCAGGAGGATCAACGTGAAAGTCAGGTTTTGCATTTCCTCTGTTTGCAGGGAAAAGTGCTATAGCGAAGGGAGGAGCATTAGGGGTGTTTGAAGAGTGGACTGTGGTGTCACAGAGGGAATGACTGCTGCAAAGTGCTGAAAGGGGAGAGCAGGCAAAGATGTGTATGGTAGCGGTCATCTACTTATCTTGGGGTTCCTCAGTAATGTCTTTCTAAGTCATAGAGTTATACAACAATGAAAACAGAACCTTTAGTCCAACTCATCAATGCCTACCAGATTTCCTAAATTGATGTAGTCCCATTTGTCAGCATTTGGCCCATATCCCTCTAAACCCTATATGTACCCATCATGATGCCTTGTAAATGGTGTAAATGTACCAATCTCCACCACTTCCTCTGGCAGTTCATTCCATTCACACACCAACCTCTGCATAAAAATTTGCACCTTAGGTCACTTGTAAGTTTTTACCTACTCGCTTAAGACCATAAGACATAGAAGTGGAAGTAAGGCCATTCGGCCCATCATGTCCACTCTGCCATTTAAATCATGGCTGATGGGCATTTCAACTCCACTTAGAACACAGAACATGGAAAAGTACAGCACAGTACAGGCCCTTCGGCCCACGATGTTGTGCCGTGGAATAATCCTAATCCAAAAATAAAATAACCTAACCTACATTCCCCTCAATTCACTGCTGTCCATGTGCATGTCCAGCAGTCACTCTCCCCTGCCTGCACTCTCCCCGTAGCCCTTGATTCCTTGTGAAATCAAAAATTTGTCGATCTCTGCCTTGAAGGCATCTAACGTCCCGGCCTCCACTGCACTCCATGGCAATGAATTTCACGAGCCCACCACTCTCTGGCTGAAGGAATGTCGTCTCATTTCCATTTTAAATTTACCCCCTCTAATTTTAAGGCCTAATGGAAACAACCTCCCAGCGTCCACCCCTTCTAAGCCATACATTATCTTGTAAGTTTCTATTAGATCTCCCCTCAACCTTCTGAACTCTAATGAATACAATCCCAGGATCCTAAGCCATTAATCATACATTAGACCTACCATTCCAGGGATCATCCGTGTGAATCTCTGCTGGACACACTCCAGGGCTAGTATGTCCTTCTTGAGGTGTGGGGCCCAAAATTGGACACAGTATTCTAAATGGGGCCTAACCTGAGCTTTATAAAGTTTCAGAAGCAGATCGCTGTTTTTATATTCCAACCCTCTTGAGATAAACGACAACATTACATTCGCTTTCTTAATCACGGACTCTACCTGCAAGTTAACCTTTAGAGAATCCTGGACCAACACTCCCAGATCCCTTTGTACTTGTGCTTTACGAATTTTCTCACCATTTAGAAAATAGTCCATGCCTGTATTCCTTTTTCCAAAGTGCAAAACCTCAGATTTACTCACATTGAATTTCATCAGCCATTTCTTAGACCACTCTCCTAAAATGTCTAAATCTTTCTGCAGCTTCCCCACCTCGTCAGTACTACCTGCCTCTCCACCTAACTTTGTTTCATCGGCAAACTTCACCAGAATGTCCCCAGTCCCTTCATCCAGATCATTAATATACAAGGTGAACAGCTGTAGCCCCAACACTGAACTCCGTGGGACACCACTCATCACCGGTTGCCATTCTGAAAAAGAGCCTTTTATCCCAACTCTCTGCCTTCTGCCAGACAACCAATCCTCAATCCAAGCCAGTAGCTCACCTCGAACACCATGGGCCCTCATCTTACTCAGCAGCCTCCAGTGAGGCGCTGCATCAAAGGCCTTTTGGAAGTCTAGATAGATAACATCTAGTGGGTTTCCCTGGTCTAACATACTTGTTACCTCTTCAAAGAATTCTAACAGGTTTGTCAGGCACGACCTCCCCTTACTAAATCCATGCTGACTTGTTCTAATCTGACCCTGCACTTCCAGGAATTTAGAAATCTCATCCTTGACAATGGATTCTAGAATTTTACCAACTACTGAGGTTAGGCTAATTGGCCTATAATTTTCCATCTTTTGCCTTGATCCTTTCTTAAACAAGGGGGTTACAACAGCAATTTTCCAATCATCTGAGACTTTCCCTGACTCCAGCTTAAACTTATGCCCACTAGTTTTGGATTCGCCTACCTCATCAGACCCTTTAATCGGAAAAGGATTGTAGTGGAAAAATCATTGTAGGAACACCTGTGCATCTGCACTCTCATGGACAGGAAGTTGAGACAGAAGGTTCAAAATTACAGATTTGTCTAATGGGGAAGAAAGAAATTTGAGGCCAAATCTTAATTCATTTTGAGTTCTGTTGAGAATTTGGACAACACTGGAAATACATTTGAGACTCACTGTATTGATCAGTGATAATGGGAACTGCAGATGCTGGAGAATCCAAGATAACAAAGTGTGTAGCTGGATGAACACAGCAGGCCAAGCAGCATCTTAGGAGCACAAAAGCTGACGTTTCGGGCCTAGACCCTTCTTCAGAGAGGGGGATGGGGAGAGGGTTCTGAAATAAATAGGGAGAGAGGGGGAGGCGGACTGAAGACGCTGCTTGGCCTGCTGTGTTCATCCAGCTTCACACTTTGTTACCTTGGATTCTCCAGCATCTGCAGTTCCCATTATCTCTCTACACACTTTGTTATGTTGTATTGATCAGTGAGTTAGGTGTATCAGTCAAATCATCACATATAGAGGAAAGATCGACATCCTTTTCCATTTTGAATGCATCTCAAAGCTGTAAAAAACATTCCAGTAAACTTACAATGCATCAATTGTATGTACTTTCAGCTCTTCCAAAATATGAAATCAGTTTTGAATCTTAGATGCGCAATTGTTTTTAATCTTATGCATGACATTGCACTGCAGTTCATCAAACTGTATCAAACTGTAATCTCGTAGCATATTTTCCTATTGCAATGGGAAAGAAAACCTTAATATAGATTTTAAATTATTCTGCTTCAGCCAGGTCGACTAGAAAATTTGACAGCTACCATTTAAACAGCACAGATAATCTTTAATAACCATGCCTTATATATCCAATTCCTGCATTTTGAGAAAATAAAGAATCATACCAGCAGTTTGTACAGCCTTCTGTAAATTTATAAACCAAAGTTGTTAACTACCACTGGTTATCTTGTAACATCTGGACGTTAATCGAGTAGATTTGTTCCCGTAGTTAAAAAGCAGATTGTCTCCAGGGGAACGATGGAATTAAATGAGTGTGCAGCTGAACACAATGAGAATGTCTGATTTTCCTGCCATGTTAGGAATTTTTCCTGTGTTTATTCTGTTCCTGGTGAATTGGGCAGCAAAAATATCTGATGTGACCAGCTTACTGAATTGGGACTGTACAGCCCTCGGGTTATATGAAAGTTTTACAAACTTGAACATGAACTGAAATAATACATATGGAAGCAAATGGGTGGCTAGAAAATGGGCTAGATACCAGCTATAGTGATTAATTAACTTTTGATAATCAAGAATTAGTTTGGGTAGCAAATAATTTTTATTTTATTTATGCAAAATGTCATTTTTATATATATTCACTAATTCAAGCGAGAATTCAGAATGGAGCAGTGCACTGTGTTTTGAGTTCTCACCTGAGATTCACTACATGTAGAAATCCTGATGTGGATTTATATTTCTATGTCATTAGTTCAGTTCCACTTCTCGACCCTTCCCCCATTTATGTCAAATTTTCAAACGCTGATTGTTGCAAGAATTGGTTCCATGAGCAATTGGTGATGCTGAACATGGCATGGAGATGAAACAAAGGCACCAACATTTACTTCCATACATACGATCAGAAACCCCCATCCTCACCCTGCAAAAGAGCAAAAGCAGAAGAGGAGAGCAGTCATGTTGTGACCGGGAGGAGCTGGGTCCAGTCTAACGCAAGCACTTCAATTACCTCATATAAGCTGATGAAGTAAGAGGTGGCTGATACTGTGTTCTAGGCCTCCACCTGTGTACACACAATCAACATTCTCTATGTTCAAAGTATTTGTTGACACCGTGCTCTGTTTCATCACGCTCATGTGGGATGCAAGTAAGATGCATCATTGATATAGTGCAACAGCCCTTATCAATGTCAGACTGAGAGTGTTGAGGGACAGTAGAATATTCACACTTCATTCTCCCCTCCTGGCACAGGAGAAGCTTATGCACAACAGCTGGAAGATGGACTAAACAGGAAACAGAGTGCCTGACCTTCACCAACTCACGGACGGTATGAGGCAGCATTAGACATTGCTCAGGGGGCTGGAGCCTGCATTTGCCAGGGTCATTTGATATTTTCCCACATTTCACACTATTGCTTATGCCTCTCAGCGGCTGGGAAAATTCTGCCCAATAGATTCAGACATTTTGAGAAGAATTTAGCCTGGACAAGTATCCAGCTCCAGATTTAAGCGCACAAACCCCTGCCATTTTCACACAATTATCTTTGGTGCACTTTCTACTGACAGAACCAGGAACAACCATATGGAAAATGCTATATATGCTGTGACTCTCTATTGACCACCAAGAATTTCATCATCACAGCATTTATTGGGAGAACTCTCCAATTTGGAAATAATACCACGGATCCTGGGAGACATTAAGCACCAGAGTGGATAGTTCACCTACCAATGCTGCAGGCAAAAAGCTGTGGGACACAATTGAGGAATTAAGCATTGTGATACCCCAGATGCCACTGCCTTAGCTTCAAAGGTCATGACATGATTGACCTGTCCATTGTAAAATCAAGTGTGATCAACATGTACTCTGACGTGAGAGTCAGGGACACTGAGGCTCTCTGTTTGATTTTTAGCACCCTGTAAAACAGGAACAAACTGGAAAGGAACTGCACTGGACTGCACGTGGCAAAGGGAATCACTCATCTGGCTGGATAAGTAAAATCCAGTTACTGAAAACAGGTTTGTAAGCAGCTAACTGTTAAGTGCAGCAATAACAGCAATAATGTTAAAGAAGTGGATCACTGCAGAACTATCCAATAGATCACCATGCTGATTCAGTTAAAACACAATAGAATCTGGAGAGTCTGTACTAACACAGGGCTTACAGAAACAAAAGACAACTCTGCAAAGCTGACGCTGAGAAGCAATGAATTCTTTGTGCAGAAATGTTGAGTCAGAACAAAACCTCATATGATTGTTAAGCAGTTTAAGGGATTTCAGAATAGGGTAGGGAAGTGAGGCTGAGGGGAAAGTTTTATTCTTACTAAGTGGTGATGCAAACTCAAAAGGCCACAAGATCTCCTCTTCCACCTAATTTTTTCCTTCTAATATCTTTCTGATTCTGGCATCACATCTGCAGGGCTTTGAAGACAATGCCAGTGTTAAAACCATAAAATGGTTTCTGGGCTACAGTGCAGTAGTGAGCTTGAAGAAAGTTGAGTTCTTCAGCAATCACATCTGCATCTTCCACATGGCATCAATTTATAAGAAATTTATAGCATTAGCTGAGAAAAGGAAGTAGACTATTATTTCCATACATATTCAGAACAATAACAGCTATTCTGAGCATAACAAATTAAACTAGTAGAGAAAATAATGCACAAAAGAGAATTTTAACTACTTCTGTCTAGCTCAGTGCTGCTTCTGAATTTGAGGTTAGAAGCACCAGTGACAACTTATTGTGACTATCAGAACAAATTCTTCAACAGGATTTGGCATAATGGACTGCAGTGATACCATCTACCAATTTAACATCCCCAGTAACTTTTAATAAACCTCAAATTTCTTGGCAAAGTACACAATTCCGATGGAGTGGGCATATCAACTTCTTGTTGAAAACTTAATCCTTTACATATTACACCTAAAGATGTAGGCCATAATAAACACAAGGAAAATAGGATGGACTTGTATTTGTTTGGCACCTGTCGCAAACTCAGTACATCCTAAAGTGCTTTCGATCTCATTAAATATTTTTGAAGAGTAGCCCCTGTTGTAATGTAGGAAACAGTAGCAATCTGTTTGTGTGCAGTAAATTCTTATAAACAGCAAGTGGTTATTGACCAAACATTATGTTATTATGATGTTGATTAAGGTATAAATATTGCCCAAGTTACTTATGAAACCTTCCTGTTTATCTTTAAAATAGTACCTTGGGCAATTTTTTTTACCCAGCAGAGAGGGTAGGCCGGGGTCTTGTGTAATGAGAGTGCATCTATGCATTTCTGATGATAAGGCTGGGCATCTTCGGGAATCCTACAGACTCAGCCTCCAGTTCCATGAAATCTGATGTCACATTGACATGACTCCTTTTGCACATGCTTAGTAAATGAAGATATAATTAACCCTCTAAGGTGCAGTTTGGTTTGATATCTCCTCATTAAGAAACATTTCCAATGATGAAGCATTACAGCACAATCTAGATTTTGTGTTCAAGGACAAAATTTTCCTGTAGGCTTCTGAACCATGACACTGGGCTCAAGTGGGTGTAGAACCTTGGACTGAGTGTGAAACAGTCACTCGGTGGGATTTTCTCTGCAGCAAGCAATTGAGGGTAAGAACTAGGCTTGCCATCTAATCAAGAATGAAGGAGGATTCATTGTAGGCCTTCCAGCTTGGAACCTACAGCAAGGTGCCAGGGCAGGTAAGAGAGGATGAAATCTCCCAAAACAGAAGGTCATCTTCAAACTGGAAATTAAAAATTTGTATCCAAACAGCTGCTATTGGGAATGAGGGCAGGAGGATTATCTACTAGACAGCCAGTCAGGCAAGGAGAAGCTCTAAGCCTGACTGGAACACTGGCTCCTATTCTGCTGTAGGAGGCTAACTCACATTGACACTTAGGATGGCAGACTGACGAATGAAGAGAGACTGGATCAATTAGGACTATATTCACTGGAGTTTTGAAGAAGGAGGGGAGATTCTCATAGAAGTCTATAAACTTCTAACGGGACCAGGTAGGGAAATGCAGGAAGGATGTTCTCGATGACTGGGAAGTCCAGAACCAGGGGTCACAAGCTAAGGATATGGAATAAGCCATTTAGGCCTGAGATAAGGTGAAATTTGTTCACCAAGACAGTAATGAGTCTGTGGAATTCTCTGCCACAGAAAGTGGTTGAGGCCAAAACATTGAATAATTGCCCAGCAGAAGAATGAAGCTTAAGAACTAGCATGTTAATCAGTGGCATGACTGCACTCATTCCTTTCCAGCATCTGCTATAAACCCTGCCCATAATCACTAGAATTTGATTTCAACCTATAATTTTCTAAATGAGAAGCAAGAGTGCTGCTAAATGAATCACAATGTCCTCTGCAGTATTACCCAGCCTCCTTTGTTTGATCTGACCTAATTAGAGTACAAGACGAACTATCTTGAGTATCCTTGACAACTGTTCAGGTAATTTGGTTTAACTTCTCCTGAGACACAAAAATCTGTTTCCTTCCCTTTCGAGTAGAAACCTCCACTTCCCACCACCTACTCTCCCAGTATGTTTAATGTTAAAATGAGGAGGTTAAGTCAAATCACACCATTTTCCAAATTGTTCACAATCACTCTTCATATCCCTGTTTCTTCAGGTTGGCACCATGCTGTTGCCCTTTTACAAATTCCTTCCAAAACTGAGAGCTGCTTAGGTTTCCATCCCAGTAATGGCACAACAAGCTGTCATATGTATTGCAATACCCTGAGCATTGTCATTAAAATACAAACTGGTCACAATTCATTAAAAAAAACTTCCACTGATTGAAAACTTAATTCTGTTCCACT
The DNA here is from genome assembly GCF_030684315.1 of Stegostoma tigrinum. Taxonomy (NCBI): domain Eukaryota; kingdom Metazoa; phylum Chordata; class Chondrichthyes; order Orectolobiformes; family Stegostomatidae; genus Stegostoma; species Stegostoma tigrinum. The sequence continues at coordinate 62,683,575 of NC_081355.1, read as the reverse complement.
ATTCCTATAAAATAAAATTTTCTGTTCCTAACTGGGATTTGCTTTGACCTGTCTCTTTAAGTTCTGGAGATAAAGGGAACTGTAGATGCTGGAGAATCACAAAAGCTGATGTTTCGGGCCTGGACACTTCTTCAGAAATGGGGGAGGGGAAGGGGGATCTGAAAAAAATAAGGAGAGAGGGGGAGGTGGATAGCAGATGGATAGAGGAGAAGATAGGTGGAGAGAAGACAGACAGGTCAAAGAGGCGAGGATGGAGCCAGGTAAGCTGAGTGTAGGTAGGGAGGAGATAGGTCAGTCCAGGGAGGACAGACAGGTTGGTGGGGCGGGATGAGGCCAGTAGGTAGGAGATGGGAGTGGGGCCCAAGGTGGGAAGAGGGGATAGATGGGAGGAAGGACAGGCTAGCGAGGTGGGGACGAGCTGAGCTGGTTTTGGGATGCAGTAGGGGGAGGGAAATTTTGAAGCTTACAAAGTCCACATTGGTACTATTGGGCTGCAAGTGGAATATGAGTTGCTGTTCCTGCAACCTTCGAGTAGCATCGTTGTGGCACTGCAGGAGGTCCAGGATGGACATGTCGTCTGAGGATTGGGAGGGGGAGTTGAAATGGTTCGCGACTGAGAGGTGCAGTTGTTTGTTGTGAACCAAACGTAGGTGTTTTGCAAAGCGGTCCACAAGCTTCCGCTTTGTTTCCCTGATGTAGAGGAAGCCACACCAGGAACAGCGGATGCAGTGTACCACGTTATCAGATGTGCAGGTGAACATCTGCTTGATGTGGAAAGTCTTCTTGAGGCCAAGGATGGAGGTGAGGGGGGAGGTGTAAGGGCAGGTGTAGCATTTCCTGTGGTTGCAGGGAAAAGTGCCAGGTGTGGAGGGGAGTGTGGAGCAGACAAGGGAGTCACGGAGAGAGTGGTCCCTCCGAAAAGCAGGTAAAGGTGTGAAGGGAAAAATGTCTTTGGTGGTGGGGTTGGATTGCAGATGGCGGTAGTGTTGGAGGATGATGTGTTGGATCTGGAGGTTGGTGAGGTGGTCCGTGAGGACAAGGGGGATTCTGTTTTTGTTGTTATTCCAGGAAGGGGGTGTGAGGGATGAGTTGCGGGAAATGTGGGAGACACAGTCCAGGACATTCTCGACCACTGAGGGGGGAACGTTACAATCCTTGAAAAATGAGGACATCTGAGATGTAAGGGAGTGGAATGCCTCAAGGCATCCCAAAACCGGCCCAGCTCATCCCCTCCTCCACAACCAATCCTCCTTCCCACCCATCCCCTCCCCCCCCCCCACCCCACCCACCGACCCCATCCTGACCCGTCCGTCCTCCCCGGACAGACCCACCCACACTCACCCCCACCAGCTCCATCCCCGCCTCCCCGACCCGTCCGTCTCCTCTCCACCCACCACCCCCCAACCATCCTCAGTCCGCCTTCCCCTCTTTTTCCACCCACCCCAGAACCCCCAACCCCTCCGCCACCTCTGAAGAAGGGTCTAGGCCTGAAACGCCAGCCTTCCCGGTCCCCAGAAGCTGCCCTGCCCGCTGTGTCCATCCAGCTCCATACCCTGCCATCTCAGACTCTCCAGCATCTGCAGTTCCTACCATCTCAGAGAAAAGTATTGAAGTTTTTTAAAATTAGATTTTAAATTACTTTTTAAAAAAAACTCCAACAATAATTGAGATCTGTGGGAAGGAGCAATCACATTTTAAATGTTAATTTTTGGTGTCAGAGAATTTGTTTAACTGTATTGAGATATATCATGTCATTAAAAATAAATTGCTAAGCTGGACACATCCTATGTTTTTCTAGCATGTTCAGAGGGTATTCCTCCTAAGCTCCAGAACGCCAAAACCTTCCATATGTTTCAGTGTCTAATCTGCAGATGAGCTATAATTATTTTTAAATTCATCTGTGGGATGTGGGCCTCTGTAGCTGCGCCAGCTTTTATTGCCCATCCCTAGTTGTCCTTGAGAAGGTGGTGGTGAGCAACCTTTTTGAACTGCTACAGTTCATTTGCTATAGGTTGATCCACAATGCCATCAGGGAGGGAATTCCATGATTTTGACCCAGTAACAATGAAGAAATGGCAATATATTTGTGAGTCAAAACAGTGATTGGCTTGGAAGGGAACTTGCAGTTGGTGGCCCCGTGTGTCTGCTGCTCTCTGCCTTCTAGATGGAAGTTGTCTTGAGTTTGGAAGGTGCTGTCTTAGGATCTTTGGCGAGCTTCTTCAGTGCAGAAATCTTGTAGATAGTACACATTGCTGCAACTGAACGTTGGTGGAGGAGGAGTGTGTGGATGTGGTAACAATCGAGCAGACTACTCTCTCTTGGATGGTGTCAGGCCTCTTGAGTGTTGTTGGAGCTGCATCCATCCACACAATTGGGAAGTATTCCATCACACTTCTGACTTGTGCCTTGTGGATGGTGAACTGTTTTTGGGGAGTCTGGAGGTGATTCCTCGCCACAGTATTCCCAGCCTCTGAACTGCTCTTGTAGCCTGCTCCAGTGCAGTGAGATTTCTGGGGAGTCTGTGAGCTTACCAATAGCCTCGTGACTTCCATGTTTACCTGAACACATGCAGCCATCACTGAATTTGGCTAGATATCCATTTTTGTAACAGTGAATGCTCTTTCTTTTCTCACATTTTCTTTACTCAGAAAATGTGGTGCAGCCCAGCAGACACTGACAATTTTAGTTTGTCTCATTGACCAACTGATTGAGAAATTATTTGGAATGCATAATTACAGCATACAAAAATGAATTCCAGCCCAAACCAATTCAAACTATGTATGACCAGTTATCCAGATTTGGATACAAATGTCCTCCTTTGAAACTACTGGCAAGCAGTGAGCTTATAATTGAGCAGCTGATGCCCGTGGGAGTATCATATAAGTTTATAATTACCATTCCTCAGATGACATGTCCATCCTGCAGTGCCACAACGATGCTACCCAAAGGTTGCAGGAACAGCAACTCGTATTCTGCTTGGGAACCCTGCAGCCCAACGGTATCAATGTGGACTTTACAAGCTTCAAAATTTCCCCTTCCCCTACCATATCCCAAAACCAGCCCAGCTTGTCCTGCCTCCCTAACCTGTCCTTCCTCCCACCTGTCCCCTCCTCCCACCTCGGGCCCCACCCCCATCTTCTACCTACTGGCCTTATCCTGCCCCCTTGACCTGTCTGTCCTCCCTGGACTGACCTATCTCCTCCCTACCTCCTTGCCTACACTCAGCTTTCCTGGCTCCATCCTTGCCTCTTTGACCTGTCTGTCTTCTCTCCACCTATCTTCTCCTCTATCCATCTTCTATCCACCTCCCCCTCTCTCCCTATTTATTCCAGATCCCCCTTCCCCTCCCCCATTTCTGAAGAAGGGTCTAGGCCCGAAACATCAGCTTTCGTGCTCTTAAGATGTTGCTTGGCCTGCTGTGTTCATCCAGCTTCACACTTTGTTATCTTTAATTTCTAGGGAGTGTTTTGATTTGCCTTAGGTTACTTCACTGCATCAGTTGACTGTTCCTGTAACTTTGTACACATTGCTCTTGTCATTGCTGTGAAAAGAAGATCAACTCTGTGAAATTTACTCTTCCCAATAATTCAGATATAGAATTCACCAATTACTATAATTAGACTCTCAGTCCAGGTATCACAAGCCATCAAGTATACCTGGGCTTACTACAAATATACCTGGGCTTTCATAGCTGCGAATTGACCTGCTAGCGTGAGTGCTTTATAGATGTGAGCTGCTCTGCCTCAGTTTGAGAGGTGAGACAAATTTAGTGTTCAAAGTACAACTTGTGCTGGTTATTTATGCAGAAGCACTGAGGGAAACAGTGAAAATGATACCAGTCATGCTCCCTTCCTAGCTGAAGGCAAAGGGATATATGAGGCGTTTTGGAAGAAGCCATCATATCCTGAAGAAGAAAAACATCTGATTTCTTTTTAAAAACAATACATTCAGATAAATGTGGCAATTGGGAGTGAGAGAAATGACCTTTCCACCCTTTCCATGAATGCTAATGGATGCCAAATGACTATATGATCCATAAAAGCCATCTTCTTTGGGGATGGTCCACTCCATTAAGCACTCTAAGTGTCTAGCAGTAGGCTTAACCAGGATCGCGGACCCAGAGCAGAAATCCAGCCTCTTTGCACCATCCCAAGAGCAGCCAATCCCAGTAGCTCCATTATAGGCAGCACCACCAGGAACATTGATAACTGCTAGGACTGCACCCAGTAGAGCTCTGGGTCACTGAGAGTCTTGATGGAATGGGGGTTACAAGCTAGGAATGGCAACAAGATTGGAACAAAGGGCAAAGGAGTGGCTCTTGGCTAAGTATCTGCCAACAAGGAAGCACTCTGGGAGCCAGAAAGCAAAACTAACAGATAGAAGTCTTGTGGTATTGTTTTCTTTCATGGGATGAGGGCATTGCTGGCTAAGCAGCACCTATTGCCCATCCCTAATTGCTCAGAGGGCAGTTAAGACTCAACCACATTACTGCAAGTCTGGAGTCACGTGTAGTCCGGACGAGGTAAGGATGGTAGTTTCCTTCCCTAAAGGACATGAGTGAAACAGTTGGGATTTTCACCAAAAATCAACAATGGATTCGTTAATAGTGGCCAGACCCAAAACATCAGCTTTCCTGCTCCTCTGATGCTGCCTGGCCTGCTGTGTTCATCCAGCTCTACACCTTGTTATCTCAGGCTCCAACATCAGCAGTTCCTACTAACTTTGAGGGACGGCATGATGCTCTGCCTGTGGTGTGGAAATTTCATCTCTGAACCTATGTCCTATGGTAATACAGTATGTATACTCAGGGGAAAGTATGGTGTTATGGTAATGTCACTGGCTGAGTAGTCCAGAGGCCATAAACAGAAGTTTTAATCCCCTTCTGACAACAGCTGGAATTTAAATACAATTGATAATTCTGGAATCGGATGTTTGTCTCAATAACTGTTATCAGTGCTCATAAAAAGCAATCTGGCTCACTGATGCTACTTAGAAAGGAAATAATCTGTCATCCTTACCCAGTCTGCCTTATATGCCAGTGGAGAGGTGATGGCCTAGTGGCATGATTGCTGGACTGTTAATCCAGAGACCCAGATCATGTTCTGGAATGTCTGGGTTCAAATCCTGTCATGGTAGATGGTGGAATTTGAATTAAATAAAACACCTGGAATTAAGACTGGAACAATGACCATGAATCCATTGTTGGAGTGGGGGCGGATCTCATCTGGTTCAGTAATTCCCTTTTGTGGAAGGAAACTGCCATCCTTACCTGGTTGGACCTGTATGTGACTTTGAACTGCCCTCTGGGCAAATAGGGATGGACAATAAATGCTGCCTGGTCAGTGACACCCTCATCCTGTTAATGAATGAAGAAAAAGTGACTTGAGACCCACAGCAATGTAAGTGCCTTAAAATGCCCTCTGAAAAGCCCGACAAGCCACTCAGTTCAACAGCAATTATGGATAGGCAAGAAATATCAGATCTTAGCATTTACCATGCCTTGCACATCCCACAAAAGAACAAAGGAGTAAAAAACTTCTGTAACATCAAGACACATCCCATTCAGCAGTTACTTTAGGTAAGTAAGTTTTTTTTAAACAGTATTGTGCAAATTGTTCCTGAGTACAGAAGTCCAGATGCCAAACCATTTGGCAAGAGATTGGTTCACTCATATCTCAACATCAATTTACATAAATAACTGTGGGGTCTTTTGCTGTTTGGCAATGAGAACAGGTTGTTTTTCAGAGTGACTGTGGATTGCGATCTTGGCACAGCCAAGCTGTTTTTTTTCAAGCAACTGAAAGCATTGTGTGTCATTGAGTTAATGCAGCTACACATGGAATGCAAGTCAATCTGTTTCCGGCTGACAGTCTAAACATTTTAATTTAATTTCAGAGATCAAAATGTTCCTGTAATACAAGTTTTTGAGAACTGAGAAAATAGAATATTTTGATTATGTTGTTCCCTAAGCATGAGGCCTAGCCAGTTGAAATAACTTTTGTTGTATACTCCAAAGAAAACACAATTGGACTCTTTTGTGATTCAGGGCACTATTATAATATGAACCAAAAAATTATATAATAACTTATGTATATTGTTTACATTGGGTATCTGTATTCTCCTGGGGGATGGTACAACCACATACCTGTGCACCTGTCTGCGATAAATAACTTACAAAATCATCCTCGCTACAATTTTATAAGTCTTGTGCAACGTTTAATGTAATACAAATAGTCGCTACAGTTAATAGATTTAGTAAGAATTTTTGGGCACCATCCAGATTAAACATTTGACTTGAGCAGTCAACAAAGTCCTCGGACATTTTATATAAATAAAGCAAGATTTTCTTGCATAAAATCCTTACTCGCCGGTGTAATTTAAACCTTTTAAATATAGTGGTATGTCAAGGTGAACGTGCTTATCATTCCACTCTACAGGCTGTGAACACATAATGGGTCCTACCTCATTTCATAACGAAGTAATGTACTTTCTGCTAAGATACATTTCATGATTTTTTTTTATTAGGATTGTTTGTTAGGTGAAAGCTCTTTCCTGTTGACACTGAATCATACGAACTAAGAATATTCTGGTTTCGTCCAACATCACCTGAAACTGAGGAGGGAAAAGATTCAAGTTTTGAGAACTCACTATGGAGTTCTGCTGGACACATTGTTGCTAGGACCTGCTTCAGAGTTTCTCTCACTTTTCAGTCACAATTCCTGTGGAACCTCGTGAAAGTGATCATCAGGGAGGCAATGGCTTTGTGGTGTTATCGTTGGACTCTTAATCCAGAGACCCAGATTCTGTTGTGGGAATTCAGGTTTGAATCCCACCATGGCAGATGGTGGAACTTGAATTCAACAAAATATCTGGAATTAAGAATCTAATGATGACCATGAGTCAATTGTTAGAAAAAACCATCTGGTTCACCAATGTCCTTTAGGGAAGGAAACCTGTCATCCTTACCTGGTCTGATCTACATGTGACTCTAGACCCAAATCTGGGCAATTAGGGATGGGCAATAAATGCTGCCCGGTCAGTGACATCCTCATCCTGTGAATGATTTTTTTTAAAATTATCGTAGGCAAATGATGTTTCAACCAGACTTCTATTCATACCATTCAAGTTATGAATGGAGTAACACAAAAGAAGCCCTGGGCAAATACTCAGCATTCAATTGTGGGCATTGAGGAATCACGGAAACAGAATTTAAGGGCTCTCGTGGCACACTAGTATTGTTACTGCCTCTGAATCGGGATCAAGTCTACCTACTGTAGAGGTGTGCCATAATATCTCTAAATGTGTTAGTTTGAAGAAAATGATTGGGAGCAGAATTTAATGTAGCTAATGGGCCATTTGGAGAGCTGGCAAGTGCCTTTTTGGGAAGGCCTGCCAAATTAAATACCACTCAAGCACTTGAATGGGCTCTGTTGGCCTTCCCAAAGATCATGGAACCCAGTGATATTTGGGGGGATTCAAGGGAATTCCCCACCTGCTGGAAACTTCTAGCTAAATAGAGGCTGGCTGATGTTTAATTTTGGCACTGCCACCAGGATGGAGGCAGCTTCTGCTGTGGTCTGAACCAAGGCCAGTGGTCACAGGGTGGGGCTTCACAGAAAGGAGATTGATAACAAAGGCAGATAGTGACCCTTAGTGGTCCCACCAGCGTCCTGATGCCAGCTTCATTTTCATTTCATTGACTCTTGCTCCGCTAATGAAATGAAAATGAAAAATTTACTATATTGTGTCTTAAAATGAAAACAACCCCTTTTTGATCTCTCTGAAAGAGGCTTTCCATTTTTAGTAGGTATCCCTCCTAATTGTATTGATGCTGATCCACAACAGTGGTGAATGCATGATGCTTGAATGGGAGCAATCCAGATGTTAAGTCCTTGAGCTACATACTTCCAAATTCTCCTTTGCTTTATTTAGGATTCCAGATGGCTTGGTTTAACTAACAGGCAGTCAGCTGCCAAAATCTTTGAATAATGTGCTGTTCAATAGCCTTGACCCATGACCTGAACCATCATTGTAATATGCTGCCTTACAACTGCTTTAAGATAATGTATAAGCAACTAAGATGGCAGAAATGAAAGTTTGCTAGGAAGGTGATCATAGAGAGATGGAGGCTCACACTGGGGTAGTGGAATATATTGTATTTATGGAGCACAGTGGACCACTTCTGGTTCCCTTTGCTCCGCAATGATAATTTCACAGTCAGCTCTTTGAGGCATCTTCTTTTTGACCACCAGATTTTACTAAAGACCCATTGCCATGTAGGTTGGCTGAACAGCATTGAGTCTTAAACAGCTGAATCAACAAATTATTGACTTGTTTAGGAGTTTGATTAACAGAAGAGGTTAGAGCATAGGGATAATGGCTCTGTTCCTGAATGACTCATGGTCACCTTCAAGGTACTAGGCTGGGGTTTCAACTCCTAGTTAATGAATTAGAGTGCCATCAGTAAAAATTGTTGATGGTCCAAAGATTAGTGGCATAATGTAAGTAGATGGAAGTAAAAAAATTACAACAAAACAGTAGGCAAAGTGTGGTAAATCTATTTCAACTCGGGTAAATTTGAGGGCATCAATTTTGGACCAAGACAGAATAGATGAAAATATTTTCTAAATGGCTTGTAGAAATCCAATGTTTCGGAGTCCACGTACACATGAAAATGTAGAAGCCAGGTACAAAAAGAAGATAAAATGGCTAATGCAATGTTAGCTTTTTTTTTAACTGGAGGACTAAAATGTAAAGAGAGAATGTCTTGCTGCAGCCCTGAAATGCCCTAGTTGGAATACAGCTGATGCACCATGTGCAGTAGATTTATTTTGTTCTTTCAAGGAAACCAGCCATCACTGGATAGGCCAACATTTATTGCCCATCCTTAATTGCCCTGGAGAAGCCTGCTTTCTTGAACTACTGCAATCGTTTTGGTGTAGGTGCGCCAGTTCACAAGGAAGTTCCAGGATTTTGATACAGTGACACTGAAGGAATGGTGATGTAGTTTAATGTCAAGAGTGTTATATGGTTTTGACAGTCTACCTGCAGATTGTGATGTCGCTGTGTTTAAGAACCACTGTCCTTTTATGTGCAGAGGTCCCAGGTTTGAGAGGGAAGAAATGTTGATGGTGATCATTGAGGAGACAACCATTGAGGCTGTTTTATTTAATATAGAGTTGAGCTTCCTGAGTGATGTTGGAGGTGCACGTCTAGCAAGTGAAGTTCCTCGTAAATGGTGGATAAGCTCTGGGGATTAAGGAGAATTTCTAGACTCTAACTTGCTCTTGTAGCCACAGTATTTATATGGTTGGTCTAATGCAGTTTTAGTCCCTAGAATGTATAGTGGGGATTCAGCAATGGAAATAGCAAGAGATAATTAGATTCTCTCTTGTTGGAGAAATTCATTGCTTGACATGTGTGTGGTATGTATTTTGTTTGTCTTTTATCAGACCAAGCCTGAATGTAGACCTGTACTTGTCACAATTAGACACGAGATTTTTCAGTATCTGAGGAATTTTGAATGGTGCTGAACATTCTACAGTCATGAGCAAACATCCCCACTTCCGACCTCATGTTGGATGGAGAGTCATTGATGAAGCAGCTGAAGATAGTTAGACCTAAGACTCTACCCTGAGGAACACCTGCTAAGAAATCCTGGAGGTGACATGACTGAACTCCAACAACCACAGCCATCTTCCTATGTGCCAGATATGATTCCAACCAGGTCTCCTTCATGCCACCCTCCGTCAGATTTGTCCTTCCTTTTATGTACAGGCCATATCTGGATGTTTTTCTACATTGCTAAGTATATGCTAATTTTGTAGCTGTTCTGGAATAGCTTGGCTAGAGTAGTGGCTAGGTTTGGAGTGCAAGTCTTCAGTACTTTTGCAAGAATGCTGCCAGGGCTCATAATCTTTGGGAAATCCAACGTATTTAGTTGTTTGTTCTTAAATTGGATTGATTGAAGATTGGCATCTGTGATGTTGGAGTCCTCAGGAAGAATGAAAGGAACCATTATGCACTTCACATCTCTGGCTGAAGATGTTTGCATTGATTTACTGAGCTGTTTATACATTGAGGAAGGGGCCATCTGCTGATGTCTTCTCTTTAAGTTATTTGGAAATCGTCTATCACCATTCATGACAGATGTGACAGAACTGCAGAGCTTAGATATGATCCTATGTTCATGGATCACTTAGCCCTGTCCATCAAATGCAGCTACTATTGCTTGGTCTGCAAGTTGTCATGTCTTGTTGCTTCACCAGGTTGACACCTCACTTTTAGGTATGTCTGCTGATGGTCTTGGCACCCTGTTGTGCTTGATGGTAATGTGAGTGGACTATTTGTCTGGCAATGGGGCTAAAGATTATAGTTGAATGTCCTTGTTGCTGCTGATAGCTCACATCAGTCATGAACAACCAGTCTGCAGTTGCTAGATCTGTTCAAAATCTACCACATTTAGCATGCTGGTAGTGCAATATAACGAAGCAGGATTGTGCAGTAGTCATTCCAAGTGATAGTGTCATGGATGGCTGCACCAACAACACGTTGGTTGGTTACATGAGGTCAAGTAGATTTTTCTCTCTTGCTTTTCCTGCACCCCTACCACATGACCTGTCTAACAGCTGTTTTCTTTAGGCCTTGGCTAGCTCCATCCATGTTGATGCTACCAAGCCTTTCTTGGTAATGGACATTGAAGTCTTCCACCCAGAGTGCATTCTGTACTTTTGCCCCTTTGGTGCTTCTTCCAAGTGTTTTTCAACATAAAGGAGAACTGATTCTTCAGCGGAAGAGAATCAGTAGGCAGTAATGAACAGGTGGCATCCTTGCCCATGTTTGATTTGATGTCATGAAGTTTCATGGGGCGTTCAGAGTCAATGTTCAGGACGCCAGGGCAACTCCCTCCTGACCTAATGCTACTGTGCTGTTACCTCTGGTAGTTGTGGGCTAGTGATGGGACAGAACAAATGCAGGGAATGATAATACTGCTACTGCTGTTTAGAATATTGTCATCTGTAATTCCATGAGTATAATTATGTCAGGCTGTTACCGGACTAGTCTGTGGACAGCTTTTCCAATTTTGATGAGGATTTTGCAGATTCAACAGAGCTGAGTGTGCCATTGTTGTTTCTGGTGCCTTGACCAATGCTGTGTGTTCACCTTTTACCCCTTCCCCCATGCAAAACATGTGGGAGATTTTTGGTGTAAGTTCTATACATTTGGGACAACTTAACCCCATTCCTGTCCATTTAAATGTAGTGCAAAAAATCAAGCTATTGCCAAGAATTAATGTTCCATTCATGGCCTGCTGACTTGGGGGATAAACCAGTTGATACAACGCTCACCAGCATAGTTTGTTTTTTTTAACCTCTTTGTGGAGCTACCCTATGTCCCATTTCTACCAGCACCATCTCCTCCCCCAACTCAACCCCGATCTATCAAGCCATGTCCTCTGGCTCCTTTAATTTATTTTTTATTATTCATTTCGGGCCTGGCTGGTCCAAAATATCTTGCCCATTCCTGATTTGCCTTGAGAAGGTGGTGTCTTCTTGAATCACTGCAGTCCATTTGATGTAGATACATCCACAACGCTGTTCGGCAGGGAGTTTCAGGATTTTTACCCAGCCTCAGTAAGGAACAGCAATAAATTTCCAAATCAGGATGGTGAGTGGCTCAGAAGGAAACTTGCACTGGTAATATTTCATTGTATGCTGCCCATGTCATTTTAGGTGGTAATGACTGTGGCAGCTGCTGTGTAAGGATCTTTGGTGAATTTTTGCAGTACATCTTGTAGATAGTACACACTGTTGCTACTGAGTGGTGGAGGGAGTGTTCTGCCACATTCCTGATTTATGCATTGTAGATGGTGGACAAACTTTGGGGAATCAGGAGTTGAGTTACTCACTGCAGAATTCCTAGCCTTTGACCCACACTGTTAGCCGCAGTATTTATATGGCATGTCAAGTTTAGTTTCTGGTCAGTTGGCATTGTGTACCCAACCTTGTTTTAATAACTTCCAAGGTGCCAGGAAACCTGTGAAGCTAAAGTTAAAATCACAATTCCATGTCAATTTCAGATAACAAAGTGTGGAGCTGGATGAACACAGCAGGCCAAGCAGCATCTCAGGAGCACAAAAGCTGATATTTCGGGCCCAGACCCTTCATCAGAGATGGGGATGGGGAGAGGGAACTGGAATAAATAGGGAGAGAGGGGGACGCGGACCGAAGATGGAGAGAAAACAAGATAGATGGAGAGTAGAGTATAGGTGGGGAGGTAGGGAGGGGATAAGTCAGTCCAGGGAAGATGGACAGGTCAAGGAGGCAGGATGAGGTGGTAGGGAGGAAATGGAGGTGCGGCTTGAGGTGGAAGGAAGGGATGGGTGAGAGGAAGAACAGGTTAGAGAAGCAGAGTCAGGCTGGGATGGATTTGGGATGCAGTGGGGGGGGGACGAGCTGGGCTGGTTTTGGGATGCATTGGGGGAAGGGGAGTTTGTGAAGTCCACATTGATACCATTGAGCTGCAGGGTTCCCAAGCGGAATATGAGTTGCTGTTCCTGCAACCTTCGGGTGGCATCATTGTGGCACTGCAGGAGGCCCATGATGGACATGTCATCTGATGAATGGGAGGGCGAGTTGAAATGGTTCGCGACTGGGAAGTGCAGCTGTTTGTTGCGAACCGAGCGGAGGTGTTCTGCAAAGCAGTCCCCAAGCCTCCGCGTGGTTTCCCCAATGTAGAGGAAGCCACACCGGGTGCAATGGATGCAGTATACCACATTGGCAGATGCGCAGGTGAACCTCTGCTTGATATGGAAGGTCATCTTGGGGCCTGGGATGGGGGTGAGGGAGGAGGTTTGGGCACAAGTGTAGCTCTTCCTGTGGTTGCAGAGGAAGATGCCGGGTGTGGTGGGGTTGGAGGGGAGTGTGGGGCAGACAAGGGAGTTGCGGAGAGAGTTCTATCTCCGGAAGGCAGACGGGGTGGGGATGGAAAAATGTCTTGGGTGGTGGGGTCCCCTCCCCCCACTGCATCCCAAATCCAGCCCAGCCTGTCTCTGCTTCCCTAACATGTTCTTCCTCTCACCCATCCCTTCCTCCCACCTCAAGCCGCACCTCCATTTCCTACCTACCACCTCATCCCGCCTCCTTGACCTGTCCGTCTTCCCTGGACTGACCTATCCCCTCCCTACTTCCTCACCTATACTCTCCTCTCTACCTATCTTGTTTTCTCTCCATCTTCGGTCCGCGTCCCCCTCTCTCCCTATTTATTCCAGTTCCCTCTCCCCATCCCCCTCTCTGATGAAGGATCTAGGCCCGAAACATCAGCTTTTGTGCTCCTGAGATGCTGCTTGGCCTGCTGTGTTCATCCAGCTCCACACTTTGTTATCTTAGATTCTCCAGCATCTGCAGTTCCCATTATCCATGTCAATTTCATTCCATTTGAATGATTAACACAGAAATCTCCCTTCCCTGAGGAGTTGCTTGCACGCACCAAGACTGGAACAGTGCAAATGACATTTAGTGGTTGGTGATCTTAAATATGCAATTTAAAAATAGCAATAGATTGGCTCATGCTGACAGGATGATGTATCTCACACTGAATAGCTTTGGGTGGTTCCAATTCCAGTGCAAGGAAATTCACACACACTAAACTGGCATAACAGCTATAATTTGGGTATGAAATTTTATATGTGTGTGAACAGGTATAGTTTGTGGTTAGCTCCACAATTGTCGGATTCCATCTATAATGATATGTGAAATATGGAAGGGCTTAAGAGAAATTATGAGGAAGCTATTTTTCCAAATACTACTGTAGAAATGTTAATAAGGAAATGATAACTGTCACATAAATTCAGACCATGAGTAAGGGTGTCAATTACATGAGAGTGATGACATTTACGCCTACACTGTATGTTTGAAAAGCAATACTGAGAGTTAGATTCATACTGTACTGTTATTGGAGGGAGCTGGGTGTGAGTGTGGGAATGAAGTAAAGTGTGGCCTTTTTCACTCTAACTGTCTAAGGGCTGATCTTAGCATAGCCTGCTTTGTGCAGCAGAAATGAGATTCCTGTGAAATTAAAATAAGTTGGTTGACTTGCTGATGTGTTCTCATTAAACTCCATCATTCTCCCTTTAAACTTAACCTTATTTCTGGAAAGTCCAGGCACATGCCTACATTAGAGTGAAATTAGATTAAAATCAGGATCCTATGACATGAAAAAGAAAGCAGCATCACTTACAGAGTTATTGGGCACACTGTTCATTTGATCATGTTTACTCTTTGTCAGTCAAGAGGCAATGAGCTTCAGTGGGATACACTTGTTTTTTAATTCATTCATGGGATGAGGGTGCCACTGGCTAGACAGCATTTATTGCCCATCCCTAATTGCCCAGAGGACAGTTAAGAGTCAACCACATTACTGTGGATCTGGAGTAACACGTAGGCCAGACAAGTTTTTTTTCCCTAAAGGGCATTAGTGAACCAGATGGGTTCTTCCAACAATTGACAATGGATTCATGGCCATCATTAGACTGCTAATTCCAGATATTTATTGAATTCAAATTCCACCATCTGCCATGGCAGGATTTGAACGCGGGTCCCCAGAACATTATCTGGGTCTCTGGATTAACACCCCAGCGATAATACCACTAGGCCATTGACTCCCCCATGATTTTTGGGGCATGGAGCTCTGCTGCAACATGACAATGTGATTTGACCCTCAAACTAGCTTTGTCCTCCCACCCAAGGAATCAAGCAGCTAATCACCTGTGAACATCACCTCTTCAGAACCCTGAAGGGGAAGAGGGTAAACAAAAAAACTAATCAAGTTCTATATCAATCAGAGGTCCCCATTTTTTTATTTTCTTTAATACAGCCAGGATTTTTTTACTTGGGTTCCAAGTAAAGGCAATATTGTGTGAGGCTGGGTTGTAGGAAGCAGGTGTTGTTCAAATTCTGCAAATTAGTGTTGATCAATTTGAACTCTCAGAATAGAAAACTCAGTAACAGTGAACAAATCCTCTTCAGAAGAATCAAGAAACACTGCTGTTACTTTAAGAAATTTTCGTATGGGATAATAATTTTTTCACCCTTCAATGTGTGCACATCAATCTTTTAGAACAGATTGCCTGTCAGCGGGGAACTCACTTGAGATCAAAGGGATAAAAATTGGGTGGATCCTTTAATATGTAGGGGATCTGCACCAATGATTCTGGCCCATAAATTGAAGGTACAGGTTTACTCCACTATGTCGAAGGATTACTCACATGACCCTTTGATACTATAACACATTCACACTGTGTTGACAGTTCGCCCATATCTATTGTAAGCTTGTTCAATCTCCATCTGTTTCAAGCAATGTGTGAAGTGCACCTGTGCTTTAATAATTGCTAAAACATTCAAATAAATGACCTTGTTGACAAAGAACAAAGACAGTGCTCAGTCCCAAATTTCAGCCTCTATGGATTGGAGTTATGAACAGAATGTGCAGCCAATAATTGGGTTGCTCTATTAACATAACTTTTGCTGTTATGTGATGTGTATTTTTGTAGTAATTTGCACTCTGTTGAATGAACAGCAACAGCCATTATTGAACATAACTGTATACAGAGCAATATTAAAGCAGATCTGTTTTGGAACCCTACAGACCCAGGTTCCAACATCATAGAAATACAGAATTGTTACAGCAAATGACCCATTGATGCCATTTTTCTCGCCCCACACTCATTCCTGGAACATCTAGACAACAAGGACACTACATCAGACTCCTGCTCATCAACTACAGCTCCATCTTCAACACCGTTATCCCCTCCAGACTGATCTCAAAATATTAGTGAACCAGATGGGTTTTTCCCGACAATCAACAATGGATTCATAATCGTCATTAGACTCTTAGGTCCAGATAGTTATTGAATTCAAATTCCATCAGCTGCCATGGTGGGATTTGAACCTGGATGCCCAGAACATTATCTAGGTCTCTGGGTTAACAATTCAGTGATAAAACCACTGGACCATCGCCTCCCCTGGAGAATTATTTTTGAAAAATGTGAGATGCTACATTTTGAAGAGCAAATCAGGGCAGACATGTGCACTAATGATAAGGTCCTGGGGAGTGTTGCTGAACAAAGAGACCTTGGAGTGCAGGTTCATTATTCCTTGAAAGTAGAGTCAATGGCAGATAGGATAGTAAAGAAGATGGTTGGTACGCTTGCCTATATTGGTCAGTGCATTGAGTATAGGAGTTGGCAGGTCATGTTGCAGCTGCACAGGACATTGATTAGGCCACTTTTGGAATACTGCATACAATTCTAGTCTCCCTGCTGTAGGAAGGGTATTGTCAAACTTGAAAGAGTCAGAAAAGATTTACAAGGACGTTCCCAGTGTTGGAGGGTTTGAGCTATAAGGAGAGACTGAGTAGGCTGGGGCTGTTTTCCCTGGAGCGTCAAAGGCTGATGAGTGACTTTATAGAGGTTGTAAAATCATGACGGGTGTGGACTCAGTCTTTTCCCCTCGGTGGGGAAGTCCAAAACTAGAGGGCATAGGTTTAAGGTGAGAGGAAAAAGATTTAAAAGGGACTTCAGGAGCAACTTTTTCGCACAGAGGGTGGTATGTGTATGGAATGAGCTGCCAGAGGAAGTGATGGAGACTGGTACAATGGAAACATCTAAAAGGCATCTGGATGGGTACATGAATAGAAAGTGTTTACAGGGATATGGGCCAAATGCTGGCACATGGGACTAGATTAATTTAGGATATCTGGTTGGCATGGAAGAGTTGGACCGTAGGGTCTGTTTCTGTGTTATAAATCTCTGTGACTCTGTCACTCTGCCTCACAATACTCCCAGGTAGATCATTCAGGACCCAAACTATTCATTGTATGAAAAGGTTTTTTTTGTCACATCACGTTTGATATGTTTTGCAAGTCACTTTAAATCTGTGTCCTGTCATTCCTGATCCTTTAACATTTTCTCTCTGTCCACTCTAACCAGACCTCTCATGATTTTGAAAACTGCTATCAGATCTCTTAGCCTTCTTTTCTCCAAAGAGAACAGTTTCTGTCTTTCCAATATCTCTGTATAAATAAAGGCTGTCATCACTGGGATCATTTTTGCAAAACCGCTTCTGTGCTCTCTCCAACATGTTCATTAGAGTGTGGAAAATTGTCCACAATGTTCGGACCGAGGTCTCACCGAGGTCTTAGATAAGTTCAGCATTTCCTTCTTGCTCTGGGACTCTATGCTCATATTGTTGAAGTTTTATTATTTGCTTTCTCCATTTTTCCTGCTCTATGCAAATATACATTCAGGTCCCTCTGCTCCTACTCACCTCTTAAGAATTAAATTCTTTTTTATATTGTCAGTCCATGTTCTTCCTACCAAAATGCACCACTTTGCACCTCTCCACATTGAACTCCATCTGCCTCCTATTTGCCTCCTCCACGAACTTATCCATGTTCTTTTGAATTCCTACATTGTTCTCACAGTTATATTGCTTCCAAGTTTTGTGTCATCCTAAAACTTTGAAATTGTCTGCTGCCCACTGAGTTATTAATCTTTCAAATATATCAGAAAAGGCAAGGGTAATAATACCGATCTCTTGGGATCTCCACTAGTGACCTTATTCCTGAAAAATGCTCATTGACCACTGTTCTGTTTCCTATTACTTGTCCAGTTTTGTAATCACACGGCCACTATCCATTTCATTCCATTGGCCACACTTTTTCTCACATGTCTGTTGAATGGCATTGTATTGAATGCCTTTTAATAGTCCATGTACTCCACATAAACAGCATTAGCTTCTGTATTTCAAACATTTATTCATTTTTTAAAAATGCAAACAAATTCGCTAAAGCAGTTCGGTTCTGTACAGCAGTTTATGAAGAAAACAAACAAACATTAGAGTTTGACTCTATCCAACAAATAAACCCAAGGCATCTCTTTCCATATAATGTATGCACTGGGAGGGTCCGATAACTTAATAGACCACCATTTAATTTCAACTGTAAGACCTCAGACAGAAGTCTTGCCCCACTGCGCCTTGGCCACAGCTGCCCCGAAGTTTAGTGCGTCCCTCAATGTGTAGTCTGGTCCTTGGATTGTGCCAGCCTGCACTATTCAGTCGGTGTCAACTCCTCATTCTGGGAGACCAACAGCTTTCAGGCAGATCAAAGAGCATCTTTCAACGAGTTGATGGTCCTCCAGGCACAATCAGTGTTTGTCTAAGTGTGTGCCCTGGGGAACAGACCGTAGAGCACAGAGTCCTATATAACATAACTGCTCGGGATAAACCTCGACAAAAACCATTGCGCCTTTCTCCAGACTTTCTCTGCAAAGACTCCTTCCAGAAGAAGGTGTGTGACAGTTTCTGCACCCTTCAGCTGCTTTGAGGGCAGTGTGCGGTGACGCAGACAGACCGTGAGGTACAAGAAGGAGCTCACAGGTAATGCTCTTCTCACTACCAGCCAAGCAATGCTTTAGTGCTAGTTGGAAAGTTCTGGCGATGAAGCATTATGTCAAATGACTCTGACAGCCAGCTCAGGGAATCAAATGACAGGATCCACCCTTTCCTTTTCCTGCAGCGTCTTTCTGCTACATGCTGACTACTTCCATGAAAGACAAGTGACATGGAATATTCCAACTACTTGAGCATTCCGTGGCAACGAGGCCAGTCCCATCCTTTGCAACACTGGGGTCAGATAGAACCTCAATACATAGTAGTGTCTGTGTACTGAGAGTATATGCACAGTTCAGTGCAGCCACACACAAAGGTGGCCATCAGGATGATGGTGGCGTTGAGTACATTCTTCTCTCCCATATTCAGAGTTTCATACATGGTGTCCCTGCAGACATGGTCCATTTTAGACCTCCAGATGAAGTGGAAGATGGGTCAGGTGACCGCAATAGCACAGATTCTGGGAATGGGCCAGTCTTGCACCAGGTACAACAACAGAGAGAGTACCTCATACCTAATGACCAGGTTTTTACTTGCAATGGAGAGGGAGTGGAGCTCCTAAAAGACCATAAACAAGATCACCTCATCGACCATTTCTGTTCCATTTCAAAGAAATACAGCGATTTAGTCAATATGAATTCTCCTTTAGAAATCCATGTTGACTGTTTCTAAACAACCAACCTTTGTCCATGAAACTACCAATTCTAACCCAAATAATAATTCCTAGAAGCTTCCTCACCCCTGAAATTGAATTGAGTGATCTGTAATTGTTGGGCTTATCCTTACAGTGCTTTTAGAATGCGGGCATAATGTCTGCAATTCTTCAGTCGTATAGCACCTCCCTGAGTCTCGGGAGGATTGAAAGAAAATGGCCAGTGCCCCTGCAAATTTTCACTCTCGCTTCCTTCAATATCTTTAGATGCATCTCACCTGACTACAGTGTTAACTTTTTAAGTATTGGTAGCCTATCCAACTTCCTCCATACCAATTTTGAACATGTCTAGTGACAGAACTTCCTCCTCTGCCACAATAGGCTGGGAAACTACTACTGCTTTGCCACAGATGCAAAGGACTTATTTAATCCCTCATTCTTGACTTTTATCCCCTCGTAACTATAATTTAGATTACTTGCCTCACAATATTTTATTGACCCTGACCTTCCTGTATTCCTGGTGTTTTGCAGCTACCTCTTTATAAGTATTTTCCTTTTATAATTTGCAGCAATTTAAAAACAGATCCTAATAGCAATTTCTTACCAAACAATGACGTTATAAATTTTGTATCATATTCCCATTGTTTACTTCACTGTCCTTTTGAACTCAGTGTAGTCCTGTTCTGATCACCTGAATAGTGTGCCTCTGCAACTCCCAGGTAAGTGACAAAGGCCTTGAACCTTGATTCTAATTTACATAGTCCTGCTCTGAGCTGTTTCTTCACAGGTATGATGCCTCTGTGACTCCCAGGTAAGTGGTGCAATGTGATGTGAAATTTCTTACTGATGTCATTCAATCATAATTATACAGCTCTTTTCTCAATACCCCACACCCACATTCCATCACCAGCACACATTTCTTGCTTGAGGGTCTGATAACTGACAGCACCCTCTATTGATGGAATAAAATGGCAGCTTCTCATAATGTCTGGTCTCTGGCCTGTGACATATGCAAAGATGTGGATGTATCACCAATCTAAAAACGAAGTCTGATTCAATGAATTAGTCTTCAGGATTCAACGATCATAACCTCTTGAAAAACAAAACAGACTTGAAATTCTCACTCTTTTTTATTTGCAGTGCTTTCTGACCTAGGGATAAATTTAATAGCTACAAAGAAGTGTCCTGGAAAGGAAGTGAAGACTTCTCCACTACTTGCAGGACAGGAATCATTCTTTCTGTCAGTGGTGCTATTGTTGCAGTGCCTGCTGTGGTGCCAGGCTGTTGAGGTGCAGTCAAAGACATGTCAGGGATTGTGCAATAATGTGTGATAGCACTATTAGACAAAAGCAGAAACTGTCAAAGCGGGAACAAAAGGAAATTTTTCTGTCATACTTTGTTCTACAGAGCTACTTGAAATACATCCTCCTTCCACAAGTGATCTGCCATTAATAAAAAGAATGAAGATTCTTGTTCTATCTCATCTTTTTTGAAAGACTAGGACATTACTCATTATCTGTAGCACTGAGCTTTCTTTAACTGTGATCTCGGAGTTTTGAAAATTTCTGAAATAATGAAGATTTTATTTCCATCAATATATCTGTCTGTTATGTTACTACCATGACAACATTAGTTGTCTGAGCACAGAATTGTTAAAATCTTCAGCAAGCTTCTTGTTTTCAGTCCGCAAGGCTTGATTGTGCTGTTCAACTGCTAACAGCTAGGCATTTCGTTGTGTAGTTTCACAAAAGTGCTAAAGCTGTGCTAATTCTTGTTGAGATTTTAGCTGTTCAAGCTTGTTATAATATTCAAATTTAAATATCAAAACAGGTATTCTGTGTCTGTAAGACTTCATTAGTCTTGTAGGTTTTGGCAGAAAGAAAACTGTGTCGTGTTTCAATGCATTTATGCATACCACTATTTTCTGGACCTTAAATACCCTGATCCGTTTTGGGCTTAAGGAACTTTTTATTTCTTGCTGTGGGCCTGCCTCATTCTCCAGGAAGAATTTTTTATGCTCCTCTGAGTGCCCTCTGCTAGGACTCTCACAGACTGTTGAGGTCTGTATTTGATTTCCTTTGCTGCTGCAACACTCTACCCTAATCTCTCTCTTCATCCTTTCACAGCTCTATTAAACAGGCTGGAATGGTTTGCCACCCTAATCTCTCTCTTCATCCTTTCACAGCTCTATTAAACAGGCTGGAATGGTTTGCCACTGGTGGGAGTTTCTTTGTGGCTCAGACTGCTGTTTTTACTGCTAGTTTATTCCGGTGTGCTCATTTTTTTCACCATTGCTGCACATCCAATTTCTGCAGTAAGTTGCTTACTGTTCCTTCCTGTTGCTAACCACATACTCTTTTGCAAACATACAATTCCCTTTACTCGACAGTGTTTACGTCTGAAGAATGAAAACATCCCAATTAGATGAACTTCGACCTGGGTAAAAACAGAAGGATCATGCATGTCAGTATGTTGGCCTGTTGCCATTAAATGAACTCCACTTTAGAATTAGTGAAAAAAAAACACACCAGATAAAAAGCACAAGAATAGTCTGTTGTGAACCTGAGTGAGTGACACCACGATTCTGGAGATGACTGGGAGGGCAACTCACTCTGGACAGACCCCATTGAGTTGACAAAGACTGGAAGGAACAACAAACGGAAACTGTCATCACAGTTGAAAGAAAGGAGAAATATAGATAATTATAATTAGCTAGGCAGAGTATCCTGTACTCAGTACTTACAAGAACCTTTTGGGATTGTAAATTAGTATTGTGTAAATGTTGACTAATGAACTGAAAAGGAATGTGAAAAACATAATAGTAAAGAATTTAAATCTTATTAAGCGTGAGATTTTGTACTGATATTTACATCCCCTTGCAGGGTGTATTTTCAGCTCAGTGAGCAGGTAAAACAGTTTGAGAGGCTAGTCCAGTATCTTCCAAAACACCTATTCCAAGCTTAACCTCACAATGTGTTACGTGAATGGATGCCGTAATAAAGCTGGGAAGGGCAGCCATACAGAAGTGAAAAGGCCATTATAATTGCCTACATAAACAGAGGCAGGAAGAAAGGCATGGAGTGCCCTGCTTGTATTGGGGGCATATGCCCAAGATAACAAACCTCCTTGCTTCCACTCCACTTGCTTGACAGAACTTGGGTTTGGAGGGAGTCAGCTGTATTATGGCAGGGGTTGCATATTATAAAAATCAATTAACTTGTTAATAAGTCTAGTTGACTTTTAATTATTTATCTAAATATGGCAGGTGTGGGTTTTGGTGTCCATCCACCTATGAATGGAAAATTCCCTTCCATTAAAAGTAATGTATTGATGAATTTAACAAGAATATCCTGTTAAGTGAAAATACATAAATCCCAAAAAAAATGACTATTCATAATGTGTGTTCATTCCATG
This sequence comes from Stegostoma tigrinum, assembly GCF_030684315.1. Lineage (NCBI taxonomy): Eukaryota > Metazoa > Chordata > Chondrichthyes > Orectolobiformes > Stegostomatidae > Stegostoma > Stegostoma tigrinum. Next base: position 62,661,060 of record NC_081355.1, on the reverse strand, counting down.
ATCTGTGGGTAAATCTGACTTAACGTAACTGGAAATGATTTTAAATATTACACTGAACACTTTATTACTTTAACTTGTACATATTAAGTTGTTTAAATGCATATATTGAACAACATACTTATGCCTGAGAAAACCTTACAGTTTGAAGAGTCTTTCTGTACCTGTGCAATCAGTAGAACAATCATCAGGGTTTGTGGCCACTTTTGTGATTGCTGTCTGGCTTGGCTGAGTCGATCTTGAACCAGCATAATAAATTGCAGAAATTCCACTGTGAATGGTTAAACATTTTAAGGATTGCGGATTTAAAATTCCCTACTTATTGCTTCAATTGATTTTTCCTGGACTGTGCTAATATAATTGATTCAAACATTGAGTTAAGGAAATATCTGAGGTGTAAATTGGTTCCACTACTCAATGATTCCTTGAAACTCAAATTTCAAATCCTGGAAAGTCAGATTAAATAGCTGACTCCTCTTTATGGCACCTGTATGGTGCCAATTGGAAATAGTTCAATGAGCTGATTTTTGAATCACCAAATTTGTAAGAGATAGTGCAAATGGAAATACATCATTGACACGGTTAAATTCATTAAGTGTCAAGGAGCTGTTAACAGCACTGGCATCATACAATACCTGACCAGACAGGTAAGTTTAACAAACCTCAGCTAGGATTTTAAGTGGTTGAGGTGGTCTCATCCATCAGCTAGAAAGTCAGGGAACAATCCTGCATTGGTTGATTATGTGAGTCCCTAGTCCCACTGCAGTTTACATCCTGCAGGCACATACAGCCTGCAAGTAGACCCTTTAAGAGACAATATCCGAATCCCAAGAGCGGCCAGGCAAACAGAGCCAGCTTTTCAGTTCTATCAGTGCCACTGGGAGCTGTGGTGACAGCTGGCACTGCAACCAGGAAGGACCAATGACGTAAAGTATGGCCTGTAAGGAGCAAACTGGGATCAACCTCATCGGACCACTCATAAAGACTCCAGCAAGTAGGAAAGGAGTTCTCATTTGTGATGGAATGGGGCTTTTTCACTGGGAGTTGCCCTTGCCCTGGTGGCCTTTTCCAGCAGTGATGGCAAAAGGCCATTAAATGGCCCTTAATTGGCTATTTAAAGTCATCAATCCAAGCATCAGAACCTCATCATCAACAGGGCTATCATTTGTTCCACATTGCTCTACATTTGCCCTAATGGAAGAATGGGCTCCATTTATTCTACATTTCGCCTCCAGCAAGGGGTTGCATCACAGAGTCATCAGCCACGGTTAGAGAGCATAGCCCTTGTCTCTCAGTAATCCTTGTAAAGGACCGATGAAATGCAGCGGGAACATGCGTGTTCCTAATCCTAAAATCCATTCCAACAAGACTCTCATCTCATTTTTGAAGGCTTTCCATTTTGCAGCTGTCCCTTTACCGGCAAACTTCTGCCCCCAATCAACGTTTGGAAGTTCTTGCCGAATGCTGTCAAAATTGGCCTTCCTCCAAATTACAACTTCAGCTTTTAGATCCAGTCTATCCTTTACCATCACTATTTTAAAACTAAAAGAATTATGGTCACTGGCCCCATAATACTCCCCCACTGATCCCTCAGTCATCTACCCTGCCTTATTTCCCAAGAGTAGATCAAGTTTTGCACTTTCTTTCATAGGTACATCCACATACCAAATCAGAAAATTTTCTTGTACTTAACAAATTCCTCTCCATCCAAGTCCTTAACAGTATTGCAGTCCCAGTCAATATTTGGAAAGTTAAAATCACGTATCATAACCACTCTATTTTTCTTACAAAGTGTCCGACCCCACCACCAAAACCCCTGCAACCGCAGGAAGTGCCATACCTGACCCTGTATCTCCTCCCTCACCCCCATTGCAGGCCCCAAGAAGACTTCCCACGTCAAGCAGATGTTCACCTGCACATCCGCCAATGCGGTATACTGTATCCGCTATACCCGGTGTGGCCTCTTCTATATCGGGGACACCAGGTGGAGGCTTGGGGACCGCTTTGCAGAACACCTACGCTCGGTTCACATTAAACAACCACACCTCCCAGGCGCGAACCATTTCAACTCCCCCTCCAATTCCTTAGATGACATGTCCATCATGGGCCTCCTGCAGTGCCACAATGATGCCACCAAAAGATTGCAGGAACAGCAACTCTTATTCCGCTTGGGAACCCTGCAGCCCAATGGTATCAACGTGGATTTCTCAAGCTTCAAAATCTACCCCTCTACCGCCGCATCCCAAAACCAGTCCAGCTCATCCCCGCCTCCCTAACCTGGTCTTCCTCTCACCTATCCCCTCCTCCCACCTCATTTCCTTCCTACTAACTTCATCCCGCCCCCTTGACCTGTCTGTCCTCCCTGGACTGACCTATTCCCTCTACCTCCCCACCTGCACTCACCTCTACTGGCTCCATCCCCGCCTCTTTAACTTGTCTGTCTCCTCTCCACCCATCTTCTCCTCTATCCATCTTCGATCCACCTACCCCTCTCTCCCTATTTATTTCAGAACCCTTTTACCCTTCCCCTTTTCTGATGAAGGGTCTAGGCCTGAAACATCAGCTTTTGTGCTCCTAAGATGCTGCTTGGCCTGCTGTGTTCATCCAGCTCCACACTTTTTGTTATCTCGGATTCTCCAGCATCTGCAGTTCCCGTTATCTCTATTATTCTTACGGATAACTGAGATCTCCTCACAAATTTGTTTCTCAGTTTCCCACTGACTTCTGGGCAGTCTATAGTACAATCCCAATAAGCTGATCATCCCTTTCTTATTTCTCTGTTCCACGCAAATAATTTCCCTGAACATACTCTCACGAATATCCTCCCTAAGTACAGCCATAATGTTTTTCCTAATCAAAAACGCCACTCCGCCTCCTCTCTTGTCCCCTGTTTATCCTTTCTATAGCATCTATACCCTAGAACATTAAGCTGCCAGTCCTGTCCATACCTGCAATTGCTATGATATCCTAGTCCTCAATATTGAGTTCAATAATTTTAGGACCTAAACTCTCCCATGTCCCAGCCCCCTACCCCACATACCAGGCCTTGTTATCACACAGCCTGCCATTACACACCTCCGTTGTTAATCGCTAACAGTACCCATTAACAACTAGTCACCCTCCTAGCCTGAACATTAGCAACTCTGTCTGTCCAACTGTCTTTCTCTCTCTTTGGGTCCTATCCTATCGTTTACTCCCTACTTCATCCACTTCCCTATTTTCTACATATAAACTGGCATTTTCCCAGCCACCGCTAGTTCTGAGGAAGGATCACCGCACCTGAAACGTTAACTCTGTTTTCTCCATCACAGATGCTGCCAGACCTGCTGAGCTTTTCCAGCAACTTTGTTTTTGTTCCATGTTTCTTTTCCCATTTGAATAACTTCCCATGTTGTCAATACCTTTGTCTGACTTCGTTTTTAACATGTCGTTGCTTTGACCATTTTTGCCCCAAAGTTCCAAAGCTTTGCAACAACTTGTAAAACAGTAATTACTCCTCCTAGGATTTGAGGAAATCAGCTCTAGCACTTAAAATACCTCAAAAAAGGAGTAGCCCTTACAACCACAATTTCTTTGTGCTCTCCATTTTGGATTAGCCCAAATCCTTTTTATGTGAATTTCATTTTGTTTTGCTGACTATACCTGCTTGGATGCAGTAATGGTGTCTTTTGCAGTGTTTTAACAACAGCGTGAGCTTTATGAGGGAGGTGCTCACTTTACCAGGTAGCAAGTTAGACAGTTGTGCTCCCTCCAAAATTGTCAAGAATGTTATCATGGCATCACGTGATCAGGCTCTTAAAGTGTCAATCCAACATTCTTACACGAATGTGCAACACCAATAGTCCGCCTTAACTTTAATTCAGCTGACTCCTAGGACTGACAGTGGCACATACCATCCTGACAGACTTGGAAAAAGAGCCTGTCAGGTTACTAACTCGGCCTCTGACTGACCTCTGTGCAGATCCCTGACTGACTCACTGCAAATTCCTTGGATTTGCAATGGGCTTGCAGGACTGTATGTGACCAATTTCCTGGAATGTGGTGAAATGGACCCCTAAATGTGCCCACTTGAGGTGGGCAACCAATCATATTCAAGTCCTGTACTCTAATCAGACTACGCACCTGACTTACAGTACCAGTTACTGTTGACTGATGGCAGCCCCTTTGAGGTGACCGAGGTCCATACCCCCTCTATACTTTGAGACATGGCCATTTGATTGAAGAACTTGCATAATGTTTGCTGGATAGGCTGTTGCCACATGTTGTAGGTGTTAGATTAACCCGGACTGTGCTGTGTGGCATCCTGTCATCCTTTCATAAAAGCCAAAAGAACTGCAGATGCTGTAATTCAGGAACAAAAACAAAGTTGCTGGAAAAGCTCAGCAGATCTGGCAACATCTGTGAAAGAAAAAACAGAGTTAACATTTCGGGTTCCCGATGCTGCTAGACCTGCTGAACTTTTCCAGCAATTTTGTTCTTATCTCTTGGGATGCAGGCCCAGCTCGTCCCCTCCCCCCACTGCATCCCAAATCCAGCCCAGCCTTGTCTCTGCTTCCCTAACATGTTCTTCCTCTCACCCATCCCTCCTCCCACCTCAAGCCGCACCTTCATTTCCTACCTACCACCTCATCCCGCCTCCTTGGCCCGTCCGTCTTCCCTGGACTGACCTATCCCCTCCCTACTTCCTAACCTATACTCTCCTGTCTACCTATCTTGTTTTCTCTCCATCTTCGGTCCGCCTCCCCCTCTCTCCCTATTTATTCCAGTTCCCTCTCCCCATCCCCCTCTCTGATGAAGGGTCTAGGCCCGAAACATCAGCTTTTGTGCTCCTGAGATGCTGCTTGGCCTGCTGTGTTCATCCAGCTCCACACTTATGTTATCTTAGATTCTCAAGCATCTGCAGTTCCCATTATCCATGTCAATTTCATTCCATTTGAATAGTTAACACAGAAACCTCCCGTCCCTGAGGAGTTGCTTGCACGCACCAAGACTGTGACTCTATGACTACCTTTTTAATCTAGAATCAATAGGTGTCTATCAGCATTTCAGGTATATGGTATTGTGCAAGAAGTGAGTAAACATATGTAATTTGATTCCCTGACAGATGTGAGCTACGTGTAAAAACTGTCATAACGACAATGTATTAAATGCGTAGGTGATATCACCCGGGAAACATCCTGTAACCACAACTCCTAGTCATGTATTATGTAAAGTACAGAGTTACTGGTATTGCCAGTAGTGAGAATCTATTTCTTTAATCATGCTTACACCTGCTGCAACAATTTTTATACATTTATATCCTCAAAACATGTTGGGCAAGTATTTAAAACTGTGTGTAGGAGGGATTGTATTGCCTTGGATCCAGAGGGGATAGATCTTGACTTTGTGCACGAGCAGCCCTTAACTGTCAAAGTGAGGGGCAATTGGGTGCGGGCTAGGAATTTTAAACCCCAATAGGTGACACTGGGCTGAAAACCCAATACGATCCCACTCACTTCTGAGTTTAACTTGGACGGTTTGCTAGAGAGGGTGACAGGGGGATTCCACGTGGAAGTGACTGATAAATAACTAAAATATTCAAAGAGGCAATTTAGGTGTAATTTAATGCAGGATTCTGATTTGAACAGGCAGTGCATGTGTTTTCCAAACTGTGTGGAACCTGCCAGTGTCAACTAGGAGACAACACAGTGCGAAGTACTTTAAACAATTAAATGAACAAGCTAAAGCCTTGTTAGTTGAGCGGCTGCTACTAACAGCACTTGTTTTGAGAATGTACTCTTATTGCTTGACAAGTGATTTCTAACTTCATAGAAGTCAGTTCATTCTGTCCAGGACGTCACTCAGTTTGGTTTCCATTTCTTCTTGTGACCCTTTATGGAGCTCCATCTTGTACCTCCAATGCGGTACAATAACATCCTTAACACTAAAGAAAAAGCAAAACTCAGCCTTCTGTTGAGAAATAAGGCACGGCATGTGCCTGATATGAGAGTCGGGCAGCACACTGGGGCCAATGATCACAATTCTATTGGTTTTAAAATATTTATAGAATAGAATAGACCGGATCTAAAAGTTAAAGTTCTAAATTGGAGTAAGGTTAATTTTGACAGTATTAGTCAAGAACTTTCAAACATTGATTGGGAGAGGCTTTTCACAGGAAAAGGGATGGTTGTAAAGTGGGAGATCTTCAAAAATTAGATAATGAAAATTCAGAGACAGTTCATTCCTGTTAGGGCAAAGGGCAAGGCTGGCAGGTGTAAGGAATGCTGGATGACTGGAAAAATTGAATTTCTGTTCAAGAAAAAGAGGGAGGCATGTGTCAGGTATAGACAGTTGGGATCAAGTGAATCCCTTGAGGAGTATAAGGACAATAAGAGTGTACTCAAGAGGGAAATAAGGAGAGCAAAATGGGGACATGAGATTGCTTTGGCAAATGGGGTTAAAGAGAATCCAAAACGATTCGACAATAAATTAAGGATAAAAGAGTAACTAGGGAGAGAATGGGTCCCCTTAAAGTTTAACAAGGCCATCTATTTGTGGAACCACAGGAGATGGGTCAGATGCTAAATGAGTCTTTCATGTCAGTACTTACTGTAGAGAAGGGTGTGGAAGCTACAGAACTTAGAGAAATAAACACTGCTATCTTGGAAAGACAAGGAAGTGCCAGACTTCTTAAAATGCATAAAGGTGGAAAATCCCCACAACCCGATCAAGTGTATTCCACAGCATCGTGGCAAGCTAGGGAAGTGATTGCTGGGCCCTTTGCTGAGTTACTTAATTCATCAATAGCCACGGGTGAGGTGCCAGAAGACCAGAGGGTGACTACTATGGTGCTATTATTTAAGAATGGTGATAAGGAGAAGCCAGGGAACTATGGACAGGTGAGCCTGATGTGAATCATGGATAAGTTGTTGGTAGGGATTCTGAGGGACAGGATGTACATGCAATTAGAAAGGCAAGGATTGATTAGGGATCATCAACATGGCTTTGTACATGGGAAATTGTGTTTCGCTAACTTGATTGAGTTTTTTGAAGAAGTGATAAAGAAGATTGATGAAGGCAGAGCAATGGAAGTTTTCTGTATGGACTTTGGCAAGCAAGGTTCTGCATGTAGACTGAAAGCAGTGTTTGATCACGTGGAATCGAGGAAGAGCTATCTATTTGGATAAAAAATTGGGTTGAGGGTAGAAGATAGAGGGTGATGGTGTTTCTCAGACTGGACACCTGTAGCCAGCGATATGCCATGAGGATTGGTGCTGGGTTGACTGCTTTTTGTCATTTGTTAAACGGTTTGGATGTGAATATAAGAGGAACGGTTAGTAAATTTGCAGGAGACACCAAAATTGATGCAGTAGACGGTAAAGAAAGTTATCTCAGAATACAATGGGACCTTGATCAGATGGGCTGATGGGTCGAGGAGTGGCAGATAAATGTGAGGTGTTGCATTTTGGTAAGACAAACCTGGGCAGGACTTAAACAATTAATAGTAGAGCCCTGGGGAGTATTGCTAAACAAAGTGAACTTGGAGCGCAGGTTTATAATTACTTGAAGGTGGAGTCACAAGTAGATAGGTGATGAAGAAAGTGTTTGTTGCACTTGCCTTTGTCAATCAGTGCACTGTGTATAGGAATTAGGAGGTCATGTTGCGGCTGTTGGTTAGGCCGCTTTTGAAATACTGCATTCAATTCTGGTCTCTCTGCTATAGGAAATATGTTATTAAACTTGGAAGCGTATAGAAAAGATTTACAAGGATATTGCTGGACGTAGAGGATTTGAACTCTAGGGAGACATCAAATAAGCTAGGATTATTTTCCCTGGAGAGTCAGAGGCTGATGGATGACCTTGTAGAGTTTTATAAAATCATGAGGGGCGTGGATAGGGTGAAAAGCTAAAGTCTTTTTCCAAGGATGTGGAGTCCAAAGCTAGAAGGCATAGGTTTAAGGTGAAAGGGGAAAGATTCAAAAAGGACCTGAGGGGCAACTTTTTCACACAGAAGGTATGGAATGAACTGCCAGAGTAAGTGGTGGAGTCTGGTACAATTACAACATTTAAAAGGCGCCTGTATGGATACATGACCAGGAAGGGTTTAGAGGGATATGGGCTAAATGCTGGCAGATGGGATTAGTTCTGTTTAGGATATCTGGTGTCCATGGACGAATTGGACTGAAGGATCTGTTTCTGTGCTGTACAACTCTTTGACCCTTTGACTCTTTAAAACAAGAAATACCAACAACATCACATGGACTGCAGCAGTTAAAAAGACAGCTTACCACTACCTTCTTAAGGGCAGTTAGGGATGGGCAATAAATGTTGGCCTATTCTGTATTGCCCACATCCCATGAAAGGAAAAACTGCACCATCTCCCTTTTCCTCAGTCTCATGCCATTTCATGGGGCAGAGGAAATGGTCACATAGATGTAGTTCAAAAGAGTCAGGACCCAGGATAAGGATTATTTCTACCAAAATGTGATACTAGGGCTCAGCACGGCAGGTCTTTGCTGAAATCTACTGTCACCTGGGGAAATCAAAAGTCCCACTTCTCAGTTGACTGTCAAGGTGGCTATCACTGGAGACCACTACCAAATCCCTCCCACAGCACCCATCTTCCCAGGTTCTCTGCCTCTCTGGTATGGTAAGGGGTGTTCTGCACTTCTTTCTTCTGCACACAAACAATTGTGAGTATTAGAAATGAATTGTATGGAAAGGAGGGAAGGAATTTTGTGGAGTGCAGGTGAGGGATAAATGTGAAACTGCACAAAGATGAAGGTGAGAGTTTGTGTGGGTGTTCAAATGAGAGCAAGAAATGAGCACACTGCCTACAATATGCTGGTCTAGGGAGGGCTGGGAACGTCAGAGCATGGAGCTCGGCACCTGAATGTATTCCGCAACACACCTTTCCCACTCTTCTGATGTCTTGGAACCTCGTAGGGCACATCATTGAGTTTGGGTGGGCCACAATCATTCCATCACTTCCTTGACTGCTTTTATCCATTCCTGCCTGGGTGAGGGCCTGGTCTGTTCCTCTCTTCCAAGGGAAATATCCTTTGACTTTAGTCCATCAGATCCCGCAGTATAGCCTGTGATCAAGACTTGAGAAGGTAGCCTTCCCAAGTCTCCCATGCTGTTTTGCCGTTTTCTATTCTTAGCCAGAATCTACTTAATTAGAAATCATTCCTTTGGAAGATTTGGCACATCATCCCACCCACTCACTCTGATTAGTTTGGATGCTAATGTCATTACAAAAAAAATACTATTTCCTGGAGAAATACAGCAAGCCTGGCAACATCTGTAGAGACAGGAACATAGTTGATGTTTTGTGTCCAATATGAATCAAAAATCTTCAAGAGAACAGGATTAGATGAACCAGAAATCTCAGAGGACTTCAGAGTTGGAGGATAGTATGGAAATGGCAAGGTGAGGGTGAAGACCATGAAGAGATTTGAAATCAAAGATAAGAATTTTTAAATCAGCACACTGCTCAACTGGGAGCTAATATAGGCCTTTGAGTACAGGAGTTGATGGATAAATTGGATTTGTTGTTAGCTAAAACAGGGGGTAGCTGAGTTTTGAATGTCCTTGAGACTATGGAGCTAAAATGTGAGAAGCTGCCAGAATTCCATTACAGAAGTCAAACATAGAGAAAGCAAAGGAATTATTGACATTTCAGCAACAGATGAGGTGAGACAGTGCGAAGCTGGCACGGTCAGATAAGATGATGACAGAGTGGTAATGTCACTCGTAAGCCAGAGGTTAGGCTAAATTTCTGGGGATATGGTTTCAAATCCGACCACAGCAGTTGATTATAAAATCAATAAATTAAAGATATGGAATATGAAACTAGTATCTATGTTATCCTGAGATAGTAAGAACTGCAGATGCTGGTGAATCTGAGATAATAAGGTGTAGAACTAGATGAATACAGTAGGCCAAGGCCATTTCTGAAGAAGGGTCTAGGCCTGAAACATCAGCTTTCCTGCTCCTCCTCTGCTGCTTGGCCTGCTGTGTTCTTCTATTTTATCCAGTGATTTGATATCATACTACAAGTTTGAGTGAGTTTGAGACAGTTTGGTCAAGAAGAAGGCAAATCAAGAACTGTTATAAGTTCAAAGTAACTTCTTTTTTACATAAATACAAAAATACCTGCCATACATGGTAATCATTTAAATATGAGGCTCTGATCTTAAAGTTATATTTGTTAAAGACTAATATATCTTCTTAGTTTGTTCTTGACCACATGATCTCAAGATTCTCTAAAATTCCAGTGTAGTATAGTCTGGTGTAGTATTGTATGACTCTGCCTACACTGTTCTATTTATTCCCAGTGATGTGCAATTCTGTAATCTTGATGTGGAGGCACTAGTGTTGGACTGGGGTGGACAAAGTCAGAAATCACGCAACACCAGGTTATAGTCCAACAGGTTAATTTGAAATCATAAGTTTTTGGGGCACTGCTCCTTTGTCAGGTAAAATGTCAGCAACTTCATCTAATAAAGGAGCAGCGTTACGAAAGCTTGTGATTGCAAATAAACCTGTTGGACTATAACCCAGTGACGTGTGACTTCTGACACAGTTCTGTAGTATCATTGCAGTGTTGCTCCAAGGTCCTTATACAGCTGTCTCAATAACAGTGATCATGATGCTACCATCATTTGTTGTACAAACCATCAAGCTCACTGATGTAATGTAGCAAAAGGAAATCTGCCATCCTTATCTGCCTAGTCTACATGTGACACACAACCCACAGCAATGTGGTTGACTCTTAACTTCCCTCTGAAATAGCCGAAGACTTCCAGGCAATTAGGAATTGACCAAGAAATGCCAGCCTTGACAGCAATATCTGCATCCCATGAAAGAATAAATACTAAAAATGTTAAGGAGGTTGAAATGAGTGATCTTAGTGATGTTGCAAAAGTGTGATCAGAAGCTCCTGTTGAGATCAAATATGATATTCAGGTTGTAAACAAATTTGCATATGGTTTAGCTCAAGCTGTTACCAAGGAGTAGAATGGAAAGAATGAGGAAGAAATAAGCATCTAAATACTTAAGAAAAGACACTCCTAAACTGTTGATGGATCAATCCTTGTAACTTGATTACTGTACAATTTGTACCATTTCACTGCAGATCAACAGGAAAAGCAAGTATGGGTGTTGTGTAGTATGGTGGAGGATTGATTGCTACCTTTCACTGGAGTTGTTGCTAACAGCCCAGGAGAGCAATAGAAGAATATCTTTACCAACTGCCAATGGGGTATGTGTCATTGTTCTTTGAGGAAAATGCAGATGACATTAGGCAAAAACAATGTGACAGTGATGTCCTTGCCCTTCAGCTACAAGTCAAGAAAGGGCCTGTCTCTGTGGGCTGGGAAGCCACACACAATTAAGCTTGATGTTATTTCCCGAGATTGTGGCTTCCATCCTCATGAAGGAAGATGGCTTGCCTCCCAAAACCTGGTGGCCAGTGAGAGGCTGAAGAAATTTTCCAACTCAACAGCACCATTGAGAATCATGGCCACTTCTGGAACTGCACACAGCCCCGGAACCAGCCGGTAATGGAGGCCTGGAATTCAGTTAAATGAAGTGGTCATGGCAGAATCTATCAGGCAGATCCCAGCAAAGTGGGAGTGCAGGTTGACAGCAATTAGGAGATGAAGGGGGGTTGAGTAGGAAAGGCCATTTCTATTGGTATGCGTGTGTATAATGGCAGCCTTCTGTCATGTACAGGGTATCCAAGCAGGAGAGGTCACCCTGTGAACAAACAGACAGGCTGCCAGGGCATACGTATGGGGGCCACCAATGTAAAAACTAATGGTGGTGAGAAGAGGTTCATCAGTGGCCACTTGATTGATGAGAAGGTGAAGAGGTTGGGTCTATTTTATCTGATGTATAGAAGATTGACAGTTAATTTTATTGAAATGTTCAAGATTCTGATGAAATGGATGGCACAGTGACTCAGTGGTTAGCACTGCAGCCTCACAGCGCCAGGAACCCAAGTTCAAATCCACCCTCTGGTAACTGTCTTGAGTGGAGTTTGCACATTCTCCCTGTGTCTGCGTGGGTTTCCTCCGGGTACTCGGGTTTCATCCTACAGTCCAAAGATGCGCAGGCTAGTTGGATTGGCTGTGCTAAGTTGCCTTTAGTGTTCAGGAATGTGTAGATTGGGTAGGTTATAGGGGGAATGGGTCTAGTGGGATGCTTTGAGAGTTAGTGTGGACTTGTTAGATCAAAGGGCCTGTTTCTACACTGTAGGGATTCTGTGATGATTTCTATGAAACCTAAACAGGATAGACATTGAATGGTTGTTTTTCCATGTTAGGGAACCTAGAGGCAAAATCAGTAATTGCTGGAAAAACTCAGCAGGTCTGGCAACATCCGTGGAGGGAAAGTAGATTTAATGTGCTGGGTCCAGTGACTCTTCTTGGGAATGGAGATCTAGAGCAAGAGGCATATACTTGGGATAAGAGGGTAATCATTTACCACTGAGATGAGAAGAAATGTTTTCACTCAAAGGGTTGTGAATCTGTGGAATTTTCTGTCCCAGGAAATTGTAGATGCTCCATAAATGAAGCTATTTTAGATGGAGGCCATTTTGGTCTTGTTTGGAATTAAGCATTATAGGGAGCAAGTGGGAATGTGAAATTGAGGCAGAAAATCACTCATGATCATAGTGAATGGCAAAGCTGTTTAAGGGCCTATATGGGCCACTCCTGCTCTAATTTCTTATGTGCTTACCAAGGGCAGGTGGCTAGCCATTGTTTGCCCTGCCAGTGGTAGGACACCAACAAAAGCAGGGAGACAATAGGTATGGCCCTCCCAACCATCTCACCCATTTACATGACCCTCCCGACGCCTGCTAGCCCCTCTCAATCAGAGATGGGAAGTGTGTTAAATTCTGGCCTTGGTTTGATTCCAACTGTCGCACTCTATTTAGTTTTGAGCACTGAATCTTTGACAAGTTATCAAGGTCATAGGAATAAGGTAGCACAAATTCAGCAAAATTATATCTCAGCTTAAAAGGTTGAGAACAGGTTGCATAAGCTTAGTTTGAATTACCTTGAGTGTGACAGGATAACAGGTGATGTAATTATGGAAATCTTTTCTCTCCGATGTGGGAATTCAGAGTGGATGGTTATTACATCAACATACATAGTGTGACTATTTGGAAATGAAATCATCAAATATATTTTCATACTAAGGTTAGTTGCAACCTGGAATTTTCCCTTTAAAATGTGATGGATGCTGGGTTAATTGGAATATTAAAAATAGGACTAATTTGTTTGAGATTATTTTAGGTAGGGTCATTATGTAAGGTTGGCATACAGATTAATGGCAGAACAGGGCTCAGGAGGGTGAATGATCTACTCCTGTTCTTATGTTCCTACCTGTGCACCTAATTGATAGATAAGGAATTAAAACAGTTATCAGACCCTTGATCATCATATGCAAAGACTATAACTCTTGTTTTTGATAGTGCTTTGGAAAATGAGTACAACGTTAAAACAATTTGTACGCGACAGAGAAGTTGATTCGCTGCCAGAGACAGTGGACCAGAATGACCTCAACAAGGATACAGAATTTTTAAAAAATCCACTCAATAGGCACCTACTTTAGTACAGGTACATCTCAGGCTCCTTGCACAAAAGAGGAGCAGGAAATGAAACATGGACAACTATCAAAAAAATTTTTCTCTGAAGAAGGGTTAGGCCCGAAACATCAGCTTTTGTGCTGCTAAGATGCTGCTTGGCCTCCTGTGTTCATCCGGCTACACACTTTGTTTTCTTGCTTTTACTGATTGATTTCTGAGAGCCAATCAAATTTTCACTTGTTACACTTTTTCACCATTTCAGCCCAGACACCACAATGGCTGCTGGCTCTGCTCATTTACAGACCTGAATGACACATTGTTCTTCACTCAAAGGCTGCAAGGCATTAGGGAGCGCAGGTCGAAGTTGATACCAGTGTGATTTTTTAAAAAATCTTGCTTCCTGTGGTATCATGTGCATGTTTGGGAGTATAGAAGTTTCAGCTACCAGAGGCACCAATCTAAAGTTGTGGGATTGGCTGACTCCTGGCATATCCAGAGTCCATCCGAACTTCCCATCGTTAGACTATTCTTGCCAATTTGGGAGTGCAACTCTGGCTCTATTTCAGTGTTGATGATTGTCGGATCTGGAGAGCCAGCCAACTTTTGTTTTGATGCGGATATGTTTTCCACAAAGTTATCTTATCTTCATCAGATTACCAAATTCCAGCTCTAATATTCTAATGAGAATGTGTACTTAGTACAACATTGCCATCTACTGACAGACCATGTGATAATAATCTAAGAATGGATAGCTGGAAAAGTTATGAAAGGATTTTGAAGGTGCTTAACAAGGGAAACCCTGAGAGATTGTTTGGCCCTACTTGAACCCTTGTAGGGGTTGGGATGTATTGGATATTCTGATCCTGACCCCTCTAGCCAGCCTTTCAACATATTGTTACATGTTCAGATATTCATTTGATTCTTCACGAAAACATTTTATCTTACTTGGTCTTAGGACAATGATACGGCTGATGAGAGGATCAGGAGAATTTCTTCAACTAAAGGGTTAGGAACCTGTGGAATCTTTTACCCAAGTGGGTTGTGGATGTTTCAATGTTGAATATAGTTAACAACAAGAAGTTATATTTATGTAGCACCTTTAATATGTCTAAATGTACCAAGACACTCTATAGGAGCATTATAAAACAAATTATGGCACATAAGGATATAGTACGTCACATGACCAAAAGCTTGATCAGAAAGCTCAGCCTTTGAAAGTATTTTAAAGGAGAAGATTGAATCAGACAGGTGGAGAACTGAAGGAAGGGAATTTCAAACAATAATGTCTAGGCATTGAAAACTTGGCTATCAGTGGTGCAGTACTTATAATTGGAAATTAATGCAAAAGAGGCCAGAATTTGAAGATTGCTTGGAGGGCTGTGAGATTGGAAGAGATTACAGAAATAGGGAAGAGCAAGGCCATGGACAGATTTGCAAGCAAGAATGAGAATTTTAATGTTAAGGTATTGCTTGATTGGGTGTTGATGTATATCAGTGAACAGAGTGATGGTAGGAAGCGAGAATTTTTTTTAAGTTTAGATACAGGAAGCTTTGGGTAACCTCAAGTTTACAGAGGGTAGAATACGGGAGATCAGCCAGAAGTATGTTGGAGAAATCAAGGTTAGAGGTTAAAAAAAGGACTTTAGGTGAATGATCAAGAAAATGGAACACACTTTTAAAATGAAAGGCAGGAAGTTTAAAGGGGATTTGAGGAAAAACATTTTTCACGCAGGGCATAATGGGAATTTGGAATGCACTGCCTGGGAGGGTAGTTGAGAAAGGTAACATTTCAAAAGTACCTTGGATGAACATTTGAAGTTTCATAACATTCAAGGTGATTGGCCTAGTGCATGATAGTGAGACGAGCATTTTATTTTGGTGATAAAAACTTGATGGGCCAAAGGGCCCCTTCTGTACTGTATGATTCCCTGAGCAGTGTAGATGAGGGTTTATGGCTGAGAGCATAGAGTTTGGTCTGCTTGGAAATCAAGGGAAATGGAGAGAGGATGGGACAGTGGAGTTGATGACAGAGATCAGCCAAGATCATGTGGACTGGCAGAGTAAGTTTGATGGTAAACATCATCTACTCCTACTGTTAGTTTTGTTCTTATGCTTTTGTCGGATCATGTTTTTTTAAGTATGTGAAAATGAACATCTTTCAGTAATTGTTTGGTATCCTGCACTGAGATAAAACATCATACTTCCCAACTCTCAACTTAAAGCAATAATCACTCTTTCTAGTGTTGAATTGCTGCAGGACAACGGTGAGTTTATGGCTAGGCTCTCCCTACATTTTTTCTAGGGAGAATGAGACCACAGTGTCCTACAACTTCAAACATAGACTTGTTTGTATTTATTGGTGATATTTATAAAATCAACAAATTAATTGATTTCTTGCATCTTAACTCATATAATTTAATTTAATCTTTTTCATCAGTCTCACTCTAGTCAGGAATGCTGCAGAGAATATCTCTTAGGAAAGCTCTTCTCTCTTTTAAATTAGCCACACTTTTCAAAGCCATCTTCTTCTCTGGAAAAGAGCATCAGTCAATCTTTTGAGCTCATTGGTGCATTCTCCCAAGACTGAATGACATAGATCAAATTGAATAGCACTGAAATAATTTTTTATTGTTATGTCTTGAATGAGTAGCATTTTTTACAATAACTTAATCACTCTGTCATGTAGGGGTTGGGATGTATTGGACATTGTCTTCCTGACCCCTCTAGCTAGCCTTTCAACATATTGTTACCTGTCCAGATATTCATTTTATTCTTTACAAAAACATTTTATCTTCCTCTTCATCTTTTGTCACAGCAAAATTGATGGAGATCAGTTTTCCTCCTGATTTTGTTTCTGTTTAGTTTGTTAATCCAGCTTGGGTCATGCTTGCATAATTTATGTTGGATTATCTGGTAAATGAAGTGGAGGCAGTGGGGAACAGGAAGAACCTTATTTCCTGTCCACACTGCCCATCACTCTTCCATGAAAACCATCTTCTGGATTCACCAGATGGAGAATGAATGGCCACGTATTTTTCAGGAGGGCAGATCAGTAGTAGATGGAATTTCACCCTGAAGTGTGGGTTGATGTATTTTGGAAGAGTCAAACAAGACAAGGGAATATTCAATGAATGACAGCACACTAGGAGTCTCAAAGAAACAGAGGGATCCTGGGCTGCTTGTCCACAGATCCCTGAAAGTGGTAGGCAGTTTAAGAGGATAGTACAGAAAGAATATGGGATCCTTGGCGTCATGGCATAGATTACAAGAACAGGGAGGTTTTGCTGGAGCTGTACAGGATTTATGTTAGGCCACAGCTGGAGTACTGTGTGCATCTCTGCTTCTCATACTATAGGATGGACATGATTGCACTGGAGTAGATGCAGAGGACATTCACCAGAATGTTACTTGGCTTCCAGCAGTTTATTTACAAAGAGAGACTGAATAGGTGCAGGTTGTTTTCTTTAGAGCAGAGAAGGCTGAAGGTAGACTTGATAAAGGTGTATAAGATTATAAGGGACATAGAAAGTGTGAACAGGAAGCAGCTGTTCCCCTTAGTTGAAGGGCCATTAATGGCAGGCCATAGTTTTAAGATGAAAGACCAGGAGGGATTTGAGGAAAAATGTTTTCACATGAAGGATGGTCGGAATCTGGAATACACTAGCTGGGAGGATAGTAAGGCAGGAAGCCTCACAACCTTTAAAAAGCACTTGGATGAGCACTTGAAATGTCATCAAATTCAAGGCTATTGGCCAAATGCTGGAAAGTTGGGATTAGTGCAGAGACGGGATGGGGTTTTTTGTCAGCGTAAACTCAATGGGCTGAAAATCCTCCTCTATACTGTCTGACTGCATGACTCTATGACTCTAAGGAAAAACAGATCAAGCAATGAGGCCTTGAACCATTAAACTTTTCCCTCAATCTTCATGACTGTCCTGCCCAGTTTCAGGCAGGAACACATTGTGGAATACAAACTGGATGGAAGGCAGACTCAGTTAATCATCTTCAATATTTTATTTCTAATATTTAAAACAGCTAATTTCTTATTGTGATCCTATGTGTAACTGTGGCCCTATGGCTAACAGTTGAAGCTCCAGAGCATGATGGGAAATTGTGGACTTTCATTTAGTGATTGAACGTGAGTAACCATCATCTTGCCGATTGGTTTAGGACCCTGGTGTCACACTGAAGGAGGTAGGGAAGCCTGTGAAAATTTCAATTCCATAGACACCATACGCATGGGTTTTAAGACGATAGGCACGGGACTGGGCAAAGGAGGCTCAGGAAACTGAGAAATCAAAAATAAATAAAACAGGGCCATTAAGCCCAGTTCAGCCTGAGTTCAGGTCTGGTGAGGCGAAATGAAAGGAGAGGGAAAAGATGGTGAAATATTAAACCTCAGGTTCCACAGTCCCATAATGGGCCAACCATGGGTATCAGCTGAGGGCCACAATGGGGGAACCTCAGACAGCAAGCCACATGGAATAATTGTGGTTGGATGGGCCACTATGAGAGGTAATGCCAGGTGCACTGCCAATACTTGCAAGGACAAGGTTCAGGTCAAGAACAGAGATCTTTGCTGCTGAAGGACACAGTCAGGGAAATAGAGAACGTTCAGTACCTGTGTCGTCAGCTCCCAGATGCAGGTCCGAGGTTTTTAGGTTTGATTTAATGAGGAAGTGTTATCTATCATTAACCCCATGAATTGTTATATTTGACAGGTGGAGGAAATGGGTGAGGTACCAATCAACTGGTACTTACAGAAACAGAGTTTGCACAATTGAAAAATTCTGGTTAAACTCACAGACATGCTTGATGATCTAGAGACAGAAGAAACCATTGTCCAACGCATATCCACATTTGCAATGCATAAACCTGATTGTGGCCGGATAAATGGAGAAGTGGTTCTGACTCATGATGCTGACAGATGAACACAAAAAAACAATATGGTTTTCCCAAACAAGACAAAAGCGAAATTTAGAAGGTAATCACAAGCTTGTTTCAACAAGGAGTATTATGCCTGGTGGAGTTGACAAATAATAATCCTACTTGTCCAGTTAAAAAACCCCAATGGCTCTTGACAATTAACAATTGATTACAGATAATTAAATAAAACCACTGCACTAACTGTTCCAATGGTGGTAACTAGTCCAGAGACTATGATGAAATAAAGCCCCACAGGCAAATGCTTTGCCAACCTGGATGTTTGCAGTCGTTTTTTAACCATTCCCTTGAAACAGGTGTGCCAATATAAATCATTTTTTTGCTGCCAGGGTAAACAATACACATGGATCTGTTTACCTCAAGGGTTGCACAATACTCCTTCAATGTTCCACAAGTGACTGGTGAAAGGTCTTGATAGATTCTCACGGCCTAATCTTCTGATCAAACGAGTCAATGATCTGTTGCTTCAAACTAACACTAGGGAAGGACATCTCCAACTCCCTTATGAACTATTAACCCACCTCACTTAGGATTAGAGGTTAATCCTAAAAATCTTAATCATGAAGCCTCAAGTTAGGCATTTAGGAATTATAGTGATCCATATCAAGTGTGAAATGGAGAAGAAATGCATTGAGCAATATTACAATGACCCATCCCAAGGATGCAACGGCCCTTCCAGAACTAATGGGATATTGTTGGAACTATACTGATGGTTTTTCTACCAAAGCCTCCCTGCTGTTTGACCTTCTGGTAAAGAAAGTCCTGAGGTAGTGGACCAAGCAGCACACTCAGGCTGTTTCGGGATTAAAACAAGTGCTGCTAAGGCTCAGACTCTTCAGGTGCCAGACCCAAAGCTCCCCTTTGCTCTGGAGGTCACTGCAATAAACCCAACTAGACCTTTTCCTGGAGCACCATGGGAGACTTGGAGGAGATGCCTATGCCTCCCAGCTCTTAACCCCAGTAGAGCAGAGGGTGACAGCATATGAGTGGCATCAACTAGCAGCCTTTAAGGCAGTGCAGCATTTTGCATCTTTAATTGGACTAAGTCCTCTAAGAATGCTCACAGAATACACACCCATCCAACTATTACTGGTGGATCAATGACAGTATTGTTAGTCAAAATCACAAAGCTTATTGGACCCTAGTTTTACAAGTTTGAGATATTGCAGTTAAACAGACTGGAGTGCCCAGTTTTCTCCCTGATAATCTCCACTCTAGTAGCAAGCCACATGAATATCAGTGGCAGCAAATGATCACAAGTGACCATTTGTACCAACTCAAAAGGTGGTGTGTGGGAGTGGAACCTTGGCAAAAGCCTGCACAAAGGGAGGAATTGGGTGAAAACACAAAGCACCTAAAACTTTTTTGTGGTTGGATCCTCTTTGGTGGAGGATGGAGGTAAAGAAGCAGAGTGTGGTAGCTATGCAGAGAATTTTCAAGGCAAACCCGTCACAGGAGTAACTTCAAAACTATCAGCTGCAAGTGAACACTCAGGCTGCTGAGCTAGCGGCAGCAGAATACGTGGTTAACCATGCTGACAAGATCCCCCCCCCCACCATCAGTAGATATCTATTCAGAAAGTATGTACATATGCAGCATTCTGTCTGACTTCCTGCCATTGCGGGAAGCGAAAGGATTTCTGTCAGTGGACGGGGGACGCCCGCCACTTGTGCCCCTCTTAGAACACTCGTGGATGAATTGGTAAAACAAGATGCCCGAGGGGCAAACCCCAATAGATGAACAGGTAAATACCATCACCTTCAATCAGATTAAAGGTGAAGACCTTATATGAACCCAAGGCAGTGAAAATGACTTAAAACATATCCCAGAGGGAATATACCCTGCATCTTACAACAAGTGGAAAAATAATGTACGACTTCAGGCTGGACTTGTCCTTAAGGATGAATGATATGTGACTGACCCCAGATCATAACCGAATAATAAATCAAAGCCACGAAGCCCAGGATCATAAAGGGGTGAAACAACCACTGAACAAATTAGAAAGCTATGCTGGTGGCCCAGTGCAAGAAAGGATCTGAAAAATTATGTGAACAATTGATTGCTATGTGCTGGGAGTAACGCAAATCATTACACTAACGATGGAGAATTAAGACACACATGACCAGTAAATGGACCCTGGACTAATTTACAAATAGGCTATATAGGACCATTGCCACCATGCAGGGGAGGATAAGAATATACCCTGGTGGCCATTCATAACTCTTTAAATGAACTGAAACATTCCCTACTAGAATAATGGCTGATATTTGGTACAGCAAATATTCATTAGGCAGGAACTCATACACAACATTGAGTTTGATCAAGGCACCCACTCTACAGCCCAAGTTATGCAAAATATGTTGACTTTGCTGGGAATAATTGGAAGTTTTACACAGTTTACCATCCACAATCAAGCAGGACAGTGGAAAGAATGAACCAAACACAAAAGGGCACGATTCGGAAAACTGTACAACGAAGTAATTCTACTTGGAATGTAGTTATAATGCTGGAATGTGATACTATATCAAGGTCCGCAGATACAGTATTACACGTCTTCATGACAAAATGTCCGATGAAAGAAATTGAAGTTGTCTGGGCACTTGATCTTCCAGAATCTGAAGTTGTGATCTCAATCATGAGAAAAGTGTGCAACAGCTATTGAACAATGTTCAAGTTGCCCGGATAGCAGCAGCTGTTGAACTAGGACAGAAGAAGAAATGTGATAAAGCATATTTGATGATAAAGTAAAACTTGCCAAATATGCTATTGGACAGAAGGTCATGCTCCTGGTCTACCAATCAGGGATATTTTTGTCCCTAAATACTCTGGGCCCTACTGTACTATGGATAAGGCAAGCACGTCAGTCTTTGAGATTCTGTTGGACTCTGGCAAGATCAGGTGCTACCATCAATCAGTGTTTCAAAGGAACATAGGCCATTTAGCCTTGCCAAATGGATCAAAACCCAGATGACATCAATCTAGTGTTTGATGCCAGAAGTAACAGTAAAAAGATGGGATGTTTTTCGACACAAATGGCTAAGTGCATATTCAGTGAAACCTTTAAAAAGATAATTCAATACCTTAACTGAAGAATAAAATCTTGTGGGACGGCAGGGAAAGAGAGGGCAAATGAGACTATATGAGTTGTTCTTGTTCTTCCGACACCCAAACTTCTTCAGTGCTGGAACTATTCTGTAACTGAGCCTGCTCCATATTTCGATAAAATCCAGATTTTCTCCCTGATCTCTAGCAGCCTACACAATCCAGTATATCTATTAATTCACTTAGAATTCAAAACCCCTTGAACATATTTAATGGCTAGTACCCACAAATATCTGGAGTAGAGAACTGAGAATGAAGAAATTGCTCTTTGCTTAAGTCAAAATAGCTACCTGGTTGTTAAGGATGGGTGGTGGATGCTGTCAGTAACACCCACATTTCAAGAACAAAATAAATGCTTTGTTCTTTTTCCAACTCACATCATTCAACTGCCTTGGCACATTTCTCACTCCTTCCCCAAATATATTCATCTTAATCCCAATGGATCTTTCCTGTGACAATATTTCATTTTTTAACATTAAAGAATGGTCAATAATAATCATAGCATGATTATAAGTAGACAAATCTCTTGCTTTGCTGGAAGGCTACCTCTTTCCAATTTTTTCATGTCATGTTTTACTGTTTCAAGAAAACTATTAACCAAATAATTGAGGAAAATACAGATGATAATTTCAAACAGCAGAAGTGTACCCTGTGCAGCAGTTATAGGAATTGGAAGTTAGAACAATTGAGGGAAAATTATAAACAAGCCAATCAGGGATAGACCCCATCCTGGATTAGCAATGAGCAGCTAGGAGACCTGACCAACAGGGAGACACATCCAAATATACCAAGCTGTCACCTTCAGCAGCTGACTCATGTTCAGTTCAGAAATAATTGGGAGGAACCCTAGGCAAAACCCTGTGGACTCCAAATAATCCCTAGGGATAAAATTAGGTTACATGTTTCTGAGATGGAAAATATACCTATTATTAAGGAAGGAATATCGTTGGGACATGAGAACACTCTACCAAGTGTTGTTGAGAAGGAAGAAAAGCATGTAGGGACCACCTTGGTTAAATGTCAACAAACAGACAAAACAACCATCTGCCCTTCTGTCTATATTCCAAGGAATAACCTTTGTATGATTTTAGAATAAATGGAAGTTTAAACAGCATGAAAGAAGCCAGGAATATTAGCATCGACATCCCAAAGATGGTCTGGAACGGGAAGGGGGAATATTGTGTCATCATCTCATTAAAGGAATATCAATGTGGCGCATGAACCTGTCACATTATAAATACCACCTTCTGTATTAAGGCCAAGATATCAGCCAGGGCAGGACCACTTCAGCTGATTGAGATACTTAACAGAGAAGAAACTGTTCTTAATATCTCTAAGGAAATGAAGCAAAATTTGGACAACTACTTTTAGAAATATAAAACTAACATTAAACCTTTACTAGATATTCTGCAGCAGATCAAGAACCAGTTAGCTGAAGCCCACTGAACATTTGTCAAGCTTATTCAATGAGCTAAGAAAATCAAGAAGGATATTGAAGCAATTAAATTGACCAGTTAGTGGAATAACCTCTGGAATTGAGGCACAAATGTACAAATTCACCTGTGGATCCATATTGTGTCACATGATATTGCATTGATAATTTTCTGTACTTTGCTTTATTTGATATTCTGTATGATAATGTTTGCCCAATAGAAAAGGGAGATATCCCACCAAATAAATGTGGAATTCATGCCATGTAAGTGGGAATGTAAATGATTGTTGGATGATATTACTGTATTATCAAATTTTAGTTGTGTTAAGAATTATGGACTCATTGACTGCCTGCGCAGGGTGATATGGCCAATGTTTGATGTTCTATTCACTAAGCTGCCAATGAACCAAAAGGAGAGACTGTGATTTTATGGCTAATTGTGGCCCTTTGGCTAACAGTTGAAGCGCCAGAGCATAATGGTTAAATATGCTAACTTTAAGTAAACATGAGATCGGCTTACTGTGAAAGGAAGAAATAAAACCAGACTGCTGACTGGGCAAATAGCTGATGCCAAAAGTTATTTGGCCAATGTGGTTGCAAAATAAAACAATAAAACAAGACTGAGAAGAGGAACAGATGTCTCCTGTTTACATGACTCTTGGACAAATGAACTCAGAACTATGAGCATCTTGTATAAGGGTGGCTTGACATCGAACATTCTGGAAAACTGGGAGTATACATAAAGAAGACACATCAGAGACATTGAACAGGAACAGCTTCTTCCCAGCATTATTAGACTGATGAATGGGCTCTTTAGCCTCAAATATTAATGATATTGCTAATATTGATCTCGCCTAGTGCAGGTCCTGTGCAATGTGACCCATATGCCTCTGTCTAAGTCTTTTTACAACGTCTGATCTGTACATCCTTTGCTTACTATCATCTGCCTGTACCACTCGTAAACAAAACTTTTCACAGTACTTCGGTACCTGTCACAATCAATCAATCAATCAATCAATCAATAAGTCAGTGACAACTCAAGACCAAGCATTATGAAGAGACTTGAGTTGAATTGAATTGAATTAGCTTTATTGTACGTGTATTCTAATGAGTACCGTGAAAAATTTGCAGTCACGCATTACAGCACCATCTAGGTACAAAGGTACCTGTGTACAGATACTTAAGTTCAAATTCTTAGGAAACAAAAGAAATTAGAAAAGTTAAGAAATAAATAGTTCATCTTTATTGGTCATAGGAATAAATTAGAAAAATAAAGAAGTAAAAAGTTCAGAATTTCTGACCCAGTCCATGCCGGCACCTAGCCTCAAGGGAGACCACCACCGCCTTGCTGCTGCCTCTGCCAGACACACCAACATAGAAATTGCCCCACTTTAGACACCATGTCTTTGCTGCTAGGCCTACTTCGCTGACCCCATTCGCACACTCGCCCTGCAATTAAGAGTCCCTGGCTCCGCAGTCAGGCCAGAGCTGCTGCTGGGCCACAAGTCCCAGTTTGGCGGCAGATGTCTCTTTGCTGGCACCGCCATCTTTAAGAGTTTGCTGCCATCAGCATCGTCATCCCCAATCACTGGAGGAGCTTTGCTGCTGCCGCTGGCGGCCATGGGTGATGGAAAAATGCACTCATCTGCCGTCTGCCTCCAATCGCCAGAACATTCTCGCTGCAGCTGTCTCCACCTGTGATCATTAGGAGAAGCCACACCCACCACTCCACATGCGGCCTGCTCTTGCTGCTATGCCAGTTCTGCCGACCAACCTGCCACAGAAAAGAAGGGAAGAAAATACCAAAAGGAAAGCAAAATAAAGCAAAAGAAGAAAGCAGAAACAAAACCAAAGCAAAGAAGGAAAGCAGAAGGGAGCAGATGGGCCCTGGGCAAGAGCCCGCATATAGCCCTGCTCCTTCATTTTGGACCAGAAAGTCCTACGTTCAGAACTCAGAGGAGTCTACGACTTGTCAGCACAAACCTGGCCATTTTGCCATGTATCAGTAGTATTTAGATTCTCGTCAAACAGTTAGATAATATGTTGATTGTGTGCTTAGAAACTGAACAAATACTTTGCGTCAGTATTCATGTTGTAAGATATGGGTTAATATCCCAAAAATTCAAGAGAGTCGGTGGAGGGCAGAACTGAGTATGGTGGCCGTCACCAAGGAGAAGGTGCTAGAAAAGCTGAGCGGTCTCAGGGTAGATAAATCACCTGAACCAGATGGGCTACACCCCAGTGTTTTGACGGAGATAGCTGAGGAGATAGTGGAGGTGCTACTGGTGGTCTTTCAGGAATCACTGGAGTCACGGAGAAGACTGGAAAATCAATAATGTAACCCCCCATTTAGAAAAGGAGTAAGGCAAAAAGTTGTTAAATTATAGGACAATTAGCCTGACCTCAGTCATTGGTAAGATTTTGGAGCCCGTTGTGAAGGATGAGACTTCTAAATACTTTGAAGCGCATGGTAAAATAGGACAAAGTGAACATGGTTTCTCAAGGGGAGATCATGCCTGACAAATCTGTTAGAATTCTTTGAGGCGGTAATGAGCAGTTTAGACCAAGGACAGCCAATGGATGTTATCTATCTGGACTTTCAGGGAATCTTCGACAAGGTGCCACACAGGAGGCTGCTGAGTAAGGTAGGGGCCCAAGGTGTTAGAGGCAATTTACTAGCATGGATAGAAGATTGGTTTTCTAGCAGAAAGCAGAGAGCAGGATAAAACTGTTCTACTCAGGATGACTCCCAGTAACTAGTGGTGTTCTGCAAGCGACAGTGTTTCTGCAAGGGACAGTAAATTTTCACTTTTATACATTAATTATCTCAATAAAGGAACTGAGGGCATTCCAGCTATGTTTGTGGATGAGACAAAGATAGGTGGAGAGACAGGTAGTATTAAGGAGGCGTGGAGGCTGCACAAGGATTTAGACAGGTTAGGAGAGTGGGCAAAGAATTGGCAGATGGAATACAATATGAGAAAGTGTGAGGTAATGCAATTTGGTAGGAAGAATAGAAGCATGGCCTACTTCCTAAGCAGAGAGAAAATTTAGAAATCTGAAGTTCATAGAGACATGGGATTCTTAATCCAGGTTTCTCTTAAGGTAAACTTGCAGGTTGAGTTGGTAGTGAGAAAGGCGAATACAATGTTGGCATTTATCTTGAGAGGGCTAGAGTATAAAAGCAGGGATGTTCTTCTGAGGCTTTATAACAGTCTGGTCAGACCACATTTTGAGTATTGTGAGTAATTTTGGGCACCATACCTCAGGAAGGATGTACTGGCCCTGGGGCAGGTCCAGAGGATGTTCGTGAGAATGATCCCAGGAATGAAAGGCAAAACATATGAGAAACATTTGAGGACTCGGGGTTTATACTCGATGGAGTTTAGAAGGATGAAGAAGAATCTACTTGAAACTTACAGAATACTGAATGGTCTGGACAGAGTGGGTGTTGGAAAGATGTTTCCATTAGCAGGAGAGACCAGGACCCAAGGGCACAGCCTTACAGTAAAGGGAAAACCCTTTAGAACGGAAATGAAAAAAAGCGTCTTCAGCCAGAAAGTGGTGATTCTGTAGAATTAATTGCCACAGAGGCCGGTGGAGGCCCAGGTAATTGAGTAAATTCGACAGAGTTATATAAGTTCTTGATTGTCAAGGGAATCAAAGCCGATGGGGAGAAAGTGGAAGCATGGGGTTGAAAATCTTATCAACCATAATTGAATGGCAGGGCAGACTGGATAGGAGAAGTGGCCCAATTTCTGTTCCTATATCGTATGGTCTTTTGATCTTGGTAAGAACTAAAGAATTAATTGGAAAAAGGACCATTGCATTTGATTCGAATTTGCCTGTCTGTCCTTTGTGACAAAATTAGAGTCCCTAGTAGAATAAGGTTAATATTATCTAAAACATAGAAATGGACAATTGAACACACCCCAATTCATTTTATAGTTTCATTGAATATTTTTACAAAATGTGCTTCGCATGATTAACAAATCAAAGCATTAGTTCATACCCTTTTCACTTTGTCTCAGCAAGCCATTGGTACAGAGCCTAATACATCAAGCCATTGTCAAATTCGTGACTTGCGAAATACGGTCAGGTGAGCAAAAATAGCTAGCCTGTCTATACGAGGCATAGTAGTTCCTCTTAAGTGTTTGGGGTGTTGCCCACTGATAATTAATGAAATTGTTTGAAATAATGTCGTGTATATCATTCAAAAATAAGTAAATATGCCAAAGATATCTATGATCTGTTTAAACCTTTTTTTAAAACTATTGATTTAAGCATCTCAGTCTAAACGGCAATTGAATTTTCATTCTTTTCATAATGTAACATCATGAGAAGATTCTCTTGATCCACAGCCAATCTTACTCTCCTTGGCTAGATTACAGTAGCGAGTATGAGAGCAAACAATCTATTAAATGTTTGAATGGCAAATTAGTGTCAGTTAGTACCTGTAGTCCTGTTTCTAACACTGTATGGTAACTATCTTATCTATATAATGATCTTAACCTTAAGGACGTATTAGTCAGCTTGAAGGTATAGATGTAACAAATTCATATTGATAAACACGTCTTTTTCATTTTTTGTTACTGAGAATGATGTTTAAAAATATGTCAGATAGTGAGTTTTTTCAGAAATTTCACAATGACCATTAACCTCTGCTTTGTATATCCTGCGTTCTTTGCATAGACTGAAACTAAGAACTCTGCTAATGGTTGATAAACAATACTCTGTTACATATATAGTCAAAGATTGTGGCTTGCCTCTGAATAGCAGTGTGAGAAAAGGCTGAATTCTTTGCTTGTTTCTGCTGATTTACTTGCAGGAGTCATCTTTTATGCACCTTAGCAATAGTAATGTGAAAATAATGGATACCTTACTTTTCTATAACTTGTCACAATCACAGGAATTTGCCTTACGTGGTATCCTCATGTAGTAATTGCAGCTAGTAGTACCTCAAACCTTTGAGTGGTAAATTAAATGAAATTTCTTGTTATTTCACTTCAGGAGTCTGAATTGAAACACCTCGCAAATATTTCGGGTGTAGAGAACAATCGTTTGGTCAAATTATCTGAAAACTGTTGAATGATTTGAGAGAATGTTGGTGCAGCAATTCAATAAATTGGGGTAGGTTAGGAGAATTAAATGTGTTCAATTTTCATGCAGTATTCAGTGGTAGAGAGACTGAGAGAGTAAGAGCAATATGGTGGGAATGTTTTCTGTAGATCTGCACTAAAAGTTTTCACCAGGATCTTTTGCTGATCCTATGGCTTATCTTTTGTGAGCCTTTTTCAACCTATAGCCAGTAATAAATGTATTAGGCAACAGAGAACCTAACTTGAGTATTGCTGAATAATAACACATTTGGTCAAAGCTTCTTATTGTGCATTTATCAGGACATTTCACAAGAAAGCAAATTTAAGGGGAATTTAACATTTTTCATACGTGAGAAGAGTATACTGATTTGTTGGCAAGTAGACACTAATTGGCAAATGCACCCATTAATGTTGATTGACAGTCAATAGCCACTTGTTGAGTTCTGAGCAGTTAAGCGTCTTCAAAGTGGAATAATAGGTAGAAAGGCAGGTTGTGAATAGGATAAAAACCTCCCCCTCTCTCCCTATTTATTTCAGGATCCTCTCCCCATCCCCCTTTTCTGATGAAGGGTCTAGGCCCTAAACGTCAGCTTTTGTGCTCCTAAGATGCTGCTTGGCCTGCTGTGTTCATCCAGCTCCACACTTTGTTATCTCAGATTCTCCAGCATCTGCAGTTCCCATTATCTCTACAGATAACTATTGATAGGTTAAGTGGACAGAATGTTGGCAAACGGAATGTCGTGGGCAAATGCAAAGTCGTGTACTTTGAAGGGGAAACAAACGAACAGAATATAAATGGAGAAAATCTGCAGAAAGCTGCTACACAAAAGGACTTGGTGTATTTATACATAAACTATAAAAAGCTAGCACGCAGGGACAGTAGGTAACCATGAAAGCTGAGAGAATATTCGCCCATATTTCAAGGCGGTTGCAGTATAAGAGTGGGGACAATTTCTTGCAACTGTACAAGATGCTGATGAGACCACGTCTGGGATATTGTGAGCAGTTCTGGTCCGCTTATCTAAGGAAAGATATAATTTCATTGGAGGTAGTTCAGTAAAGATTCATTGGGATGATCCTCGATATGCAGGGATTGTCTTATGACCAAAGGCTAAACAGGTTGGGATCCTGCTCTCTGAAGCTTTTAGGAATGAGAGATGATCTAATTGAAACATATTGGCTTCTTTAGAGGCTTGACAGGGTAAATGCTGAGAAGATATTTCCATTCATAGACCCAGAGGGCATAGTCTCAGAATACTGTTGTGCCAATTTAAGATTGAGATGAGGAAGAATTTCTTCATTCAGAGGGCTGAGAGTTTTTGAAACTCCTTGCCACAGAGAGCTGGTAGGGCAGAGGCCATGTGTATATCTAAGGCTAAGATAGGTAGATTCTTGATCAATTGGGGAATCAAGGATTGGAGGGAAGGGGTAGAATGTAGACATAAGGAATGTCGGATCAGCCATGATCCTATTGAACAGCCTAACCCTGTTCCTATTTCTTACGATCTTAAATGATATTTTTCTCTCCAGATAGCTTCTTATTAGCTACTTGAAGTTGTAGTACTTCTTCTTTGTGTCCCTTTGCTGAGGATTGAAATTTTTACTCCAAATATGACAAGCTCATGTTGATGTTCTTTGTGAATGGTTGCAAAAATTTGTTGCAGACAGTTGGCTTCTGCTCGTATGGAAGAGGGAGGTGATGGTCTACTGGTAATATCCATGGACTGTTAATCCAGAGATCCAAATAATGTTCTAGGGACCTGGGTTTGAGTCCAGCCATGTCAGATGGTAGAATTTGAATTCAATGATTATCTGAAATTAAGAATCTAATGATAACTGTGAATCCATTGTTGATTAGCAGAAAAACCCATCTGGTTCACTAATGTCCTTTAGGGAAGGAAATTGGCATCCTTAGCTACATGTGACCCCAGACTCACAGCAACGTGGTCGTCTCTTCATTACAGGATGAGCAATAAATGCTGCCTCGCCAGTGATAGCCTCATCCTGTGAAAGAATAAAATAAAATCAAGGTGTCCCTTTGACACTGTCTTCAGTTGTCTCAAATATCCTTTGAACATCGGAGACCACTTCCTTGCATGATTTGAGTCTGTTTCTAATTCCATAATTTGTATAGTCTCAAATTTTGAAGTTATTTTACTATGGTCTTATGGTCTATCCTGTAGATTTTTAAAATTCTTCACTCATTTTCATTAGTGATTGAACTCGCACAAGGTTACTGTCTTGCATTGCAAAGTGGTCCAGCTTTCCACTTTGGAAGTAACTTCATACAAATGAAAGTGGGCTTGTGGTTTACTGTCGCCGGTCATCACTTCACGCTCTTAGTCTCCACTTCCGGATCTGTGAGTCTGCTCATTATCACCATGTAGTTATGTGTTATTTACACTCTAATGAGTGAGCGGTAACAGGCATTGTTGAACATAACTCTACACAGAGGAAAATATTGGTGAAATTAAGATTTTAGACTACAAGTGATATATGATGCCTCTATATGAAAGCAATTTAGAAGCTAGTGTCAGCAGAGTCTCTGTAGACACCTGTGTAACCTGGACACAACATTAATGAAAACGTTCCAAGAAGGCCTTCGGAGGAGGCAGTGAATTTTTGCACATGCACAGTAACTATATCCACTGTAAAGGTACAATTCTCTTTATTCAATATCTCCCTCCACCAAATTAACTTATTGTACCCTTTACAATCTCCCCAAAAATATCAATCAAGTTAGTCAGATGTGAAAGCATCAAGTGAGTTGAGCATCTTGTGATAGTCAGTATGTTACAGACAAAGCTAAATACCTTGGAGCTGATTCAGATTGGTTCTTGATCAGCAAGAAAGAAAGGCGCTAGCTGCTTCATGAGTCTCCGGTAAGTGTTTAATGTCTTTTCTACTCTTCAGTTTTAATGGAAGATACAATGTAATGGTAAACTTAATCAAATGCGTGAGAAGCACTGTTTTTAATTAAATAATTAAAACTATTTAAGAATGGCAATTTAGTTGATATTGTCAAGTGTGCAGCATATGGGAGCTCCTGGTTGCCATTGTGATCCAGGGCAAACAAGCTCTGTCGGAAGTATTTGAAGTTTGCAGAATTTTGGCTCAGAGTTTATGAGAAGGTGGCTGAGCCACTGAGACCACATTGCACCACAGCAGGGGCATGTTACCTGGATTAAATGTACCATGAGACAGTCACAACTTAAAGCAGGGTCTTCTGATTTGATCAGGTCTGACCATGAATGAGGCAGATAAAGGGACTCAGAGGGAAAGAGTGCAGGAATATGGATCTGTACAACTGTCCAACAGGTTTGAGATATATAAATTTACAGAGATGAATACATTGCTCAAAGGTTGGTGTTGAAGAAAGGGCTCTGGTTGGTAGGCCTCTGGCACCAGTACTGGGAAAGTGGGTTCTGCACCAGTGAAGCAGTCTACACCTAAATGATACTGGGGTAGTTCTGAAGAGGAGCCACACTGAATTTGAAACATTAACTCTGTTTCTTTCTCCACTGATGTATCCAGATCTGTGATGTTTCTCTAGCATTCTCTGTGTTTGTTGGGAGCAGAGTTGTTGTGAACCACGTAACTAGGCAAATGGAGAAGGCTTTAAACCATATGGTGGGGGCATCAGATCAAATGTAGAAAATGTGGTGTATCAAGGAGTAGAGTCAAGGAAAGAAAGAAAAATGGTGATATGAGAAGTGAGGGCCAGAGAATGGAAGGATGACACAAAACCAAGAATACACTAACAATCATGATGAAATGTTAAAGTGATAACAAAACACAAAATCCCTCTCATTCAAGGAGAGGGAGACAAAAGACAGGTTATAAACTTAAACATAGAAAGATCAAAATGTTAAATTGCACATGAAGTTGGGACTATACAAGGAATACAATCCTCAACAGCATCACAATATTTAGAATCGGTAAAAGATGACTTCACACAATATAAATCCATTGAGCAACATTCACAAGGAATGCCTATGTGTGTTGCTTTGTTTGATGCTGGCGTCGGACAGAATGCTGATGATGCTTTTCTGATCCCTAATATCAATCCCATAGCCTCGGGTATCCTCCACATGATTGGAGGATATTCTGAGGATCAAGCAGGTTTCTGACTGAGCAGTACTGCTTCAAAGTCCCTGACATAACTTGCATGGGAATCTGATGTGGAAAGGCCATCCTGTGGCCCTTGGTGACCCCAGTGAAAGGAGGTGTTATATTATTAGAAAGGCTGGATATTATGATTATTCCTGAGAGCCTGGTTGAAACAATACATGCTGAAGGGATTACAAGAACTCATTGAGTAAATAACAGTCTGACCAACTTAAAAGTCTAGGTGGCTACCTTTGATATGAAGCCAGAAAATTCAACCAATAGGTGTTAATCTGCAAGATAGGATCCTGCGCTGCAAAGATCAGACTAATTCCCCCTTGACCCCTGTTTAGAGGGAGCTAAGAAAATGTTTGAAAATCATGATGATTCCAGTTGCAGGTAAAGAAAAAGTGGTTGAGGCTAGAACATTGAAATTTTCAAGAAGGAGTTATGTATAGCTAAGGGTATGAGGAGAAAGTGGGAAAAGGGGACTGAATTAGATGATCAGCTACGATCATAGTGAATGGTAGTCCAAGTTCAAAGGGCTGAATGGCCTACTCCTGCTCCTATATTCTCTGTTTCTAAGGTGGATTCTGTTTCCATCATAGAGCTAGTTTGCTTGATCTCAGTTAATGCACCAGTCTGCCATGCAGCCAGCCTGTCAATTCCAACCATTCAAAGGAGACGGGATCTTCCTCATTTCCCTACCAAAGCATGTGAAAACTAGTAAGGGAGTCAGGAATCTGGCAAATTCAAATCCTAGTTCAATTTTCAAACTTTATGCTGGAATTGTGGGAAGGATACACTGGAACTTTTTGTGGATTCTTTTGTGTGTGCTTCAGCATACCTTTTAGTGCTGTTTCAAAATTATCAATTGAAACCTTTTAATCTATCATATTCTTTCTTCGCTCCATGAATTTTTAAGTTGTATCTGACAGAAATTTTAAAATATGATTTTCTGAGGAAAGGATAATATTCCACTCATAATAATGTTTTTAAAGCAAATTGTAAAGCAATGGGTAGGAAATACAACATTGTAAATTATAAATCAATGCATCACAATTTGGAAAGCCACTACTTTATAACAGATAACAGTTGAAATGCACAGATATTAAACTTTTAATGCAGTAGTGATCTCATCTCAATTTCCTCCAGTATGGAGATTATATTTCTAAGCTCTTTATATGTTTTACATTAAAAAAAGCAACTCAGAGGAAAGAAATGGAATTTATGAACAATAACTAAAATGAGAAAAATACCTGGGAAATGTATTATGAATATTGAATGAGACTTTGCATGTGTCATATCAAGGATAGAAGAATGTTATCATTTTCAGGATCCTATGAGAGAATTCTGTGTAAATTCTACAAATGGATGAATATTTTGAAGAAATATGTATTCATTTAGTGAAGCCAAATGAATCATGAAACTCTCTGGTGTCTTCATTTTCTGGTTTCTATTTCCTTGGAGAACCTAATGCCATCTTTCTTTCCGCTGCGAATATTGCTTGAAAACTCAATGACTTTTCAAAATAATGATGTCTATATGCTGGGAAAACCAGATTTTCGGAATATGATGAGCTGGATCTTTTTGTAAGGGCCTGTTATTGCCTCTAAATTTCAGATTTCAGTGACCATCAAATATTATGATAATGTTTGTCATTGCACTAAAGTAAAACTTTCAGAGACTTTTTAAATTTAAATTAATCCTTTAATAAATGCCCCCAACTTCAGCCATTGCCTTTTTATTATTTACAAGTTTATTTCAATCCAGCAATTTAACAATAAATAGCATGAAATATTTCAGGTATAAAGAAGATTCTGATCTTTTCTTTCAAAGTCTACCAAAGGTCGTAGGTACAGATGGAGGTTCTGAACCACAGTGACATACTTGTTCTTGTTGGAAAATTTAAACAGCTATTTTGTACCAAGAAAAATAATAACTTTTACTTACCTAGCACTTTTAATCCAATAAAATGTTCCAGAGTGCTTCATAGGATCATTACAAGTAAAGTGCATGTTAAAAGACCACTCTGCAGGATCATTGCAATCTCCGGTTGTAACTTCTGCACAACAGCAAAACCGCAAAAACTGTCTTAAAACTCATTTCACCACCCACCCCGCCCCCAAACATTACAGAAGAGATCAGAAAAATCTTTCATGTCTTGTATGTCAGATTTTCCTCCATTATTTAAAAATGCATGGTAAAATGCCGTGGATCATGTCAAAATTCATTGTCACATCATCACATCAAAATTATGCACAATGTCTTTTCTCTTTTCTGAAGAAAAATTGATGGAACCATTCTAATGGAGACCAGCACTGCTAAATTCCGTACGAAATTAAATGATCTGAGCTAAGGCAGGTCAATAAGTTGGGTTTCTTTGAGCTATGGGAAAAATAATCTGTTAAAACTCCAACTTCTGATTTTCATTCTGTGACTCCTGCTAAAGTCAGTGCAGTTTTTTTGTTAGTTGTATGATAATTCAGTATTTCATTGTTTTCAATCAGTAGGAAATGACCAAGGATACGCAGCATTTCTACAGATAGAACAGTGATTTATGCAGCAGAGAGTGTCTGAGAGGGAGAGGCATCACTTCGGTGCATACATTTGAGCCTGGAAGCTGTCACCTACACTGAAGAGTAGATTGGCATGGGCCCGGTATCAATGAGTGCTAGACATCTCTGATAGCTCCCTCCCCTTCCTGGACCTCTCCATCTCCGGTAACCGTTTCAGCACTGACATCTATTTCAAACCCACTGAATTCCATAGCTACCTTGACTACACATCCTGTCATCCACACTGTTGCAAAACTGTGGTCACATGCTCCTAATTCCTCCGCCTCTGCCACATCGGCTCCCAGAATGAAGCTTTCCACTTTGGGACATTCCAGATGCCCTCCTACTTCAAAGATCATAGTAAGTTTTCCTCTCCCGTGATTCATAATGCCCTCAACCACCTCTCCTGCATTTCCTGCACTTCTGTCCTCAAACCTTGTTCCCCCCAACAACAATAAGGATACAGTTCCCCTGGTCATCACATACCATACCATCGGCCTCCAAATCCAACTCATCATCCACTGTCACTTTCGCCACCTGCAATCAGGCCCCACGACGAAAAAGATATTCTGTACCCCACCCCAATCTGCTTTCCACAGGGACTGCTCTCTTTGCAGCACCCTTGTCTGCTCCACACTCTCCACCAGCCCCACCACACCCAGCACCTTTCCCCACAGCCACAGGAAGTGCTACACCTGCCCCTACACCATCTCCCTCACCTCCATCCAAGGCCCCAAACAATCATTCTGTATCCGACAGGGATTCATCTGTACGTCTTCTAACTTGGCCTGTTGCATCCATTGCTCCCAATATGGTCTCTTCTACATCAGAGAGACCAAGCGCAGACTCAGTGACCGATTCATGGAGCATCTGCACTCTCTACACTCCAAATAACACCATCTTCTGGTTGCCAGCCATTTCAAGTCCCCCTCCCACTCCCTTAATGACATGTCTATGCCAGGCCTCTCCCAATGTCACAATGATGCCACAAGTAAATTGGAGGAGCAACACCCTATATTCCTTATATTAATGGCCTCAACATAGAGTTCACCAGCTTCAAAATCTCCCCACCCTCAGCCTCAATCCATGTCCAGCCCTCCCTCTCATCCCTGCCTCCCTGACCTGACTCAACCAGCCCATCTTTCTTCTCACCTATCCACCCCACCCTTCCCGTTGACCAATCTCCGCTGCCCCCTACCTGCACCCGCCTATCACCAGCCCACCTACCTTTCCCCATCCCCACTCTCATCCCTCTCTTTCTCTCTGAGCTACTTTACCCCTCCCCAGTCTTAATGAAGGGTCCCAACCTGAAATGTCGACTTTCCTGCCCCTCTGATGCTGCCTGACCTGCTGTGTACCTCCAGTTCCACACTGTATTGACTCCTGGATCACTGGGATCTTTTCTGGGGCAGAGATAATCTGTTCAAATGGAACACATTGCACCTGAATTGGTAGGCAGATTTGCTGGTGCTACAAGGGAGAGTTTAATCTAGGTTGGTAGGGAGGTGGGATCCTCAACAGTAAGGAGGCAAGTGCGAGGCTGGAAGGAGACACAGAAATCAGAAATAGCAAGTTGAAGAGACAGGTCAGGCTGGAACATGACAGGGAGTGAGGAATGCCTGTTGGATTAAATTTCATCTACTTCAATGCAAGATGGCTGACAGGTAGGGCTGATGAACTCAGGGCATGGATAGGTATGTGGGACTGGGATATTATAGCCATCACAGAAACATGGCTAAGGGAGGAACAGGACTAGCAGCTTAGTGTGCCATGGTACAGGTGCTTTAGGTGAGGCAGAGGTGGAGGAAAGTGGTGGGGGGGGGGAGTTGCATTTTTGATTAAGGGGAGTATCACAGCAGTAGTCAGAGATGAAATAACTGAGGGATCATCTCGTGAGCCTTTTTGGGTGGAGCTAAGAAATAAGAAAGGATGGTGGCATTATCAGGCTTTTACTATAGACCCCCAAATAGTCAATGGGAATTAGGGGATCAAATATGCAGGGAGATTGCGGAGACTTGCAGGAGCAATAGGGTTGTCATTAGCGGGGGATTTTAATTTTCCCTAAATAGACTGGGACTGCCAAAGTGTTAAGGGTTAGGATGGGGTGGAATTTTTTATTCATGAAAGTTTCCTCAAGTAGTATATAAAGG
Source organism: Stegostoma tigrinum (assembly GCF_030684315.1). Classification (NCBI taxonomy): domain Eukaryota; kingdom Metazoa; phylum Chordata; class Chondrichthyes; order Orectolobiformes; family Stegostomatidae; genus Stegostoma; species Stegostoma tigrinum. The sequence continues at coordinate 62,624,092 of NC_081355.1, read as the reverse complement.
GTCCTACTTGGGAAGGGGAAAACTTGACCTACTTTTGGGAAATAGGGCACAACAGGTGACTGACAGTGGGGGAGTACTTTGGGGCCAGTGATCATAGTTCTATTAATCTTAAAATAGTTATGGAGAAGGATAAAACTCACCCACAGTTCAAGCTCTATACTGGGTCAAGGCAAATTTTGATGGAATTAGACAGGAGCTTGCAGGGTTAATTGGAGCAATTTGTTTGCAGGCAAAGGGACCTCTAGCAAGTGGAAGGCCTTTAAAAGCATGATAGCTAGAGTTCAAGGCCTATGTGTTCTGGTGAGGGTGAAGGGCAAGGTTGAGAGAAGTAGGGAACCCTACAAGAGATATTGAGGTTTTGATCAGGAAATAGAAGGAGGCATTGCTCGGCTACAGACAGCTGGGATCAAGAGAATCCCTGGAGGTATACAGGGGATACTGAAAAAGGAAATCAGGAGGGCAAAAAAGGGCACAAGATAGCTTTAGCTGAAAAGATTTGGGTGAATCCAAAGAGATTCTTTAAGTAGATTAAAGGAAAAAGAATAACTAGAGAAAAAAGGGCCCCTCAAGGACCAAAATGGACATGGAGTGTGGAACTGCAGAAGATGGGCAAAGTCCTTGAAGAATATTTCTCCTCTGTGTTTACTGTGGAGAAAGATGAAGACTTGGGAACTTGCGGGAATTAGTGACAATATCTTGGGCATGGTCCATATCACAGCAAAGGAGGTGTTGGAAATATTAGAATGTATGAGGGTGGATAAGTCTCCTGGTCCTGACCAGATATGTCCAAGAACCCTGCATGAGGCTAGAGTAGAAATTGTGGGGGCCCAGGCTGATATATTTGCATCATCGTTAGCTATGGGTAAGATCCTGAAAGACTGGAGGGTAGAAAATCACTGCCTTTAATAAAGAAGGGCTGCAAAGAAAAACCTAGGAATTATACACCAGTAAGCCTAACATCTGTGATATGTAAGTTACTTGAGAAGATTCTGAGGGATAAGATATACATACATTTGGAAAGACAGGGTTTGGTTAGGAGTAGACAGCGTGGCTTTGTGCGTGGGAGACCATGCCTCACAAATTTATTAGAGTTCTTTGATGAAGTGATCAGGAAGTTCGATGAGGGCAGGGCAGTAATCATAGTTTATATGGATTTCATTGAGGCCTTTGATAAGATTCCATGTGGTAGGCTGCCCTGGAAGGTTAAGTCACATGGAATCCAGGGAGAGCTGGAAGATTGGATACACAGTTGGCGTGATGGTAGGAAGCAGAGAGTAATAGTGGAAGGATGTTTGTCGGACAGGAGGCCTGTGACTAGTGGTGTGACTCAGGGGTCGGTGCTGGGACCATTGCTGTTTGTTCTCTATATCAATGATTTGGATGAGAATGTACAAGGCATGATTTGTAAGTTTGCGAATGACACGCAAATCGGTTGTATCGTGGACAGTGAGGAAGGTTATCAGAAATTGCAGCCGGATCTTGATCAGCAGGGGAAGTGAGCTGAAAAATAGCAAATGGAGTTTAATATAGATAAGTGTGAGGTGTTGCATTTTGGAAAGTAAAATCAAGGTAGGAGTTTCATGGCAAATGGGTAGGGCCTTAAGAAGTGTAGTGGAACCAGTGGGACCTTGGCATTCCGGCGCATGGTTCTCTGAAAGTGGAATCATAGGTAGACAGAGCAGTGAAGAAGATTTTTGGCACTTTGGCCTTCATCAATCAGGGCATTGAGTACAGAAGTTGGGAAGTTATATGACAGTTCCACAGAACATTGGTGAGACCGCACTTAATGTTTTGCATTCAGTTTTGGTCACCTGTTATAAGAAGGATGGTATTAAACTGGAAAGAATGCAGAAGAGATTTACAAGATGTTGCCAGGACTCAAGGGACTGAGTATTAGGGAGAGGTTGGACAAGTTAGGAATTTTGACTTTAGAGCATAAGAGACTGAGGGGGGGATCTTATGGAAGTGTATAAGATCATATGAGGCATGGATAAGGTGAATGCACTCAGTCTTTTTTCTCCGGTTAGGGAATCAAGGACTAGAGGGCATCAGTTTAAGAGGAGAAAGAATACATGGGAACCTGAGGGGCAACTTTTTTACACAGAGTGGGGTATGCATATGGAATAAGCTGCCAGTGGAAGTGGTTGAGGCTGGTGCATTAGCAACATTTAAGTGGCATTTGGACGAATACATGGATAGGGAAGGTTTAGAAGGGTACGGGCCAAATGCAGGGAAATGGGGTTAGCGTGGATGGGCGTTTTGGTCGGCATGGAACCGATTGGGCCGAAAGGCCTGTCTCCATGCTGTGGGACTCTATGATTTTTGCCTTTGGAGGTTGCATTGCATATTTTTAAGTAAGAGCTTGTAACATGCAAAAATAAGGCTACAGTCAGAGTTTTCATTGCCTGGCTTTCTGGAACTGAATTTTTATAAAATCTGTTGAAGAAAATATCACATTCAGCTTTGATGTTTGATACAACTGAGTTGCCTTCAAACGCTCTTAAACCATTTGTGCTTTTTGCCTTCACAGGAAAGCTCCTTTTTGGCCCTTAACCTGCTTGACCTTTGTCTTGACTATTCTTTCACTCGTCTAAAATTTGCAAAAGAAATCAACTTTCCTTTTTACGTTTCTTGCTGATCAGTCCTCACATATTCTCCTAGACCCAATACTTCCTTTCTGAGTTCATTGCAACACTCTCTTGTTTCTCTACTGTAATTACGAATCTGACACTTATCATGTGTACTTTTTTTCAGTTTACTTTTAACTATTAATGGATTTAGTCAGACAGAGGACACCAGCTGTGGATGACATAACTTGGCCCTTCAGAGAAATGTGTGTTTTTTGCCCTTTGTTTTTAAGGATTTATTGATTATTTAATTATTATTTAACTATATCAGTTTGTCTTCTCCTTTCTCCCTGAATACTGCAATACAACTGTCAGCATAACTGTCCCTAAAAATGTCTTAACCTCACCTAGTATAAAATATAAAATGCATTTCTCATTTTTTCTAGTTGTTATATATTTCGTACAAATTTCTGTCCAGCAAACATGGTCCCAAGGTGCATTCTGCCCATCATAATTGTGCCAGTCCAATCTTCTGTTCTTTCCTGTTAGATTTTATTTTTGTTCTCGTTCAAAATTTATCCACATCTGTAATGGAAGTTACTATCAAATCAGACTCTTATGACACTTAAAGATAATGCATTCATGGTTATAACAATTCACTGCACAAAGAAGTTCTGCTCATATATGCTCTGATAGTTTTTTTAATGGTTACCAACCTTCCTGCCAGTGAAAATGTTTCTCCCCACTTGCTTCTCTTTAAACTCCTCTTTAACGTTGAACACTTCTATCAAATCTTTTAATCTTCTTTACACTGAGCAGAATAATTCTAGCTTCTCCAGTCTCTCCAAAAATTGAATTCCTTCAAATTAGGTACCATGACGGCAAATCTCATTTGCAACATTTCCAAGTGCTTGACATCCTTTATATAGTCGGCTGCCCAGAATGGGAACAACCCAATCTGGGTGAGAACTAATGAGCCATTTATAAAGATTGAGCATCACTTTTTCTGTTTACATCCTCCAAAAGTCTGCTACTATGCTTCTTGTTAGGGCTTCTTGTTATTTGTTATGCTTCCAAATGTTTAGGGGTTGGCAAGCTTCAAAGATGTGCCCCCTATATCCAGTCCAGATTATTAATATACTAACAAAAATATAAAAAAAGGAGCAGTTGCACTAATATCAACTGCTATGGGAATATTCCCATGGACATCAGCATCCAAAAATATTGCTCACTGCTATTCTCTGCTTTCTGTCTCTCAGTCAATTTCATATGTATTCTGTCATTGCCTCTTTAATCTCATGGACTTCATGATAAATGTTCACTATTGAGGAAAATGGTTATCGGCTCAACATGAGCACTCTACATCACCTAAGTAATAGGCTTTAATTTCTTTTTATATAGAGCTCATGTGCTTAGCGTAAACACAGAGATCAGACTAGATCAGATTTAAATGTTTGTAATTCTTTATCTCAGACACCTTGCTGCGCTGACAGATTAGTTCCTTCATTGTGAGCTGGTAAACCTTAAAAATACAGTAAATTTTCCACTTGATTATAAAGACTTATGCTACACTGGGGCTAGGACCAAATTTGATTGTTTCTCAAGTTAACAAACATTGATTACAGTAGATAGATAGATAGAGTCATACAGTACAGGCTTGGGGCAGCACAGGGAGCTCTCATTGTGACTACTTGGACGTAGGGTGGCCTCAGGGAGAGACCCATCCCCACTTCCCATCATGCTGCAGTGAAGGAAGACTGCAGCTGCCATCATGTGCTATATTTTACATTCAATAATCTCAGCCAGCTAAGGCTTTTTTATTCATTCGCAGGATGAGGGCATTGCTGGATGGGTCAGCATTTATTGCCTTTCCCAATTGCGCAGAGGGCAGTTAAGAGTCAAACATATTGTTGTCACATATAGGCCAGACCAGGCAAGGGTGGCAGTTTCTCACCCAAAAAGAAATTAGTGAACCAGATGTGGTTTATCTGACAATCAACGATGGTCATCATTAGACTCTTAATTCCAGATTTTTTTATTGAATTCAAATTCTACAAGCTGCCAGAGGAAGTGGCAGATGCAGACACAGTTAAAAGATTTAAAAGACATTTGGACAGGTACATGAATAGGAAAGGTTTAGAGGGATACGGGCTAAACACAGGCGAATGGCACAATTTTAGTTTTGGAAACCTGTTTGGCATTGTTACTTAATCATTTTGACACTAACAAATCTGGGCAGCTATCAGTAAGCCGCCTTTGCAAGCTATCTTCTACCAGTCTTAATCCTCTTACTAATCAAAAACTTATCTAACTCTGTCTCAATGACTTGGCCTCCACAGGATTGCTACCCAGGAGACATTCCCCAACTTGGTAGAATCGTAGGCTGTCTTAAAATGAAAGTAACAGGTGCCTGGGTAATGATCATTGACTTGTAGAATTTATTGCTGACTTTTTCAACTGAGCTGAGAGTTCAGAAAGTGAAATCCTTTATAATTCATGCACAGTGGCATTCAGCAGTGGAGTTTGTAACTCAATATGGATGAAATTTATACCTCCCCCTTCAGATCTTCGAAAGTTATGACGTTCAGAAGCATTGCTTAACTCCCATATGTTGTTGCCAGTTGTCCATGGGAGGTGGATGAAAATGTTGTCGAGGTATCTATCATTAGCTTTATGAATGTGTGTACTATCAGTTGGCCAAAGTGGGTAATGTTATCAATGCAAGCTGGAATGCAATGCAATGCAAGCTGCTGGTTTGGAAGTTTAAAGTCTTGATTTCGCCGGCACTGGCAGCATCACGTTTGGGAATGCATTTGGCTGAAATTAAACTTCCAGCGTGTAAAACAACAGTTTCCAATTCTGTTTGTATTCATAGCCTGTGCTGACTAATTTATCACAAGTCAGAATATCTAGATTAAAGTGTTCCTTTTTTTCTATGGGAAGATCCAAGGTAGTAACAAGGAAATGAAAAAAGAAATTAATCAAAAATAGGAATAGATTTTGAGGTATACAGTTGATAAGTAATAAAAAATATGACTTGCGATGCAATAAATAAAGTTTGAAATAAAATGTTCCGAGCAATATATATGTGGTAAGTAATGTTGAAGGGACAGAAATGGCCTCGAAACGAGTTCTCTGAATATGTCTATATATAGAGTCTCAGAGATAGCCAGGAGAGAGTTATACGGCTCCAATCCAATATTCAAGCTTTGGTAACTTAAACAGCAAGAGCAAAGGTTAAATTGTCTGTGATTATTTTTGATGCAGGAGAGCAGCTTACAGACTTTTGCTCTCTGTTTCTGGCATTTGCTACATTAAAGATGATGATGCTGAAACCCCATCCAATTTTAAGAATCTTCTGCTGTAGCCCTGGCATTACCAGTGAGAAAATAATAGGAGTAGCTGAAAATATCTCTTAGGCGCCTCCCCAGCAGATGTTTCTCTTGGATGGGGAGCCTAAAACCAGGGGCTACAATTTAAATATAAGGAGGAAATACCACTTAGGTCTGAAATGAGGATCCATTGTTTTACTTAGACGGTGGTGAATCTTTGAAGTTCTCTATCACAGTGGACTGTGGAAGCTGTCTTTGAGTATTTTTAAGGTAGAGAAGGATAGATTTCTGATTATTAGTGCCATACAGTCCCATTATGGGGTTAGGATGGGTGAAGGTAATGAACTGTTCAATTAGCCTGATTACAATGAATGGCAAGGAATTTGGTAGGCTGAATGGCCTAACCCTGTTCCTATGTTTTTCTAGTCTGTTTCTACATTTACAGTGAGACACTGGTAGAATTCTGTTGAATTGCTACTTGAGTTGAAAATGGATGACAGAACGTAGGAAGTTTAGGCTATTTAGTTGCTTGGGTATGGTTTGCCATTTAATAAGCTGATCGCTCATCTGTGACCAAACTTCATTAACCTACCTTTGCTCCATATATCATTGAAATCCTTCACATAACAAGTTACAGATTTGTGGAAAATATTTTCAAACTTTTAGCACCCTTCATTTGCTAAGTTTTTCTTGACTGGCCTCCTGAAAGGCTTGGCTGTAAATTTTAGAATATGTCAACTCCTCCTAAACTTCTGAATCAAGGTATATAGTTTCTCTCTACCTTGTGAGTTCCTCTTAATTTGTTGCAAGTTTCAGCTTAAATATCCTGAGCCTTCTAAAGTCCTTGAAATACAACCCTTGTTTTGGTAATCTCTCCTCCTTGGATTCCAAACAGTATTCTTTACTGAATTTTTCAAAGACGTGACCAGGTATGTAGATGAAGGCAATATTTATGATGTAGTCTACTTGGACTTTAGCAAGGCTTTTGATAAGTTCCAAAAACAGAAATTGCTGAAAAATCTTAGCAAGTCTGGTAGCATCTGTGGAAAGAAAGCAAGGTTTAATGTTTTAGGTACAGTAACCCTTCTTTAGAACTGGACCAAAAGGTTAACTCTGCCTTCTCTCCACTGATGCTGCCAGGCCTGCTGAGTTTTTTCCAGCAATTTCTATTACTGTTTCAGATTTCCAGCATCTGCAGTTCTTTGGTTTTCTTGTTTTGATAAGATCCCACAGGAAGTACTGATAGTGAAGGTAAGAGCCCATGGGATCCAAGGAAAATTGTCTAATTATATCTACAATTGACTGAGTGGCAGGAAACAGAGGGTAATGTTGAGGGATGTTTTTCTGACTGGAAGCCTGTGTCCAGTGGTGTCCCACAAGGGTCAGTACTGGGAACCTTGCTGTTTGTGGTTTATATAAATGACTTAGACTTGAGTGGAGGTGGGTTAATCAATAAGTTTGCAAATGATATGAAAATTGGTGGGGTGGTAAATCATAAGAAGGATAGCCTTAGATTACAAGAGGATATGGACAGGCTGGTTAGATAGGCTGATCAGTGGCAGATGGAGTTCAAACCAGATAAGTGTGAGATGATGCATGGCCTAGTCAAAGCAAGGCAAGGAAATCCATGATGAACAGTAGGACGCTGGGAAACACTGAGAACCAGAGGGATCTTAATGTGAATGTCATCCGGCCCTTAAGGTATCAGGACAGGTGGATAAAGTGGTTAAGAAGGTGTATGATACACTTGCCTTAATTAACTGAGACATGGAGTTTAAGAACAAGTTGATTATGCTGGAACTGTATAATTGTAATAGCTTGAGTATTGTGTGCAATTCTAGAATCTACATTATAGGAGGGGCATGATAGCACTACAGAGGGTGCAAAAGAGATTTACTAGGATGTTTCTTGGGTTGAAGTGTTTCAGTAATGAAGAGAGATTGGACAGACTGGGGTTGTTTACTTTAGACTAGAGGCAATTCAGAGGACATATCATTGAGATAAAAAATTGTCAGTGGCATAGATAGGGTAGACTAAAAGAAATCTTTCCCCTTGATGACAGATAAATAACAAGGGGCATAAATTTAAGGGAAGGAGCAGGCGGTTTAGAGAAGATGTGAGGAAAATCTTTTTTCACACAGAGGGCAGTGGGAATCTGGAACTCTGCCTGTAAGAGTGGTAGAGGCAGTAACCCTGATAACAATTAAGAAGTATTCAGGTGTGCATTTGCAATCCCAGGACATACAAAGCTAGGGCCCAGTGCTAGAAAATGTGACTAAAATAGTTAGGTGTGTTTTTTGACAAGTGTGGTTGTGATGAGCCAAATGATCTTTTCATATGCAGCTGATCTCTATGACTCAATACTCTAGATTTCATGGACAATGTATCTTTTCCAAAGTATGGAACCCAGAGCTGCTCACAGTTCTCCAAATTCCGTTTAATAGCTTTCTTTAGTGGAGCATATCTTCTACCCCTTTGCTAGAAGGGGTATTTTAGTTCTTAAAATATAATGGCTATTATTTTATTAGCATTTAGCAGTATTTTTATACTTGTCTATCACAGTTTAATGATCGATGTAAACATGCAGCTCTAGGCTTCTATTTATCTCTACTGGTTCCAGCTTTGATCATTTAGAAAATACTCCAATTTATCATTTTAGGTCAAAGGTAGATGAGCTCACATTTGCCTAATTTGAAATCCATTTGTCACAATTTTGCTCATTCAGTTAACCAATTATACCTCTTTGTAATTTTATACGTCCATCTACACTGTTTACTACATTGTCTATCTTTTGTGTCATTTGTAAACTTGGATTTCATGTCTCTCCTTTCTATCATGTACATCATTAATAAATAGTAAATCATTGAACTCTCAACATAGATTCTTGTAGGGGGCCTCCAGCCATATCCTGTGAACTGGAATACTTGCCCATTATCTATGTTTTCCAGTTGCTCTGAAATTTTCCTATTTAAGTCAGCAATTTGGCATCAATTCCCAGAGTTTCAACTTCAGTTAACAGTAATCTTGTGGGGGATTTTATCAATTCTTTCTGGAAGTCCATAAAAATAACAGGCAAAGACTACTTTAATACATATTTACAAAATTCAAATAGGTTTATAAGGCATTCCGTGTAATCAGTTGAAAACCTTCAAGGTGTTCAGCCACTCTGTCTTTAACAAAGAACTCCAGTAACTTTCCTAAAACAAATGTTAAACTAATAGGCATTATTTCCTTGACTTTGTACACTCAACTGTCTAAAATAACAGCGCAACATGCAATCAAAAGGAACAGGTCTTGAATAGAGAAGTCTTTGAAATATTATAGTTAAGGATCTACAATGACTTCATCAAATTCCTTTAAAAGTCTGGGATGGGAAACTTCAAATCCTGGGATTGTGTCACTTCTTGTCTTCTTCATTAGTATTATTTTGTTTTTGTTAATTTTGCCAAGTCCCGTTCCCTGATTCAATATTTGTTTCCTTGGAATGTCCCGTATGCTACATTGTTAAGGCCATTGTTGAGACAGAGACGTGGTATAACATCTCTGTATAGGTTAATTAGAAACTAACTATCCTCTTACAAACCTGTACAAGTGTTGGTGCTATTGCTAAATTCATTTCATCTCATAGAGTTATGAGTCTTTTGAATTCTTTTCCTCGAAAGGCAGTGAGTGCAGAATATTTAAATGTTTTTTATGGCAGAAGTCGATAAATTCTTGATTACCAAGGGGATGAAATATTATTGTAGACGTACAGGAATGTGCAGTTGAGGTTAAATTGGATCGGCCATAATCTTGAATGGTAGAGCAGGCTCTTAGGGCTGAGTGACCTTCTCTTGTTCCTTATTCATATGTTTGTTCATGGAGGCCATTTTTGGGCATCAGCTGGCCCTTGGGAAAGCAATTTGGGACACATTTCCTATTATAGGAGCTCATTTCAAAATTCATCACCTATTGCAAACACCAGGCAAACACCAGTTTAGGCTCCTTCCGTGGTCCTTCCAATTGGTTACAGTTTCACCAGAGGAGCAGCATGCTGTCCCATGGTGCATGCCTCTTCCCTTGCTGCAAATTGCCTGAGGACTGATGCCAACATAATCAAAGGTGAACATTAAGGTCCAGTTCACCACTGAGCTACCTGTGAAAATGTTGTAGGACATGTCAAAATTTCATTTAACTGAAACCCTATGTACAGTTTCTCTCAGGTCTTGGGCCCACTTTTTTCTGACATGCAGTATCGTCGGACCAACACTATGCAATTTCAAGTGTTCAAAGTTCTTGTTGCATGAAGTTGCAAAATGAAAGTAACAGATAATACCGCTCAATTGTCTATGCAGTATAATAGATTGTGATGAGAATTGGCATCATGAGTGGAATTAGCTGTCTAAGGCTAGCCGTTGAAATGGAACATCATGATTCCACCAAGGGTAACATTATATAGAACACCATTTTCAGGTTATGTCTAAACAGCAGCTCTAAAACCAGGATAACAACTAATGGTTTTCATTCATTCTTAGGATGTGGTTCTTAGAAGGTCAGTATGAACAGTCCATTCCTAACTGCTGATAAGATGATAATGATGGGCTTTCTTCTTGATCCACTTGTAGTCCATGTGAGTGTAGTTACACCAGGAGAATTTGGGATTTTGATTCTGTGTCAATTAAGGAGAGGTGGTTTGATTCCAGTCAACACAGTGTATGGCTTGCAGGAGAATTTTGAGGGGTGGTGTTCTCATTCATCTATTGTGCTTATCCTTCCCAGTGTGGTCACCGATTTAGGAGGTGCTCTGAAAAACCTTTGGCTCATTGTTGCAGTGCATTGGATGGGTAGAACATACTGCAGCTCTTGGGTGCCAGTCTAGCAGGCTGCTTTCTCCTAGATAATGTTGTGCTTCACGCATTGTTGGGGCTGCATTCCTCAAGGCAAATGGAAAGTATGCCATCATGCAGCTTCCAAATAGTGGAAAAGCTTCAGGAAGTCAGAGAATGAGTGATGAGTTACACATTACACAACATACTGGATTTGACCTGTTCAAGTACCTGTATGAATTGCAAATCTGGTTTGGTTTTGTTTCAGCTCAATGGTGATGTCTAGAATACTAAAGTGAGGGATTTGGCAATGGTATTGTCGTTATATTCTCTCTTGTTGGAAATTGTTATTGTTTGGCACTTGTAGGATGCAATGTTATATGCCATTCTTCAGCCAGATCTGGATGTTTTCCAGGTCTGCTGCATGTGGGTATAGGTTACTTCTTTACCCGGAGACCGCAAATGGAGCTGAACACTGTATAATGGTCAGTGAGCAGCCCTAGATCTAAATTTATGATGGGGAAAGGATCACAAATGAAACAGAATAATAATGGTCTTGGGATGCTACCCTGAGGAATTTCTGCAGTGGTGTCATGGAGTTAACATATGAACATAGATACATACAATTCAAGAGGAAGAACAGGTTTCAGCCCCTCAAACTTTGAGTTGATTGCAAAGCAATGTGCATCCAATTGTCAACATTTTAATGACTTGATATCTGTCAATTCACTGGAACATGTTTTCTATTTAAATATGTCAGTGGTGCAATAATACTATGTTAAATCGCCCTGCCCAACGACACAACCAACATGATTTTTGTTAGTATGCACTGTTAAAACTGGAGGTGTCTTGTCACTGACATAATTGGAAGCTCAGGCTCATAATCCAGTCTAATCAAACACCAAATGAAGTGAAGACTTTGATATCTTCTGATTTAAGTATTCTGTTTGTCACAGTTATACTTCAGAAATTTTTGAATTTATCTGAATTCTTTGGAAAAGTAAGAATGATAAAAGACAGTACTTGCTGAGCCAAGGTCACAGCAGTAACAAATCTGATTCTACCTATTATGCCTCTTCCCTACCTCTACACAATAGCAATTGTGGGAAATGCTTTTTCTATGCAATAGCTCATTGTTGATCTTAACATGATCATGTGTAAATTTCACCAGTAGCAGTTGATTCAGTTGAGCATCGGAGTACTTACTGCCACTAGCTGAAGGATTCTGACCTTGTCAATCATCCTTGGCATTGGCAGAGATAGCAAGAAAGGGGGAGACTTGTACGACTTTGTCTCCTCACTGACATTTATGTGTGCACACTAATCATTGATTGTCATAAAAACCCAGCTGGTTCACGAATACCCTTTAGGGAAGGAAAATCTGCCTGTCCCCCTGGTCTGGCCACCTATGACGCCAGATCCACAGAATTCTTAAATTAATTCTTAATTTGTGGTTAATTCTTAAATTGTTCTCTGAAATGGCCTAACAAACCACTCAGTTATATCAAACCACTGTGAAATTTGATAAAAGGAACTAAGCCAGATGTAACATCTGGCACTGGAAAAGACCAATGGCACACGCAACTCTATCAATCCTGCCAAGTCCATCTGAGAGCTAGTACTGAAATTGGGAGAGCTTTCCCAAAAACTAATCAAGGATCAGCCAGACACAGTCACGCTCTCAGAATCCTATCTTACATACAATCTCCCATACACCACAACTGAAACAACTGATCCAACAAAGAAGGTAGTACATTAGTGTTCAGGCAGGAGGGTGATGCCCTAGGAGTCCTCAGCATTGACTCTGATCCCATGAAGTCTCATGGTATTACGTCAAACATGGGAAGGAAATCTACTAGATGCAATTGCATTCCTCCCACCAGCCCCTCAGTTGATCAACCATTTTTCCTCCATGTTGAACATCACTTGGAGGAAGCGCTGACAGTAGAGAAAATGTATTCTGGGTTAAAGACTACAATGTCCATATCAAGAATGGATCAGTATTACCACTACTGGGCAAACTGGTTAAAGGACAGAGCTGCTAGACTAGATCTGTGTCAGGTGGTGAGGGAATCAACAAGGGGAATAAATGCGTTTGACCTTGTCCTCAACAATTTATCTGTTGTAGATGCATCTGCCCATTGACAGCATTTGTTCGAGTTACCGCCTCGCAGCCCTTCTAAAGAGCATATCCTGCTTTCATCAACAGATTTTTCCCCTCTTTCTGCCATTGTTTTAACTAATTTCAGGCAAAATAACACAGAAAAATACAGTCCAAGATTTTTGTTACTTAATGAAATGTTTCAAAGAGTTTAGTTAATATGTTATGAATGAGCCAATCGTCGTGAAATACATAGCGTTAAAAGATCAGTAAGATAATGTAATGAGAACAGTTAACAGCTGTTCATTCTACTCATGGAAACTTTCTATGCTGAAAAGGTCAACTGCATTTGTAAATAGGCTTATAATAAATCCATTAGAGCCACTTCCAAGTAAGATTCCTGTTTCCCTGATTGATTTTATTAACTAAATGTCAAAGGACGTTGATGATGAAAGGTCACCTTGTTGTAAATGTAGACTGACATCTTTGATACTGGCACCTGAATCAGAAAAGGAACTCATCGCTGAAAGTATTATTTCATTAGGTTGCAAATTTTAATAGTAGTGAAGGATCACGAGTGCCTGAAAGGTGTCAAGTGACATCCAACTGGAATGCCAACAGCCTGCATTCCTGCATACACTGTTTGATCCCAGTTTGTATTGAATCTCCTTAACTCTATGGTAATTGTGTTGATGTGCCTTATACCTGATTTTAATGCAGAGCAGAATCAAGCAGGCGAGCAAACAAGGAAAGGCCAATGTTAGCTATTTAACGTCTGGGCCTTATGTTTGTGGGCGACTATCTATCAGTGCATTAGGTCATCAAAAGATAGGTCACTACTACCTGAACTGAAGAAATAGTTCAGGAGGAACGTGCACTGAAGAAAATATGTGGAAAGCTTTTTGGAAGGATCTCAAGATTGGCCAGATGTGTACCTGGGATGGTTTACGCTAAACGATTCCTTGTTAGTTTTAGAGTGCACACAATTGCAAAAAGGACAAGGTGTTCCTGTTAGAGTCCTTTCTGGCTTTAGATCCTCTTACTGCTTTCTTCACTTGAGGGGGGAGCAACAATGACATCTCTGCTCAGGCCACCACTTAATATTACAGTCAGAGTCCAACAACATCGTTAAATCCACATCAGCATATTGCATGAAGAATCCATTCACTTTCAAATGGATATATTTGTCGCCTGTTCAGAAGAACAAAGCAAGAAAGGTTTGCATTTGTGTAGCATTTTTCACGATGAACAGATATCACAAACTGCTTTACAGCCAATTAAAAATATTTTGAAGTGTAGCCACTGTTATAATGGAAAAATACAGCAGTTGATATGCACGCAGCAAAATAACACTTTTTCCAGATGCTGTCAGTTCTGAAGAAGAGTCACTGGACTCAAAATGTTAATTCCACTTTCTGTCCACAGATGCTGCCAGACCTGCTGAGCTTCTCCAACAATTTCTGTTGTTGTTTTAGATCTTCAGCATTCAGAGTTCTTTATTTATCCTAGAATCAGAAATGTGATAATGAACAAATAATATTTTTATGAGAGATAATGGGAACTGCAGATGCTGGAGAATTCCAAGATAGGGTTAGGGTTAGGGTTATTTTTTTTTATGATGTTGATTAGGGTTAAATATTACATAGGATATCAGGGTCGATTCCTTGCTCTTCTTCAAGACAGTGCCTCAAGATCTTTCCCTCCACCTAAGCAGACAAATCAGGTCTTAGCTTAACAGTTCAACTGAGAAATGGCACCTATGACACCATAGCGCAGACTCAATTCCACAGTAAAGTTTTAAGTTTGATTTTTGTGTTCATGCTCTGGACTAGGACTTGAATTTAGAAACCTGGGATTCAGAAGTGTTAGTGCAGCCAACATTACCACAACCAACACACCCCAATAAACTAGTGAAAATAGTAGGTGCCAGGAATAATGTGAGACATCGGTGGGGTAAGTCTCCTGATCCATTTGATTTACCTGTTCATCTGAAGATACTTGTCTTTATATTCAAAGAAAATGGCTTAACATTCATTTTGTTCTGTAACTGAAATTTAATGATAGTAAAACCACATGGATTTTGTTCATGTGGAGAGCTATGATTTGGTTGTCAAAAATTAAAACAAAACATCCGCTGAATAGAATTATTGGTTGCAATGCTTAGGATGGGGGGAGAATGACTCTCCACCCCCCAGGTGTTGAGGATTTCGGGTGGGATCAAGATCCATTGGGTTTCTGCCACCTCACACCCTCCAATCCAAAGACCACTCAGGCTGTATGTGGGAATCTCCTGGAAATCCCTGTGCACAGATCATGTCACCCCTCAACCTGGGTAAGTCAGATGGTATTTGCATGTAATGTATCCACTTCACTGCGGATTGAGCTGTGCTGTCTGTGCAGCAGTTGGAGAGGCCGAGAAGAGGCAGTGGTGGGTGAAAGAGGGAAAGAAGGTGGAGATAGAGGGAGAAGGCCAAGAAATCTCAACAGTGCTACCATTACTGTGAATGCCTCATTGTCAATATTGGTTGTTGACCCATATTGACCAGAACTGAACTGGACTCAGTGTATAAATTCACTGGCAACAACAGTTGGTCAGAGGTTCGGAATCCTGCATTGGGTGACTCTCTTCCTGACTTCCCAAAGACTGTTCATCATCTACAAGGCACCAATCAGGAATATGATGGAATACTCCCCACTTGCCTGGATGAATGCAGTTCCAATAACACTCATAACACTATCCAGAACTAAGGAGTTGTTTGCACCACATCTGCAAGCATCTACACCACCCCCACCAACACTGGGCAGCTGTGTGTACTATCTGTAAGAATCAGCCGAGTAAACTGTCAATGTTGCTGCTGTGAGAAAAAGGACTTTTGAGGTAAGTTGCACCAACCTGCTTCTAAGAGGTTGCTCGTGCAGGGCACGCAGTCAATGGCAAGTCTACAGCTTTCAATGTGGTAACATCAGGGATGCTGCTTTATCATTATAGATATCACTGAACCAGGCAACACTGGAACCTGAAACCCTCTGACCCCTTTACAGATATTCCCCAGCACATGTTGCTACCTCCTAGACCTATTCAGGACCATAACACATCTCAAGGAGCCCTGCAGAACATTTAATAGAGCCTTGCATTCCAACCTTTTTCTTGCTTTTAGGAAACCCTTTTTACAATCCGGTGGCATTTATCCTGACTTCTGGCAGTGCAGCAGATACTATGGACCGGGGGTGGGGGGAGGGGTGTCACCACCAGTGGTATATCTGATGCTGGCCACCACGAAATTGCTTCTAAGGATAATTTGTTTAAATAACAAATGGATCTCCTGTAGCCATGCTCACATTAGAGAGGGATGGGGAGCTGGAATTTTTTTCCACCGGTAGGATAGTAGTGAGATGTTGAGATCTCTCTTGACCCCATAGTATTCCTAAAGTATTTGACACATGGGGTGGATACCTGATAGAAGCCCCATCAGAAATGGAATGGGAAATAATGACACTGACTCAGCTGAGAATTGAAACCTTAAAAAGTCCAGTGTATGAGGTTGGGGTCTGGATCGTTTCAAGCCTGTGTGGAGCAGAAAAGGCTACTCCCTCTATCCAGTGACTTAGTTCTCAATTCATAGAATCCCTCTCGTGTGCGAGCAGGCCATTGGGCTCATCAAGTTCACACTGACCCTCCGAAGACCATCGCACCCAGACCCACCCCCATTCCCCAACCCTATCCCTGTAACCCTGCATTTTCCATGGCTGATCCACCTAGCTTTCACATCCCTGGGAACTATGGGCAATTTAGCATAGCCAACCCAGCTAACCTGCATATCTTTGGACTGTGGGAGGAAACTGGCAGGGAGAATGTGCAAACTCCTCACAGACAGTTGCCCAAGGGTGGAGTTGAACTCAGGTCCCTGAAGCTGTGAGGCAGCAGTGCTAGCCACTGAGCACCATGCTGCTGTCAATTGTTAGCAACTGTTTCCTGGCAGCACCAGTGCTATTGGAGACAGCAGTGCTAAGCAGAGAAAATGAGGTCAAGGCAGGAAGACAGCATTTGGCCTCATCACTTCTGATTGAATGGCAGAGGAAATATTTCTCTGAGCTGAGAGATCACAGCACATCCCCTGTCACAATCATGGATAGCAGGCATTTGTATAGTCTGATGATCACACGTTGTACCATTTGGGGCACCATATATGGAGTAAATCAGAGGAACAGCTTGTATTGAAGCAGTACCCTTCAATGTATAAAAATGTCCCAAATAAGAACTAAAAATGTTCTTAACATTAAACAGCCGTGGCTCAATGATTTGCAAACATCGCTAACCCAATGGCTAATTCTCAAGAGGCATTGCTTTTGATTAGAAGATAGCAATGCTATGTCCTTTCCCATGGGTTGCTGCAACTGGCTGGGAAAAATTCCATTTCCTCAAAAAGCTAGAATTCTGTAACGGTTTACTGACATTGCTGTCCAGATGAACAGCACCATCTTGTGGAGGATAGAAGAATATAGGCATTACCATTATTATCGCTGTGTTAATACTGACATTTCATTACACCAGTGTCATTTCAGCCTTGCCAATGAAAATATTACAGGTATTCCTTCCACCATTGAGTTGCTATACAGAAATCTGTATTAGGCTGTGTAATATCTGGACCCTGGCATCTTGAGACTAATACCAGGGGGCTGAATCTTATGTGTTTTTGTCTAAGTCTGAGCTGCAAAGAATTGTTTGAGTGATTCGCTGCAAAGTCTAGCATGTTCTCTTGTTGTATCTTACGAAATTAGCTGTATTAACTGTCAAAATCACCCTCCCTATGACATCCCTCAAGACTGATTCCAGCGCATCTTACCATGCACTGCTCCTTCAACAACTCAGCAGACATCCACTGAAATACCAATTTCCCTAGAAACGGCTCCATTTTAAAAGGCACCAGGATGAGCACCGGTGGGCAGGGTATGGGGGAGGAGCAAAGAGGGCACCCTCTTCTCTGAGGATAGCTAGAGGAGACCATTCCACCAGACCCTGGCAGTCTGGTCCCTGGCCCCATTACTTTGGTCAGTGCTATCATCACATTCTGAACAAGCAGCCAGCAGTGTGTAGAAAGCTCATTTACTTTCTCTGCCACATCAGGATAAGTATCATTATCTTCTCTCCCATTTCTCACACTCATTGCATATGCTATTGTATCTACCTCTCCCCATGCTCATGCTCTGCCACTCTCAGGACTGTATTCAACATCTTCAATCCTCTGTTCTCACCCAGCACACACCATTAACCCAAACATACAAATATTGACAAGTAATCTCTGTGTGGATTGTACGTGTGGAAGCACAATGTGGTGAGCACTTCACGGCAACAGCACCACATCTGATTGAGGAAGAATTACCCCAGGCTGCTGGCACTGGTAGGCCTGCCTGAGACCAGGCACCTGCTCAGGCCTGGGAGGGAAAGGACCCAGCAATGTTGGCGATCAGGGATTTCATCTGAATGCACAGGTAGGGACAGGTTGGAAGCTGCCTTGAACAGTCAGGCCCAACACCCTCAGTATCTGAATGACAGGGGCACAGACCTGCATTCTAGAACCCGAGTAGTTGGTCCTCAGGACTGCAGGCCTGGTGATGGGAGACGGGGATCCTGGCACACACTGCAGCTGTTCATTCCCTATAAGGAACCATGGTGATGCTAGGAGATAACCAGCCAGAGGAGGCGCCACATCATGGCCCCTCAGGGCACTTCAGGGGTGGACTGGCCCACCATCTCCATCCACCGTATATGCTTTCTTCCTCCAACCTCAGATGCCCATTCCAAGGAAGTTCCACTTGCCTCTGGCAAGAATGCATTCAGTTCGTCAGGCTCATCCAAGGCTTAATTAGCCTTGGAGCCACTCAACCAACTCACCAGGGCCAACAGGTCCCATTGACAAGCAGGTTCCTTCCAGCCTAGCTGTGGAACTGGGGAGTACACTCACACATAGTGGGAGGAGAGGAAGTATGAGACCTATTGAGGGCACTTTGGTGGCATGGGCTGACACTATGTTGTAAATGATTTTGCACTCTTGTATAAATTTCAGTGCTCTAGCCATGCAGCTGACTGCTTGTGTCTTTGTGTAGGGCTGAATGACTTGTTCACATGGCCCTGGATGAAGTTCTGGGGATAGAGTTCAGTGCTTCATCATCTGGAAGCAAGGGGAACAATGCCATGGCATTGGCTCATGCTGACAGCTTTGACCCTCCTCATACAACATCCCTGTCCTATTGTGGCCCCAGCATCCAGAAGCCTGTAAATGCATTGTCCAGCAGTGTCTGTGACAGAGAAGTGCAACACATTGAGGGAAGATTCTGTGTCCTATACCCTACACAAGCGTGTCTGTCAGTGTTCTTAATCATTAAAACTCCCCTTGCCGGTGGTGCAGACTCTCCCTGACAGGTCAGGTTACTTATCCTGCCCACTCTCAGTGTGCTCAAAACTATTTTCTTTCCCCTTTCTCTTTCCCTGCAATTTTGATTCTCAGCACAATGGAAGGTGACAGTGAGCACTCGTAAGCCAGTGGCTTGCAGACTCTGGCCCTGAAACATCCAGATCCCCTCCTGACAGTCCTTCCGATGAACCCCCTGGTCGTCACACCTACCCAGGTCCCCACCAAACCCATCTAAATAGTCACCTTTCCCACCCACTCCAGGGACGTAAGGTGACCATGACAAGTGTGGTCATTCACTGCCACCCCAACCTAAAAACCAGGATGCTCATGACCATGGATGAGCCCTCCCCACCCCCATGCCCCATTGCCAGGTAAGTTTTACCCTAGCTCCTCTTTGAAGATCCTGTTGGCCTCAATCATAATTGCCATTCATTCTTTCCCAGATCTTGCAGCCCCATTCCCAAAGGCTAACTCACCATGTCTCATTCCCACAGTAACATTAACCTGGAACACTCCTTTCTAATTTCCATGACTGGTTTTCTTAGTATTTAGCTTGCCTGGTGAACTTAGCAAGATGGAAAGCTGAATGTTGATGAGGCAAGTCGAGCTGTCAGCAAGCTCTCGTCAAGTAATAATCCTCCCTAATGCACAACTTATTGCTTGTGAAAAGCATAAATAATGGTGCGAGATGCTTCCAACGTCGCAATGGATTTTGCCTGACTTCTCAACTAATTCATCGTGGTCAACATGACTCAGGCTTCGATTAGATTTTGTCCCAGGAGTTTAATATCTCGACTGATGACATTCCATTGGCAAGATATCACTCATGAAATTCTTGTGATGTAGCTTATTACAAGTCAGATTTTATGTCCTATAATAGCAGCTATGTTATATATAATACGTAATGGGTTGGGATTTACTTTTGAAAGTTCATTTTCTTGGAAGAATTGAAGGGCCAAATAGTGAGTACTTCACATAACATTTCAGGTCCCAAATTCTTACTTGTTGTTTTTGGGTTAAATTGATTCAGAGTACAGGAAGTGGGGAAAGAAGATTGCAGTATACACCTCCTCCCACCCACCCTCCTGCAAAAATTCCATCCCCTATTCCCAATTCCTCAGCCTCCGCCGCATCTGCTCCCACGATGAAGCATTCCACTCCCGCACATCCCTGATGTCCAAGTTCTTCAAGGACCGCAACTTTCCCCCCACAGTGGTCAAGAACACCCTTGACCGCGTCTCCCGCATTTCCCGCAACACATCCCTCACACCCCGCCCCCGCCACAACTGCCCAAAGAGGATCCCCCTCATTCTCACACACCACCCCACCAACATCCGGATACAACGC
This sequence comes from Stegostoma tigrinum, assembly GCF_030684315.1. Taxonomy (NCBI): domain Eukaryota; kingdom Metazoa; phylum Chordata; class Chondrichthyes; order Orectolobiformes; family Stegostomatidae; genus Stegostoma; species Stegostoma tigrinum. Next base: position 62,603,527 of record NC_081355.1, on the reverse strand, counting down.
GTCATCCTCCGACACTTCCGCCATCTACAGTCCGAACCCACCACCCAAGACATTTTTCCATCCCCACTCCTGTCTGCTTTCTGGAGAGACCACTCTCTCCGTGACTCCCTTGTTCGCTCCACACTGCCCTCCAACCCCACCACACCCGGCACCTTCCCCTGCAACCACAGGAAATGCTACACTTGCCCCCACACCTCCCCCCTCACCCCTATCCCAGGACCCAAGATGACTTTCCACATTAAGCAGAGGTTCATCTGCACATCTGCCAATGTGGTATACTGCATCCACTGTACTCGGTGTGGCTTCCTCTACATTGGGGAGACCAAGCGGAGGCTTGGGGACCGCTTTACAGAACACCTCCGCTCGGTTCACAAGAAACAACTGCACCTCCCAGTCGCAAACCATTTCCAATCCCCCTCCCATTCTTTAGATGACATGTCCATCATGGGCCTCCTGCAGTGCCGCAATGATGCCACCCGAAGGTTGCAGGAACAGCAACTCATATTCCGCCTGGGAACCCTGCAGCCCAATGGTATCAATGTGGACTTCACCAGCTTCAAAATCTCCCCTTCCCCCACCGCATCCCTAAACCAGCCCAGTTCGTCCCCTCCCCTCACTGCACCACACAACCAGCCCAGCTCTTCCCCTCCACCCACTGCATCCCAAAACCAGTCCAACCTGTCTTTGCCTCCCTAACCTGTTCTTCCTCTCACCCATCCCTTCCTCCCACCCCAAGCCGCACCTCCATCTCCTACCTACTAACCTCATCCCACATCCTTGACCTGTCCGTCTTCCCTGGACTGACCTATCCCCTCCCTACCTCACCACCTATACTCTCCTCTCCACCTATCTTCTTTTCTCTCCATCTTCGGTCCGCCTCCCCCTCTCTCCCTATTTATTCCAGAATCCTCACCCCATCCCCCTCTCTGATGACGGGTCTAGGCCCGAAACGTCAGCTTTTGTGCTCCTGAGATGCTGCTGGGCCTGCTGTGTTCATGCAGCCTCACATTTTATTATAAAGAAGATTGTAGTTGGTATTTTTCAAGTGTGCCCTGAAACAGCTGACTGAAGCAGTAAATCTTCTGAGCAGGAAATACCTGAGCAAAATAAGGCCTCAAGCAACATACGCAGTGCAGGTGCTGGGGCATCTTGTGTCTGTACCTTGGATAAAGTTAATGAACATGATGGATTCTTTTTGCTATTTAGCATTGATTTGATAAATGTTTTGTAGTTTCAAAGAGCATTACGATTGAGTATTTGCACAGAACCTTTTCATAAAATCAACAAGGACTATATGTTCTACAAAAATGGGACAAGAAAGGACACACTGTTCCAGGCAGGAGTCAAGAAAATTATTAAGTCTGTGGGTAATCAGCCTGATAGGAGGTGGCACAAGGTAATCAGTGCTGTCATCTATGTAAATATAGCAACATAGCACTGTGTAAATATAGGAACATAGCAACAAAGTGACCAGTTCTCCTCATCCAGCTAGCTGCACCCACACAGTTTGATCATGGCTGATCAACTACTTAATACCACTTTACTGTGCAATCCCCGACATCTGCTGATTTCATTAATAACCAGAAATTTATCAATTTCTGTCCCGACATGCCCAGTGATTGATCTTCCACACTGTTCTGGTGAAGAGAATTCCAAAGATTAACCACCCTCTGAATGAAGAAATTCCTTAGCTCAATATTAAATGGCCCAATTTATAATCTGAGACTAAGTCCCTTTGTTCCAGACTCAGCAGTCAATTGAGACATCCTATCTACAATCACCTTTCAACACGCTGTAAGAATTTTGTTAAAATGAAATCACCTCAGTTTTTAAAATTCCAGAAGATAAGAGGCCCCGTTTCCTCATTATCTCCTCATAATACAATACTGAGCATTAGTCTGATGAACCTCTGATACATAGACTTTAAGCCAAGCAAGGACCAAAATATTTTTTCTTTTTCAAGGGCTCCTCTTCAGATTTTCTCAAGGGCTACTTTTAGTTTCCCGGGGCATATTTTTCATTGTCACTATATCATTTATTGTTTGCTCCTGTCACATGGTAGCAATACCTTCTATCTTTGTTGACATATAGGTGTGATTTGAACTCACAAAGAAGCAGAATTACAATAATTCACCAATATCCTCAATAATGATCAAGTCTGCATTAAACTTAAAGCCACAGCACATGATGAAAGCACAAAATTCACAGGCACTACAGTATTTAAATTAGTACTAGACAGCAGGCAGAAATTAACAGAAGTATATTTTTGAGAATATCTGACACCTCTGCTTGTGAAAAGCCATCATCCTAAGTACATATTCTGCAGACTGGTGACATCCTAACCATTGCATTTTATCACTTATATACAAAGCTGGAGCATTTTAGTCAGTTACAACCCTATGTACTGCAACTCAGATCTCAATCTCAGATTTAAATTTCACGAGTGATATCATTCTAACAATAGGATACATTGGGCATGGGCTCAATTCCTGCATTAGCTGAAGTTTCCACAAAGGATTCTTCTTCTCAATACCACCCCCCCTTACCTGAGCTGTGGTGACCCTCAGGTGAAACCACTACCAGCTGTTTCTCTCTAAGGAGAAAGCATTCTGATGGTTTAGTACTTATTTCAGTGATTCAAGGTTTTCTTGGATTCCAGTTTATTTTGTTCATTCGTGTGAAGTGCATATCGTTGCCTGGGCCAGCATTAGTGAGAAGGTGGTGGTAACTGCCTTCATGAATCGATGACAGTCCATTCAGTAAAGGTACACCCACACTGATGTTAAGGAGGGAGTGCCCGGGTTTTAATCCTGTGACATTAAAGGAACAATGATATTTCAAAGACTGGTACTGAGTAGCTCAGGGAGGCAAGGGGTGGTGTTCCCACATAGCTACTGCTCTTTTCCTTCTAGGTAGGAGAGGCATTGATTTGGAAGCTGTGTAAAGAATGTTGGTAAATTTCTGCAGTGCAACTTGAACATCATGCACGTTATTGTGATTGAGTACTGATGGTGGAGGAAGTTGATGTTTATGGATGTGATGACAATCAAGCTTTGTTCTGGATGGTATCAAACTTTTTGAGTGTTGTTGGAGCTCCGCTCACCCAAGCAAGTGGAGAGTATTCTATCACACTCATATATTGTGCCTTTCAGATGGTGGATGGACTTTGTGGAGTCAGGAGATGAGTTATTCCCTGCAAAATTCCTATTTTCTGACCTGCTGTTATATTTTTTATTCCAAAAATATATTTTATTCAGAAAAATTCTTCATATGTACATACATAGTCACAAATACAGTTCAGTTCTGTACAATAGCATAATAAGAAAACAAGCAAACATTGGAGTTTGACTCTATCTAACAAACAAACCAAAGGCATCTCTTACTTGTACAAAGACTATATTTACATGTATGTGAGGCACTGAGAAGGTTTGATAACTGAACGATCCCCCATTTAACTTCTGTCTGACCTGCTGTTGTAGCCACTGTTTTTATATGGCTACACCAGATCAGTTTATATTCAACATTCAATTCACTCAGTTGTAGAATCCATCTTGAGCTTTGCCTGCTTGGTGTAAGTTACTGCATCAGCTGCCCATGGGTCTCCTGACAGATTAAGCCTGGGAAGTGCTTGACTCTGCCATGGTGAGCAAGGCCATAGTGTCTCATCACAACATCTGCTGATAGAGAGCCAATGAGCTGCAAGCACAGGAGAGATCCAATCTGAGGTCTCTTCATCATTTTCCTCCATACCATTAATGGGAGTGACTGTTCTCCTATTGTTCATCACCTTGAGAGAATTTTTGGAGTTTATTTGGGGGTGTTTAGGGATGAATTCACCCACTGCCATCATGTATTTTGAGCAATGTGCCAAGTGCAACCTTCTTTAGATAAGAACACCAAAACTGTGCACAATACTTCAGATGTCAACTCAGCAAGGCTACAACTGCAGCAAGACATCTCCATTATTATATTTCAATCCCCTTGTGAAGTGGCCCAACCTACTATTTGTCTTTCTGTTTGCTTGCATCTGTATGCTATATTTTAATGACTCATGAACAAGGTCATCCTAGTCCCTTTGGAGATCAACACTTCCCAAACTCTTACCATTTGAGAGATACTCCGTCTTTGTGTTTTTTTTCTACCAGAAGTGGATAACTACATATTTATTCACATTGTATTCCATGTGCCACGTTTTTGCATATTCACTTAGCCTGTCCAAATCACCTTGAAGCCATTTTGTACCCTCCTAACAACTTGCATTCCCACCTAGTTTTCTGTCACCAGCAATTTTGGAAGTGCTGAAAAAGGTACATTTTGTTGAAATCCGATATCTTGAACTCATTACAACATTGGTTGGCAAGCGACCAATGGTAGAATCATAGAACCATAGAAAATGCACCAGTCAGGTTGACACAGTGGTTGAAACATTGCCCTGAAGGATGACAGAATAGCTGTTGCCTATTGTTTTAAGTTGCAACAGTGCAGCATGAGTTCATGTTCCTTCTGAATGCAAAGAATAGGCCCTGTCTTTTCGTATATGTAGCTTCATCTCCATGCAATACACTGTGAGCCCAACTGACAATCTTAAATTGATGTCAGCATAATTCTTAGTAAACTTGGGATGATTTTGTTAATGTTGACTAATTACAAAATTACATTTAGTCTCTAATCTATGTTGCAAATTAGGCAAGCACGGGTTCGTGTATAACAAACGCCCACTTACCTCAGCATGCTGTTCTGGTACAGTATAAAAATGTTGTTTCCCATGAAGTTGGTACTTCTGGAAATGTCCTGGTAAGTGCAAGATCAAAACTTTGGCAAAATCTATCTATTTTCATCAGTACACAAGTTCTCTACTACCAAACGACTAATTTGTAAATATTATGTTTCGTTCCCACATCCAAGATATTTGGGAACAGGTGACAAGAAATGGGAAAGAGAAAACAAGTTAACAGTGAAAACATAATAAAGTTAAAAAAAGTCATCTCTCCAAGGCAGGAAATTATACAACTGCTCAATTGCTGTCCAATTGTCGTTACCCTCAAGACATCCTACCACCACTCTCCGCATCCATCAAAAACCACAAAACTCCATTTATTCCAGGGGTAATGCTTTGGGATAGCATTGAAGATGAAGTAGTGAGTGCAATTGGAAAATAGGAGCCTCCATAGTGCTGGCAACAGAGGTCTAGATCTGCAGGTTAGCCTGCTGATGTTGAACATTCCAAGAAGAATTGCATTATCTCATACACTTTCTACCATTGGTAGCAATTGTGGAAGGGTCTACCTGATGCATATCTTGTGTTCTTATGTCATCTGCAGCTAGGACCTCATCCCTCATATTCCTGCAATCCCTTTAGCAGCAATTTCGTAGGCCCAGCAATGCCACTGGGAAGGTTGGCTGCTGCTGGAACTATACTTTTTGCCACGAATTAAAGTGCAAACTAGGGAAGAAATGACTCCCTGGGGGACTGAAGAAATCATGTTGTAAAAGCCACAGGTGGAGGGAAGGAGAAGCTGGGGGTGATGGTGAAGACCTCAGGGTTGGTGTAGGTAAGGAGTGGGGGGGGATCGGTGATGGAGGCACTGACTCTCAATCCCCCGTCTACTTCCTTTCCACTTTGAGAAGGCTGAACTGCTGGGGCTCACCCCCACCGCTGAACACAACATTTCAGTCTAGTAGAAAATTACATGGCCCATAGCTGTCTGCTTTAGAGCCTTAATGAGAATGAGGATGGGCAGACTTGACCAAGCCTCACTTACCCGCTCATAAAACCTGACAGGTCTGAGGCTGGCAGTTAGGTGGCTGGGAGACTTTCAAATGGATTTTATGCCACTCTCAACCTGCAAACCTGCCATCTCCATTGCTAGATGGTCACATTGCAAAGGAAGATTCGCAGCCTGAAGGAGGCTCATTTGGAGCTCATCATGCCTATGCAGCTGTAGCAAAGCTTCATTACTTACTCACACCAATGTCCTTGGCCAACATTCTATTTGTCTTGATTTGCATGTATTTGCATGCTAACTTTTTGTATTTCATGTACATGTACACCCAAATACCTTTGTAGTGCAGTAGTGTGTAATCTCTCTCAATTTAGATACTATTCCGCTTTTCTAATCCTCATGCCATAGAAGACAACCTCACATTCTTCTATATTGTACTCTATCTGCCAATTTTTTATAATATATGAATTCAGAGCAAGTGTAGACCATTCTGCCCCTTGAATGAGATCATGACTAATCTAATCGTGGCTTCAACTTTGCTTTCCTGCTTACTCCCACTACCCTGTCAGGTCCATATTAGTCAGTTATCCTGTGCCTTTGTATACTCTTTGTATCTTCCTCACAACTTCCTTTCCTACCTACATGTATATTGTCACAAATCTGATATATTACAGTCCAAATTATTAATATAGATTGTAAGTATTTGAGGGACTTGCAGTGATCCTTATGACACTCCACTAGTCATAGAACATCAACCTGAAAAAGACCCAATTGTTCTGACTGTGTTTTCACTTAGATAGCCAATCCTTTATCCTCTTTCCATGCTGACATATCATCCACAACACCATGAACACTTCTCTTGTGCCGTGACCTTTCAGATTGCATCTTATTGATTGTCTTTTGGAAATCTAAATATACTAATCTACTGCTTTCACCTTATCCACTCTGCTTGTTTCCTTTTTGAAGAATTCTAACAATTTTTTCAAACACCATTTCCCTATAACAAAATGTGTTGGCTCTGCCTGATTTTGTAATGATTTTATAGATGTTCAAGTACCTCCTTTTAAAGAGTTTTAGCATTTCCCAATGACAGATATTAGATTAATTGGCCAAAGATTTGCTGCTTTTATATTCCTCCTTTAATTCTGCATTTTTGCAATCCCCTGGGACCTTGTCAACATCTAGGAAATTTTGGTGTGGTGCAGTGGTAATGTCCCTACCTCTGGGCCAACGTGGCCTGGGTGTAAATCCAACCTACTCCACAGCTGATAATAACATCTCTGAGCAGGTTGATTAGAAAATATCTGCAACAAATGCTTCCATTATCGCACTTCCTTTAAGACTATGTGTAGACCAACAAACCAGGGAATTTATCCACCTTTAGCCCTATTAGTTTGGGACTGAAGCTCAACCTGTCCACCCTGATGTCGAATGCTGTCCAGTTGGAAAGGCCAAACTGGCAACGCCATAGATGGGTCTGTTTCCATGCTGTATCACTCTATGTTGACACTGCCAAAGTACATGAGGAGACAGAAGAAGACAGTATTACTCAAACATCAAGCATTCAGTTAAGATAAGGGAAAAGGAGAAGGTTGATGCAATGAAACAGCATCAAAAGAATGCACAGCACTCAGAAAAATGGAATGTGCGGGAGCTGTGGACCACTATTAGTTCACAGTCGAAGAAAATGTACTGCTTATGGGTTAAGCTACAGAGCTTGTAGAAAGCCCAATTTCTAAGAAAAATGTACAGACCAAAGAAAGAAGATGGTGAAGAAATTACCAGATGCAAAGCGGCAAGACCAATGCTAACAAAAATACCCTGGAACATGATGGGTTTGAGGATGTAATTGTCGTAAGAACCACACAATTACAAGAAATGGCTAGCTGCAACAGTTTCTGAGAAAAGAAATTTAGTCATTCAGATTTTGAAGAAGATTAAAACTGGGCCCACCCATGCACGAATCTGAAGTTGGAGCTTGATGATTGGAGTAAAAAGCAGCGCTCAGTTGATATCAAAGGATTTTGCCTGAAAATTTGGAAGAAAATGGCTGCTTATGCTGATTTAAAATGATCAAATTGTATGGGTCTCCATGAGCACTTTAAGGTTATTGAACAGCCACCAAATTTACAAAGAACATCTGGTATGTTATTAAGCAAGGTGTTCTTAATGTTCCCTCCCTGCAGCAGCTGCCCTCTGCTGCAGCTTTGCCATCACTTTGTCAGATGCAGCTACCATTCTTGAAAAGATTTGATTCACTCAAAGTCATAGAATTATAAAACATGGAACTGACCCTTCAGTCCAACTGCTGTGTGCTGAACATAATCCCAAACTAAACTTGCCCCACCTGCCTTCTCCTGGCCCATATCCCTCTAAACCTTTCCTATTCAATTGCTTATCTAAGATTCTTTTAAATGTTGTGACTGTACCCACATATTCCTTGGGAAGTTCATTCCATGGGTAGGGCCTCTTGAAGATCAAGGAAGTCACCTTTGTGTTGAACCCCAGGAGATGGGAGAGATACTAGTTGAATATTTCATGTCAGTTTTTACTGTGGAAAAAGAATTGGAGGCTACAGAGCTCAGGGAAATAAATATTGATGTTTTAAAAACATTTTCTATTACAGAAGAGGAAGTTCTGGAGGTCAAGGGAATATAAATGTGGATAAATCATTGGGGCCTGATCTAATGCATCCCAGGTTGCAAGACAACTTGCAGAAATATTTGCATTGCCTATAACCACAGGTGGGATGCCTGATGACTGGAAGGTGGCTAATGTTGCATTTTTGTTTAAGAAGGGTTTTAAGGAGAAACCGGGGATCTATAAGCTTGTGAGTCTGACTATGGTTGACAGTAAATTGTTGGAGGTGATTCTGAAAAATAGGATTTATAGACAATTAGAGAGCCAAAAATTGATTAGGAATAGTCAGCATGGTTTTGTGTGAGGAAAATCGTGTCTGACAAACTTATTGAGTTTTTTGAGAAAGTCAACAAAAGATTGATGAGGGCAGAACAGTGGACAATGTTTACGTGGACTTTAGTAAAGCCTTTGACAAAGTTCCACATGGAAGACTAATTAGTAAATTAGGTCACAGGGCGAGTTTGCCAATTGTTATGTGATTGAATGGAATGTTGTAGCATCCCCACAGTGTGGAAACAGGCCATTTGGCCCAACAAGTCACACCAACCCTCCAAAGAGCATTCCACTTAGACCCATTCCCCTACCCTATCTCTGTATTTCTCATGGCTAATGCACCTAACCTTCACATCCCTGAACACTATGGATAATTTAGCATGGCCAATTCACATAACCTGCACATCTTTCTACTGCGGAAGGAAACCAGAGCACCTGGTGGGAATTCACGCAGACACGACAAGAACATGCAAACACCACACAGACAGTCGCCTGAGGCTGGAATCAAATCTGGGTCCCAAGCACTGTGAGATAGCAGTGCTAACCACTGAGCCACCATGCCAATGGACACATAACTAGCTGAATGGCAGGAGACAGAGAGTAATGGTGGAGGGTTGCTTTTTGGACTGGAGACCTGTTACCAGCGGTGTTCCACAGGGATCGATTCTGAGACCTCTTTTGTTTGTCATTTATGTAAATGGTTAGTAAGTTTGTAAATGATATCAAAATTAATGTCATTGCAGACAGTAAAGAAGGTTTGCTAAGGTTACAAAGGGATCTTGATCAAATAGGTCAATGGGCTGAAAAATGGCAGATGGAGTTCAATCTGGGATAAATGCAAGGTATTGCATTTTGGTATAGCAAACAGGGGCAGGACTTACACAATTAATGGTAGGGTCTTGGTTATTGATGTAGAACAGAGGGACCCAAGGTGAAGTTTGTGTCACATGTAGACAGGCTGGTTAAAAAGGCATTTAGGGCACTTTCCTTCATTGCTCAGTCCTTTGGGTTGGGATGTCATGTTGAGGTTGTACAAGACATTATTGAGGCATCTTCTGGAGTACTGTGTCTGGTTCTGGTCACCCAGTTACAGGATGTTGCTGGGTATGGAAAGTTTGAGATTTAGTGAAAGGCTGGATAGGCTGGGACTTTCTTCACTGGAATGTAAAAGGTTGAGAGGTGACCTTATGGAGATTTGTAAAATCATGAGGGATATAGACAGGATTAATGGTAGATGTCTATTCCCTCGGATGGAAGATTTCAAGAGTAGGGGGTATATTCTTAAGGCGAGGGGAGAGAGATTTTAAAATGACATGACGGGAAACTTTTTTTACGCAGGGGATGGTTTGCATACTCATTGAAAGGAAGAGATGGCCCAAGTTTGTCTCTTTCAACTTTGTCACAGGCACATCACCACCTTCTCAAGGGCAACTAGGAATGGGCGAGAAATGCTAGCCATCCAGCGATGCTCACATCCACAAATTAATAAAAAAAACAGAAGGCTCTAGGACTTTTTTTCACAACAAGGGAGCAAGGCTTGACATTTGAAAAGATTATTTTATTTATAGTGGGTGAAATGAAGCAGTCATGGGAACAAACTATGAGCCACACTGAGACACTGAGAGTAGATTGGGAAAGACTAGGTGATGGGAGCAAAAGGGTGAGTTTGTAATGAAAATCTCAATGGTAGTATTTGTCTCAGTGATAATTGTGCAATCGAAAAACTAACAAATCGCACAGTGAATATGAAAAGTGGAAACAGCAAAAAGTAAGTGCCCTATCCTGGTAGAAGTTGAAGATAGGAGAAAATAGTTTCCTCAAAGAGGTTGATCAAAGTACTTTCTAAATTTTTAACATCCAGAAACAATGGCTGTCTAAAGAGGTCTAGAGATAAAGCCCAGATCATCTGATTATCATCTAAACTGATCCAATCAACAGTAATCCTGTTAAAGATTTTCCAGTTTCCTGTCAATAATTTATAGTGCTCGACTTCCAAGATTAGCCTGATCTGGATGTTTTGATCATGAGACACCAGCTAGACATTCACTCAGTGCAGGATCAGCAATGAAGCCAAGCGTCGTCCTCCACCACCCCACCCCACCCCCATCTTTTTTACAGGCACAGGCTGCAGCATTCCAGTGAATAAAATGTTTAAAGTTCCCAAACCCACTTTGACTGCAGGAGAGGGGTTGGGGTGTCAGGTGGTTAATGACGTAATATGCCAAAAGGATGAGGGCATAGGGTAAATGTTGGCCGATGGGTAGACTGCAGGATGGATCAGGAGATAGGGTGCCAGGTGGGAAAATGGGCAGGGTGGCAGGTGAGTGAGGGATCAGGTTTGAAGGTCGAGTGGGAATCTATTATGGCAAATAAACTGGGGCCCTGTGAAAAATCCACTTTCACCTCTTGAGATAGGTCTTTTTTAGATGGATCCAGATATCATGTAATTACCAGTTGTAAATATCAAGATCCTAAGCAACCACTACATGGTCATTGTGTTGGGATTTTCTAGAGGTCTAGTTCACATCTTTCAGGATATTGTTGCAATCATAGCGAAAATGGGCCTTCAAAATTCAACTTTCATTATTTGGCTGTAATACTGACTTTCATGGACCAAAAAATGGTTTTAAAAGAAAACATTATTTATCTAAAATGGCTGCTGTGTTCCTCTGACAAAGCCAGTCAACCCACAATGAATGTATGAACCCCACGGCAGCAGAATTGTCATTTTTAAGAAAGAGCCCTGAAACTCAGTGAGGAATCAAGAACTCACATCTCTGGTTTTACACAACCTTGCATAATACACTCACACATTCCCAGGTGAGGGGGCGGGGAGGGAGTGGGGAGTGAGGATGTGGGAGGTGAGAGGAAACTGAGGCAGGGAGGGGGGAACTAAGGATGAGGGAGATGGAGTGAAGCCAGGGGAGGAGGAAGTGAGGACGTTGAGGAGGGGAATAAGTTGAGGAGAGGGACAGGGAGGGAGAAGTGTGTGGTGAGGACAGTAGGGAGAGGATAAATGAGGACAGGGAAGAGAGAGTGAGGATGGGATTGAGAGAAAGGAGTGAGGATGGGAGAGGAGGGGAATGAGGTTAAGGTGAGAGAGTTGTAGGGAGGATGGGGGTGTAGAGGGGAATGAAGACGGGGGGTAGAGGGAGTAAGGACTAGAGGGGTAAGTGAGGAAGGGCACAGAGCAGTGGTCATATGGGCAGTGCTGAGGAGAGAATGGGGGCATGCATTGATGTGGGAGGAGGGATTGTGATGAGGAGAGTGGCCTCACCCTCCCCCTACTCCCCTCACTCACTCACTTATCCCTCTCCACCCTCATTCCTCCCAGCCCCCTCTTCACAGTTGCCTCCCTGCCTGTCTTCACAGCTTCTTTAATTTTATAAGCAAACCCTTTGAAATGTGCATGTGGGAATTTAAAGCCCTGCATCGTGAGTAGGTGTGATGTATCAAAAAACACTCAGAATACATGGTGTCTTGATTGAAGTTTTCATAGAAACCGATTGTACTGGTAAAGAGAAGCTATTTTTACTGGTTGAGGAATCTTTGTAGAATTTGGAACCTTTAATGCAACAGCAGTTGATTCTGGGTCAATTATAAATTTCAAATCTAAGATTTTTGTAAATCAAAGGTATCTAGGAATATGGAGCAAACGTGGGCATACGGAGAAAGGTCACAGATAGCCATGATCACCTTGAATAGTGGAACAGGCTCTTAAAGGTAAATTGATTGATCCTGCTACTTTGTTCTATGGCACGATCACACACAAAGCATGTGACAGCTGAAGGTGCTGTCTGATGCACCTCCCAGTTCTGACCACTTGGTGTCAGATATTTCCCAAAAATCAAACTAGTTTGATGAGAATAGGTCACAGTATGTATTTGACCAAATATAGACTTTTCACAATAGATTAAGGAGAAATTAAAATGTATGAGCATCTAGGTCACTGCTAATGTAGATTGTATTCTTTTGCTGGCCAATAGAAATTGCCTCAAGGCCCTCCGCTTCTTCCTGTCCCGCAGGCCCGACCAGGCCCCCTCCACCGACACTCTCATCCGCCTAGCGGAACTCGTCCTCACACTCAACAACTTCTCTTTTGACTCCTCCCACTTCCTACAGACTAAGGGGGTGGCCATGGGCACCCGCATGGGCCCCAGCTATGCCTGCCTCTTTGTAGGTTACGTGGAACAGTCCATCTTCCGCACCTACACAGGCCCCAAACCCCACCTCTTCCTCCGGTACATTGATGACTGTATCGGCGCCGCCTCTTGCTCCCCAGAGGAGCTCGAACAGTTCATCCACTTCACCAACACCTTCCACCCCAACCTTCAGTTCACCTGGGCCATCTCCAGCACATCCCTCACCTTCCTGGACCTCTCAGTCTCCATCTCAGGCAATCAGCTTGTAACTGATGTCCATTACAAGCCCACCGACTCCCACAGCTACCTAGAATACACCTCCTCCCACCCACCCTCCTGCAAAAATTCCATCCCCTATTCCCAATTCCTCCGCCTCCGCCGCATCTGCTCCCACGATAAGACATTCCACTCCCGCACATCCCAGATGTCCAAGTTCTTTAAGGACCGCAACTTCCCCCCCACGGTGATTGAGAACGCCCTTGACCGTGTCTCCCGCATTTCCCGCGACACATCCCTCACACCCCGCCCCCGCCACAACCGCCCCAAGAGGATCCCCCTCGTTCTCACACACCACCCTACCAACCTCCGGATACAACGCATTATCCTCCGACACTTCCGCCATTTACAATCCGACCCCACCACCCAAGACATTTTTCCATCCCCACCCCTGTCTGCTTTCCGGAGAGACCACTCTCTCCGTGACTCCCTTGTTCGCTCCACACTGCCCTCCAACCCCACCACACCCGGCACCTTCCCCTGCAACCGCAGGAAATGCTACACTTGTCCCCACACCTCCTCCCTCACCCCCATCCCAGGCCCCAAGATGACATTCCACATTAAGCAGAGGTTCACCTGCACATCTGCCAATGTGGTATACTGCATCCACTGTACCCGGTGCGGCTTTCTCTACATTGGGGAAACCAAGCGGAGGCTTGGGGACCGCTTTGCAGAACACCTCCGCTCAGTTCGCAACAAACAACTGCACCTCCCAGTCGCAAACCATTTCCACTCCCCCTCCCATTCTCTTGATGACATGTCCATCATGGGCCTCCTGCACTGCCACAATGATGCCACCCGAAGGTTGCAGGAACAGCAACTCATATTCCGCCTGGGAACCCTGCAGCCATATGGTATCAATGTGGACTTCACCAGTTTCAAAATCTCCCCTTCCCCCACTGCATCCCTCAACCAGCCCAGTTCATCCCCTCCCCCCACTGCACCACACAACCAGCCCAGCTCTTCCCCTCTACCCACTGCATCCCAAAACCAGTCCAACCTGTCTCTGCCTCCCTAACCGGTTCTTCCTCTCACCCATCCCTTCCTCCCACCCCAAGCCGCACCCCCAGCTACCTACTAACCTCATCCCACCTCCTTGACCTGTCCGTCTTCCCTGGACTGACCTATCCCCTCCCTACCTCCCCACCTACACCCTCTCCACCTATCTTCTTTACTCTCCATCTTCGGTCCGCCTCCCCCTCTCTCCCTATTTATTCCAGTTCCCTCCCCCCATCCCCCTCTCTGATGAAGGGTCTAGGCCCGAAACGTCAGCTTTTGTGCTCCTGAGATGCTGCTTGGCCTGCTGTGTTCATCCAGCCTCACATTTTATTATCTTGGAATCTCCAGCATCTGCAGTTCCCATTATCTCAGAAATGCCAACCATTCCTTGTTGTCTCAATATCTGAAACACTTAAAAATTTGTTTTTTTTATTTATTCATGGAATGTGAGAGCTACTGCCTAGACCAGCATTTATTGTCCATCCCTGATTGCCCTGGACAAGTAGTAACAAGCTGCCTTCTTGAACTACAGGAGCCTTTGAAATCTGGGGCCTTCCAGAAAGGAGTTCCAGGATTTTGAGCTAATGACAATGAAAGAACAGTGACATACTTCCAGGAAGGTGTGATCCTTAGACAGGAACTTACAGGTATTGGTGTTCCCATGCATCTGATGCCCTTGACCTTCTAGGCCATAGACTGAGATAGTAGGAACTGCAGATGCTGGAGAATCTGAGGTAACAAGGTGTAGAGCTGGATGAACACAGCAGGCCAAGCAGCATCAGAGGAGCAGGAAAGCTGGTTGCTCCTTGGCCTGCTGCATTTATCCAGCTCTACACCTTGTTATCTGTAATAGAGATCATGGGTTTGGAAGATGTGTCTGAGGACCTTTGCTGAGTTATTGTCATACATCTTATCAGTGGTACACACTGCTAACATTGTGTGTTGGTGGTGAAAGGAGTGAACATTAAAAGTGGTGGATGGGCGACAATAAAACAGACTGCTTAGTCCTGGATGGTGTTAAGCTACTCGAATGTTGTTGGAGCTGCTCCATTAGGCTGATGAAGGTTATTTCATCACACTTCTGACTTGTTCCTTACACAGTGGGGAGACAGGAGATAAGAGTCTCATTCAAGAAATCCTAGACTTTGACCTGCAGCCGATGACCAGCATTTCTTGCCCATCCCTAATTGCCCCAGGGCCGGTAAAGGTGACATGTCTTCTTGAACCACTGCAGTCCATGTTCTGTCAGTGGACCCACTATGCTTGAGGTTTATACACATGTTATAGCTTTTCCTTTAAACACTAAATACAGTTATTCTACAGCCTATTCAGTGGTCTGCAGTTTGCAACCTACATTATGGGTGAATTTGCATTGGTCACACTGAAGTCACTGATGTATGACCACACCCGCAGCACTTTGTTCGTCTGGTGGTATCTGTTTATGTTAGGAGAACATGTTCCATGAGAAATGGCTCTGTAATACCAGTTAATTCTAAGGAATGAGACATTTACTGCTGATACTTGCAACATGGATGTTAGAGGCTTGGTGCTGATTTTATATTTGCTGCCAGCCGCACCATGCCCAGCAAATAGCTCTGCAAGATCTCTCAAGGCAAGTTTGCGCCATTGCAAAGGCAGCAGGAAATTCATGCAGCACTTGCGCAGCAGTGGGGCTGCAATAGATGACACTGTTGCTCTAGTCAGTAAATGAAGAGACCAGGGTAAACTGAGTGGTTTTGCAGTCAGGAGGAAGTGCCTGATTGACATCAGATTCCTGAGCTGAGAGTAATGAGTTAATCAGTTTCTTTTTGAATAATTGCTACAATTTAGATTTTCATGTTATGCTGAATACTCATTGGTTAGAGGGCCTACACTGAACATCTCACTATGATATGTGTCTTTAGCACATCCTCTTTAAGCATTAGCAAAACAATAGTCAGTGTTGTTCCCTTGTTCTGCTATTAGCAAATGTTTGGAAATGCTAATTTCACACTGCTTTTGCACTCTTGAAACTGCAGTCAAACAGATTAGATAAAACAAGAAAATAACTAGTACTTACGTGTAAACATTTACAAGATACTTATTTGCTTCTTTAATAAAAGGATGTTTAAGGGGGACGGAAAGAGCGGGTGTAGGAGAAAATAACAAAGTGATAAAGCAATTACGAGTCATCACCCTCTTTCATTGTTTCACCCTCATTCCCTTCCCCAGAGTTTCCCACTGATTAACCTGAGCAGCCATTCATTTCCTCGCAACCTGTTTGTGGCCAGAGCATAAAGTGACAATTCACCTTAGGTCTTTGAGGCAAAACAGTTTAACCTAGAGTTTGACTTAAACTATGGTTTAAATTTGACAACAATTCACTACCATTAGACACTTAAACTTGCCAAAATATCTTCTTATGGATTGGTTCTCACCAAAATACAGGAATATAATTATTTTGTGTCAGATGACAGAAAAGTATACATTTATGTTAAAGGTAGCAATCACATAACCATTTCCAATATACTGTGGCAGTTTAATCACCGCATATTAGTGAAAATTATAGCCGAGCACACAGTATAATCAGCTCAAACTATCGTCAACAGACAGTAGGAACCGCAGATGCTGGAGAATCTGAGATAACAAGGTGTACAGCTGGATGAACACAGCAGGCCGAGCAGCTTCAGAGGAGCAGGAAGGCTGACGTTTCAGGCCTAGACGCTTCTTCAGAAAAATTACTTTCTGGAGGGAGGAGGATAACTTCTTCAAGGTAGGCATCCTTAGAAGAGGCTTCACAGTGGGGTTAAAATTGTTTCAGAGATAGTAGGAACTGCACATGCTAGAGAATCTGAGATAACAAGCTGTACACCTGGATGAACACAGCAGGCCAAGCAGCATCAGAGGAGCAGGAAGGCTGACACTTCGGGCCTAGACCCTTCTTCAGAAGAAAGGGTCTTTCTGAAGAAGGGTCTAGGCCTGAAACATCAGCCTTCCTGCTCATTTGATGGTGCTGGGCCTAATGTGTTCATCCAGCTCTACACCTTGTTATCTGAAACTATTGTCAAATTGGTTTCTGCCAATTTCCCAAAATTCATGGAGGGGTGGTGAGAGCAACATTGTAACTATGAACCATAGTCTTGGAATTATTCTTGTCCTATGTCTTCCATATTGAACCCATTCTAATTTTCAATAGTTCCATCTGGTCATACCTTACCCTTCTATTTTTCTGCAATGAGTCCAAGTCTGTTTAGAATTAGGATTAGAATTTGAATTGGAATTAGCCTTCATCATCAAGATACTCAATGACAACAGTGAAAAATTTACACATTGCCATTTGCAGTGCCACTTAGGCACAAAGGTACTTCGATACAGCTTCTTTAGTTAGAAGATCTTATAAAATAGAGAAATAGAATGTCCAGTGTTACAGAAATAAAAGTTCAGATAAGAACAGTCTTCCAACCCAGATCACACTGGCATCCAGCCTCAAGGCCACACCGGGGCCTGGCTCTAGACTGTGCTGGGTTTTACATTGAGGTTCATGAGGCTGGGAGATCACTTCAGGCCACCACGCCAGGTTGTGGACACCATACCAGGATAAGGGCCTGCCACACTGAGAGGCTTTCCAAGTAGGTAAAATCTCTCAGTTTTTGTGCCATCTTTCTAAATCTGTTTTGTACCCTCACGGACATTCAAACTCCATCATGTCATAAATCAAAAGATAAATTTTTCAATCTCTTTAGTGTGAAATCATTAACAACTTTTTCCTTCCAAGCATAAATAAATGTAAACCTCATTGGTAGGTTCTTTAATCTTGAACAGGTCAGAACTATTTATAAGATATGAGAGTGGCTCCACCTGAGGATAAATGATCTAACATACATCACATACTCTTTTCAGAGGCTAATGGACCTGCATCAAAAGGCTTCCAGGCTTCACAGTTGCTGGGTGCCAGGTAGGGAGAGGAGATCACCATTCCCTCCAAGGTGCGTGGCTGTTTGTGGATGTAACTGCACGGAGGGTCCTTGTGTGTCAATTGGTGCGCTGACACTGTCCGTAATATTGATGTTGGTTCTAGAAGTGAGATTGCCAGACCTGCGGTGCTTTTCCAACAATTTCTGTTGTGAATTTGAATGAAAACTTCGATCATATCTTGCAGTGAAGGTTCACAGTATATTGAGTCTGCATTCTCACATTTGATCTTTTCGTGTTCCTACAGGCCTCAAAGAGCAACCTCACAGTCCTACCATGGTCAGTAAAACAAGTCCCGACAATTTCTACCACTCTGGGTAACATTCCCAACAGCGTATGTATCACATCATGTTCTGAGGAAAGGTCACCAGACCCGAAACGTTAACTCTGTTTTCTCCTTCACAGATGCTGCCAGACCCGTTGAGCTTCTCCAGTGATAATGGGAACTGCGGATGCTGGAGAATCCAAGATAATAAAGTGTGAAGCTGGATGAACACAGCAGGCCAAGCAGCATCTCAGGAGCACAAAAGCCGATGTTTTGGGCCTAGAACTCTCTGATGAAGGGTCTAGGCCCGAAACGTCAGCTTTTGTGCTCCTGAGATTCTGCTTCGCCTGCTGTGTTCATCCAGCTTCACACTTTATTATCTTGAGCTTCTCCAGTGACTTTGTTTTTGTTCCTGATTTACAGCATCTGCAGTTCTTTTGGTTCTTATTTAGTATTTAACTCACTGCCACATCTCTTCCAGGCATGCCCACCTTGAAGAAGTTCTGCTCCCGTCTCTGACGGGATTTCCGTTCCAATCTCTCTTCTTGCTCACTGACTTTAATTTCACTGTCACTCCTGGACTTGATTTAGGATATCTAGTTGGCATGGACGGATTGCACCAAAGGGCTTGTTTCCATGTTGTACAGCTATAACTCTATAATCTATTCATCTCTGTCTAAAATGCACTCAATGACTTGGCCTGGACAGCCCTCTGTGGCACTGAGATCCATAGATTCACCACCCTCTGGCTGAACAAATTCCTCTTCATTTCAGTTCTAAACAGCCAATCCTTCACTCTGATGCTCTGCCCTTGGATCCTAGTTTCTCTTACTAGTGAAAAAACGTCTGCATGTCCAGTCTATCCAGGCTTTTCAGTATTATGTAAGCATCAATGAGATTCCTCCTTCATCCATTTAAACAAGAAAGAGACATACTCAGAGTTGTTAACCACTCCTCGTATGACAAGGGTTTCATCCTTGGGATCATTCCTTTAAACCTCCTCTGGACCCTCTCCAATGGCAGCATATCCCTTTCTTAGATACAGGTCCCAAAACAACTCACAGTATTCCAAATGAGATCTGACCAGAGCATTACATAACCTCAGCAATACATCCCTACTCTTGTATTTTAGCCCTCTTCAAATGACTGCTGACACAACTCCACAGAGGCCCATTTCCCATCACCAAGTCACCCTTTATTTACAGAGTCCTTGACACTGATCCAGCTCCCTCAGAGCCAGCTCTCAGAATGAACAGAACCTCTGATGCTCCTGTTTTTATCAGCTCCAATCAGGGAACTCGTATTCTATGAGGTCCTCTTGGTTGAATTCATTACAATCACTACATTCCTTCCCTTTTGAATCCAAGGGTATAGGCCTGTTCTTTTTTGTAGCACCTTCTGGAGCATTTTAGCACCGGCTCAGCTTCCTTCAACTCTGCCCCTGATATGGGCAGTGTGTAACATACAGTAGCTTGCTTCTTGCACCTGGAGCAGCTCGGATGAAATTAATTCTCTTCTTCAGGCAGCAAAAGTGTTGAGGCGGTCACATCTGCTTTGGCCATCTCAGATTCAAAGGTATCTTCAATGGATAGGGAAAACCCATACATAAAGAGCAAGAGGGTAGCCAGGGAGAAGGTTAGCCCACTCAAGGACAGGGGAGGGAATTTATGTGTGAAGCCAGAGGAAATGGGCGAGGAGATTAAGTGAGTATTTTGCATCAGTATTCACCATAGAGAAGGATTTGATGGATGATGAGTTTGGGGAAGGGTGCATAGATAGTTTGGGTCATTTGAGATCAAAAGAGAGGAGATATTGGGGATCTTGAAAAACATTAAGGTAGACAAGTCCCCAGGGCCTTATAGGATAGGCCCCAGAATACTGAGAGAGGCGAGGGAGGAAATTGTTGGGGGCCTTGAGAGAAATTTTTGTATCCTCACTGGCTACAGGGGAAGTCCCAGAGTATTGAAGAATAGCCAATGTTATTCTTTTGTTTAAGAAGGGTGGCAAGGTTAATCCAGCTAATTACAGACCAGTGAGCCATACGTCAGTGGTAGGGAAATTATTGGAGAGGACTCTTCAAGGTAGGATTTATTCCCATTTGGAAATAAGTCAGCATATTAGCAGGAGGCAACATGGTTTTGTGAAGGGGACGTCATGTCTCAATAACTTGATTGAGTTTTTTGGGGAAGTGACAAAGATGATCAATGAGGGTGGGCAATGGATGTTGTCTGCATGGACTTCAGTAAGGCCTTTGACAAGGCCCCTCATGGCAGGCTGATACATAAGGTAAAGTTGCATGGGGTCAGAGGTGAGCTTGCAAGTTCGATACAAAAACTGACTCAGTCATAGAAGTCAGGGTATAGCAGTGGAAGGGTGCGTTTCTAAATGGAGGGCTGTGACAAGTGGGGTTCATCAGGGATCAGTGTTGTGAAACTTTGTTATTCGTAATATATAGAAATGATTTGGAGGAAAATGTAATTGGTTTGATTAGTAAGTTTGTGGATGACGCAAAGGTGGGTGGAATTGCAGATAGCGATGAGGACTGTCGGATACAGCAGAATATAGATTGGTTGGTGACTTGGGCAGAGAGATGTCAGATGGAGTTTAATCCTGAAAAATATGAGGTAATGCATTTCAGAAGGTCTAATCCAGATGGAAAATATACAGTAAATGGCAAATCCCGTAAGAATACTGATAGGCAGAGGGATCTGGGTGTACAGGTACAATGGTCACTGAAAGTGGCAACACAGGTGGAGAAGGTAGTCAACAAGGCATATGGCATGCTTTCCTTCATCAGCTGGGGCACTGAGTTTAAAAATTGGCAGGTAATGTTGCAGCTTTATAGAATCTTAGTTAGGTCATGTTTGGAATATTGTGTTCAATTCTGGTCGCCACACTACCAGAAGGATGTGGTGGCTTTGGAGAGGGTACAGAAAAGATTTACCAGGATGTTCCTGGTATGGAGGGCATTAGCTACGAGGAGAGCTTGGAGTAACTTGTGTTGTTCTCACTGGAATGATGGAGGTTGAGGGGCGACCTGATAGAGGTCTACAAGATTATGAAGGGCATGCTCAGAGTGGACAGTCAGAAGCTTTTTCCCAGAGTGGAATAGTCAGCTACTAGGGGGCATAGGTTTAAGGTGTGAGGGCCCAGGTTTAAAAGTGATGTACAAGGCAAGTTTTTACATAGAGGGTGGTAGGTGCCTGGAATTCACTGCTAGGGAGGTACTGGAAGCATTTACAATAGTGACTTCTAAAGGGCGTCTTGACAAATACATGAATAGGATGGGAATAGAGGGATACAATTCCCAGAAGGGTAGGGGGTTTTGCTTGTGACCAGCAGCATGTTGGTGCAGGCTTGGAGGGCTGAAGAGCCTGTTCCTGTGCTGTAATTTTCTTTGTTCTTCGTTCCAGTTGGAAAGGCAGTTGAAGAACTGGGCATGTTTTGCTCCCGTACCGTTTGTGAGTTTGCAGCTTTCACATGGTCCATAAGCTTGTTCAGGACTGTAGCTCCTACCCAAACTTTATACATCACTGAACCTGAGTTCACATTGTCCATGCCTCTTACCATTGCAAGCCCATTCCCATGGTTCCTACAATAAACTTTATCCCCTGAAGTAAACTGCCTCTCGCTTGGCAGAGTTTTGTGTCCAGCATTTGCGTTTCTGATGCCATTTCACCATCCCCCCAAGTTACGGGAAGATCAGATTTATCCTGGTGTGGAGTCTTCTCCCCATTAGCAACTCTGTTGGAGCTATCCCTGTAGTTGCATGAGGGGTGGTCTGAAAATCAAATAGGAACTGAGACAGTTTGGTATCTAATGAAGCGATAGGCTGTTTCTTTAAGCCTGCCTTCACAATATTGAAAACAATGTATGCAGTTTTTCTATTATCATCCCCTATTTGACAAATGAACTCTACGCATGTCCAGCCATTTTCAGTGGGCATCCATAATAACTAAGAATATTGAGGCCATGAAAGGACTTGCATGGTCGACATGTAACCAAGCTCAGGATTTATCTAGCCTTCCCCACAAATGCTGGGGAGCTGCTGACTGTAATTAATGTCCTCCTTGGCACTCTGGGCACTGCCCACCAATGGAGCTATGTCTGCATCCACCTCTGGCCACCAGACATAACTTCTCGCCTACATCTTCATTATGGAAAGTCCTGGAATATGCTGGTGGATTTTAGCCAGTATCTGGTGGTGACCTTTGCTTGGGACAATCACTCTTGTTCTCCATAATAATATGCTGTCCTCTACTGGTCTCTCCGGGTCCAATATGGTTTTAATTCTGGTTGTGACAGCCCTCTGGTTTCTCCGACCACCACCAGCTGTTTCAGTCTTGCCAGGACCAGATCTTTCTGCATCAAAACTCTGACATGGTCAGCTGTGCCTGGAAGGGTGTCCAGAAAGTTTAAAACCATTATGGACCCTTCCAGAGGAGGTGCTACCAGTGTTGTATTGGCCAGCGGGCGGGGGATCCATGCATCCGCATTTGCTATTTGGCCTCCTGGACAGCGTTCCAACTCATAATTGTATGCACTTATTACTAGAGCCCACTACTGAATTTGACCTGATTTTATGGGCAATACTTCCTTGTCCTCTTAAAGTAGACCTAGTAGGGGTTTGTGGTCTGTTATGATTTAAAATTTATGTCTTTAAAGGCATTGGTGAAATTTCCTGACCTCAAATATGATTGCCAAGCCTTCCTTCTCTATCTGGATGTATTTATGCTCTGGATTAACCAAAGCCTTGGATGCATACACTATTGGGCATTTCTCTCATTTGGGCCACCTTTGAGTTAACACTACCCCAATGCCATAGAGGGAGGCATCACATGTCAATACCAGATCTCACTTGGGATCGTGGTGTGCCAATGTCTGATAGCTGTTTCTTCACTTCCCTGAAGTCCATAGGTTTGCTACGGGACCATTTTCAAGGCTGACTATTTTAATGAGTTGATGCAAAGGTGCCAGGATGGAGGCCAGGTTATGTATGAACTTTCCATTATAGTTCACCATTCGAAGGAAAGATCTAAGCTCTAGTACTGATGTGGGAGCCGAGGTGCCTTTGATCACATTCACTTTGTCTTCCAATGGGTGTAGCCTCGTCTTGTCAACTCTGTAAGATAAGTCGGTTACATGGGATGCCTGGAGCAAACATTTTTCCTCCTAAGGCCTACTTGGGAGAAATGTCTAGGGACTAAATCCAAGTTCTCAAAGTGATCCTTATTGGTCTTCCCTGTTATTAGTAGGTCATCTAGATAAATCACAACTTCGGGTAGACCTTGGAATGTACTCCATCATCCACTGTAATATTGCACAGGCTGACGATACCCCAAGTGGCAGTCTTGTATGTAGGTACAAGCCCTTATGGATTTTAACTGTAGCATACTTCTAGGAATCCTCATCTAATCACAACTGTAAATATTCATGGCTCACGTTCAGCTTCGTGAAAGATAGCCACCCTACCAGCTTTGTGTATAAGTCATCTATGTGAGGGTTTGGGTATTTATCCAGCGGCAAAAAGCTGTTTACTGTTTGTTTAAAATCCCCACAAAGGCAAACTGACCTGTTGGGCTTCACAGTTGGTACGACTGGTGCCAGCCAGTCTGCAAACTGGACCAGTTTGATGATGCCTTTGCCTTCCGATTTCTGCCATAAAGCAAAATTCTGAAGAAGAGCCCCATTCTGAAACATCAACTTTCCTGCTCCCCTGCTGGTGTGTGGCCTGCTGTGTTCCTCCAGCTCCACTTTTTATTTTGATTGGTTTTGATTTGGATGTTGCTAAGCAATTTAACTGTTACAAACCAAATGTGGGCAGACTTTCCAGGGTGTGCATTCTCCTGGATACTGGCCTATAAGTTCTCTTACTCGATTCAGTTCTGGGGGGACTCTTTTGTTGTCTTTAATTTGTATACTGGCATGCAAATACAATGGTGCACTAGCCAGGATCCCGAAGAAAATTTTAAACTGTTTGGCCAAGGCTTGGCTCTGTTTCAGCATTTTGCTGGATTCCCTCTGTTCAGGATATACCCTGAGTGAGACTATGCAATTGCCTTCACTCAAGTAGTGTTCCCCATGCTCAGGAGGACAGGCAAAGATGTCCACTTCCATCAGAATACCCTGAAACTCTGTGGTCCACTTGCCACAATTTCTAGTGATAAAGCCAGTTGTAGTGCCTGTTTGACATCTAGTCAAGCTTCAGCTGGTTGGTGCTTTTTCATGGCTACATCAGTAGTCCTTCTCTCACTGTCACTGAAATAATCCCACAGAGGTCACCATCCCATCACCAAGTTGCCCTTTATTTACACATAGTGAGTTCTCAACACTGATCCATCCCTCAGAATCAGCTCTCAGAGTGACAGGACCCTTGACACTCTTGTTTATATCTGTTAGCCAGGGCTCCCTGACTGGACCAGGTTAATAGCCCCATTCAGGAAACTCGTATTCTACAAGGTCCACCTGGCTGTTCCTTACTGCCAACTGAATCTGCTTGTTAACCTGAAGAGAATCCTGAATTAGGACTCCTAAGGTCCTTTGTGTTTCAGATTTCTAAATTTTTCCTCCATTTACGATATAGTCTACATCTCTAATCTTCATACCAAAATGCATAACCTTGCACTTTTCCACATTGTATTCCATCTACAACTTCTTTGCTCACCATATTAGCCTGTCCAAGTCCTACAGCCTCCACATTTCCTCAACACTACATGTCCATCCACCTATCTTTTGTGTCATCTGCAAACTTAACAACAATGCCATCAGTTCCTTTGTCCAGAAGATCAGTCCATGGTATGCAACATCTGAAATGCACTAAACAGAAAAACAAAGATGTATACTCTGAAGAAGGGGTCACTGGACCTGAAACATTCACTCTACTTTCTCTCCACGAATGCTGCCTGACTTGCTGAGTTTTTTCAGCAATTTCTGATTTTGTAACATTTGAATTGCTGTGTACTTGGATGAGTAAGTGGTTTTTGCTCAGGGATTATTTATTGCAGGGTGTTGTTCTTTGTCAGATTGTGGCACTGGCAGGTCTTTCATTTCCTGCCTACCTTTTGGTCAGGATGCTTATGGTCTGTTGTACTGCCTGGAAGATCTGCAATTTCCTCAAAGGGCGTAATAGAAGATAGAGTGAAAGAAGGATTCCTTTTCCTTTGACTCTGTTTCAAACTTCCATATGACACCTTTACCTTAACCTAAGTCATCATTTTGTTTTGCTTCATCACTGGCAGTGGCACTGGCTGTTCAATATTGCCAATCTCTTCTCTGAACTGTTGTGGTCTATAAGCCGATTGTATTCAAAGTTCATCACTGCCAGTCAAGTCCTGATAAACTTTCCTTAAAGTGAATAACAAACACATAGCTATTTCAGCCCTTTGAAATCAAGAGAGACAAACAGGAGGCTAGAGGAACACAACAAGCCAGGCAGCATCTGGAGGAAAGGAGCTGTCAACATTTCGGGTATTACCCTCCTTCAGTCTTGACTGCTTCTTTCCTCTAGACGCTGCTTGGCTTGCTGTGTTCTTCCAGCCTCCTGCTTGTCTAACTTGGATTCCAGCATCTGCAGTCTCTAACCTAGTTTTACCACTGCGAAATGATGCCAACTTTGAAGAAGTTCTGTGCCTCCCTCAGAAGTGAACTCAGCGAGTCTCTTTCTCACCACCACATTGCTATGACCTCTTCAGCCCTTCAGCTCTTCGACTGCACCATGGAACAAACCTGCTATTACAGCTACATGACCTTCCCCAGCACCTGTCTTCACTACAATCTCATCCCTCTGGGTATATTTTAAACCTTCAAAATTTGGACCTACCTTCAAAAAAAAAGCCCTAGAAAAGGGTAATGCCCAAAATGTTGACTGCTGCTTTCCTCCAGATCCTGCCTGGCTTGCTGTGTTCTTCCAGCGTCCTGTTTGTCTACCTTGGATGTAAAATAATCCTTCGATACCTCTGTAGCTAATCTCAGTTAGTGTGTACTTCTTTATGGGTTCAGCAGCATCCTTTTGAGACCAATAAAATCTTCTTGTTACTGATGTAGGTCCAGTTAGTTAATGGTAAATGTCTTCTTGAATGATTGAAATCTCATCAAATTCAAATTTTTCAGGCAAAACATGTCATTTTGACTCAGAAGTGAAGCCCGTACTTCTGGATGTCATAAATGCGTTCTGTGAACTTATGATCTTTATATCTTAAAGAAACTTTCAAGATCCTTTTTAATCTTAGGGGTTGTTCTGCCTGGTCTTTGTAAGATTAGCAGATTGTAGCTTACTTGCTTTTTCAACTAAGGTGCTTTGTCAGTGATGCTCACTTCTCTATCAAGCTTGAATTGATTTGGGTGTCTATTGACACTGTTGGGGTCAAATGGGGTCACTTATCTCCCCTAGGAATAGCAGTGATATTTCTTTCAAAGGAGATATTTCAACATCTGAAAATTCACGTTCTAATCGAAGTACATCTTGGATACAGGCCAAGCAGCATCAGAAGAGCAGGAAAGCTGACGTTTCGGGTCTGGACCCTTCTTCAAAAATGTTTTGAAATTGTCTGCGACAGAAGAGGCACCTACTTGTGTAACAAGAAGCCATTTATCACACAATCATAAAGTAACAGTTTTCATCAGTTTAAGACTGATTAACTACATTAAAGGTACTAGATCTGTGGACTACTGAACTAACAAGTAACAACAAAGTTAACTAGCTCCATCCAGAAATAGTCATTAATGTAAAAGTAGGTGGGGCTATTCCAAATTACTATGTTAACTGGTAAAGGCCACCTGCCTTATACAACACCCACCTCCTTAATTGGATAGCATACATATATAGATATTAATACATCTCGGCCACTAATTAGTCAAACATCAGTTCAGCAGTCAGTTTTTGTTACTTCTGAGTTCTTGACACATGGGGAACAGTAACTAGTCACTAGTGGTAACTAAATGACAGTGCGGACTTGAAGATTCACTCTAGGTTGGCAGGTGGCAGTAATGCCTGGCACAGTTGAAGTGCAGCAGAACTCACAATAAAATTCTGGGAGGTCCTTGTGACCATCCTTTGACAGCATTGGTTTGTAATGTATCCCATTAAACAGTAATCCTGTCAATTGTAAGCTGCAAATCTTCAGAATTAGTTGTTTGTCTCACTGCATTCCAGGATATTTATGTCATATTCTAAACTCAAAACCTCTTTGTCAGAGATACAACAGAATGGGGACATGAATGGGACATGAATCTCCAATAAGGAATCTTAGCAAAAGCAATTTGGGAATTTCTTGTCTAAATTAAGTGCTTAATGGGATTTGAATTCATAATCATTCAATTCTGTATTATTGAATGAGCAAAATTGACCCCAGTATCCAAAAATAGTCTATATAAATTTACCATTGCTTGTGTCTAAAAATAGATCTTCATGCAATAAAGAAAGATTGATATTTATGTATCTCCTTTTGTGACTCAGGATTCTTAAAAGCTTTACAGCCAATGAAGTATTTTAAAGCACTTTTAGTCACTATGTAGATAATTGAAGAAGGCAATTTAAACTCAATGAGATCCTGCAAATCTAAATTAGATAATCATCAAATAACCTACTTCATTTAATGTGACTAACTGAGGAACAGTCATTGGCCAACTTATCCCTGCTCTTCTTTAAAATGGTCTCATGCAATTTTTATATTAATTTCATGGGCATATGTGGTATTGGTTTAATGGCTCACCCAAAAGATGCATTTGAAATTCAAGTGTATCAATGTGAATGATGTGCTCGAGATTCCAAACTTCACAACCAGCTTACTCAGAGGCACGAGTCCTGCCAACTCTTATGAGGGGCTTTGGCAAAGAGATTTTCCATTAAGAGGCTGACACACAGAATCAAGTGTAATGGATTAGCTTAGATTAGTGCCCTCCATCCAGCGACCTTTTCTCATTGTTGACCCACATCCAACTGGTGATTAGGTTCTGAATCTAATTGGGCATTAGAAACCCTTTGCTGCAGACTAGAACTGTTTGGATGCATGTCTGATACATGATAAACTTAACTAACATTGGGATTTCATTGCAATTGAAGTGAAGTAATAAGGAACAAATTGCTCTTTACACTTACCTGCAAAGGACTGCATCCAAGCTATTGATGATATTTATCGGATCCCTAGTGCCAACATAAATCAAAGATTGGAACAGACCTCTCTTGTGTTTTCCAGAAATAGCTTTTTGATCCCTCACTGAGCTATGTAGAACCATGATAATGTACTCAGAGGTGCCCACCACCACATCCCACTGATAGCCCAAATTGCTTCTCAAATCTCACCTGAAATTTCCTTTGTATAGAGTATTCTAATAAATTAAGTGTACCTGCATAATCTCCCATCTATTTATTTTAATTAAAAATGTGGTAAATGAACTGAAAATGGCATGGGGTGTTCTAACCTTCACATTCCCATTACAGGTGAAGTTTGGTTGGAAGCCCAAGGCTATAACATATACCTTAAAATGTTTAATTAGATTTATAATTTAATTATTCACTAACATTGATCATATATTTCACTTCTAAAATTTCACTAAATTGGACAAGTCTTGGGTGTACTCTAGAAATCAGAAATATTGTGTTTTTTTAAATGCTCAGAAAATGTGTATTTTTGACAGATTTGAACTATAGATAAGAACGAAAATAAAATAGTCTCTCCTGCAGGCAGGTGGGGCGTCATGTGAGCATAGCACTGGCTTCATAACCAGATGGTCACAGGTTTGGATCCCAGAGCCGCTGGATACTTGAATTCACCTGCCACTGTTGTAATGAGTTTCATCAGCTTTTGGCCAGGCTGCTAGATGGGTGCCTCACAATAGCTGCGTATTCCACCTGAAGGGAGGAAACATTGGCATTGCCCATCTTACCCTGTTACAAGAACATCTCCTGACACCCGTTAGAATTGGTGCAGAGAGTGTGAAGCATGCAGTTCTAACTGTTTTAAGCTCCTGTTTAATATACCTGGACAAGCCATGGGAAACACAAGCTGGGCACAACTAACTCTTGCGTTAGGAGCCAAGTTTGAGGTTGATGATTGTTTATTTTCTTTTGCCTCTTTATTACATGATCACAAATAGCTACGTTTTATTGCTTAGCTTCCAGTGTTGTTATAGCATCTGTGGAATACATTTTCTTATGCCTTATTGTAGCACAGTCATTAAGTTATTTCATCCATAAAATGTTCAATTTGCTTAGTTCTTTGAAGGTCTTTTTATATTAAATGTCTGCTCGCTGTTTCCTGTTTTCTCCTCAAACCTCTATTGCTGTCACCACAGTTTCTATCCTGTATCAAAGCGTTGGTGCTGCTGTTTGCAGACCTGCTGCCTTTGTGTAAGGCCATATTGTTACTGCAGGTGGGCTACACCAGCTGTGCAGATTTTAGAGAGACATCTTGCTTGGAAATTCCTCTGACTGAGAAAAATTAGTCTCATAAAAAATTAAGTACAGTCTCGGCATCAGAGAATGGAAATAGAGAAAGAAGTCAAAGAACTAATTCTTCGATAATGCAGATGAAAAAATTAAAGACACAGAAATGTAAGAAACTCTGACCAAAAATTTCGAAAAGGAACATGCAAGCAAGACATGAAAGAGAAATGAAATAAAGATAAAATAATAAATTGATAAAGAAGAACAAAATGTAAGATTCTGAAATAAGATCCTCATTTAAATGAGTGAAAAAAATATGTTTCTGTCTGTCCCCAAAGATAAGCTAAGAAAGACACCAACATATCCAATCTTTTACTAAAGTGTTTTTTTTTGAGATGACTTGAACTTGGAATGAGCAGGATTCACTGTCATGCAAGTGAGAAAATGAAAGAAAAATAAATGAAGTAACGAAGTCAAAATGAGTCACCAAAATGGAGAGAAACAAGCAATGAATGTGTCGTTCTTTAATTTAGACTTGAATTCCTGATATTGAACGTGGAGTGTGTCCCGTGATGCCATCTATGGCTCCATTAAATTTTAGGTTTAAACCCCAGTTCAGGGACTAAATTTTCATTCCTTGTGGGTAGATCCGTCTCCAAACACCAACGATGGCTGGCAAGCGGATATCCTGGTGCTGACCATTGTGCCAAGGCCAGTTCAGAGTTGGCAGGGCTACCAGCCATGCAAATGCTGAATCAAGCTATTTAACAATATTGTTAACCAGAATTAAAGGGACTATTCAGCCAGCTTCCAGCTTTCAAATGTGATGAAGGACAGAGTTAAATGTCTGGAGATAGACATCCAGAGGCAGGCTAGTTGGATTTGGTGAGGTCGGAGCTATGGGACAATGCTGCAGGCAGTTCTGCATACTTTTCCCACTTGCTTTGGTGGTGACACAGCTGAAGGCTGCACTTTCAAGGGATACTGTTAACTGGTCCAATCCTCCTCCCAACCCAATCTCACTTCTTGGTTGAATGCAAAAAAAATCCGAAGGCACTGTTTTGAAGACCAGCAGTGTTGATGTGTCCAATTTGCTGGCTGAATGTTTATTCCTCAATCAATATCACAAGAAACAGGTTATCTGGTAATTAGTGATAATGGGAACTGCAGATGCTGGAGAATCCAAGATAATGAAATGTGAGAGATAATGGGGACTGCAGATGCTGGAGATTCCAAGATAATAAAATGTGAGGCTGGATGAACACAGCAGGCCAAGCAGCATCTCAGGAGCACAAAAGCTGACGTTTCGGGCCTAGACCCTTCATCCTAGAAGGGTCTAGGCCCGAAACGTCAGCTTTTTGTGCTCCTGAGATGCTGCTGGGCCTGCTGTGTTCATCCAGCCTCACATTTCATGATCTGGTAATTATCTGGTTATTGTGAAAGATTGCTCCTTCTTGAGGCAATCCATCAGGATCAAGGGTGACTATGGTACAATGGTTCCTACAATGGCTGTTAAGATTTCTGGAGGTTTGTTCACTCCCTCCAACATTATCTCTGCATGCTCCCTACAAAGTCTCTCAAGGTGTTTAGTGCATTCCTGAATGTACCTACTCCATTTTGGTCAGTCACAAGCCGGGGTCTCGCATGAATTAGTGGGATTATTGACCTCTTCAGGAATGCCTTAAGGGCATCCCTAAAAGGATTCTGTTGTTCTCTTGGGAGATTCTTGCTAAAACTGAGTTCCAAGTCGAGCAGGAGTCTGGAAACACGCATAAGAACAATACGTCCTGCCCAGTGGAACTGGTTTTGACTGATTTTCACCTTCATGCTCTGCAAATTAGTTTGAGAGAGACAATGTTGCAGTTGGATTGTATTTCTTTTGCCACTGGATTTGGAGGATCTTGCGAAGGCTTCACAATGACACTTTTCCAATTCTTCGACATGCCAGCTGCAGGTTGACCAAATCTCTGAAGCACATAGGAACATGGAGATCGTTGCTATCTGGTAAGCCATGGTCTCAGTTGCAGCATTGAGATTCAGATCCTCAAATATTTTTCTTTAGTTGACCAAGGAAATGATGATTTTATTTTATGTCAACTTTATCAAAAGGAAACTCAATTTATTGAAAAAATATAAATTTTGCAGCAACTCATGATTGATCTTAATTCACGAAGAGGAAAATTCTGCTTTGGGAGCTGATTGGAAAAGGACATTAGTTTTCCCATGTATTAAGTGAAAGGCCTTTTGAATTTGCTGTGTGAAAATTGGCTGCCACAGTCCTGTATTGCATAAGGGAATATACTTAATCTGCTATTAAATGCTTTGGAGAATCTTGGAAAGTGCTTTATATGTGCAGGTCTTTCTTTGCTTTAGACCAATGCTCCCCAGGCTATTTACCAATGTAATATCATTTAATGCTTGAAAATTAATGTGCCCCCATGCAGAAACTAAACAAAAACTAAACTAACTATTAACAGAGATAACAAGGTGTAGAACTGGATGAATACAGCAGGCCAAGCAGCATCTTAGGAGCACAAAAGCTGACGTTTCGGGCCTAGACCCTTTTTCAGAAATGGGGGAGGGGAAGGGATTCTGAAATAAATAGCAAGAGAGGGGGAGGCAGACAGAACATGGATAAAGGAGAAGATAGGAGGAGAGGAGACAGACAGGTCACAGGGGGAGGGGGGTGCGGTTGGAGCCAGTAAAGGTGAGTGTAGGTTTGGAGTTGTGGGAGATAGATCAGTCTAGGGAGGATGGACAGGTCAAGGGGGTGGGATGAGGCTGGTAGGTAGGAAATGGGGGTGGGATTTGAGGTGGGAAGGGATAGGTTAGGGCAGGCTAGGGAGGTGGGGACAAACTGGGCTGGTTTTGGGATATAGAGATAATGGGAACTGCAGATGCTGGAGAATTCCAAGATAATAAAATATGAGGCTGGATGAACACAGCAGGCCAAGCAGCATCTCAGGAGCACAAAAGCTGACGTTTCGGGCCTAGACCCTTCATCAGAGAGGGGGATGGGGAGAGGGAACTGGAATAAATAGGGATAGAGGGGGAGGAGGACCGAAGATGGAGAGTAAAGAAGATAGGTGGAGAGAGTATAGGTGGGGAGGTAGGGAGGGGATAGGTCAGTCCAGGGAAGACGGACAGGTCAAGGAGGTGGGATGAGGTTAGTAGGTAGATGGGGGTGCGGCTTGGGGTGGGAGGAAGGGATGGGTGAGAGGAAGAACCGGTTAGGGAGGCAGAGACAGGTTGGACTGGTTTTGGGATGCAGTGGGTGGGGGGGAAGAGCTGGGCTGGTTGTGTGGTGCAGTGGGGGGAGGGGACGAACTGGGCTGGTTTAGGGATGCAGTAGGGGAAGGGGAGATTTTGAAACTGGTGAAGTCCACATTGATACCATATGGCTGCAGGGTTCCCAGGCGGAATATGAGTTGCTGTTCCTACAACCTTCGGGTGGCATCATTGTGGCAGTGCAGGAGGCCCATGATGGACATGTCATCTAGAGAATGGGAGGGGGAGTGGAAATGGTTTGCGACTGGGAGGTGCAGTTGTTTGTTGCGAACTGAGCGGAGGTGTTCTGCAAAGCGGTCCCCAAGCCTCCGCTTGGTTTCCCCAATGTAGAGGAAGCCGCACCGGGTACAGTGGATGCAGTATACCACATTGGCAGATGTGCAGGTGAACCTCTGCTTAATGTGGAATGTCATCTTGGGGCCTGGGATAGGGGTGAGGGAGGAGGTGTGGGGACAAGTGTAGCATTTCCTGCGGTTGCAGGGGAAGGTGCCGGGTGTGGTGGGGTTGGAGGGCAGTGTGGAGTGAACAAGGGAGTCACGGAGAGAGTGGTCTCTCCGGAAAGCAGACAGTGGTGGGGATGGAAAAATGTCTTGGGTGGTGGGGTCGGATTGTAAATGGCGGAAGTGTCGGAGGATGATGCGTTGTATCCGGAGGTTGGTAGGGTGGTGTGTGAGAACGAGGGGGATCCTCTTAGGGCAGTTGTGGCGGGGGCGGGGTGTGAGGGATGTGTTGCGGGAAATACGGGAGACTCGGTCAAGGGCGTTCTCGATCACTGTGGGGGGAAAGTTGCGGTCCTTAAAGAACTTGGACATCTGGGATGTGCGGGAGTGGAATGTCTTATCGTGGGAGCAGATGCAGCGGAGGCGGAGAAATTGGGAATAGGGGATGGAATTTTTGCAGGAGGGTGGGTGGGAGGAGGTGTATTCTAGGTAGCTGTGGGAGTCGGTGGGCTTGAAATGGACATCAGTTACAAGCTGGTTGCCTGAGATGGAGACTGAGAGGTCCAGGAAGGTGAGGGATGTGCTGGAGATGGCCCAGGTGAACTGAAGGTTGGGGTGGAAGGTGTTGGTGAAGTGGATGAACTGTTCCAGCTCCTCTGGGGAGCAAGAGGCGGCGCCGATACAGTCATCAATGTACCGGAGGAAGAGGTGGGGTTTGGGGCCTGTGTAGGTGCGGTTTTGGGATATACATTACAAAAGCAGATTAGATCTGTACACTCTACGTATGGAGAGAAAATAAAGGGGTTTGAATTTCTTGATAATTACAATGAACCCAAAGGCATTCCTTAATTAAGTGAGATATTCTTTACGTACATCTGAGGCAAACACATCGCCCTCTAGGCTCCACCCCAAATCTGAGGAGCTGGCCAAAACAGCTTTGCTGTTGTTGTCCAACTGAAAGGCCTCAGTCTCTGAAAACTGGAAAGCTTGAATGTCATTAACTGCTAGCTCCCCCTCCCCCATCTATTGAAACTGTCTGGATGTGGCCTGTGTATTTTGGAAGCAGCTATATGGAACAGAGATGTTTATCCCATGCTGCCCACAACTATGTTAATGTTAACTATGTCTCATAGTAAAGTTACTGTTCTGTCAGTGATATCCTTCCAAGTTCTTTATGTTATTTGGATATCCAGTTTTGAGTAGTACTTTATTTAAATATACACATATTGGCTATGATCTTCCAGGCTCCTGGAAGTTTGCATGACAGGCGTGCATGTTCCCCTGTTCCCTAGGAACCCCCCCAAAGAGGTCTCCAACTCTGAGTTTGAGTTAGGCTTTTTGGTAGTTCCAGTTTATTGACCATGGCAGTTAGTCAGGAAATGTTAGATGGAAAGGCTGAACTCCTGGCTAACTATCAGCCCAGCTCGTCCCCTCCCCCCACTGCATCCCAAAACCAGCCCAGCTCATCCCCACCTCCCTAACCTGTTCTTCCTCTCACCCATCCCCTCCTCCCACCTCAAGCCGCATCTCCATTTCCTACCTACTTACCTCATCCCGCCTCCTTGACCTGTCCGTCCTCCCTGAACTGACTTATCCCCTCCCTACCTCCCCACCTATACTCACCTCTCCACCCATCTTCTCCTCTATCCATCTTCGGTCCGCCTCCCCCTCTCTCCCTATTTATTCCAGAACCCTCTCCCCATCCCCCTCTCTGATGAAGGGTCTAGGCCCGAAACGTCAGCTTTTGTGCTCCTGAGATGCTGCTGGGCCTGCTGTGTTCATCCAGCCTCACACTTTGTTAACTACAAGCCTGAACCTTGATTTACCACTTGGACCCCCCCCCCCCCCCCCACCCCCCGACTAATGCCACAATCTCCCAACTACCTCCAACTCCATACCTGACTCCTGGGCCCACGCCCCTTGAAGTTCCCTCAGCTCACATTTGATCCCTGTCTCCTCCCAATGCCTCAACTACCCTGCCCAATTGTCAAAATCCTGCTGACTCCCTTCTGACTACGCCTCTCCCAAATCCACCCTCACACCCTGAGTCCCTCCTTACACCTGACTCCCAACCAACCCCTTCACCCACTGACTACCTTAAACAGCTGTCACCCTACCCATAGTCATACAGCCTGGAAACAGACCCTTTGATCCAACTCATCCACGCTGACCAGATGTTCTAAATTGATCTTGTCCCATTTGCCAACATTTGGCCCATTTCCCTTCCTATTCATGTACCTATCCAGATGCCTTTTAAATGTTATAACTGGACCAGCCTCCACCACTTTCTCTGGTGGCTCATTCCATACATGCACCACCCTCTGCATGAAAAAGTTGCCCCTTAGGTTCCTTTAAAATTTTTTCCCTCTGACCTTAAACCTATGCTCTCTAGTTTTGGACTCCCCTACCCTGGGGAAAAGACCTGGACAATTCACCCTTTCCATGTCCCTCATGATCTTATAAACTTCTATTAGGTCAACCATCAGCCTCTGACAGTCCAGGGAAAACTGCCCCAACCCACTCATCTGCCTTTGACACACCTACCACCCTCCTCAGTTCCACTGTACCTAATTTACTCCCTACACACCACTCTCCCCAGTTACAATTTTACTCAGCTGACCCTTTGCAGCTG